>NC_141687.1:731524763-732124763 GCF_964263255.1 Lissotriton vulgaris
TTACAGAGTAGCCAGGTGGCAGCAACGAATTTAGCACTCTCTCGACCCCGTCGATCCTCAACAACACAAGCACTGGTGGATCTACATTGGCTCCCAGTAGCTCAACGGATCCGGTTTAAATCATTGTGCATTGTGTTTAGAGCACTCCATGAACAAGGACCTAAGCCACTTCAGGATAGGTTTCAGTGGTACAAGCCTACCCGGAATCTTCGTTCCTCCACTGGCAATTGTGTAAGAGTTCCTAACATAAGGAGGGTGACCCTGGGAGGGAGAGCCTTCAGCGTGGCAGCAGTTCACCTCTGGAATGATCTCCCTTTCAGCCGCGGCCGGCAGTGAGAGTACCTGCAGGGCGGTGACATGGGAAGGGGCAGGGGCTGGGTGATGGGTAGTAATGTATGGATTACAGAGCTTCCCAGGTAAGTAAACATTTAAATAAATAAAATGAATTTGGTTGAGTGTACTGCATCCACAAATGCGATGCAGTGCAGACAACTAAATTTGTTTTATTTATTTAAATGTTTACTTACCTGTAAAACTCTGTAATCCATACATTCCTACCCCCCACCCTGCCCCTCCCCCTCTCCACGTCATCGCCCCGCAGGTACTCCCCTTTAGAAATCAGGAGAACACAAGGCTTGCTGCTGTTCCATAAGAAAATTAAGACCTGGCTCTTCCCCAGGGTATAATATGTCTCTACTTGAGGGCAGTAGTAGATTTGCTGGATGGTAGGCTCTCTTTTTTCTTATGCAGCTGATAGTTCCTGTGCTAGATTCTTCTCTTAGCGCCAGGATGCCCGCAGGGTTACAGCACGCTTTAGAAATGTTTTATAATAATTTATAATAATAAATATTTTTATAGGAACACGTTTGTTTTGCGGTATGGTTTAGAGAAAGTCATTCATATCTCTAAGGTAATATCCCAATTTTGAATGAGTGTGACCAGGAAGCATTGAACTCTAAGAATTACCAGAACGTAAACAGGCCATCACCCTTAACTGTTCTATAAGTGGCGTTCCGACTTCTATGCGCAATTTTATTTGTAACTTGGAATATTTGGACATGGATGTTTCTCAGTATTGAATCAAAATTTCCTTCTCGAATCATTTTTCCATATATTTTCATGCAGTACCTTTGCATTTGCCATATTACTATGTTTACTGTCCAGTCTTTCCTTATCATAATGTTTATTTAAAATCAAACTGCTCCTTTAGATTGTCGAAAATGAAGACTTTCATGGAGTCGAAAAATCAAGATCTTGACAGCGAATGAACCCAAAGTTACAAATCACTTTACCTTCCTCATATTTTAGAAGCATTGATTTTCAAAGAAGGTTTCAGTGTGCTAGGAGCCTCTGGAGCCTCATCATGGCAGAGGCAGAACGGTAGACAGAAAAATAATCATGTCAGCTTCACACACAACGGGGTCAGAACAACTCCTTGGCACCTGGGAACTTACCTATATAATTTTATTTTTCAGTTCTCTGCTCAAACCTCTGAGGAACACCCCTTTGTATTACCACATGGCTGATGAATTAACAAGATGTCGCCCCCGCTGTCACCTTCTCATTGTTAGCTCATTTGAGTTCGGCATTACTTTTCTGACAGAGAGCAGATGATCAAACATTATGGCATGCTTCTCAATTTATCCAGCTTTTCTCTGAGACCACGGGAGTCAGGAGGGCATTCTGTCCCCTGAATTCCAATTAAAGCAGTGACCGATTGCTTCAGATGGTTCTTTTGACTGTGTTAACCTTCAGTTTAATGGGTTTTTGGGATGAAATCGACAGTTTTTTCATAACTGGGAAAAGGTTTATTTTGTTTAAAGCAAGTCTGTGTTTTGAACTTATGCCACACAGGCTGGAAAAAGAGATCTGTGAAAAGAGGGTTTCAATAAGAAGGAGGCAGTCCTATTTTTTGGCATTTTACTGATTTAGACAAACAAGATTTTGGAGCTGGTAACGTATAACAAAAATGTTTGTGCAAATTTGTTGTGGGCCATTTTGCTGTGGTGGTAATCCGTTTAGTTTTTTGTTTTTGTGCTTCTGTGTTTTTGTGCTGAAATATTGCAATGCGATGTTGTTGAGTTGTGTTGTGGTTGGCGTGTTGGGTTCTGTTTTGACTGTGTTATTGTGATATGCCGTTATGTTCCATTTTGTTTGCTTTGTTACTATGTGTGCATGATTATGAAATGTTTAGTTATTTACTTTAACTAAGTCAACAAAGGCTGCTACATTTCCATCCAAAAGCAGCTCATTACATTGCAGTTTCCATGGCAAGCAAACATTTGCCACTGTTTTAGGTGGCAACATAGTCCTGCTACCACCCTTCAAGTACTTAAGACACCAGTCACCCGACACCTGTGGCAGAGACTAAGACTAAACTTGATGACGCTAAATTGTGTCCCTGCCTTTCCTTCCATATTTAGCACTGATGGTCTTTTATTTGCCTTCTGACAGTGGTTGAGGGGAGTAAACACTTCAAAAGAATACTTACAATTTAGTGATGTTTAAAAGACCACAGACTCCAAATTCTAGTTTATGGATTTTATTATAGAGCCAAAAATAATTGGATATACACGCATCTAAGGATTAACGAATATAGGTACATAAAAATCAATACAGAGCCAAATCTTCGCATATAATTAATTCGGCATAGAAGGCACAAAGTGATACATTCCAGAAGTAAGATACAACCCAAGATGGAGGCGGAATTTAAGTCCTTTTTCATTAGGAATAAAAGCATAGATTATCTTTCCCTACAATACTCTCATTGGTGATATTCCTGGCTGCTTCCCCCTATCTCAATTCCCAAAGGTGTCAGCACGTGTAGACTTTCCTGAGAAGTACTCATGTCAAATGGGTCTAGATAGCTTAAGGCTATGAAGCTCGCCCTTAGGATGCTCCTTATACTCCGAAATCTAGAAGTCTGATTTCCGGTCCCTGCGCAAAATAGAAAAAGACAAAACTCAGCCCCCCTAAATGTATCACATTATGAATTGTTCCACTTTCAAAGGTCTACAGTAATTTTTCATTGCTTATTTAATTAACTTCTTATTTTCTTCGCGTGGCCTTGGGGTTCAGATAAGCCAGGCACAGAAGGTATCCTCCCTTGTCGCTTCTCAGACTCTTCAAAGACATTCCGTTATCTCCTTAAACTAAGAATAATAAGGTCAAATTCTTGTACCTGCAGTGGGATGAGAGCCTACTCTTCTGGATCACACAAACAATTCATTTAATTATTTCTTTTAGCTACCAAGGATTTTGAAACTGTCAACAACCTGCAGCTCTGGGCCTACCATGGAGGCAACTTTAAACAATAAACAGTTACATCGATATGAATATAATGTCATTCTGCACGTTTTGCATACAGTAATGATATTGTCTCTAATACATATAATTATCCAACATTATTAAAAAGAAGGGCTGACAACCGGGCACACCTAAAATCAACACAGCGACTGTGCCGCTACCAATGGTAGGGGCTGGAAGCAGCTTGCATGGATTTCTGGTGTGAGCAGCACAGTCTTGGTGCAAATAGGCCCGTTCGAGGTCGAGAAGAGCCCAAAAGCTCTATTTAAGCTTGTTGAGCCTACCAAGGGTCCAGCATCTAAGGGGCACTACATGGGGGCTCATGAACGCACTGCAGCTGGGTTCAGGAGCTGGTTGAGGAGCCTATTATGTCTCTGAAGGTCAGCTCAGGAGACCAAGAGACTAGCCCTTGGAGTCACTCTGGGATCCTGGGTTTAAGATAAGGTTGCAGGTCCAGTTCTTCGTCCCCAGGCAAGAGTGTAGCAGGCAGCAAGTCAGCACATCCGGGCATTAATTCCTGTAATGCAGCGGTCCAGCAGAGTGGCAGTCCTTGTGGCAGTGCAACAGTCTTTCTTCCCAGCAGAGTATCCAAGTCAGTGGGAGCCATCTGTGCTGCAGACCCACGAGGAGCATTTTATTTTTAGGCCGTGCAACTTTTCTAGGGTGTTACAAGTAAACTGATTATGCCAATTCTACCATGTTTTGAAGAGAGAGCACAAGCACTTTAGCACTGGATAGAAGTTGTAAAGTGTCACCAAAAACGAATTCAGCAAAATTAGGAAGAGTGAAGGCATAAAGGGACATGGTTGCTTACTTATCAGTTATCCATGTTGGTGCACTCTTTATAGTGTGTTGAAACAATAAGTTCTATGGCTTTCTGGTATTCTTTAATTGACCAGCAGAGGCATTACCAGTATCAGTATCCTCGGTTTGTTGGGTCATCATGACACCAGGGAGAATGTGATGGATTAATTTAAGCCAGTGGTTGATAGTGGACCCCACTAGCACTCATTTATGGGGAATGGCACTTATTTTTCCTTATCAAACCTTGATCCAGAGCAAGAGAGAGAAAACACAAAGGGGGGAATGAATGAGGAAGAGAAAGTCAGAAAACAGTGATAAAAAGAGAAAGTAGAAATGAAAAAGAACCCACAAGAGTGAAATAAATCGGAAGAGAGTGTCTCAGTGGTGGGTTAATGAGGCATGAGTTGGAATCAAGACTCTAAAGCCTTGATTTTCAGCACCTCTCTCTTTGATAGCACCGGCCACTGACTTCTGAGCAAAACGTTGGGCCCTGGCAATTATTCATTTACAAATTAATCACTGGCATACAGTGATACTTCTTTTGTCCCAAGCATTGCCTGGTTGCACCGCACACTATGTGAATTATCAGGAGGGTCACAAGTGGTCTTGGGTAGAACTAGCAAGAGGTATAAAAGCTCGCAAATGGTGACTGAGCGAGAGAGAGAGATAAATTATGTTTATTTAGACCATTGTCTTTAAACCATACATAAAACATGATTAGGATCCACATAGTGATAACATTATTAGTTCTATAAAAAATAATAAGAAATTTCACCTACAAAGAAAATAAAACGGAAATGTAACCCCATACAACAACCTTAATTCAGTTAATACAGTATACAAAAATCTAAATCCATAAAATTTATGTTCCAAGCATAAAAAAGTGCAAAGAATAGGAAAGGAAAAAAAGCCAATATACATACAAAGGATCCAACTTATAGCAAACAAAGAGAAAATCAATCTATAGAAATTAGTAAAAAAATATTTTATAATAGAGTAGTACATAATTTGATGGAAGGTACGTGTAAATATAAAAAGAGAACACTATTTTATAAAAAGACGAAGCATATCGAATCCATTGTTTAAAAGGTTTTTGAAGTAAAAAGAAAACTTCATTTCAGTATTAAACAGAATTCGATCACTAGATAAACCAATCCATTTAATGAAGACCAAAAGTAAGAGGAAAAGAGTAATTAATAGAACAAATTTTTGTGATTTTTTTTGGGTGAATGGAAAGTTCTGAGCCTTTTTTTAGTGAAGAGATTTATTTTCAGACCAATGATTGTTGCATGCAGTTGACACCAGTGGTTGAGCTTATGAGGTTAGAAATGGTTGTCCAATTGAGAAAGAGAAAATGGTTCCCAGAAATGCAGAAGAAGTGATAGCTGATGAAGTTCTAGGCAGAAGTCCTAAAGCCCCAGTGGGATTGCAGTGGTATTTGTAGAGTACGACAAGAATCTATTGATAAATTATGCAGTTTCTTACAAGCATATAGTAAAAAAGTGTTAAACAAAAGATTAAGGTGTTGCAAGGACTAGACCCTTGCAGAGTGAGAGAAAATACTGCTTTGCATGGTCATTCTCTGGCTTGTCTTTCTAGAAAAGTATGTCAAAATGTTTTTCACCATTTCAGGATGTTGGCAGTACATCATAATCAAATGCGGAAGCTAGTGAAAAAGATTGTATTATGCAAAAAGTCCAGAACTAAAGTTAAATAAGTTGAACAGTGATCTTTTGCGTGGGTCAGTATCGGATCTATGACAGAATATCGACAGACAAAATATCGACCTACAGAAACATCGAGGCTGGAATATCGAAGGCAAGTATATCGACATTCTATCTACAACATGGTAAGTACAAAAATATGGATGTTAAAAATATCGTAATTAAAAATATCGTTTTATATCTGTTAAAATATAATGTGTAAAAAAAGTAAATAATACTTATAAATAAAATAAACATTTATAAAAATATTTAGTAATGTTTAAAATTAATAAATAATAGATATATAATAATATAACATTAATTAAACACATATGTAAAATATATATCATATATTTACTTAATAATACATTTTAATAATTACTATAATTACTTAAAAATTATTTAAAAATACTATAAATTACAAATAGATCTCCACAAATTAAATAATTACATATAAAATAAATAATTATTTTTAATAAATTAAAAAAATTAAATATACTTTCAATATTTTTAAAATTAATAACATAATACATTATCTAAATTCATTCTAAATAATAAATAAAACTACTATTTAAAGTCCAAAAAAATCTACAGTATTAAAAACATTGGATAGCGTAAAATGTAAAATAACTATTCCTACTCTAGAAAATGCAAAATTAGGGAAAACATTGTATAGCATAGAGATAAAAATTACTATTACCACTCCAGAGAGTGAAACAGTAAAGAAAACATTGGATAGCGTAGGAGTAAAAATTACTATTCCAACTCCAGAGAGTGAAACAGTAGGGAAAGCGCTGGATAGCGTAGGGATAAACATTACTATTCAAACTCCAGAGAGTGAAACAGTAGAGAAAGCGCTGGATCGCGTAGGAGTAAAAATTACTATTCCCACTCCAGAGAGTGCAACAGTAGGGAAAACATAGGATAGCGTAGGGGTAAAAATTACTATTCCAACTCCAGTGAGTGCAACAGTAGGGAAGGCGTTGGATAGTGTGGGGTAAAAATTACTATTCAAACTCCAGAGAGTGAATCAGTAGGGAAAGCGCTGGATAGCATAGGGGTAAAAATTCCTATTCCCACTCCAGAGAGTGCAACAGTAGGGAAAGCGTTGGATAGCGTAGGGGTAAAAATTACTATTCCAACTACAGAGAGTGAAACAGCAGGGAAAGCGCTGGATAGCGTAGGGGTAACATTACTATTCCCATACCAGAGAGTGCAACAGTAGGGAAAGCGTTGGATAGCGTAGGAGTAAAAATTACTATTCCAACTCCAGAGAGTGAAACAGTTGGGAAAGCGCTGGATAGCGTAGGGGTAAAAATTACAATTCCCACACCAGAGAGTGCAACAGTAGGGAACGCGTTGGATAGTGTAGGAGTAAAAATTACTATTCCAACTCCAGAGAGTACAACAGTAGGGAAACCGTTGGATAGCGTAGGGGCAAAATTTACTATTCCCACTCCAGAGAGTGCAACAGTAGGAAAAACGTTGGATAGCGTAGGGGTAAAAATTAGTATTCCAACTCCAGAGAGTGCAATAGTAGGGAAAGCGCTGGATACCATACAAATTAAATAAAACATACATATAAATTTATTAATGTTTTAATATTTTAACTAACTAAACATCATTTAAAAATACCCATTAATATTAAAGAAAAAAGTACATTTGAATAAATAATTAACAATAAATTAATAATAAATATCTATTAATAAATATTAGTTACCAAATAATAAATATTAAGCAATAAAATAATGTAAAAACAAAACAAATAGTATTAATAATTAATTACCAATTAAAAAAATAAACAGTAATATTATTTTTATGTCAAAAAATTATTTTTAAAACACATGAATTACAAATTATTTACAAATAATTTTCAACAAAACAATAATTTATTTATCAATTAAATAAATTAATTACCAATTACAAAAATTATTTACACATCAAATACATTAATTACCGATTACAAACATTAACTACTAATTACAAACATTATTACCAATTAAAAAAATTAATTACCAATTACTAATAATAATTACCAATTAAAACAATTAATTAACAATCAAAATTATTAATAAATAATTAAAAATACATACATTATCAATACCAATAAATAAAAATAATTCATTACTTAATTACAATAAAATACTTCCCACCCAATTCCCCTATAAACCCACTACCCGCTACAGAAGTTAAACGCAAACATTAACTAAAATAAATGTATTGTTCCTAAAAAGTAATAATTAATTCAATATAATTAAATTACTTCCCACCCTATTCCCCTATAAACCCACAACCCGCTCCGGTACTAAAACATAAAATTGACTTAAAAATAACATTATAAATATATGAAAATAGTTCACATATAATTTAAAACAAGTAAAATACTTAACAAAAAACATATAACACATACATATTAAATATATACTAAAATAGATAACAATAGTACAAATATCGATATTAGTAACATCGAAATTACTAACATCAATATAATAGATATCGATATTACTGACTTCGATATTACTTACATCGATATAAAAAAAATCGATATTACTTACCTTAGGGTCGATATTTTGTCTCACGATATCCTTGACATCGATATTCTTTACCTTCGATATTTCTAACTCGATATTTGTGTAGGTCGATATTTACAACTCAATATTTTGACGGTGTACCGTCAGTATCAGATGTGAAGAAGGTTTGTGATGACATTGAGTTTTGTTACTTTGGTCCTGAACAAGAGAGTGAAGAAACTCAGTCATTAATAGAAGAAAATGTTAGAGACAATGTTGAACATAGTTGTACAAAAAATTTTGAAGGTGAATTACAAAGTTTAGGGTGATTTCAGATGAAAGGCCACATTTTTCTTGTATTTGTTTTCGGCGATCTTACTATAAAAATCAGACTAGGAGTGTTGATCTGTATTTAAAAAGTGAAAAAGAAAATAATGATAAGTGAAAGGAATTTGCAACTTATTTGTTGGTAGAGAATTGTTTTGATTTGGGTTCTGATCAGCGTATTTGTAAATATTGTTATAACAAATTAGATGAGAATAAAATGCCCGCAAGAGCTGTGTATAATAATTTGGAGTGAGTTGCTATTTCTCCAGAATTGATAGATTTAAACACCTATGAGTCTTATCTTATTCAATGTGTGCACCCGTTTCAGGCTATTGTTCGTATGGAGCCTATAACAGGTAAATTGCCCCCTTCAGATTTACAAAGAAGATTAAAAGGAAGAGTTGTGTATTTACCATTAGATTTAAAGCAAAATATTGAAACTATTGGCGTAGAGAGTGTAGAAAGTGAACCACTAGTTATTCTTGTTAATGGTAATCAGACTAAGAATAAGAAAATCTGGCAGGAGTTAGTGGATGTTAGGAAAGTGCAAAAGGCAACATTGTATTTGATAAAACCAATACATACTATAAGAATGTTTATATGGGAGAAGAAGAAGTACTTTAACAGAAGATACTGAAACGTCAAGTGGAAAATTGAAAAAGTGGACCTGTTAAGATGTGAGGAAATCTATGAACATTATAGTGTGCATCCACTTCATTCAAAAGAATTGATGGGGAACACGATAAAGTTGTTCCAAATGAAAAAAGCGAAAGTAAGTCTCATGAGTGTATGGGAAGAGAGCTTGGAAGCTCGAAGTTTTCTGCAGTTGTTCCCAACTGGAAAAGGAGGACGGTATGATGAATGTCCTGTGCAGATTCCTGCATCTGAATATCGGACAACAAGATTATATGCAGAAGATCCAAGATTTCAACATTGTTCCCTTATATATTTCATCTTTTATTCGAAAGTGACTTGTCTGGACTTTCATATGCAGTCAACCCCATTTTAAAAACTGGAATACATCTGCAAAATGTATCTGCAAAAGATTTTATGGATAAAGTGCATCAGAGAGATGATCATTCAGAATCTCAGCTCATTAATCTGATGGCATGTCAGCGTGGGACTAATGAGTATTGGTACCTTCATCATGGAGAACTGAAATGTATGCTACGGAACTTAAGAACTCCTACATGGTTCCTTACCCTAAGCTGTGCTGAGTACGCTTGTGATGATTTACTTTAATTTCTTCAAGAGGCAAATTGCAATATAAAAAATATTGAATACAAGACACCTGGTGAAGGGTGCTCTTTAGATCCTGTTAATGTATGCAGGTATTTCAATCATAGATTTGAAGCTATGATGTCTTTTATCTGCAATAAAAACAATCCTCCTCTTGTAGAAGTTGTGAATTTCTTTTGGAGAAATGAGTATCAAGCAAGAGGTACTCCTAATATATGCTGTTATGGATTAAGGACACCCCCATATTTGGAACAGATGTGGATGATACTGTTTTGTCCTTTATTGAAGAATATGCTACCTGTGCTGTACCCAAAAGCACAGAAGAAAACAACTTTAGAGCACAAGTCTTACGATTCTAAAGCGATCGATGTAGAAAATACTATCGATGAAAGTACAAATCTAAGGATAAGTTCTACACCAAATGTAATTTTGCATTTCTACGTCCTGTAATATCCAAAGGAAGAGTGAACAGTTTTACGTCATCTTTGCGACATACCATCACAAGAAAGTCTCCCAAAAATAACTAGAATTGAAGAAGAAATCAAGAGTCAAAATACATAAAAGACTACAACCCATTTATTTTGTCCACGTGGAATGCTAACATGGATATTCAATATGTTGCGGGCAATTCCATTGCTCTTGCTCGATATGTAATGTCCTATATATACAAAATGAGAAAAGACGGAATTGAAAGAAATTTGAGAAGAGATTTCTCACGAGATGACTCTAAGAAAGAAATTGTACAGTTTCTGTTTGAAGATGTTATCCCATCGAGAAATCGGAGCATATGAATGCTCAGATCGGTTATCATCTGCAAATATATTCTCCAAATCTAAAAGAATCATTTGGTTGAGTCTAGGTCTTGCAGCAATGCGAAATTGAGTACTGAAATCTGTACAAGAAATTGAATATTTAGCAGAAAAAGATCCAGAAAATACAGATATTTTGAAAACGAATATGTTGGACTCATATTACCCAAACAAAAGTCATCATCTTGAGAACATGTGTCTCTATGAAGTGCTGCAAAACTGCACTTTCAAACGGAATACTACAGACAATGTCAATGATGGAAAATATGGAGTCATTGGTTCCTAAGGATGTTTGGTGAAACAAACTAAAGGAAATTTGATTAATCACAGAAAGCTGAGTTGCGACACTGCTGATAAAAGGGAATTTTATTATTTAGCCCTTTTACAACTGTTCAAACCATGGCGTTCAGAACTGGAATTACTTGGAGATTTCCAGAGCGATGAAGATTCCTTTAATGCTTGTAACAATAGTATACAATGCACTGCTTTTGCAAATTATGTGAAAATGTTGAACGATGAAATTGATCAAGAAGCTACAATTGCAGCTGAGATTGCTAGAGACAGTTCTGTTATGTTGAACAGAAACAAATATAGCAGCAAGTGAGACAACAGATTGACCATGGATTACTTCATGAAAAGAAAGAGTGCTCATGCACGTCATTTCAACCTATCCGAATGTACGTGACTGGACAAGCTGGAGCAGGAAAATGTTTTTTAATTAAAGTAATTACAAGTTATCTACAGAAAAAGTCACATTTGTCTTGTGTTGTCACTGCTCCAACTCGGTTGGCAGCACACAACATTAAAGGAATTACTTCACATTGTTTACTAATGCTACCAGTAGAGCATGAAAACAAATTGGAATACCACAAACTATCTGGAGAAGCATTTTGTGAAGTTTCAAGAGTCTTCAAGAAAATGAAACTTCTCATTCATGATGAGGTAAGCATGGTATCAAACTTAACGCTTGCCTTCGTGTATTTAAGAATGCAGCAAACTCTTAAAACAGAGTACGACATGTTATTTTGAGATCTACTGCAACTGACTCCTGTAAAAGGAGTATTTAAAACACTTGCGCATGAAGACACCAGAAAGTCTCTGGGTAGTGTTGGAAACGTGAACATTTGGTCATATTTTGAATACAAAGAACTCATTACAAATAAACGACAGGCAAATGATGTTGATAATGGAACTATTCTCCAAGATATAAGAATTGGACTACTAATTGAACATGGCAAACAAGCTTTGCAGAGTCGATTACCTTCCAATTTGTTTCCAAATTAAAATGTAGTTCCTGAGAAAATATACATGAAATTTACGGAAAACAAATCTGTAATCTGCTTAATGGCAACACTGAATGAGTGTTCTATATTCAACTAACAACTTTTGAAACTGGAAAATGAAGAAATAATAAAAATGGAAGTCATCGATAAATAGAGCATGAAGGAATCACTATTATTTTGACAGAAAAATTGAAGACAAAATTGGGTTCTTTAGAAAAATCAATATCTAAAACTGCTGGTTTGGAAAATAATCTATATGCATGTAGAAATTGTTGAGTCATTTTAAGGCATAATTTGGATGTAGAAAAAGGTTTAGTTAATGGAGCAATAGGCAAAATTGTGGATTTTATTAATTATCAAAATAAAGATGGTATTGAAGTCTTAAAAATTAAATTTGATCAGATTGAAGGAGTTAAACAAATTGGTCGTTGTTCAGTTAGTTTTTTGCTTGTTAAAGACTTATATGTGCGTAGAAAAGAGTTTCCAGTTTCTCTGGCATATGCAGTGACTATTCATAAATCTCAAGGTTTAAGTGTTGACAGTGCTTTGGTGAACATTGGAAATACTGGGTATGCAGCGTTTAGAACGCAAGCATTACAACGGAATACCTTTACAACGCGGTCGTAACAACGAAAGTTGTTACCACGCATTGCACTGGGGGGCGCTCAAGGATAGTAAATGATTTAATTTACTATCCCAGCACCTTCCCTACTATCCACGGGGACTGGTGTTGGAATAGTAAATTAAATTGTTCAATTTTGCGCCCCCCCAGCGCAATGCGTGGTAACAGCTTTCATTGTCATGAAACGCGTTGTAAAGGTACGCGTTGTAAATGTATGCGTTCTAACGTCATACATCCCAGATACTGTGTTTAAAGAGGGTATGGCATATGTTGCTTTGTCACGAATCAGAACCTTATCTGGTATGTTTTTGATTGATTTTGATTACACAAAGGTTACTGCAGATGCAAACTGTGTCAAAGATTATAATAGGTTAAGAAAAACATATGCTCCCAATTTAGGTCAATATCCTGTTTTTGAAAAGCATGTGGTTGGTCAAAAAAGAAGGTATGAGAATATCCGTAGTGAAGGTATAGAGAAGGGAAAAAAACAAGCTAATGATGTGATTGCAAGCAAATAGAAAAAGGACACTGTTGAAGAGAGTGTTGGTTATCAGTTTGAAAACAGTTCGGGTGTCAACTGCTATGCTAATGTAGTGGTCAATGTTGGTTTTCTTCTTGAAGGTTTGCAACAGCAAATTATATAGAATCGGGAAGAAAGATTTTATTCATTGTTGTATTGCGTTTATGAAAAATTGAGAACTGATAAAAGTAAAATACAAAGTGTTTGTGATATTCGTAATCTTTTGGATGTATGTTCTGGTTCGACACAATTCACGCACAATATACAACAAAATGCTCAGGAAGTTCTAATGTATATGCTAACCATATTGTAAAATGAAGGTATACAAATTGTAAACATTGTTTGGCCTTTGTTTTAAATGGGAACATCAATGTGAACATTGTATGTATACATGTAGCACTAACAGAGACACTGAAAGATTTATATATTTGACATTGCCAGACTGTAAGTCAGTGTCTTTCAATAAACTAGTTAAAGCAGCAAATCAGAACATGGAGTGCAGCCAAAGCAAATCAGAAATGTTGTCAACATTATTTATACAAAGATATGGACAATATATAATTTTAATGATGCAACGTTGTACAGCTGATGGAAGAAAATTAGAAACTTTAATAAAACATTTTGTAACAAGTCAACTATCAATATCAGGAATGACTTTTGTAGCAGTAGCAATAATTTTCCATGATGGTCCTTCCACAACATATAAAATGTGACAAAGGCTGGACACTTTGTAATGATGCTCAGTTGGTTTTCAAACAAAGTTTGCCTTTCGAATTACCAAATTCCTACCTACAATTTTTAAAGCCAAAATTTTAGGAAGATAAGTCAGCCTCTGAGGAAATTATTATTATGATTTAATAGGATTACCATTGGACAATTTACATAAAAAGGAGTGCAAAAATACTATTTGGCCTCAAGGAAAGGTATATGTTTGAATTATGGACTATTTCTTGCACATTGTCTCTGTGTTTATTTTAATCGACAACATTTACAGTGTTTATAAATTTAAGTTATGACATTTTCTTAGCAGTTACCATTTTATGTATGTGTCATTTGTATTATCCAGTATTTTACTGGGGATGGATTTTTTTTTTAAACAATCTAATTGCTTTTTGGTTTTTTGCCCGCTGTTATGTGATGAGTACGATTGAAATCACTGTTTCTAGTGAAATTCAATATATTCTAAGAACAGCAAAAAAAGCAAAGAAATTACTTTGTAAAATGTTAAAATTACGCTGTGCTGTTAAAAATTTATTATTACATGTTATAACTATTTTTTCTTTTCTTTTACAGATCCTAAGTTTAAAATATGGAATTTACTATATTTTACATTATAAAAAACAACTGAATAAAATGTGTAGCGTTTTTTAGATGTATTACTGCTGTGGTAAGTTTAAGTAAGTCTTAAAATGCACAATGGACTGTGTTTCCACACAGTTAAAAAAAAGGAAGATGGATGGACTAGATTTGTGCCAGAGAATTCCATTGCAGATAAGTATCAAATAGGAGACAGCTTCAGAGCACCTGTCTGCAAGATACATGGTATAGTACACAATAGAGTCATATGGTGGTCTTGTAGGTCCTGGTAATTTTAGAATTATAAGAAATAAAGATATTTAACTTAAAGCACATCACTAACTGTTTTTGCACATGTTACAGTAGGCCCCATCCTTTCTCTTCAGTCATATATAAATATTTGCTATAAGTTTCCTAAAACATAAGTACTTATAAATGTATCTTGTTCTCTGTTAGAATACAGAAATGTACTCCTATAATAAGAGTTGACCTAGCCATTAACTCTCTTTCTTATTTACAACGTGAGGAAAAGGCATTATGTATACCTTTTGTTTTCCATGTAAATATAATCTCATCATACACACCACTTTGCATTGAAAAGGCGTTCTATATGTTTTGCTGTGTGTGTTTGCACAGAACAGTTATAGAACAAGACATATGTCCAGTTTTATCAAAAATCATAAATCTGGTCATGTTTGTGAATGCTGCACCATCATCCAAGTGGTGTAGCAAAGCACAACAAGGAGAATTGTTTTCACTTCTCCTCATTTTTTCTCTTTCAATATATGCATCAATGCACAACATATGTTGAAGGAGAAAAATGAATTTACTGATAGATGTTGTGCAGAAAGGTGTCCCTTCCTGCACAAAAACAATCTCGGCATGACAAGGACATCCTTGCACCATGGTGCAAGGGTGCCAGTGTCACTACATGGCTGCTGTTTAAACAGTTGTGCAGAGGGAAGCACAAACTTGCAACATCTTGATGTACATATTTTACATCCCTGTGCTTTGGAAGTACGTCAGCACGCTGTAGGTAAATACTTTACAGTGTTGTGCTGCAGCACTTCCTTAGAGATCTGCAGTTATGCATTCACCACACATCACAAATGCTTTCTTTCATTCAATTATGCACTACACATACATTCATCTAAACTTTCACACTCTAGCATACGTTTAGCTCTTTCTTTAACCAGACCAGTTAGTTCTGAAAAAACATTTTTTTCCTTTGTTGTTTTATATATATTTTTTTAAACGATTTTTTGTTTTTTAGTTTTTTATTAAATAGATGGAAAAAATGTCAACAGGACAAACAAAAGTGAACAATAGGAGAAAAAAAAGGAAACTAGCAACGGTGGTTGTCTACAGCACGGCAAACTAGATCGACTGACTGCTCTCTATATGAAATCAGTCTGTTGCATTGCACACAATGCATCCTGAGTCTTCCAAATTGGGGACGAATATCAGGTGCAGATGTTGAAGTAGAAGCTGTTGTCCCAGATGTACTGGCAACAGCCGGTGGTGCAGGAGCATTGTCTCTTAGTCTCCTCATTTCCTCTCTTGCAAAGTTTACTGGATGTTTTTTCTGAAGATGTCTCCTCATACCTGCTGTTCCACAAGAGTATTTTTTGTAGGGTCACCCCTGGACAGCACAGTCTTGCAGATTTTGCAAGTGACTTTGGTGGCAATAACCTTCTTCTGACCCGGAGAAAAGTAAAAACTTCCATACAATGGAAGTGTACTTCTCTAGAGGGAGAGGTTCAGGCACAAATTCTTCAGTATCAGAATGTTCTGATGATGATGATATTGCATTAGTTGCCATGTCTCCAAGTTTGAGCTGAAAAAGGTGTATAATAACGAAAAACAGCAGTTCTTGCTAGGAGAGCTCTTCTTCTAAGGAAGGTCTAACAAGAACGATTGAAATGGGTGAGGTCCTTCAATACTTTCAATATGAAGTGTAATGAACCAATCAAATCTCTTTTTTTTCTGGTCACATGGTGTCCACGCACGGTACGCACACGCGGCTCGCCCCCAACTTGCACTGAGCGTGACATCACAAAATTGCATTTAAAAAATATGTAACTTTATTGACAGTTAAAGAATATTATTTTTATAATTAGCTCCGATAATGTCTTGTCTTAATATCTATATTAAAGAAATATATATAGGTTTTTGAACATTAAAAAAATCCACGGGGTCCCGCATTACCGCGTCCCCCGCATGTGACATCCCGCGCAACAGCGCGACTGTCACGTCACGTAATACGTACCTCTCGCGTATGCACCACAAGTCGTGTACCAGTGGCATAGCGTCCGTGTCAGGAAAGTTGTACTCGTCGCACACCTTACGCGGACCGTACACGTCAATCCTAAAATGGCTGATATGTTCCAAGCAGTAAACGAGAAGGGTGCGCTTTGGTGCGCGACTGACAAACAAAAAAAGAAAAATATAAGTATATTTAAAAGAATATAAAATAATAAAAAATATTTATATTTATGTTTTTTTAAAATATTTAAAAAATATATATGAAGAGAGGTTTAAAAAATAATTAGATTAAAAAAATGTACTTATAAAAAAATAAAATAAGAAATATATTTTAAAATTGTCATTTATCTTCAAAATTGTCTTGCCCCCCCTTCCCCTTTGCTGACCACGCTGTGTAGCCGGTGCCTGACTTTAAGATGGCGCCCTGGGAGACACGCTTTCTCTGACCGGCAGAACACGAACGCAGAGGATAGTGCCCTGGTGGACTCTGGAGGACTTTTCTCGTGGACTAGACCCTCCCTCCATACCCTGCATCCTACCCACCCTTCATCTATGCTGTGAATGCTGCTGTTTGTTCGGACAGTTTTCGCTGGACGCTAGCCCTTCCCTCCAGACCCTTGCATCCCACCCACCCCTCCCTATGTTGGTACTAGTGTAGTGTTTGCAGTGGTCCTTTGTACTCTCTACCACCCCTATATATTACCCTTAGAGTGTTTCCAGTCACATCCCTCCTGTCAGGATAAAAGACAACTCTAACGACTAGTATCCTATGTGATTATTAGATTGTATCCATGTGTATCCCCCCCCTGTGTTTAGAACTATAGCTTTAACGACTAATCGCCTGTGGAACTGTTGGAATATAGCCAGGTGTTCCCCTTCCCCCGTGTGAAGAGATAACCCTACTCACTAGAGCAAAAAGAAATGTGTTCCTGAAATGTGTAACGTAACTGATTCTATGTAAAGTGCCTTGTAAAGGGGCATCTGACATTCCAGGAGCCTAGTCCCGACAGCTCAATGACTTCGGAGGGTTGGAAGAGGTCCCCCGCTACACGGCGGAGGAGGGCACTGGACATCGAATGCTGTCTTATGTAAAGCGCACTGATAACCTAATCGGTTCAAGATCCTGAAATGTGCAACGTAACTGATTCTATGTAAACTGCTGTGATAACATGTAACGGAACTGGTGCTATGTAAAGCGCTCTGATAACCTAATCGGTTCAAGTTCGCGCTATAGAAAACTCTAAAAATAAAAATAAATAAATAAAATTTAAAAAACCTTTGAAATCCACTGAAAAAACCATAGGTTTCAGACATGTTAAAGTTAGGAATTAGCATTTAAAAAAACCTTTGAAATTCATTGAAAAAACCATAGGTTTGAGACTTGTTAGGGATTAGCATTAGACTTGTTAGGGATTAGCATTTAAAAAACCATAGAAATTCACAGAAAAAAACTATAGGTTTCAGGAGTGTTATAGCTGGAAATTTCACTTATACAAAACTATTGAAATTCCTTTGTTATAGTTAGTTGTACTAACTGTAACTCTCGCGCCCGCAATCCACTGGTGTTGATATCACATATTATATCATTCATGACATGGTCAGTGACATAACTGATGACATCACTGATGACATCTCAAATGACATTACTGATGACATCACTGATGACATCATCCAGTGAATGTGGTTTGTTTCACTGAATATATATATATATATTTATGTCCAGACAGTCGTCAAAAACAGAGCTCTCGCTTCAAATACAAAATGACGAAGAGCAGACCCTTAAGTTGCTGGTGCAAAGTGATTAGTTTATTTGTGCCAGTGCGTCCGCCATGATGCGTTTCGCCTGGAGAAGAAGCTTGATCACATGACATTTATATATATATATATATATATATATATATATATATATATATATATATATATATATATATATATATATATATATATATATATATACAAAACTATGCAGGAGCACCCTATTCGAGGGCGGCCTCAGGGAGCAAACAGTGTTCACATAAAGGCGTGGCAGCATGCTGGCAGGCGGCTTGGTGAGGCATACATCATAAAATTTGTGGCCAAACGCGTTTCGAGAGTGAGAACTCTCTTCCTCAGTGGCATGTTGAATGGACTCCTGAAAGCGCTGTTCAAATGCGCACTTGAAGTTAAAACACCTGCCGAGTTGGGCGGAGCCCGCCGCCCGGCATCCTGGATGTTGTAGTGCGCACAATCTTGCTACAGTGAGCGCGCAAGTTCAAATGTCCCAATTTCATAAAATAACTCCCCCGTGGGTTTGATGAGGGCATCACCTCGACACCTGCCCTGCTTCTATACTGCCAGCGTGATGGGGCAGACAACGCCCTGCAGCAGCGCCTGTCCCGCTCCCTCCTCGACCCCAAACTCCATCATGGGTGCCTGGCGGGGCTCACAGGGTGATGGACCGCTCCTCACGACCGGGACCGGCCGTTTTAATATCCAAAACTATGCAGGAGCACCCTATTCGAGGGCGGCCTCAGGGAGCAAACAGTGTTCACATAAAGGCATGGCAGCATGCTGGCAGGCGGCTTGGTGAGGCATACATCATAAAATTTGTGGCCAAACGCGTTTCAAGAGTGAGAACTCTCTTCCTCAGTGGCATGTTGAATGGACTCCTGAAAGCGCTGTTCAAATGCGCACTTGAAGTTAAAACACCTGCCGAGTTGGGCGGAGCCCTCCGCCCGGCATCCTGGATGTTGTAGTGCGCACAATCTTGCTACAGTGAGTGCGCAAGTTCAAATGTCCCAATTTCATAAAATAACTCCCCCGTGGGTTTGATGAGGGCATCACCTCGACACCTGCCCTGCTTCTATACTGCCAGCGTGATGGGGCAGACAACGCCCTGCAGCAGCGCCTGTCCCGCTCCCTCCTCGACCCAAACTCCATCATGGGTGCCTGGCGAGGCTCACAGGGTGATGGACCGCTCCTCACGAACGGGACCGGCCGTTTTAATATCCAAAACTATGCAGGAGCACCCTATTCGAGGGCGGCCTCAGGGAGCAAACAGTGTTCACATAAAGGCGTTTTTAACTTATTTTCACATTGGTTCCATAATGGATCATTACATAGTGTAGGTTGCAACTGCAAGTGAGCACATACTCTGCAAACTCAGATTTGCAGGTTACGTGTTGGCTAATTTTGCAGGCAGGGGAGCCAAACGCAGGGGTGTAACTAGTAGTATTGACTTCATGCTGACATGCCTTGCATATAGAACATTTGAGAAACCTTTCCTTGCCATCCACCATGACCCCTTCTCTCTGGTCTCAAAATTGCTTCTGACCAAGGAAGTGCCCATGTTGTTGTTTCTTCTAAAGGTTATAGACAGCATTTTAGGCATTGACCCTCCTATTACCGGGTCGCCTTTGACAATAGGCCAGTTTTTCCGGACTATCTCCCTTGTTTGTTTTTGCTGCTTCGAGATGCCAAGTATAATTCTAATCTGGTCCAGGTCAGTTCCTACAATGTTCTGTTTCCTCCTGTATTGCAACAGATCTGTTCTGGCTATTGACTTAGTTTTCCCAATAGCCGTCTCAATCACCTCCGAACTCCGTGTCTCCCGTTGTTTCTTCACTTTACCACACCTACTGTGTGGTGGAAGCGGGGGGCATCCACCTTGTAGTCTAACTATTCTCACAGGCCAGGCTTGTATTTTTGACTCTGGACTTCTTGCGGGTCCTGCAGAAATTAGGGTGTCTTGGCCGCTGCCAAGGAAGTCACCTCCGGCCACTTTCAACTTTAGCCTGGGGATTCTCGGGCCCGAAAGGAGTGTGTTTCCTTTTACCGAAATACACCGATTTCAGCAATTTCCTCAGTATCGGCAGACAGAGGTTGCTGATGCCACTCCTCACTGTTATTTTTGGGGTCAAAATTGGATGGGTGAACAGATATTTTGGCAGTTTTGGGCCACTGGCTTCAGGAGCCTCACCGAGATGCAGCCGTTGCGCTCTGTGGCCAAGCCACGCCCCCAGGTTTAGGGATATTTAACCACAATGGGCCTGTTGTGGATAGCTGAAGGTGAACCCTCAAGAAATGCAAATGATGTGCTTCAAACATTGCAAGTAATAAATAGGAATAGCTTTTTTCATTTTGGCAAAATAGGAGTTTGGAGCACTTGTGAGAACTGGCAGCAAGTTGTTAAGATATCCTCAACTGAATATTAGGTAGCATGTTGCTTCAATGTTGCCTCTTTCTGAGCTTGATAATGTTGGTTTCTATATCAGTGTCCAATAAAACAGAGTACATATTTATCAATTTACATTTTACATATATGCAATATCTTAAACATTTGCAATGCTTTAAATCACATTAGCTATTGTGTGACTAGAAAGGGGCATTATTGGAACATCTGGGCATTGCTCTATATTTTTTAGTAATAATGACACCTCATTTGGCTTTTCATTAACATCTATCTAAATAAATCTAATAAATCTAATTGCTTCTAGACAAAATATACTCCAGTAATATCTAGGTAATCCATCAACTAAATGGATCATGAAAACATATGGAACATTTTAAACAATGCAAAATATTATTGCATGCATGTTAAAGCATGTTTTAAATAAAGCACTGTATGGTTAGTTTTACAACTATATGTTATGCAGGATGACTACATCCAAAAGGGATAGTGTCTGAAAAGGTAATATTGGGCAACAAATGTGTACAGATCAAAAAATGTGTTACCCAGTTATCACTATTTTATAAAATGGGTTACAATATGGCCCACTGGAATTATGTGATTCTGCCTAGGCTTTTTGCACATAATTATGGATTTAGCACACTTGCCACATAAACCAACACCTGCTGCATATTTAGCAGAATCTATCAAACCAACAAAAATTCAGCTCAATCAGATAATAAATTACTTAATAATGGCACCTATGCTGTGATGCAATGGTAGATGCTTACCATAGGTTAACTGGTCACCTTTTAGATGTGAATTGCAGTGTTGATATTTTAAACTGCTACAAATTAGGTAAAACGTTTCCTAAAAAAGTATCAATGCTTGTATGAATGTCAAAACTGTAAAATACAATTGCTAAAGAATGTACAGCATTATTCCACATAATTTGTGTTTTCTTGCTACATAATTTAATAAGCTTTGCCATATAATTTGGTTCTCCATTACTGCATAATTCCAGCGCACCATTATGGCATAATTCCAAAGATCCTGCTTCAGGCTTGTGAGCAATCTTTATAGCCATTCTAAAGAATACTATCAGATGCATGCAATATCTCATCATCTTACGTCGCACACGTCATTGTTAATGCATTCTGCAACATATGGCTAACCTTTGTGCTTCCCCTTTTTCTCTTTTCTGGCACTGCCTGTCTGTGCAGCAGCAGCTGTCGCCTTGAGCTTTTTATTCGACTTTGGAGCTTGGGAGTCTGCAGCCACCTTTACATCTTCCTGCTCTGCCTCTTGCACTGCTTGACGGAGTCAGGGCAGAACCGCCAAATGAGAATAACAGAAGAAAAAGAAACCAAGTAAGCATTTCAGTAGATAAAAGATGTCTATTTACAGCAGAGAAGGCAGACAAATTACCAATATGAAAAAACTGTAGCATCATTGGTTGAGACAGAGAAACAATACATTTTCAGAATTCCTTCAAAACCCTAAATGCTACTAGTGGGCCTGCCACACTGATTGTGCCCTGCACTTAATTAGTACTTTAAACATGTCTCAGGTCTGCCACTGCAGCCTGTACGTGTGCAAATTAAACTGCCATTTTTCTAGGCCCAAACCTTCCTCTATAAGCAGATATTTCACCCATAAGGTAGGCCCTGGACAGTCCAGGAGGTATGGTGTAATGTATTTAAAATGTAGGACATGCATTTTTCAGTTTTACATGTCCTAGTAGTGAAAAACTCCTACATTTGTTTTTCACTACTGCAAGGCCTACCTTTGCCATAGGATAACATTGGAGTTACCTTATTACATTTTATAAGTGTAATTTCCAAATGGGAACACATGCCTAGTTCATGTTTGGTATCTAAGGAACAACCATAACTTATAGTGAATTTGGATTTTAAATTACGATTTTGAAATGCCACTCTTCTAAAGTTGTTATTTTCTTGCCTTTGCCATTTGGTGCCTGCAGCCTGTCTCTGGGTCACATGGCTGGAGGCAGTTGACAGTTGGGCTTTTTTTTATCCTTCTAGACTGCCAAACACTGTGGGAACATTATATATGCCTAGATGGGCTGTCACTGGCTGGATGGAAGGGAAGAGCTGGGCCCACCGCACTTATACTTGAAAAGGCTGTGTACTGTCTCCACACAAAGGGCTGCATACTCCCTGTAGTTAGTTTGCAGCCAGGAGTAGGAAGGCAGGGCACCTGTGCACTTCAAAGACATCTAGAAGCTTTTCCCCACTTCAAAGGCACAAGTGGGTATAAATGCTGGACCTCAGATAAAAAACACTTCAGTACACCTCTGGACCTGTGGATATTCTGTTGGGTGCTACTGAAAGGACTGCCACTCTGCTGGACTTCTGCTTTAAAGGACAGCTGCCTTGCTGTGCTGACCTGCTGCCTGCTCCTCTCCCATGTGACTCCAAGGGTTAGTTGGCTGGCCTTCTGATCTGAAGCCTCAGGGACACAACAGGCTTCCAACAAACCCGCACCTGGACTCTGACATCTGAAGTCTACCCTGCCAAGTGATGCCACCCAGTCCTGGAACCTAGGAAGTGGGCTTAAAGAGCTCTGCCAGCCTTTGTCGATCCAGCGGAACTGACGTATCTCCTCTGCTGTGCAGCGCAAACCAAAGCACAACTGACGCATCACCTCTGCTGCATGGTTTGGACCAGTCTCAAAGACACACATCTCATTTGCAGCCCCGCCGGAAATGCCACGGCGTGACGCATCCTCAGTGGAGGCCCTTGCACTATTCATCAATGGCAGCCTTGACGAGGACACCAGACACTGCAACTCAGCCTTGCAGCTCCGACACGTCACCCTGACTGTGCACTGCATCCTCGCATTGCAGCCTGTCTTGTCACATCTCGGTACCACTGCATCACTTTGGCTGAGCGATGCATCTTTGACATTGATCTTCACAACACTCTGCAAACATTGATCTTCACAACACTCTGCAAACTAGGATTAAAGGTACTCTGTTTAGCGGGTCTAACTGTGTCCCTGTAGCTGGCCATGCTCCATTGTGGACGGCTTGAACTTTTGACTTTGTTTGGGTCAGGCACGACCAGATATCCACAATTATCTTTGTGCTTTTTTGTGCTATTTTCACTAAAATCTCCGGTTTTATTGATTGGATTTTTGTCATTTTGGCACTGTTTTATTTATTAAACGAAGTTCTATTTTTCTAACTTAGTTTGGGATCATTTTTGTGTGGTTTTGTAACTTTATTACTGTTTGAAGTATTGCGCAAATACTTTACACATTGCCTCTAAGTTAAGCCTGACGGCTCTGTGCCAAACTACAAGAGGGGTGAGCACAGGTTAATTTAGGGATGGCACATGCCTTATTCTGATAATGATTGTTGTTGCCTCCTGACCAGGGCTTACACACCAGTCAACCAACAACCCAATTTCTTACAGCGCTTATGATGCTTTAAACTTTTAAATGTCACCAACAAGGGTGTAGTCAATATTTGAGGAATTACAAAAAATGACCAGTACTAAACATAACATTTCCCTGTGGGAAAGCTTAGTGTATGAGAGTAATCAATCTAATATGTGCCAGGTTGCATTTCAGAGATCATTCACCAATATGTGCAAGAGTTGTATTTCAGTGGTAAAAGGAACATCCAAATAACATTAGTCACTTACCAAATGTTTAAGACCTCTTCTCTTCCAAAGAATATTCAAGCTTTTAATTTACACTAAATATTAGTTATATACTTGAGATGGGGAAGATGGATACTGTCATCAAAAACATTCTCTGGATTTTGACCTACACTGTGGGGTGAAACCCCTATCTTGCATTTGTCTTGGTATGCCTTTAGCCCTTTTCAATGAATATGGTAAGTGAGATTTCAGAGGGTTGTCTTCCCAACCTCAAAGTGCCCATCTTTTTTTAACCATATTTTATTGCTATTTAATCTTTATTGTCACATACAGTACTTTATGATGAATAAGCCTTTAGCATGTAAGAGAGATGGGTCTTTGAACATTCGGAAAGTCATACTATCCAACTCCCTCAAAACAGAAAATAGAACAGTTCTGCCCTCCCCACTTTCTCTCCTGGGTTGCAATGGAACATGCAATGGGGCAGCTTGTTGGCAGCTGCTCGTACATGTGGGTTTTCTCCGTAATGTACACAGAAGGCCGAGGTCGCGTGTGCTAATTTTGATATCCTCCCAGATCTTTGCCTAGAGCCGGGTCAGCCGCCCCAGGGAAGCCCCCTCTTCAATGTCTTCCTGTCCCGAGGCTATTATTCACCTACTAAGGTTTCCCAGGCTTTGGCCCTGTCCATCGTACCGATCCCCCACTGGCTTCTCTAAACAGCAGCCTGCTTTCGACCCCCGCCCATCTCTCTAATTCTCTTCTCCAGGTGGTAATCTGCTGTCCTCTCGGGCCTTCCAATTTCTAGCTATCTCCCTCTTTAGTAGGATGTAAGCAAGGTTTTGAAAATTCCCCGTCACCTTATTCTTAGCCGTGTGGGGAAACCATCCTAAAAGGAAGTGCTCTGGCGTCTGTGGCAATTCTTTATCAATGAAGTCGCCTATCTGTTGTATGTCTACCCAGAAAGTCTGCAGTAGGGGGCAGTCTCAGAGCATGTGGAGTATGTGTGCCTCCCTCTCCCCTTATCTCAGGCAGACTGCTGATTCCTCACTAAAGTACCTCCCAATGCGGCCCGGCATCAGGTACGCTCTGTGCAGTACATAATAGTTAATTAATTTAAAACGTGCGTTCCTGGATGCCTTTGGTATGCGTTCTAGTATTTTTTCCCAGTCCCTCTCTGGAATTTGCTTACCAAGGTCTTCCTCCCATTGTAGTTTCAGGCGTTCTAGTGGCCACCGTGTATCCGTCTGTATGGCCTTGTATAAGCATGACACAGTTTTAATTCTGCCTGCTGAGAGCGCCACATATCTGCACCCCACCAGTGCTCGTGGCTCTGTGCCCTCTCCCCTCCAATGCGCACTAATCTTGTGGGTCAAGGCCCTATGCTTCAGTAAGTGTCCCCCAGGAATGTCATATGTAGCCTGCAGGTCTTCGAAGGGTATGAGTGCGGGGTCTTGGTATAGGTCTCCCATTTCTCTCAGTCCCGCCTCTACCCAGACCTCCAGCCCAGCCCAGTGCTCTCCCCTCAGAGTGCCCATCTTGGTCATTTGTCAATTTTTCTACTTTTTCTTTAACTGCATCTGTGTTGCTATTTCAATGCCTAACTAATTATCTGTGTATGCATTCAGGCAGAGAACAAGGATTGGTTTGAAGAATCCTTTAATGATCAAGAACCGATAGTGTTGTTGGGTAGTCACCATCCTTTTTCCCTGTGTGTTTTCTTTGGATGAGATGACTGTTGAGTTGTTTCTACTGTCCTATCGTTCTTTAATGGACCCCAGCCAGGGGTGCAGCATTGGATTACTTTTCAAAGCGTTTCTGAAGGTATATTTGTACCTTCACATCTAAGGCCTGATTATCAGTCAGATGGAGCAGTATCCCTGGTTGGGATACTGCTCCACCTGTTTATGAGTCCCCCGGTGTTTCCACACAAGGTTTACCTGAGTTCAGGAACACCATCCCTGCCAATCTTTTTCTTCGGCGAAGGGAGATTCAGGCCAGCTAAAACCTTTCTTCCCTTTCCTTTTTCTGCTCTCCCAGTTTCAAATTCTCCACCCATGCCACACTGGTGAAGCCACTGCTCCCAATGTATCAGATTTTCGCCTACTCAGAGCAGGCGAAAATGGGATTATTAAACTGTTCAGAATAGGGAACACCATGCAGAAATCCACATCGTAATTCTGTGTCCACACACTTATTTCCCATTCCGAGGTGATCTAACTCCTAATATTTGGAATGCCATCCCAAAATATCAGCCGGTAACAAATCCACCACCCACTAGTAATCTCCACATTGAATTCTGCCTTGTAATCATGGCCCTAGTGACAATGGAAAAATGTAAGAGGCATCTCAGGAGTTCTATGAACGGGTTTAATGAAGCTGCAGGGTTTACACAAACAATGTGGTCCATGGCATTCATTGCAAATGCATACAAGAAAAAAGTTATTGTTTTAGCAGTACCATGCTGTGTGCCTTTGATTCTGTCAAATAATATATTTATCTTGAAGAGATATACAAAAATAATCATATGCTCCATGTGAGTTTATAAGAGTTTTTCTATCAAGGCAAGAGGATCATATTATATGCATTATTGCTTTAATAAAACTTCTTCCTTCGCCAGCAACAACCAAATACATTCAAAGTAACCTTCTCTTGTTTGAGTGGGTCACAGCTATTCATCACTACAATGGCTTACAACTCATGAAAGTATTGGTTATGGATTTTTGTTTCCTGTACTGTTTTGGTGAACATGTTTCCTGGAAACATTTTACAGAAATATTTTGGTATTATTATGGTTCCTTTTATCTCAGCGTTTTATATAAATAACAACTGTGGTTCAGAAAAGATGCTATTTTGATAATGATATGTTTCGCTTTTTTATTTTCTGTTTTATTGCAAACAGTAACTTGTACGTTTTCTGGCAGTCGGATCGATTCTTCCTTTACGGTGGTTGCTTGCAATCTGTGGAATTCAGGCAGCCACTTTGTTGAGGTATGAACCAGAGAGTAGGCAAAAGTAGGTAGCCCTTTGTTTCTCTAACTGTAAGGGAGACACTCTAATGTTTGTTGTTTCTGTGATATATGCATGTGGTTTTCATTAGACAGTGGGGTTAAATTAGGTTGTTTTACAACCAGAAATGCTCCTGGTCTGTGATAATATGGCAGCTGCAAGCACGATCTGAGTGTTGTACTATGTAAAGTTCACCTTGAGGAGCGAGGGCATAGGAGAGGGCAAACATGTGGAGTACTCCAAGTACCAGAGTCCCTGGCACCCCAAAAGGCAAACGCCCCACCACAGCGACAGGCCAGAGGAGACCATAGCTCACCATTGCATTGTACATCAATGAGTGGGGGGCAGTGGAGAGAGGCAGGACTTTCCCTGCCAGTGGCTCCACCTCCCAAGACGGCATGCTCACCAACACACCAACAGTACAAAGGAGGCTGTTACTTCCCACTGTAGCCTCCTGGTGGCTGGGACATCATGAAACAGAGGAAGTGGAGAGAGCAAGTTTGATTAGGGTGTTTTACAGCCAAAATGCTCCTCTCATATGATATTATGGCAGCTGGATGCAGCATCTCAGTAATGCACTAGGCGAAGTGCATAACTTAGAGGTAGACAGTGGAACACGACTTCACTTGCTCCTACATTGTATGTGTGCTACTTAAAGTTATCTTGCGAATCGTTTTAATCTGATTTTATAGCATTACTACGCAACGCTTTTAACCTGATTTGCACAACTACCGCAGACTGCTTTTAAAAATCGCCGCAATTGGTTTTACCACTCACTCGCTATTTGCTAAGCTGCTGTAACTCTACTCTTCTCCCCGGTCCACTGCAGCACTTGTGCTGATTGAGTGGAGGGAGAGCCTGGGCCTCTGGTTTCCTCACTTCCTGGTAGCCATTAGCGGACGCCATTTTGAAGAGAGAGGCGGTCTAGTTTTTTGGCAGAGCACCTCCCTGTTAATATTTAAATCAGGGATGGCACTGACGCGCAGCAGACACCCGCAGCAGGCGCGCCGCTGGCGCGCCAGTGGCAAACCCGTCTGCGTCCGTCCGCGCCTGGACGTCGCCTGACGCCAGGACACTAGGTCCGGGATTGTCCCACAAGCAAAGGTACACACGAGACCTATTGCTTGCACTACATTCTACTACCAATTGTGGGCAATATACCCGGAATCCTAATTCCCCCCGCCCCAGTTCAACATATTCGGCTTTAGGGTAGGTACCTCCTCCCGGCTGCCGCTCATTGCCCCTGGGTTGAAAAGCTTTGCCAGCAGACTCACTACCGTACCTGCAAGCTATTTGATGTACACCCAGAATAGACCAGTAGGGAGGGGGGCTTGCTATCATACTAAAGTCAGGGTACTCCTGTAGCCTCATTCCGTGGAATATCCCCAACTGTGAAAGTGCTCTTTTTAAGATTGCACTAACACACAACTTCAAACTGTCTGGGCTGCTTATATATCGCCCAACGGGCGTCTTAAACGTATTCATGAAGCTCTAGCCAATAAAGCAGCCACATTACCATTAGAGACTACCAATTTTTGCATTTTCAGAGACCTTAACTTACATCTTGACTGCCAAGATGTCCCAGGATATCAGCAGCTTCCTGGGAGATATGGCACATGGCAGCTGAGGCAGCTGATCGAGGGGCCAACCCATGTAGCTGGCCACCTTCTAGACCCCGTATTTATGAACCTAGAGTCTATGGAGACTAATCCTCCCCTTCCGATGCTCTGGACGGATCGCTCTCTCATCTCTCTGTGTCTCTGTGTGAAAGGTTCCCCACTGCAACTCTCTCGCCCGCCTTCTATGAAGCGCACATGGCAAAAACCCAACCCTACGTCTTTCACAGCCTATTTAAACTTGCACCGCCCAGTCTGGCCTACAGACATAGAGACTTTAGAGGATGGGTCACTAATGCACTAAATTGTTGCATTCCAAAAAATTTACTCAGGCCAAGTGTACTCAAACCCATGCATGTTACAACGAGTCTCTGACAATAGAAAAGAAAAAATGTAAAACTCTAGAAAGGGCATGGAGAAGTTCCTATGATCTCACAGCAAAATCTATTAACAGGAACACAGTTAAATTGTACCACAAACTAGTCCGGAATACCAAAGCAAAGTTCTATGCTAATATGATTTCCACCAGCAGCAATCAAACCAAATCCATTTTCTCCCTTATGAAGGAATTGGTAAAACCCCTGTATACTGTTGATAACGCTGTATCCTCCAACTTGCAATGTGAGACACTTGCAAAAAATGTTATCAGCAAAGTGGATTGCATCTATTGCACATTCTGTGCAGAGAAGGCTTCTTCCGCTAATTAGAGGAATACTTCCCCAGCAGTTATGCCCCACTCCCTCCAAGACCTTCTGCCCATGTCCCCATAAGATATGGACACCCTATCACCCACGGTAAAATCAGGCTCACCTGAGGTCCCATTCAACCAGACCTTTTTAGAAAACTTCATAATTGCCTCCCCTCGGAGGGCAGAGAGCTGATCAACAGGTCACTATCGGCTGCAGTCATTCCTAAGTCCTGGAAGCACGCAAAAGGTATCCCCCTGCTAAAAAAAACAACACTGGATGGGTCTCTGCCTGAAAATGATCGCGCTATATCTCTGCTCCCGTAGCTAAAATTATGGAGTCTCATGTCAACTCCATCCTAGGATAATACTTAGAAACTAACCAGATCCTTGACCAGTCAAAAAACGGCATCTGGCCTAAACATAGTACAGAATTGGCGTTACTAGCAGCTATGGTCTACTATGGATGAGAGCATAACCTCAGCAATGATCCTCCTGGATCTCAGTGCGGCCTTCGTTACGGTCTCCCATAGGATTTTCCTATATCGGCTAGAGGAGATCGGGGTCAATTGCAAGACCTTGGCCTGGTTCGCATCCTTTCTGACCGATCGGTCCTTCCAGGTCTCTGCCCCCCCTCCCCCAACTCCAATGTATATCTTCTAGGCTGTTCCTCTGGGGTCTTCCCTAAGCCCCACACTTTTTAACAATTATCTCCACACCCTAGCCCTGCTGGCCAAAGCCCGGAAAAAGGCTATGGTATCATACATCAATGATACCCAAATGGTATTTACCTTCTCCAGTAATACTAAACAAGACCAGGCAAATTTCCAAGGATACTGTATGACCCTCTCTGAATGGATGACCAATAACTATTTGCAACTGAATTCTGCAAAACCAGAAGTGCTTTTGGTGGATCGAGATACCCACCTATGGGGCAATCAATAGTGGCCTAAAGTGCTAGCACCCCTCCCCAGCCAAAACGTGTGGTTAAGAATCTGGGAGTGTTGATTGACAGCACCCTTTCATCTAAACTGCAGGCTAAGGTTGTGGCAGGTACCTGTTTTGGTCTTCGACGGGGCCTAAACCCCATTTTGGGGCTCTTCGATGCATCCACCCGACAGACGATCGTTCAATTCACTGCTCTGTCACATTTGAACTATTGCAATGGGCTATTACTTGGCGCCAACAAAGCTGTGATGAAAAGGCTTCAACAGACTCAGAATGTGGCTGCCCGCACGCTTTTCGCACTACCTAAACATTGTAATGCCTCTGACCTCCTTCAACGGCTTCACTAGTTACCTATAGGACAGAGAGTTCACTTTAAGACTTTAGGTGCCACACATAAGATCCTGCATGGCCTGGGTCCACAAATTCTGAGCGATCTATGCTCGGTGTATACCCCGGCTCGGGCCCTGCACAGGACCAGAGCTGGAGGGCGCTCATTTAGGGCATTCTCTGGAATACTATCCCTCCTGCTGCCCGTGGCATGAAAGACCACTGGACTTTCCGGAAACTGATCAAGCCAAGGCTCTTTTCCAATTGCTAGCCTACTCCATTTCTGTCCGCCTTTACCCTGGCTTAGCGCTGGGATGCCCTGTTGCTGGGGCAGCCATGCTCTCTATAATGCTGATAACATAACAGGGAAATAGGGTACAGGAGAGGACGAGGTCTGTACTCTACTCCACATTTAGGAATACCCACTGACCCTGAAGCCACACCCACTCACCCAGCGAAATGTAAAGGTGGGCACTGATGAGACTTCGAGAAGGGGACGCAGAGGAGAAGGCCAGGACTAACCTGTGAACTTCACTTACCAGAGTCCCTAGTGCCTCAGAAGCCACACCCACCACTGCAGCAACAGGAACAAGGAGACCATAGCTCTATGCTCTGTGAGACACTGACGAGCGGGAGTAGAGGAGAAGACAAGAACTTGCCAGTGGACTCCATTTACTACAATTTGTGGTGACGTTGAAGCCACTCGAACACCCCAGAGACAGGCATAGTTTTCCGTTGTGCATGACACACCCCAGATGTGCCTGTTTGTAGGGTGGGCCTGTTTGCAGCTGATATGGGGCTGTGAACGTTTGGGCTGGGTCTGACTTCTTGCCTCTCACCTCTTTCCCCCCGCAAAAAGCAATGTGTAGCACAAGGCCCCAAGAGCTGAAAATACTGTAACTGGGTTAAAATGCATGTGGCAAACAGCTTCTCTCAAATGCTTTCTGGAAAACAAAATAGTCTATTAAGCATGTACTACAAACAAGGCATCCACTTGGCAGAGTTCATAGCCTTTATTGCAGCCATTTCACTGGTGCATTCAATGAAGGTCTTATAAATCCCTGGCCAGCAAATAGTACAGTCTAGCTATGTGGGTTGCCATGTATAGGAGTGGATGCCATGGCATTTGCTAACATGGTAGGCTACATGCCATGATCTAAATGCCAATCATAGTTCTAAGAAAACTCTATTGTGTGTGAGAAGATGGACAAGGTTGTAACAACAATATTATTTACCAGTGATCTTTATTACAACACTGCATTCCTCCCCGGTCCCTTAGTTAAATGCTTTTTCAGCATGGAGCATATTGGCTTAATAAGCTCAGAAACAAGCAAGGGAGAAGGTCCATATTTTGCTTTTAGTTTTTTATGGGGTTGTGTTTGTTGATTTGTTTAGAGATGTCAATAAATCCTAACACGTTCCCAGCCCAAGCTGCAAATTCCTTTAATGTTTAAAAACAAACAATTACCACTATCTAAATACCTCTGCTCTAGCTGTTGAACAATTTTAGATACAAGTAAATCCCAGTAGCGACAGATCACTAAACCTTTTTGACTGCCGCTATTACATTTCCTTGGTTTTTATTAATCTTACACACACTCATACACACACTCCCATATAACCTTACATTCATAGATACATGCATCCAGAAAACATCCAAAACATAAAACTTACCTTCACTGCAGCTCTCTAGGAGGGAAGCCTTGGAGGTACCAGTAGGGTTAAGACTGCTGCCTCCCTCAGTCCCTATTCGTCATAGAGTTAGATGGGGTCAGTGAAAATGCTCACCCCACCCCTCCCCACTCTGTGACTAGGTGTCACTGATTGACAGACAGCCCTGGGCATTTAAGGGCTTCAAACGGAAGTGCCAGGTCAGTGAGAATCCCCTTCGTAACGAGGGGGAGGGCCTAAAGGCACTTCTGCGAGGTTGAGGATGTCACGCTTACAGGGCTGTGAAATACTCAGCTTGTCAAAGTTCTGCTTAGGCAACCAGACACCTGCAAATTTGGCACATGTCTAGCTCCTGGCTTCCTGACCTGAACAAGAAAATTGTCTGCTAAACTGAACTATGACAGACACTGTTCTTCTCTAGAAAAGGTTGGGGGGGGGCGTGGTCCCTCTGCTCATATTGGCCAGCCATGGCTGGCCTCTAAGTTAAGCCAGACTGCTCTGTGCCAACCTACCACAGGTTTGAGCTCAGGTTAACTTGGGGTATGCTTGTGCCACACCCTAACAAGGACTGTGGTTGCTATCTGAGTAGCGTTTCACCCCCTCAGCCAGCAACCCATTTTTTCACATGTGGTTAAAAATAACTGTATATTTTATTTACATTTTTACAGTTAACTTAAGTTATGACCTTACTCATCTCATTTTTAATTCCAGTTTTTTAAATGCAATGCTTCCATGTTTTAGAAGTCATTATTTATCCTTTCAAATAAACTACAACTGATAATCAGTATCTATGTTTTTTTTTTTAATTGAAGGAGGCCACGTATTTCCTATCAGACCATTTTCTGCATAGTCTTTTTTGCACATTTTACAAGTTTGGTTAGATGTTGTGTCTTGCAAAATATTATGATAAGTGACCATTCAACCTGTGTTTTGCATTATAGATATTGTTTCTCAATGGCCATTTCAATGAATCTCAGTAAGTCGACAGTGCCAATTCTCACAAAGCACCACAGGGCAATAATATGGACTTGGAAACATTTGTCTTTTTGTGAGAGTAAAAATCACAAGTTTAAAATATTAGTTAATGCCCTGCATTTTGGTACACACATCTAGACAAATAAACAAGAACTCAGTTCTTATTGGGATTGGGAATGTACTCACTTTCACTGATATGGTTTCTAAATTAACCACTACTAACAAATGCATTGTGTGAAGAATATCTCTGACTTATTTTGTATAGGTATTGAAAATATTGTAAGGAAAAGTTGTATCATTCCAAAGATCTGAGCTTGGTTTGTGTTTGCTAGACATACATTTAAAGTAAGTGATATGGAAAATCCAAGACGGGAGATGACCTTTACATTGCGGTCATCACACCGAAATGCCATTACAACGCGGTCATAACAACGACCGCGTTGTTACCAAGCAAAGCCATTACTACGCAAGTCATTACATCGACTTGCAGTAGATGGCGTGTTAACATTAGGAATAGTATAGTGTACTATTCTAACACCTTCCCTATAGTTACGTAGGCTGGAGTTGGAGTAGTAAATTATACATTTCTAATGTCAGCGTGCCATCTACTGCAAGTCGATGTAATGACATTGCGTGGTAACAATGCGGTCGTAACCACCGGGTTGTAATGCCACGTGATGTAATGGCTCGCATTGTAACAAGTCATATTCATCAAAGACTCTGTTTGCATCTTCATCCAGGCTTTTAGTACTCTTGCTCGTCTTCAATTTTTTTGGGGGGACATTTTAGATGGTGCTTATCCTCTGGCACGCTCCACCCCTCCCAAAATGTTTACGAATTCCCTCTATTTTATTTTCAAATTCATCACTCACCTGTGTCACATAGAACTCTGAGGCCACCTAATGGTGTTAAGAAGTGCTTCACAAAAGCACTTGCATAAAAAAAAAAAAAATGTAACTAGTAAGACTTCTCGAATGTTAGGTTAAATCTAGTTTTATATATCAATGCAAATAAGGTTTCAATCCATGGATTCCGTACGGAGAAAATGTAGGGCTGTTGTGTAAATCATTTCAGATGAATACACAAATTCATAAGTCTATGTATAGTTAAGTGCTATGTTTACAAATTCTTGGTGAAGTTTGCTCCAATGTTTGATAGATTTCTTGGTTTATAACTGTTATACTGGATAGCTCAGTAGGAAAACTAAAAATACAGTTCCAATTGACTTCTATTTTGTTACATGTGGCTTTAAACACTTCTTTCACATTAAACTATTTATGTTGAATTCTGGGGGAGTGTTATGGTTTGACAAGATAGTGTGTGAATGTATTTTTCTACTTGTTTCTATGTAAGACAAATGGAAGAAAATATTCACAGCCCCATGAAAGATGAAATGCTACAAAAATTATTGTAGTCCAGTAGACAATACCAGATGCCAAATTCAGAAAAAAAATAAAAGAACTTTAAGTCACTTATTACTCTAAAATACATATTTCTAATGTTTTACATATGTCATTTTGAAAGGAAGTTGCCATGTCTGGTAGCTGGTATTCATAATTTTTGACCCCTGGCATTTGAAAGGATCTTTATGTATACTCATAATGATGCACATTTTGTAAGCAGTCCTGTGGCAAATGTATACATTATAGTTATGTTTTACCTGCAGCACTATGCTTAATATTTACATTTCACAAAGAAAATTACAAAATTAAAAAGCAAGTCACATACCAACTATCATTATCAAAACATTTGTAGTACATGAGCACAAAGTAAATTCTGAATGCAGTGCCATATTTGCCTACAACATTTTGTGAACAAAATGAGTATGACAGAAGCGGAGTGTACATACTTTTGTTCACCCATTAGCAAAAGTTATATTAACTTATTAAGCCACCAAAAATGTTCTCTCTTTTGAGTAGCTTAGCCTTCACGTAGCATCATTTCATATTCATCTTTCTCGCCTATGACTCGGGATTAAGGTTAATTAAGTCAGCATTGACAGTCATCTGTACAAGGAATCATGCACACATACCATGGTAAATGGTGCTGCTGTTGCTGTTGAGATAGGACTCAACCAAGGGTGCTTGCTCTTCGGAGTGTTTCATTCTGCGGGCTCTTGCACGACTATCCACATTGGACTGAACCATGAGTGGCTCCTGTCGCTTCTTTTTCTGCTTTTGTTCTAACAGTGCACGCTGGGAGAAACAGATATTCTTTATTACAATGAAAGTAAAGCTTTTGGCAATTGAATATGCAACATCTATTGAAACAGTAAGAGCTACATTAGAATCCGTATAATGCAGATATTAACATCTGTTAGATACCTGCATTCCGTTTTTTTTATAAATTACATTTTGATTGGATTACAATAACATGTATTTCATCTTTAAAGCCCGCTGCTGAGGTCTATTTTGGTTGTTAAAGTCCCAGGCATTGAGTTATAGGTCAGCCATTATTAGCACTGAGCCACTTCAATGCCTTTAATAGAGCAACCAACGTTTTAATGTCCTAATAGAGAGAATGACATCCACTTACTGATATAATTCATTAATTCATTGACCCCTCCCGTTGAAAAATGGCCCTCTCTGAAGCGTCACCCTAAACATTTTGCCTTTCTCCTACTCTTTTTCTGACTTTTTTGTCGGCTATAGGACTTTTTTGAACTGTACCACTGCTTACCAGTGCTAAAGTGCGTGCACTCTTTTCTCCAAACATGGTATAATTGGTTTTCCACCTTTTTGGCATCTTTCTTTTACTTGTAGGTCCCTAGTAAAGTGGTATACCATATTCTCAGGGCCTGTAAATTAAATGCTACAAATGGGCTTGAAGAACTAATTGGGCCACCCACAGAAGTAGCCTTTGGTACCTGTCTCAGGTCTGCAATTTTACTGCCACTTTGATTTGGCATTTATAACCACTTGCCAAGTCTGAGACTCCCTTTATTACACCTATGTCACCCCTATGGTAGGGTCTAACTAGTCTCAAGGGCAGAGTGCTATGTAAGTACAAGGGAGGACATGTACTTTTATGTTTGGCTTATCATGGTAGTGACAAACAACATATTTAATTTTTCACTGCTGTGAGGCCAACTCCTTCCATATGTTAGCATTAGGAATTTCTTATTACTCTTTTAAGCTGTAATTCCTGATCAGAGAAGAGTGTTCTTTTCATGTCAAGTGTTATATCTTAGGAATGGTGATAGTAAATCTGCCTTAGTGATAACATTGGATTTGACAGTACTATTTTAGAAATGCCACTTTTTGAAAGTGGACATTTCTCTGTTTCAAACGTTGCTCTGGGTGACAGCTACACTTTATGCTTTCCCTCTAGACAGCCACAAACTCATAAAGGTGAGGCGCATCTGCATTTTGAGCACTCATCTGCATTCTGATGGGTCTTCCTAGGCAGGGAGGAATGGGAGGCGCTGACACTTACACCTCAATTGGTAGTGTCCTGTCCACACACAAAGCATTGATTCACCCACACAGATAGCCTGGCAGACAGAGCTGGGTTGAAAGGGATATTTGTGCACTTCAGATAGTTCCTTTGAGGTCTCCCCCTACATCAAAGGCAATTTTGGGTATAAGTACTGGGGCTCTGACCCTACCAACTAAGCACACTACTGGACTTGGGAAGAACTCTGCCTGAGTAAAGACTGCTGTGCTGTAAGGATTGCCACTTTGCTTTGACTGACTGTTATGGGGAACTGCTTATTCGCTTTGCTGAACTGCCCTTCTGATCTCCGCACTGCTGAGGACAAAGACTTGACCCATCTAAGTTAATCCCAGAGTGACTCCAGGGGGTTGACTCTTGTTTTTTGAAGTCTCAGGGACACAAAAGACTTTCTGCAATCCTGCTGGTGCACCTGGACTCAGCCATCTGTGAGTCCATGCCTGAGGTGCCATCTACAGTCTTGGGCTACAGAAGTATATTCTGTAGCTGTTTTTCTACAAAACCCATGTATCTTCACTGCGCCAGTCAGAGCTCTATGCATCGCCTTCTAATGTCAACACAGAGGCTGTTCGGCGACAGTGGTCTCACAGCCTGCATGGCCCGACAAAGATGCTTTGCATGGCTCGACGATGATACAGTGCATTGTTCTCTACAGAGATCTACGACGAAGCGCAAACCAACTGCTTGAATCAGAACCAATGCATCGTGCTTTCAAATTTGATGCTTGCTCTTTGAAAGGTACTTTTTTAGCAGGAGGTGCATAAGTCTCATAGCCAGCCTGTCCCACTTCGTGGTTTGACTGAAATTTGGATTTGTACTGGCCCCGCCTGACCTCAACTACCCTTGTGACTTCTAAGCACTATTTTTGCATTTATTCTCTCAAAATTCATATCTCAACTTCTACTAATTGCATTTTTGTCATATTGGTCTTGTTTGGCTCAGATAAATATTCTCTATTCTTCTAAACTTGTGTCAAGTCTTTTAGTGGTGTTTTTATCATGTTACTGTGTAGGTGTGTGTATCACATAAATACTTTACACATTGCCTCTGAAGTTAGGTCTGCCTGCTCTGTTCCAAGATACCGGTGGGTGAGCACAGGTCAATTTAAAGTGTGTATCTAGCTTACCCTGACTAGGATTGTGGTCCCTACCTTGACAGGGCACAAACCTCTGCCAACTAGAGTCCCAATTTCTAACATTGGTGGTCAGCAGAGACCCGATTTCTAACACTTCCTTATATTTTTACGTACAGGTATTTGTTTAGCTTTAAAGATCCTTACTCTCTTTGACCTAAATATCAATATCCAATAATAATTTTTAATTCATTCTTAAAGTTTGAGGTAATCGTGGGTTTACATGTTTACAGAAATTCTTTATTAACTATAATGAACACTTTTGAAATCCTTATACTTTTTCTCAGACAAATTTGTATTATTAGTGATAACTTGTAACATCACCAATAGAAGAGACTGTAGTCAATTGTTCCCAAGAACCAACTACTCTCTACCGTAAGCATCAGCCCAGTAAGAAGTTGCTGTAGAAAATTTTCCAAATCATATGGTCAAATTATACTTCCACATGTCAATTCAAACTGCAATAATCTGTTGCTAATAAATAAAGACTTTTCAGTTGTACTGGGGTCCACTATATTCTAAACAATAGGGTTTGCTGGCCAAGCATCACATTTAGATCAATTGTTGTCTTCTTGAGTTGAGAGCAGAACTCTGATATATATTCTCTTCCCAGCCTTCGGTCAATATACATAACATCTAACATCTAACCCATAGACGGATTCTCCTCATTCCATACAGTACTTAAAAGGAATTCAGAATATTACAAATACAGAAACACCTGCATTCTATGTTCAATGAGAGTGTAAAGCAGCTGCATGAAGAAGACGCGAAGCAGGCTTGAAGCTGACTATTTCACAATCAAAAAAATGCTATGCTTATGTTTTCTGATTAATCAATCCTGTTGTACCATTATATATATATCAGAATTCCAACTGCCTTTCTTGGGAGATTCCTCTATGCATGCCCAGTGTCTTATATTTATCATATACTATGGTCATGCAGCTCACCCTACATGGACAGAGAACAGTTTGTCTTGTTGTTTGGACAATGGCACAACATACTAAAGTGTGAAATGTGGAAATTGAATATATAGGACCTGAGAAAAAGAATAACTTTTCTTTCAAAAGAGATCAGTGTAGTATAGGGGTAGGCGAAATAAAGATGTCTGGAGACCGCAAGTAGGGAAATAAAGGAAGTTTATTTCCAAGTACAAATAACAAGTCCCACAGCCAATTGATGACTGCTCAAGCAAAGAACCACTTGAGAATGAACCACACTAAGCAACCATAGATGGAGATGCCATAAACCAATACAGAATTTCCATGGGTATAATATTCTAACAAGTGACAACACAGTAAAGATACTAACCAAGCACACTACATCATCTGGCCCCCATAAACAAAATTAACTTAAATCATACTCTAAAAACCATTACAGGTAACTTAAAATCCCTCTTGCAAATGCTGGTTCCTGTAAGCAAGTGTAAACAGAAGTATTACCTTTAACTGGTTCCTGTTAGGAAGTGGAAACATAAGTATTAAGATCGATATTTTCATCTACCACATTGTATTGCATCCTCTGAGCACATTCAGTATCCTGTACCTTGGAGATATCAGCACAGGAAACATCATGGTTAGAACATTGTGTAGGCATGCTATCACTTTTGGGGCTGTCAGACTCATGAGAGATGGAATCTTCATCAAGGACAACTTGTGTTCTATTGTTTATCTGCACTTGTGCATCAGACATCAGTACCAGCCTACTTTCATTCCACCAAACCTTTCCATATACCAAGACAGTATTATTGTAAACACGTTACATTTTAAAAGGATAAGTGAATCTGGTGCCCTTTTTTAACTGAGAGTTTTTTAACGAGGACCCGTTCCCTACACTAAAATTCTCCTCAGTAGCATATTTACAAGAATCATAATATTGTGAGTTTTTTGCTGTTTTATCTGTACTCTCTCCTGTAAAGGGGGCACTGGATTGGGAAGAGTCCAACTAATTTGGCAAAACTCTTAATCCGCATAGTCTCCCTCCTAATAATTCAAAAAGAGGGGTGCCTGTAGTAAAAAGTGGTGTAGAGTGATACGCTGTAACACTGTCTTTCAAGAATTTCTTTATATCAATACCAGAGGAGCGAGCAGACTGAATACCTTCCTTAGGAAAGCGATTAGCCATTTCTATCAAACCATCGGCAGAAGGGCTACATAGTGTGACTTGAAGATGTTTATTATCGTGTTTGGAAAGAAAGATTTTTATTTCACTGAAGACAAAATGAATACCATTGTCCATTACTATTCCTTTGGGAATTCTTTATAAGAAAAAACATCTTGAAGGAAAAGTAAAACGGATTTAGTGGTAGCTAGTTTTACAAAAGAGTAATAAAGTCGTAATTGACCAAGACTATCCAAAATCTGTTGCAAGATGGTAGTTAATTGAAAGGACTCATAAAATCCAAAGCAATCTAATGCCATGGTTGATCAGGCATTAGAACGAAGTGAAGATGCTTTTCCACAGTTTACTAATGCTTATCAAAAACTATGTGGTACGACATTAATTAATAAAGGATGTAACATGACTATTCAGGAAGGCCACCAATTGGTCTTCATGTGCTATTTTGATGAACTGCTATCTCAACATCCTGGGAGGAATAAAACAACCACTCCTGACACATAAATGCCATTTTCACAAGACAGTTCAACACAGATTTGGGCAAACGGTTTCAAGTAATCTGAAAGATTAAGAATGTGTGGCCATTCGTTTTCTAAATAATCCAAAACAGTCAAAAAGACACCATCTTGAGCTGTAACTTTCAGCCAATCCTTTTTCACAAGGAGCCCCATAATCTTATTTGTTGCCATCACAGGCAGTTAATGGCAAAGGTGACAGACAGTCATCCTGAACTTGTTTACCACTTGGAATATACTGGATGGTGAAATCATACTCCTGCAACTTAGAAAGTAAATGGACAAGGCGTGCAGAGGCTTTGCCCAAACCATTACTTTTTAATGAGAAGACTGGAGGTTTTACATTTTACATTTCTGAACAGCCCAGGCAAAGGCTATTGCCTCCCTTTCTATTGTGCTATCATTTGTTCCTGCCTCTTGCTGGCTCATGGAATCAAAAGCTATGGGGATTTCTCTACCATTCACTTTTTGGCCAAACACAACTTCAATGATTTTCATTCTGGCCTCGCCTGTGATGAAACCTCTTTGTCCAGAAATGAAAGGCTCAGAGCAGTAGTTTTGAGTACCAGATCCTTGATGCTGGCAAAAGCCTCCCCTGTTTCTGTGGTCCCAGCAAATGTAATACCTTTTATTAGTACATTTCTTAATGGTTGGACGGTCGAGGCATAGTCAGGTACAAAGCAAGTGTAATACTTGCATGCATCTAGGAATGACCTTAAGGCATCCTTGTCACTAGGTGCGGGTGCCCTAATTATTGCTTCAACATTACAGAATTTGGGTCTGATACCATCAGCAGATATATTATGTTCAAGATAATCAATTTGTTGGACCACAGACTTGCATTTCTTTGGTGTAACCATAATCCCTCTTGCACTTAAAATACTCAGCACATTTTCTAAGATAACCAAATGTTCTTCCTTGGTGTTGGTAAAGATGAAGATATCATCTTGGAAAGCTTATACATTGCTTATATCTCTGAATAGAATGTTCATGCCCTTCTTAAGCAAGAACAAAAGGTAGCTTTAAATACTTGTATCCTCATTTCGGCATGATGAATGTTGTGAGCTCTTGGGAATCAGTATTCAGTGTAAATCGATGGCTGAAAAGTATTTAGCATCTCCTATGTTGGCCAACATTCCTGTATGCGAGGCAATGGATGACAATCCACTAATATGTTTCTATTCAATGATCTTAGTCCACACACAGACAGGGGTCTCCTGTTTTTTTTTAAGCTAGAACAATGAGGGAGACCCACTCAGAAGAATAAGTGGAAATGATTATTCCTTCTTTAGTCAACTTCTCTAAACATTTTTTTAAATCAGCATGAAAACTGACAGGTATTGGTCTAAACTTGTGAACAACTGATCTGCCATTACTTTTTATTCTTATTTTGAATTCAAATCCCTCTACAGTTCCTAGTCAAGCACTAGTAACATTGAAAAATATAGAAATCATACTCAGTAGTACATCAGTATCAGCCTCAATAGATAGAATAGGCATTTCTCCAAGTACAAAGGGATTTTTGTGCCCTGGGTTTAAATGGATGCCCAATTTGGCTTAATCCACCAAACTAAGGGGCCGATTATGATCATTGAGGAGGAGGGGACGTCCGCATGGGCTGCGGAGTCCCCTCCTGTGTGATTAGGATGTGACCGCCAGGGTGGCGGTCACATCCTCTATTTTTAACATTGCGGCGGGTGCAGCTTCAAGCTGCACCCGCGGCAATGTTAAAAATGCACGCATTGCATTTGCATGCAGAAAGAGGCAGGCACCGCGCGGTGCCTGCCGCTTTCTGCATACAAATGCAGGGGGGTACCATAGGTCCCCCCATGTGCACCCCCCACCCCCCCTCCTTCACCTAGGGGGCCCGCAACGCAACGGGCCCCCGCAGTGAAGTTACACATGCTTTTCCACGGCGGAAAAGCCGCCGCGGAAAGCATGTTTGCAGGCACATACTAATCTGGCGGACGGTGTCTGAGAGACACCGTCACCAGATTAGTGCTTTTCCTCCGCGGTTGGCTTAGCTGCGGACGGAAACCGGGACCCACCAGCCATCCTAATGTGGCGGTGGGTCTTTGGTGGGTCCGCTGCGGATTTTCTGCATCCTCCGGGCCGGCGGTGGCTTCCGCCGGCCCGGAGGATGCGGAAAATCCGCAATCATAATGAGCCCCTAAATTCCTATCATCAACGGCAAAATATACCATTGTCCAAACACTTCTATTCGTATAACGTATGGATATACCCAAGCAAATCGGTTTCTTTGTTTCTGAATGCTTTGGGACTAATATCAGAGGTTTCAAGTTTGAAAGTTGTAAAACAAAAGGAAAAGAAAGTACTTTCAGTCAAAACAGTGATAGGTGCCCCGGTATCTGCCATGACTTGGAGAATTTTGCCACCAATCACAGCTTTACATATATGACCCCTCACTTGACATCTTTCTGATAATTATTTATAGTAAGTACAACATTGATAAATCTGTTGGAGCAATCCTGAACTTGAGCGTCAACTGTGCTAGCAGTGCTAGGGTACCTCTGAACATCTACATTATATATTTTGATATTGGTTTAGGAAGTTTGAACTCAACAAACAACTTGAAAGAGACAATATTTTTACATTTCACACATTTCTTGTTGATGGTGGTATATGATGGATTGTTGCCTATATCGTTTCTAGAGCCACACCTATAACAAATAGTTTGCTTCCTTCTATCTCTTCCACGCCTGATCTCAGAAATGGCATTCTGATCAGATATGTACGACTCTGGTGAATGTCCCTCCTGACTGGCCCTCCTGTGGAATCCATAGACCTTTGTGTGCTTTTGGCAATATCCAACACTTCTGAATGGGATGGATTCCTATTGGTAAGTAGCCTTTCTTGCATTTCTTTCATGAAACAATGAAACAATTGAAAACAAATTGACCTCAAACTCGAAAGTTGAAGCCAGAATACGCAATGCTGCAATGTACGCTCAACTGACTCATTACTAGTTTTTTATTGTTGTTTTTTGTAGTCCTTATTTGTCATTTATTGTTTGGGTGTCAAAAAGGATTTGGATGCTACAACATTGGAAGAACCCGGTCTCTCCATAAAAGGAGAGGTATTTCACATCCCGGGTCTTAAACATGCCGCCGGCAAGAAACTGACAAAATACAGGTGCTAATGATAGACCACAAACCAGGATGGAAAGCAACAAAATACGCCCCCCCCCCCGAAGCTACCAGTATAACAAGTGGTTAATCATTGGACCAGTAAAAAAACTAAGAAAAGTAAAAATTAGGAAAATTAAAAAATGTATACAAATGTACAGAAAGGAGAGAAAATAAGTCAATGATGTGCAGTTTTAACCCAGTTATCCCATAATTCTCAAAACTTTGTTCTCTTAGTATGAGCTGTAACACGATCCAAGTTCACTTTTTTTTGTATTGATCTTACCCACTCTACTTCTACTGGAGGGTTGGAGAGTATCAATTTAATGCATAACTCTCTATGTGCAAGGAGGATTAAGGTACATACAAGTGCTTTGGGGGTTTGAGGAAAAGGCATTATTACCCTCCCAATCAGGCATCACCCCAAAAATTACTAATGCCAGGTTCACCTTGATTTCTTGACCCATAATTTCTGATAACGTCATACCCACTTTATGGCAGAAGATCTGGATTGAGGGACACTGCCATAACACATGACCTTCATTTGTGTTGACCTCGCCACACTTAGGGCACTGCTTCACCAGTTTGGAGAGTCTCCATGGCAATCCAGTAGGCCTTGTGGACAGTGAAAAGATGATTCCTCCTGAGTGGGGCAAACTTCACATATAACCCTAAATGAGACATAGATCCATGCCATAGCAGGTCGAGGTCATGGGTTGGGTGTTCCCTCCTCCAGGACTCTACCAAATCATCTGGGGCCTGGATCAGCATCCAGTACTATTCTGCTCCTCTTTTTTATGTAGAAGGGGACATGAAAAGATTTTGGACTCCCAAAATTGATTCCCCTTTCTGCCCTTTCCTAGCATTTTGCCCAACTCTTTAAATAGTAATATTTACATTTTGATACCGACCCCTCAGAATTCTACTGCATACGCTGCCAAGAAATGAATTAAGTATCATCTAGGAGTACGCCCCATCTAAAGATGACACACTCTTAAGATGGAAGAGAGTATCGAAAGCAGATTGGTGTGCCAGGTGAATTTCAGAAAGGCGTATATTTGCTAAAGTAAGGTATTTTTAAAGATGATCTTATTTGATGCCAAACCTTGCATGCACCCAATAGGAACTTAAGCCTAATCTTTTTTTTTAAACTTAAGATGGTAAAATTTGAAAAGAAAAAGTCTGGATGACCAGCTGAAAGAGCTCTGAAAAGTGGTGACAAAACAGAGGAGACCTTCAAGAGCTGTCGAAAAATCTTCAAGTGGAAAGCGCAATAGTATTGAAAAAGGTTTGGACTGGCTATACCACCACACTCCTTTTTTTCTCTGAGTTTCCTCAAGGCTATTCTGGGCCTTTTATTTCCCCATATAAAGCTGGTGAAACCCCCCTGCACCTTTGTAAACCACTCCTTCTTGAATTCTAAAAGAATAGTGTTAAACAGAAAGGTAAATTTAGGGAGAATGGACATTTTCAGAAGGTTAGATCTGCCTAAAAATGATAAAGGGAGAGTTCCACAGGACTGTTTTCTCACACTAGATACTAAAGTGTCAAAATTCACTTCTGTTAAGTTCTCCAAATTATGGACTACTTTAATGCCTAAATACCTCATGTTTTGTCTAATTAAATCACATGGGTAATGGGTGTACTCACTGCATTATCTCTGTTTTTGTTGGTTTACAGCGTAGCCAGATACTTTGCCAAAACCCTCAAACAATTCCCAGATTGCTGGTAGAGACGGAAGCAGATGGTCTGGAAAAATTACCAAATCATCCGCATGCAACCCATTCTTTTCTTCCATCCTTTACATGATAAGGGGAAAATGTTCTGTAATGATCTTAATTTGAATTACAGGGGCTCAATATAAAGATTGAAAAGAAGCGGCGACAAAGGGCATCCCTGTCTAGTCCCCCAACCAATGCCTAAAGATGTAGACAAGTTCCCATTAACTAACACTCTAGCTGAGGGGCTTTTATACAAAGATTTAACCGCAGATAGGAAGGTCTCTCCTAAATTAAAACAATGAATCACATCATTTAGGAAAGGCCAGCTGACTCTGTCAAAGGCCTTTGTGGCGTCAAAAGTCATTACCGTCAATGGTTTACCGTACTCCTTGGCCAGGTCGATTGTACCTATTAACTCATGAGTCAATTTTTGAAACTGTCTCCCTTTAATGAAGACTTTCTAGTCAGTATGAATTAAGGAACCCGCTATCTTGTCTAAACGTTTGGTTAATATCTGGGTGTAAATCTTATAATCACTGTTAAGAAGTGAGATGGGTCTATAAGACTCACAAAGCCTAGGGTTTTTGTTTGGTGTGAGAAGAACTGTTATAGTCGTGGAACCCCAAGAAGATGGCAGGTCTTGATTAGAGATAAAGGCTAGGTTGAAAAGTTGAAGCAGAATGGGAGCTAGCTCCTCGTTTAATAACATGTAAATTTCATTTGGCAGAGCATCCGGACCAGTAGCTTTTCCTTTTTTAAGCTACTTATAGCTTCAGCAATCTCCTCAATACAGATGGAACTATTTATATTATCTCTATGCCCCTCCTGAAGAGATGGAAGATCAAGATCTTGAAAAAAAAGTTTGATTTGTTCCCTGCTTATGGGCGTATCTTTTGAGTAAAGGTATTGAAAAAACTGTACAAAAGCGTTTTCAATCTCACTGTCTTCAGAAATTACATTGCCTGAATTTTGGCATCTAAAGTCTTTAATCAAATTCCTTGACTGATTAGCTTTGATCTTCAATGCTAGGAGTTTTCTGCATCCTTCCCCATACTCGTAAATGAGATAACCTGCTGCCTTCCCATTTCAGCCAGACTCTAGCCTCTATATAGTCAGCCTGTTCCATAGCGCTTTGAAGGGTGTTTATGGAGGCTTCAAGAGTGTTGATTTCCTACCTGACCTTTTTAGTTTTTTGCTAAGCGTAACCCAGTTAAGATACCTCTTAAAAATGGCTTGTATGCATCCCAAACAATATTCAAGCGGGCCGACCCGAGGTTAGGAATAAAGAACTCATTTGTGGCTACTTTCAGGTTGTCCACTACCAGTGGGTCTAAAAGTAAAGTGCGATTTAAGGTCCATCTCCGCACGGGGGCTCGATTTCTAAAAACAATCTCAAGAGTCACCGTGATCAGAGAGGTGTTCAGGAACATGTGAAATTCTGCTACAATTTTACTGGTAACTGCATCAACAAGTAAAAATCTATCCTGGAATGGTGACCATGTTTTTTATTATGGAAAATGAAATTTCCCCATTCAGTCTTGCCCCGATGACTCATAAATTTCCAGATAACGATAAGTCCTCTAGCCGCTATCAATTGTTTTAAAGCCCCTCTCATATTGGGAGTTGCCGCAGCTGCCCTCTTAGAGGTTGTATCTTGTGCTGGATCTAGAACTACATTAACATCACCTCCCAATATGATAGGTTCAATTATATCTACTAACTGCAGAAATAAGGTGCAACCGGGTTTGGGGTCATCTAAGTCCGGGCCGTAGTATCCAACGAGTGCCAGACAAACACCATAGAATTTAGCCTTAACTATTACCCATATATCTAATGGATCCACCACACCATCCCCCAATATAACTTGGATTCATTTTCTAAAAGGAGGGCAATCCCCTTCACTGTACAGGACTGGGAGGTGCATACACAGTGCTCAATCTATTGTCGACCCTTAATATCTCAAGCCATTCTTCTTTAAGCAAATGTGATTCTTGAATAAAGAACACATCTATGTCTATAAGCATCAAGTACTCAAGAATTTTTCTCCTTCTTGCTACTACCCTAGGGCCATTGACATTCCAGGATAAGATCTTTAAACGCCTAAGTTTATCTAGACCAGTCACAAACTAAAAACTAAAAATTAAGACGATAAATGCCTAATGCAGCTAATCAGGCCTGGGGACGTAAGTAATTGAGAAAAAGATCCTGATCTGACAAAAGAGGATTTTTTTTCCCACATGCTCCCCCACCCAGTAAAAAAGTGATTTATATATTTTTTCTTGTTATTTTTTTTGTTTGCTTGTGAATGTTTTTCTTGTGATTATTTTCTTTGCTTGTGACACCCTCCCCACCGCGGGGAACCCTCCCTACAAACTAGAGGTATTCTGTTGTTTACCTCATATGAGCTCTCTCACTGCATTATGGCAGTAAGGTTGAAAATTATACTTGTAGTTCCTTGATCTGTTCTATGATTACAGTAACTTCATCAGGGTCTCTTAAATTATACATTTTATTATTTTGCATCACCCTCAAAGAAGCAGGGAATCATATACTTGCAGTGGCTCCTAACCCCCTTAATTCTTGAATATACTTCCCTAATTCCCATTGCCTGTTCTGGGTAGCACACAAGATATCCGCCCTAAGACGGAAGGACCAGTCGTGTTTTTTATAGGTTCCTACTTTAAGGGCCACAGCAAGAATTCTTTCCCTTAATGTAAAGATTTAAAGATCACCAGGATCCTGCTTTGATTTTTCCTTCCTGGTTGCGTCGTATATGGGTCGCGGTGGACTCTTTGTATATCCTTCTCTAAACTACTCTGTTCAACATTCATTTTAACTTCTTTCAGGAGGTGAATCACAAAACCCCTTAAATCTTCTCCCTCTAGACCCTCAGGGTAATTAAAAATTTGAATGTGATTCCTCCTCGCACTGTTCTCAAGGGCTTCCAGCTTATCTCTGAGATCTATACCACTATTCTTTATTTTCTGAATCTCCTCCTTGTTAGTGTTGACTTTTTTGGACAGGACGTCTAGTGAAACCTCCATTGCCCGACTCTTTCTTCCAAATTATTTATCTTGTCTTCCAAGGCCTCACCAGTACCCTGAATTTTCTGTTGGTTTATCTCAGAAGTCGCAGACTTCTCCCTGATCTCTGTTATCAGGGTGGATAGAAGCTCCCCCAACTCAGAGTTTTTAGCCTGGCTAGTGACTGCAATGGGTAGCCCGTCCTGATTCTGGGAATAGTTCTTTAAAGTCACGGAGCTAGGACTAGACTGCTTCAGTGACAGATTATCTTCTGCAAGAGGACCAAATCTATTTTCTAGCCACGCTACTGTGGTGTTGTGGTGGTCCTCTTGGTGGTGGTGGTGGTGGTGGTGGTGGTTGAGATGCTCCTGCTGCTGCTGCTACTGAAGCCATTTTTCAGTCCAAAAAGGTACAGAGAGGTCTTTCAACAGGTCTTCTTTACTCAAAGTACAAAGTGAGAATGAGGAAAAAAGGTTAGGGCTTTCATCATTAGGAAAAAAAAAACTGTCCTAAACCAATGAAAAGTGTTATTTTCAGGTCACATGACCAGGGCTTTCATCATTTGGAAACCAAAACTGTCCTGAACCAATAAAAAGTGTTATTTTTAGGTCACATGACCCGACGCGCTTACGCTACGCGCCCCGGGGCGCGTCGCGTAAGCGCCTCATATGCTTACGTTGCGCGATCGTATGCGCTCGAGTGCTTCAGGGTGCGTTTACGCCATGCGTATCACGCGGACGCGGCTACGTGATACGTCACGATGATGTTTTCGTTCGCGGCAATGGTGCTAACGGGACGCTCACCGGTACGCGCCCTGGGGTGTGCTGCAATACTGCCCTTACCAGTGCGCTCACCGGGACATGCACCGGGAGCGCTCCAGGGCAAAAAAAAAAGAAAAAGAAAAAACCATGAACAATATACATAAAAAAGTAGTATTACATAAATATACAATATAGGATTCATTATAAAAAATATTACATTTCATAGCTATAGAAATTTGCTATTAAAAAACCTTTGAAATTCACTGAAAAAACCATAGGTTTCACACCAGTTATAGTTAGGAATTAGCATTTAAAAAACCTATGAAATTCACTGAAAAAACCATAGGTTTCACACCATTTATAGTTAGGAATTAGCATTTAAAAAACCTATTAAATTCACTGAAAAAACCATAGGTTTCACACCAGTTATAGTTAGCAGGAAATTTTACTGACATAAAACCATTGAAATTCCCACGTTATAGTTAGTTGGACTCACTATAACTTGCGCGCCTGCAATGCACTGCTGATGACGTCACATATTACATCACTCATGACATGGTCAGTGACATCACTCATGACATCACTGATGACACCATCCTTGTGACAGACTGACAGACCTCCTTTCAGTGTAATGTAACCTTTGAAACACATATTCAAAAATAGAAACTAACATTTTCAAAAAAATGGAGATACCCATACCAGTTACAACAACCAATTCAGTAATTCCACCATCTATATACACATCCTCTCATTCAGCAACAGTTCTATATAGTCACTCATACATATACTCACTCATCATATGTACTGATACACATATAAATCCTGTTACACACCGACAGTCATCCAAAAGTTACTCACACACATACTCACACATGCAAATAAACTATTGAACATCCATTTATTTGCATATACAGCCATACACACACTAGCACATTACTTCTAAGGAAACTTACACATACTTACTCTCTTAAACAATCACTTACAGAAACACATACTTATTTAAACAGGAACTCTTTCAATCTCTCACATATACTTATACTAGATTAAAACATATGTAGTTACTCATAAAGACACTAGTGAGGCAGGCATTCACTCACTAACACACACATATACACACTCATCCACCCATACAGTCCTGCACATATGCTGTCTTCAAAACACATACAAACAGTGAGTCAGTCTCCAACCCATGCAGCCACTTATACACAAAGTGAAACACTGATACATATATTTAAATATTTAAAAATTACTCACTAATATATGTATTCACTAAGATACACTTTATAAGCCAGTTAACCAATCAATATTTTATTAAAAATACATCCATTTACACACTTATTTAAACATTTATTCGTCCATCGACCTTTACAAATACATATATAAAACATATTTATTTTTCAGAAAGACACACATTCACTGGATGGTGTCATCAGTGATGTCATGAGTGATGTCACTGACCATGTCATGAGTGATGTAATATGTGACGTCATCAGCAGTGCATTGCAGGCGCACAAGTTATAGTGAGTCCAACTAACTATAACGTGGGAATTTCAATGGTTTTATGTCAGTAAAATTTCCAGCTAACTATAACTGGTGTGAAACCTATGTTTTTTTCAGTATATATATATATATATATATATATATATATATATATATATATATATATATATACATACATATACATATACATACATATACATATACATATATATACATATACATATATATACATATATATATATATATATATATATATATATATATATATATATATATATATATATATCGCGAAGTTTGTCACTCAAGGGCAAAGAAATGCCGAAGTACCAAGTAACAAAGAGTCGGCCCAAAAGTGCTGGTGCAAGGGTGGTTTAATTCAGTGAAGCCAGCGCTGCCGCCATGACGCGTTTCGCCGAGGAGGAGGCTTGATCACATGACAAACTGCATAACAGTGAGCAGAGCATTTAAAGTGACAGTGCATTACGGTGTGTCATGAAAATGGAAGAAATACTATATAATATAACGCCGCGTATATACAGTCAATCGAGAGTGTCCAAATGGCACACATAATTTATACCCGATAAGATTGCATAGTAAATAAAATCATATATACAGATTTTATAAATATAGGAGCACATTTACAAGGCACACATTGGTAGAAAAGGCACATCACTATATATACATGATAATTAATTCTATCTATGTACATTATGAGCGGCCACTCGTTACTGTATGCTAAAACCAAATGTGATAAAAGTTTGAAGTAAAATGCTCATATGAAAACCAGCAGCATTATTCCAAGAGTCATGACACAATAATTATACACAATCTAAATAAAGCCCAAGTGGGCGAGTCACAATATCTGCCTAGAACATGAAAAGTGCTTAAAGTGATGGTGCAAATTTGGCAATAAAGTGCAAATCGTATGGCAAGAAATTCCAGATTATAAATTGAGACCTAATAATTTTAAAAAATGGAATGTGAAAGTAGTGTTGTTAAAAAATAATTCATCAATATATACAAGTTGGAAACATCATATGAGAACATAAGTTTTTTCGTATATCCGGACAGGTCTTATGGGCATGCTGAATGATCCTACAGACAGGTATACAGGTCTTCCCTGTCGTTAAGTTCATTAGGATTTTTGGTGTTGAGCTCCAAAATGTATCTCGTCCCAAGGAGACGGAGTTTGGCCTCGCGGTCACCTCCTCTCCTTGATGCTTCGACACAATCAATTAAAAAAAAATGGAGTTTATCAGGAATGCCCATATGTTTATCCTGAAAGTGCCTGGCAACCGGATAATTTTGATCATGCCCAGACATTGCACGTATGTGTTGGAGTATCCGTTTGTGGGCGGGCAGTTTGGTGCTGCCCACATATTGGAGCCCACATGGACACTCCAACACATAAATGGCATAATCGGTTTTACAAGTAAGCCACTTGGAGATGGCAGTAGGGTGTTCATGAAAGGGACTTTTGAAATGGGTCCTGTTACTGCCATAGCGGCAGGCTTTGCACTGAGGACATGCCTTGAAGCCCTTCTTCAATGCTGACCAGGTGGTGGAGGTCTTGGGCTCCAAGGTGTTGCTAACTAGAGCCTTGGACATAGAAGGGGATCTTCTGAATGTTAGTACTGGTTTAGTCTCTATTTTGTGACCAATTACTGGATCACTTAGAACCAGATTCCAGTTGTTATTCATAATTTTGCGAAGAGCCCCATGTTGACAGTTAAATGTCAAAATAAGTCGTGGGGAACTGATTTGACCATCCCCTGCCAAGGAAACATCCAAATGGGTGTTGCTAGTTTTAGGAATCAGTGTCTCCTGTCTGCTCACTAAATTAGAACGCCTGATCGCTTTAGTAAGATTTTCAATGGAATAGCCCCTCGCCAGGAAGCGTAACCTGCATGCCTCCTGTGCAGCCGCACATTCGGCATCCGTGCTGCAGATTCTCCTAATCCGGAGCATCTCTCCAAAGGGAATGCTCCGAATTAAGTGAGCCGGGTGTTGGGTATTGGAGTGCAGAATGGTATTTCCTGCACTGGGCTTCCTGTAAAGTCTCGTGTTGAGGGTAGTACCCTCCACAAATACCTCGACATCCAAAAAGCAAATGGATTCAGAACTCAAATTTACAGTGAAATTAAGATTGACAGTATTCAAATTAATCAAATCAACAAAAGCCTTGGCACTATTATGACTACCCCTCCAAATCAAAAAAATGTCATCAATGTAACGCAAATATAAAACAATATTGTTGGAAATGAAATCATGGTGTTGAACGACTAGGACCTGCTCCTCCCATAGCCCAACTTGTAATTATGCGTAGCTAGGTGAGAAGCAGGCCCCCATCGCCACACCTCTAACCTGATGATAAATTGCGCCATTGAAGATAAAAAAAGTTCTGTTCGAGGCACATTTTAGTCATTTCTACTAGCATCTTGTTGTGTGCCGTTGGATGAGGTAAGTCTTTGTTTAGATAATAGTCCAAGGCCTTGAGTCCATCGCCATGTCGAATCGAGGTATAAAGGGATGAAACATCCAAAGTCATGAGTACCATGTTCTCTTCCCAAACAAAATGTTCAATTTTGCTCAAAAAGTCAAAAGAATACCTGACATAGGATTTGAGATTCTTGACATGGCTCTGTAAAAAGAAGTCAATGTACTTTGAAACGTGTTCCAAAGAGCTGTCTATGGCCGAAATAATGGGGCGGCAGGGTGGTATATCACTGTCTTTATGCTTCTTAGGGATCAGATAGAATGAGGGAATAACTGGATGATCTTTTTTGAGGTATTTGAACTCCTCATGTGAAAGTAGCCCTGCACTTCTCCATATTTGGAGCTTTTGATGTTGTTCAACCCATGTGTTTTTGACAATTTGGATATTACTTCTGCGGTAACAAGACATATCATTAAGTTGTAATTCCGCCTGTTGGAGATACATGTCTTTTGGCCACAAGACCACATTCCGGCCCTTATCGGCCTGTTTCACAATGATGTTATGATCCTTTTTAAGTTTCATGATCAGTTGTTTGTAACATCGATTTTGTTTGGAAATGTGAAACTTCTTTTTGTCGATTGTGGTGTATAGATGTTTTATTTCACGAACCACACTCTCCTAAAATGTATCCAAGTTATCATGGACCATAGTTGATTTGGGCTTAAAAGGTGTAATCCGTTGTTCAGTTTGTTCTAAAGGAACTTCCCTCATATTCCCTGAAGACAACTGATTTTGTAGGTCCCAAAGAGTATTGAAAGTGGCCTGACTTTGACTGCTGGAAAAGGTGGGACTGGATGTTGTTTCAGATAAGTTGTTCTTTTTAGGATGTTGTTCAAAACATTTTTTAAGTTTAAGTTTTCGTGTGAATCTGTATACATCCATGCGAGTATCAGCATAGTTCATGTTGCACCGAGGGCAATATGATAGTCCCAAATTGAGTACAGCAGTCTCAGCCGGAGTGAGTTTTAAGCTTGAGAGGTTGACTACTGATTTTGCTTTGTTTTCCGTGTTTTCCTTTGATTGCCTTTCCAATATCCCAGTTTGCCCGAGTTGCTGCCGTTTGAGGTTCCGGGTGCGGCATTTCCGACGTTGCCAGCGTTTGTAGTTTGCCCGCTGCTTTTTGGTGCGCGGGTTTCGTGTCGGTCCTGGCACAGAATCGACCTCCTGTGCCAGGGAAAGCTTGGTAAACCCCAAGGTTGTCTCACGGTTTGGATCTACTTCTGGATCACTCTCCACGGCTGAGCTTAGGCTAGAGAAGGAAGTTGCTGGTAACAAGGTATCTTCTCTTGTTTGTTGGGTAGCCATGTTGGAACGCGCTTTCGCCTTCACAGCGTCATACCTTTTGGTGAAAGTGAAAACTTGTCCATTTAGGTAGTCAATTCGATCTCTCTCAAATTTAAAAGCCTTTCTTTTCTTTATCGTTTCTTCTTCTTTGGCCAAGCGAGTCATCATATCAAGTCGCATTTTGTTAATTGCATCTGTGACTTCTATTATAAATATATATATATGTGTGTGTGTGTGTGTGTGTGTGTGTGTGTCTATTGGCCAGAATATGCAAAAACAGTCTTAAACTTGAGCCACAATGAAATTAATTGGAAGGAAACCAATGCGAAATGGCCGCAGTGCATGTGACGTCACCATGTAACATCCCAGAATCCTTTGGAATGCAAGCCGTAGAGAGCAAAGTGCAGAGACAACCAGTGACCCTGCATGAGTGAATGGCCTCTCCACAACGGACTGGCTGCGAGGAGTAGCAGAAGCAGCAGCGCTTGAAGGGTAGAGCAAGAACGCTCCTGCATGAGAGCAGTAGTCTCGAAATCCTACATCCGAACCATCGCTGATTGAAGACCACAGGTAAGCAATGCAAGGCACACAGAACTGCAAAATGCCCCAGCGTGGCCAGGCCAATGGAAGCAAGTGCAACACTGTCTGTATAAGCCACAGTGTGACTAAAAATCAAGCGTCATGCTGAAATCAAAGACAGGAACAGTCCGGAATTTCTTTAGTTTCCAAAAAAGGACCCAATCAGCCAGTGGTCTTCAGCAAATTGCAGGAAAGCAGCACTCAATTATTTAGCCTCTACCCCTCTCCTGGTACCAGAATGTAATATTAAGGTAGGTCAAAGGAAGTTTATTTCCAAGTCCAAATAACAAGACCCACAGCCAACTGCTGGCTACTCAAGTGAAGAAATAGACTGACCCTGACTAAGCAACCAGAGACGGAGATTACATAAAGAAATACAGATTCTCCATTTACATAATATTGTAACAACTGACAACATAATAAAGATACTAACCAAGCACACTACAATCAGTCTAATTTTGTTCAATAATTATGGCTTAATTCCATTCAAACTTCAATTATAGGATCCAAAAGACAATATGCTATAGTTATCCCTAAAAATAGTTAATGATTATCTCTGCCAACACTTGCTTCGCAACACTGTTGCTTCTTCAGGGTAGGCAAATCCTAGCTAAAGAATAAATTGTATGCAGCTGGCTGTTCACAGAAACTTTTGTTACACTTGGTTGCTCCACTGAAGTCCCATTCCTTCTGCTAAGAACATTCAATTATAGGGGACTAGACCCAAGCACACATAGCGGTTTTAGAACGAATTAAAGGCTAGATAAGGTTCCTTGAGTACCCAAAGCATTCGTTGTTTGTGACGTTGTTGTTATTGCGTACTAAATGTTTACTCAAGACATATCTGTCATGTACACGGGATGTCCGATTGCTCAGTTACTTGGTAATTGATTCCTTCATCAGGGTCCATGATATGACACTTTCAAGAGGTCTGAGTTTTCATTCAGCCTCTCATTTCTTATCTTCCCCTTAAACAAAATGACCCTGGCGGAGCAGGGCCCAAGGGGCCTAAAGACTCGGGAAGGGGCCCTTGTTTTGCATTCCTGCCCAAACATTATATCAAACATTTGCCTGCTTCTGCCAGCATGCATGATAGCTGCTGGCAGAAGAAATGGTGGGGATGCAGGGCCCTGAGGTTCCCTGCGGCCCCCCAGAAAAAAGGAACAAGGTCACAACCATAATGATTTTTACCTAAAAAGTAATAAAAAAATGAGCAACAGGATTGTTCTTTTATTTTTCACTGTTTGTACAAAGGAGCACCCTTAATGCCCTAGGACATTTTAAAATTGCATACTTTCATGTTTGTGGTGCTCCTAGAAGAGGCAGGGCCGCCACCAAGCATTTTTCTAATGTCTTGGAGTGCTGCAGGAAGTGCAGCGCCCCAAAACGTTAAAAATATTAGATTTGTTGGTTTCTATTTTTATTAAAGCTTTATTAAATGTTTTTATAATAATCATAGCTATTGAACATTGTATTCTCTAAATTACTGAAATATAGATTTGATAAAAAATGTTGGTGATTTTTGGGGTAAAAAGATAGATCTGCTTTATATATACTGATATGCTCACCCCTTGACAAAGTCAATAGGGCAAACATTGTACATGGGGAGTTTTACATTCATTTAACAGTCATAGCATTTAAGAAAAAATTAGTTTGGGGCTGGGCATGTATAAACAAAAAACATTACATGACATGATTAATTATACATTTGAAAAGAAACTAAACAAAAAATAGACAGGAAGGAAAATACACACTATTGTGTCCAGTGTCCTACACTGTCAGATGTTTGGGGCATTTATCAGTGTGGCCCTCAAGCTTGTAGTCTACAGCAGTACTACTTGGCCCTATTATATTGGTGGTCAGCGCTTAGACTTGTATTTGGATGGAATTTTCCATTTCATTAGCCATGATGCACAATTTAATGCACAGATGCTGCACTCAATGATTGCCCTTGGCCCCGTTTAAGTGCGCCGACGCGTTTGAGCATTTGATGTATTTCAGGAAAGTTCTTTTTCAGGGCTGTGAAGTTTGGGGACACTGGGTAAAGATTAAAAGCCAAAAATTACTATTTGGGTATTGTCCTTGTGTTCCCCAATTTCAATTAAGTGTGGAGAAGGTTCCACATTTCAATGAAAGTTAAGCGAGGAAGACATACCGTTAAGGTAAGTGAAGCCTGTTGGTTTTCTCAAGCGGTACATCAGATTCCTTAGATGAACAAATTACAACAGCGCAACTATCTATGGAAACTGTTAAAGAGGGTACTCAAGCGAGCCTGGTATACACCCAGAGATACATTGCTGACCCCCAACAAACACAAAAATACATCTGGTGTTCACACCAAATCAATAACCGCCCAACATACAAACAGACCAAAAGAGAGACGTACCGCCTTCTTTGTAAATATCAGAATCAAAAACCTCAAGCTTTAGGGGGGAAGATATTGAGGAACTTCTAAGAGGACCATCAACACTTAATATTGGTAACCAAACCAATAACCCAAGATACCAATCTGAAATTGAGAAAAATCACTAGACTAAAGAAAAAACAGACTAGAATTGCATTACACGGAGAGGTGCTCCTAGAACATCTGAGAGCAGGCACAATACCAGTGGGACTTCAGGTAAAAAATTTACAAGTCATCTTTTTGGACCATTCTGAATTTTTGGGGAATTTTAGCCACATCGGAACAAAATGCTCATGGGATTGGATGTTCCTATCCATCAAAACAGCTGAAAAACTGTGCCTCATGGAACTAGAACTGATTAAAGAACTCGCAGAGGCCCTAGTATCAAATGAGGCCATTGAAAATGTATAATGACTCTTGAATAAATTGGAAAAAGACAATGCCATATTCAAGAAAAATACAGAAGACTTCAAGAAATCCAAATTACATAAAGACATTACCAACTTCAGTGAGAAGAAAGTATATCTATACCTGGACAAAGACTTTTACAACCAACCCAAACACATAAGGGTTTTAAGACAATTTCCAGGAAGGCGCAAGAGGAAATTCATATCATTCTCGGATACTTCATCATACTCCGATAGTTCAAGTTGCGCAGAGCCCTCCACTAGTGCTAGAGGTAATCCACAGAGTATATTTTTTCCCCGCACAGGAACCTTTTTTAGAAAGAGGCCAGGAACTCCCGATGGGACGCAACAGATTCAAGCAATGGTTCCATCCAAACCGATACCAAGGAGAAATCATGACGAGGAGACAAAAGTACAGATGGTAGAAACAGAGCTGATTCCCATCTACAACTTATTCAACCGCAATTTAGACAAGGATGAAACAAACCTATTAAGCAAAGGAGTGTCCTTTATCCCAACTACACATCCAGATTTCATCCAGACCCGACTTGAGATGCTGGAACACTTTCCTTCATTATTCAAGTTTCCACCAAAGGAAGTTACGCGATTACCTCCAATACAGTAAATTCTTGAGAATTAGGAGAAATTACTCCAAACGTGAGGTCTATTTTTACAGTGCAAAAATCCTGATAACCAAATTACAACAGCACAACTAGCCACAGAAACTGTTAAAGAGGGCACTCAAGCGAGCCTGGTATATGGCCAGAGATACATTGCTGGCCCCAACAAATGCAAAAATACAATCTCCATGGTGTGTGTAACCGTTTTCTCCAGTGCAACAAATGACATAAAAAAGATCATACGCAGGAACTGGAATACTGTGAAGGGCCTCGAAAAATTTAAGGAGATTCCTCTATTTGCTCTAAAAGGAAGAGAGACAATCTTGTCAGAGCCAACCACGAGAAGGAGGATGTCTCCCTGAGGGAATTGCTTGCTTTACCACCTCTCAAAGGACATTGTAAATGCGGTAATTTTACTGCATGTGCAAGCACACTAGTGGGTGATCATTTTATCCACCAGAGAAAAACAATCAAACACTATAAGGGAAAATTTGGCACATTCCCTTTGATTGCAAATGAACATTGGTATTAATTAAATCATAAAAACTAATACTGTGTGGAGGGTGTAAGGGAAGTTTATAGACCAGCCTAGGTTACAATCCCCAATAATACTATTCACTACAAGAAAACCTAGGGGTCTTAAGATGAGGAAAAAGAGGAGCCTCTTTTGAAGGGTAACGATACCATTCAAGTCTATCGAATACCAGGGCATACTTGCTACTAATTTAAGCATTCAAACAATACACACAGAGCCAAAAAAGTGATTGTGGGTGAAACCAGTAAACAAACGTTGGATTCCCATCAAAGTCTTGTTCTGATCAATACTATCATCTGGTCATCCTTCGTGGATGGTGTGTCTCTAGATCATTGAGACGTTTCTACCAACCTCCGGTCGGAGTTGGGTTCCGACCCACAATCACTCCAGGACCATGTAGATAATAATGTGTGATGGAAACCAGTGCAGTGCAACACCAAAAGAGTGTATTGAAGTGGTGAGTTAAAATAGGATAGAGGACAAAAGGAGGGAAATGTTATTGGAAATTGGCCTCTTCCTAATTAAAACCAAGAACAGTGCATGAAAAACTGTTTCAAACAAATAACTGTATAGGGGCCAACATGTTTCAGCCTTAAGGGCAATACAGTATGCTTTCTTCAGGGCCTTTGTTCTTTAATTATTAATGCTACTGCATGTGTAAATTCAAAAGAAGTTGTTGATTACAGTATACAAAAAGGATATATTTGCCCGGAAACAAATTATTCTTTTCTCCGTGTCAATCCGAAATGTCTCACTCCCGGGTAGACCGGAGACCAGACCTCACCTCTCCTGGACCAGGCTCAGGATTTAGGAGGCCCCGCTCAGTCCGTCGTATTTTTTTCAAAATCATTTGGATTCATTGATTGTGGCATGATATAGTTCAGTGTACACAATTGAAAGACTCATTGGGTCAAAACCTAAATGACGAATGCTTGAAGAAACAATACTTCAGTTTTTTTATAGAAAAGATCTGATTGATGGTCTTGGAGGTACCTTTTAAGACAAAATTTGTATTGATCCAAGCCTCCACAGTCATCAAATGCATCACTCTCCTTTTCCGATACTGCTTGTCTGAGGCATAAGTCAGGAGTCCTCCAAGTTTAATCCTGAATAACTCTTAGAATTCACCATTGAGGCTGCTGTACTACAGGAGAAAGTCACAGCAAATTCTTTGTGAACTGGACCCATGATTAGAGAGCAGAAACGGAGATCAAGGACATCAAATGCATCAAATGCAGATTTATTGCCCACCAACAAACTAGTGACTTTAAGGATAGGCAATTGAGGATGCACATGCATTTGCTACACTTATCTAAGCACCAAATTACACCAAAATGCATTATGAATAAGTTTAGGTGGTATGTTTGAGAAAAAGAGAACTGGAAAATAAATTTAAATATAAACTAATTGTGGTGGTTTTAGTGCATTTATCTAAACATACATTTACTGAATGTACACAGAGTGCAATCAGAGCATTAGTAAAAGGGGCCAAGCATCCCCTCTCCGTGAATTCCATGCACTTTTAAAGATACCATATGCAATGTTTATATTACAGATGACTTGCAATGACCTGGAAAATGTGGAATATTTTAACTTTATGTGACTCATTTTTCTGAATTGGCAAAGAATGTTTGTGCATGCCTGAATGCTTTTCCTTAATGGGCGGATTCACAAGTACTTTACTACATGTGTGATTTACTCTTTAAATAATGATTTGCATTCTTCTAATCGTTCTAATTTTGTCTGTCATGTGTTGTTAGAAATTGGGTCTCTAGTTGGCAGAGGTATTCACCCTTTCCAAGTAGGTACCATAATCCTAGTTAGGGTAAGCTAGATACACACTAAAAGTTGACTTGTGCTCACCCTCTGCCAGCTTGGCAGTCAGGCTTATCTAAAAAGGCAATGTGTAAAGTATTTGTGCAACACACACACACACACACACAGAGTAACACACTGAAAACATCACAAAAGCATTCCACACAAGTTTAGAAAAATAGAGAATAATTTTATAAGCAAAATGAGACAGACCAAAATGACAAAGATCCAATAAGTAGAAGCGGAGTTATGAAATTTTAAAGAATTAATCGAAAAGTATTGCTTAGAAGCCAATAACGCGTAGGTGTTGCTTGAGGTCGCACTGGAATGGGGCAAATCCAAACTTCAGGCTGACCACGATGGAGGGCAGGCTGGCTTCAGGACTTACGCAGATCCTGCTGAGAATGTACCTTGTATGGAGCAGATGTCAAGGTCAAAGTCTCGAAGCAAGGACTTGAGGCACTGGGTCTGCATCAATCTCCTGCATGGAGGCAAAGTGTCGGCACAGATCCACACAGTCGATGAAGGCTTCAGCGTCAAACCCCTTTACGAGACTGGTGCTGCATCATTCTTGAGCCACGCTGTCTGTTATCAATAAGCCATGCAGTTCGGCGATGTCATTGATTGGCTCCTGCATCTGGGTCAAAGGACAATGTATCTGTTTTGATCTGCACAAAGTTATCACTGCGTCGATTTGACAGTTCTGGACAGCAGAAATTACCAATCAAGAGCCATGATCTGGATTGGCACCACTTGGCAAGGCTTGACTCACAAATGGCAGAGTCCAGGTGCTGCTGTAGAGGTGAAGAAAGTCTTTGCTGACCCTAAGACTTCAGAACAGGGTGTGATTCAGCAGACACTTGGAGTCACTTCTGTGTTCAAGTGAGAAGGGTCCAGTACTTGTCCTCAGCAGGGAAGAGATCAGCAGGTAGCAGGACAGCTCAGCAAAGTAGACAGCAGTTCCTTCAGAGTGGTAGTCAGGCAAAGTGGCATTCCTTATGTCACAGCAGTCTTTACTCCTGATAGAGTTCTTCACAGGGCCAATCGTGTACTGTCTTGGTAGGGTCAGAGCCCCAATACTTATACCCAAATGTGCCTTTGAAGTGGGGGTGACTTCAACGTAGGCCCTAGAAGTGCACAGGTCTCCTTTCATCTCAGCCCTGTCTGCCAGGCTATCTGTAGAGGGTAATCAGCCGTCTGTGTGGGACACAGAACACTGCCTATTCAGTTGTGCCAGCTCCCCCTCTCCCATTTCCTGCCCAGGAAGAGCTATCAGAATGTGATGAATGCAGATAAGTTTTCAGTCACACCCACCCTTTCTGTGTTTGTGGCAGCGTAGATGGAATGCACAAAGTGTAGCTATCACCCACACCAGACATGTATTGGAGACAGGCTGGAAGGCACACAGAACAGTTAGAGCAGAGCACTGTCCACTTTCTAAAGTAGCATTTCAAAAACAGTAATGTTATATACAACTTTACTAGAGTATTTATCATTACCCTTCCAAAGAAATGAAACATGATCTAGCTACTCCTTTCTAATCAGAAATTACAGCTTAAAAGTGTTTTAAGTAATTCCAAATGCTAGCCTATAAGAGGAGTAGGGCTCGCAGTAGTGAACAGTTAATTTAGCTGTTTGTCACTACCAGGACATGTAAAACTTAACAGTACACATCCAACTTTTTACTTACACAGCATGCTGCCCTCAGAGCTGCCTAGGCCTACATTAGGGGTGACGTATATATAATAAAATGGAATCTGAAGTCTTGGCAAATGCTTTTACATGCCAAGTCGAATTGGCAGTGCACTGTACATACAGTTATTGCAGCGGCAGGCCTGAGAGAGGTTTGGAAGGCTAGGTGTATGGGTGGCACAATGATTGCTGCAGGTCCACTAGTAGAATTTCGATCACAGGCCCTGGGTATATGGTATACCACTTTACAAGGGACTTACAAGTAAATTAAATATTCCAATTGTGTATACACCAATGTTACAATGTTGAGGGCAGGAGCAATTGCACTTTAGCACTGGTCAGCAGTGGTAAAGTGCTCAGAGTCCTAAGTCCAACAAAACGATGGTCAGAACAAGAGGAGGAGGATGACAAAATGTTTGGGGTTACGGCTGAGAGAGGGCCATTTTCCAACATACGTGCACACATAGACACACATTCATGTGCTAAGTTAAAGATTTTTTAGTTACAATGTTGCAAATATCTAGGTATTCTCAATGGATAAATGGTGATTTTAAACATTACAAAACAACATTATCCTTTCTGAACAACTCAAAAAATGCAAGCTTTCTGATCAAAAGTTGATATAGACATTTACAAATTCTCACCTGTCTGTCAAGCTTCTGTTGACGCAGATTACTTCCCTCATCATCTAGAACACTGAAATGAGAAAAAATACTGCACTGTAATTTGTGAGCTACTGTAGCACTAAACAGGTATTATGGCAATCACATATTTCGCATCAACAACAAAAAAGTATGTGGACACCAACAAGAATGGCCATTTTATGTCAGTAAAATATTTCTGAAATTCAGAGAATGGATGTTAGAAATGGGATTTTTGGTAGGCTAGGGCATGTGCCACAGCTTGGCAGAGACCACCACTCTAGTTAGGAGGTTACACTCCTAAAATAACCCCTGCTCACCCCCTTGGGAGCTTGGCACAAGCAGTCAGGCTTATCTTAGAGGCAGTGGGTAAAGCATGTGCACATAACCAACAGTAATACAGTGTAGGCACTACAAAAAGACACCAAACCAGTTTAGAAAAAATCCAATATTTTTATATACTTAAGACAAGACCAAAACCAATAAAAATCCACAATACAGTACTTAGAAATCTTCAGTTGTCAAAATACCCTTGCAAAAACAGTTACTTGAAGTCAATAGCTACGTCTGGGCCTATCACAGCGTTGTGAACAAACAAATCCAAACAGTTCTGGCTGACCGCAGCGTCACAGGCCAACTACGGTGTCAGGAAGACTCGCAAACAGTATCTTTTAGAAAGTTGTAGGGCCTCTCCAATTTTATCGTTTATTCATTGTTGCTCATCTGAAACCCAACATGAACACCATGGCTTGGTATGGCAGTCTCGGCGAAGTGGGCCCTACAACTTCGTTCTTGAATTAAGGAATTGACATACTTTGGATATTTATCACATTAATTGAATTACTCCAGCTTGACGTTGCCTGGTCATTTGAGAAGGTTTTTTATGATTATTAGCCCTGAGGAAGTCTGTGGCTTACACAACACAAGACGAAACACATGTTGGTGGCCAGACCTTTGCATTGAAGAAGTGTTGTGAAATAAAAAAGAAGATTGAGAAGATCATCCTGTGTCTGAGGACTTTGGTTTTAGAAAATTAGCTTAGGGTATACTGTCTGTTGTGTTTAAATGGTATGGTTTTCTATACCATCTGGTGAGCGGTGGATGGTCGTCACCTTATCCTTTGAGCTATAGTTATTTGGATTGATTTTACTGTTTCACAACTGTGCGCAATTGTCACCCAGCCATCCTCTTTTGTATAACACAAAACACACAGCCTCCAGTGCTGACGGCAGAAGAGCTTGAAGTTTTTGCTGTTCCTGAGACTTCTTGAACAGGGGGCAAGCTCTACCTCAAGTCCTTGGAGAAAATCACAAAAGTAGATTGCAGAAAGTTCAGTCCAGTACATTCTCTGCACAAGACAGAAGCAGCTACTGCAGACCAACAGAGCAAAGTGGTAGTTCCTCCTCACAGCTTCTCCAGCTATTCTTCTTGATCCAAAAGAGTTCTAAAGTTCAGGGGTCTGGGCCCCAATATTTATATTCCAAAAGTATTTAATCTCTTAGGCAGAGAGTGTCTGTGCCCAGCCAGAACCAGTTCTGCCTTCTCTGGTGTGACTTCCTGGCAGGAGGTGGAGACAGCATGGTCAGAGGCAGACCAGGCCCTTTGAGGGGCAAGGAAATATCCTCCCCCTTACCCAATTGCAGCCCAGGTCTATTCAGCCCATTCCTGGCCCACCTAGACTATTTGGAGCCACTCCTGCTCCCCAGCCTTCTGTCATCCAAAACCCAGACAGGCAATCCACATTCCGGCAGAAACACAAGGGATGATAGAGCAAGAAAATATCTACTTTCTAAAAGTGGTATTTTAAAACACAGAATGTAAAAATCACCTTCACTAAAAGATGCATCTTAAGATTCTGAGTTCAGGCATACTAAACTTTATTTTCCTACCTAATTCCCTCGGCCAGTTATGTTTATAAGATGTTATTAACAAACTCCCCATTCTATCCTATGTGGAACAGGTAGCCTTGCCATAGTGAAAAATGAAATTGGCTGTAATTCGCTATCAGGACATGCCACACACTCCAGGGCATGTCCTACCTTTCACATACACTGCACCCGGCCCACAGGGGTACCTTGGGCCTACCTTAGGGATGGCTGACATGTAAGAAAAGGGAAGGTGAGGGACTGGCAAGTGTGTGCACTGGCCAAGTCGACATGGCAGTTACAAACTGCGTGCAAACTCCGCAATGGCGGATCTAAGTTACCTTTTCAGGGCTACTCAGGAGGGTGGCACAATCAGTGCTGCAGGCCCACTAGTAGCATTTGATTAACAGGCCCTGGTGCACTTTACTAGGGACTAACAAGTAAATCAAATAGCCAATCATGGAAACACCAATCCATAACACAATTTAACACAGGGGCACTTGCACTTTACCACTGATCAGCAGTGAGAAAAGTGTGCAAAACCACTACGCCAGCAAAAACAGAGTCAAAACCGGGAGGTCAGAAAGGAAACACTCAGGGGAAACACGCCAAAAGATGCCAAGTCTAACAATGGGTGTAAACATGTACTGCATTTTTTAGGTAAAGATTGCCCACAGATACTGAATAAGTATACAGTACAATGACGATGTATTGGCAGCCAATAAAACAGGCACAATCCTGTGTATAATTAATTGCAATTAGCAGCATCAAAAATGTGATATAAAGAAAATTAATTATTACTGTTATTACCTACATATATCAAAATTGCCAGTGCAATCTTTACAGGTTATGCTAGATTACTATTGTCTCTGGGGATATCACTGCAGGGAATTGTGGGTAAAGGTTTGCTTTTATCTCACAGAAACATTATAAATGCAACATTTTAAAAATCATTCACTTGTATGCAAAGAAAGTAGTGTCTACCAAAGAAAATGTAAAACTAGCCATTTGATACCCTGAAAGAGGAACAATTAACAAATAAAGAACAAACAGGCAACTACTACAAAACAGCACCCCTTCTCACTTCCCCACAAATAGTAGATAAGCAGCACTTTAAAGTAGTTGTATCATATGTTGTGTTTACTTTGTCACACAGCATAGCAGTTGTGCTGCATGTAATCAAGTGTAGACACCAACAAATTGCTACAGTACCACATACCATTATTAGACATCAAGGAGCCTCATTAGGATCGCGGACGGACTTCCGTTCGTCCGCGACCCCAGAGGATGAGGGAACGTCCGCATGGGCTGCGGCGTTCCCTCATGTGCGATTAGGATGTGACTGCCACCCTGGCGGTCACATCCTGGATATTTAACATTGCGGCGGGTGCTGCTTCAAGCAGCACCCGCCTCAATGTTAAAAGTGCATGTTTAACATTTACATGCACAAAGCGGCAGGCACCGCGCGGTGCCTGCCGCTTTGTGCAAGTAAATGCACCATGTGCACCCCCCACCCGCCAACACCCTGGGGGCCCGCAACAGGCCCCAAAATCAAAAGTACACATGCTTTTCCACGGCGGAAAAACCGCCGCGGAAGCATGTTTACAAATGCTTCCTAATTTGGCTGGCGGTGTCTGATAGACACTGCCAGCCAAATGAGAGCTTTTCCGCCGCGGTTGTAATCCGACCGCGGCGGAAAATCAGCGGACAGTAACCAAGACCCACCAGCCATCGTAATGCAGCGGTGGGTCTTTGGTGAGTCCGCAGAGGATTTTCCGCCTCCTCCGGGCCGGAGGTGGCTTCCCCCGTCCCGGAGGAGGCGGAAAATCCTCCATCATAATGAGGCCCCAAGTTTGCATGAGGACTAAATACTGCCGGTACAGGAGTGCAGTACTAGAGACAGTTACCAAAAGTCAACGTAGTATTATAAACAGGCAATAGATGGAGCAAGTGCCTTACCCCAGGTTATTACAAAAGCTCACTGTGGATTCTGACACTTTGGATCACTAATTAAATAAAATGTACTGTCTTGAAAATTTCCAGGTAATGATAGGTAAAGAGTGATTACAAATGTCTTTCATTCCACCTTTGCTTTTCGCTGTTTGTGAGTGGCATGATTTTTATTGACCTGCAGTGGAATTCATGGGATATGGGGAAACAGATTATGAGTACTTATTGCAATTTTTATCCAAATGTTCAAATATTCTGTCCTTCAGTGGTCTTTCAATTATTTCAATTTAAATTATCTTACAATGATAGTGTATCTGAAGTAGACATGAAAATGTGTAAAGTAGTTGATACGTTTGTTTGCAAATTATATATATATATAGGGCTTTCACAGAACCCAACATTGTGTTTGAGGTTTTACCACTGCGTATTAGTTCTACCATTTGAAAAGTGACCCCATTTTTGTCATGCCTGCTACTTTTTTTCTGATTTTGCTGACTTAAGAACTCTGTATGCTTTACCACTGCTAAACGGTAGAACTGTGTATGTACTTCTCCCATAAAACATGTGCAGGGCATTGGCTCTCCCTGTTTGGCCTATTTAACTTCCAGGTGTGTCCATGGTAAATGCTGCCTATAAGACACCCATGGAATCAAAAGTTAAATGCTATATATGGGCTGCAGTGTGCATTTACACCACCCATAATATGTGGCAAAAGTGTATGTCTTCCAGCAGCACCACCGCTAGACTGATTTGTAATTTCCCTGCAGTAACTAACGCAAGGAAGAATGCTTTTGCCATGTAAGAAAGCATATCTTTTATATATTCATAAGTCACCACTACAGTGTGCCTTGCAAACCCCCAAAAATGTTGACAATTAAGTGCTGGTGCAAGGTAACGGAGAGGACCGGCTCAAACTAAGCACTACTTGGGCTTGGAGGTATGAGATTGGAACACAGCATAATGTTCTGCCCTTTTGTTGCATACTGCCATGTCTTGAACTAGTTTGTTGCCTTTGGCACTGCATCTCCACGCCAATGGGTAGCTAATTTACTTTTATCTCGAATTATAGCCAGAGGCATGAATCTCAAAGCAGTTGCTGAAATAGGTTTGAGACAGGCAATAATTACATTTAGTGCATTTGACTTTACTCTGTGCTCAATCATGTGAGATATTCAATCAAATACTTCCTCACAATATTTATATATGGGCGCACAGAACCAAGCCATGAGGACACTTTGGTGTGGGCAATTAGTCTCAAATTTGTCCTTCTTAATTGTGTTTGGTACGCTGAGGAATTTATAATGGCGCAATCTGTGCCTATGGTTTATAGATACCTCCAGTGTCTGGTGACAGCAGTATTTCCAAATTGTGTCTGTTATTTCCATCTCAAAGTCAGTACCATAGCTCAAGTGTCAGCCTCTTATCAAATATCAGGCCATATAGTCTTAAAATCCATCTTGTCGCATCAGAGGATGCAATCAGCTGTGTCAAGGATATGAGTTCTTGTGGTTCTGTAGGACCGATGGGCATCTTCACACAGGCTGTGTATCTGACCATGCAATATGTGGAAATGTCCAATATAGTGACTCCAGATATTTCACATAATTGTGAGTGTGTGATAAATTGCCCATCAATAAAATATGTCCTAGTTCCTGTATATGCACCCTGTTGAACAAGTCTGTAATGCCTTGTTCACCTGCAAGCGGTAGCAGTGGGTTACTGTATACTTACACCACTGAGGAGTATGGAACTCATACGTTGTTTCTCGTCAATGCAGTTCTAGGCCCAATAAGTCGTTGCTATTAGGTTAAAATTGTGTTGAGGGCCTGAAAAACCAATCAGTCATAGGGCTGGGTGTGTATTCAATAATGCCTTATCAGGAATTAGTCACAGGAAATGTCTATCAGGGTAGCACCAAAATCTGCTTTATTGGCATTGTGCTGCTGGGTAGTACATCTCAAATTCTGGGACCGCAAAGCCTCCATTCTCTTAATGCAGTCATAGTGTCTAGTCTTATTCTCGCTTCATTGTCTGCCTAGATCAAACTAGTGAGATGTGTTTTGAGGGTGCTAAAGAATGCTTTAATGATCATGCAGTGGGGATGGTTGCAAAAAATACACGATTCTGGGAAGCACGACCATCTTGATCAGTATTATACGGCCAGCAATCAACAAGGGTAAGTTGGATCTATGAGTGCACCTGCAGCAATAGTCTCTCAACTGCTGGGCCATAATTTAATCAGGTGAGTTCACTGGGGCTTCTGTAGAAGATCACCCCCAAGTGTTTGACCGAGTCTTCTACCCAATGTATGGGAACGTCTTGTGACGTCTGGTGAGTGCATGCAGTCAGAGGAAACAGGTATGTTCTCTTCCAGTTTATATTTACCTCTGACACCCCCCGATTCCTACCACTTCATGAATTAAAGGTAGTAAGTTGCCTACAGGGTCTCGGACACACAGAAGGATGTCCCCATACATAACAGTGCACTGCACACCCCCTGTGAAATCAGAAGCCTGTATACATGTTTTTCCTGAAGAAGCCTGGCCAGAGGATATAGCACAAATATGAACAATAAGGGGGATAATTGATAGTCCTCTAGTATAAGCATGTGTATTCAAATGAAGTCGGAGGTTAGGCCATTACGACGGACCCATGCAACGGGTCTGGGATACGGGAGATTTACCATTTTAATGAACTGACTAGGGATGCTCAATTTCGCCAGTACTGCCATGGGAACTAACCATTAAAGTGAATCAAAGGCCTTCTCAGTTTCCAACAGGGCCACCTATTTGTCAGGCTGGACTAAGTGCATTACTGAAACCAAGGTACGCAAGTTTATAGCTGTGAAACTGTGTAGCACGAAGCCAACCTCTGCCAGTGAGATAATTTGTTCTCTAGTCAGTGCTAAGTGATTGACTAATACTTTACCAAGTACCATATTGTCTAGATTTAGATTTAGATGCGACAACAGGATATAAGACGCACAACGAAAAAGGTCTTTCCCTGGTTTGGATTGCAGTAATACTAACCTTTTGCACGGTAGGCTGAAGTTATCCTGCTTCCAGGAACTCCTCATACACTTTAAACAGGTGATACATAAGAAGATGTTTGAATGCTTTATAGAATTCCAACAGCAAGCTATTGGATCCTGGCGCCTTGCCACCAGTTAGTCCTTTTGTAGCCGCCATGATCTCGTCAGCATTTATTTTCTCAATTAGAAAAATCCTGTGGCAGCTCTCTAGCTACATAATGCCCCATCATATTAGGAACTCTGAGTCTAGTCTCATCTGGGCTGTCCCTCAAGTTGGAAGTATATAGGTTCCCATAGTGTGCATAGTAGTAATTTGCATGACATCTGTATGTTTGCATTCACACTTCAACAGCCAGTCTAGCATTTTAGTCGGCCTTTCACCTTCACCATAGTGATGAACTCTGGCATTTTTACCCATGTAGACTATCTCTATATCCACCCGCTGTCTGTACTCACGCAGCCCCTAATTACTGCCAGATGCAATTAAGATCTCCCTGGCCTCAAGCGATCTCAGGACAATCTTGTCACAGTCAAGCTCGTCATGGATGTTGCTAAGTATTTCCACCCACTTGGGGATGACTAATCCTCTTAAGCAGGCTTTAAATGTGTCCCATTATCAATAGCTTTGTCACAGAGCCCTCGTTCAGGTCAAAACAGACTACGATGGAGATGCGAATCTCGCCTTTAAAAACTTGATTACGTAAGGCGTTGACTGGAAACCTTCCCATTGGAAAGTGGGCCTGTGACTGCGGGATAATGATCTCAAAGATCAGAGACAGGACCCAAGAAATGTATCCATCACCCCTAACCCAAGAGCTGGCATCCCTAGTGAGGAGCCAATAGCCTATCTGAGATGACATGCAGTGCAGGTGAGAGTAGAAAGAGTAGAGTTGCATGGATCGGTTGGCATACCTCCACACATCATATATGTCACACGTATATCATCTCAACCAGTATCCCCTTAGACATGATTTGCAGGCCTCCACAGCTTTGTTGCAGTCCTGTGTAAGATCTAGTGCAAGATTGAAGTCCCAGCCCCTGAGAACTGTCCCATGGTCTGTATTTCTGAAAACCCAGTATATCTCAAAAACAAACTCAGGATTCTCAACATTGGGGACATGTAACTTAATCAATAGAGTCTTCTTGTTGTTCAATAACCCTTCCAAGATAATATAGTGGCCTTCACGATATCTGTGTTGTTTCTGCAGTCTAAACTCTACATATCGGCATATCAGAATGGATATCCTTCATGAGAATGAGCTGTATAATAAATAGTATCTGTGGGAACCCCACCACCTGACACATATAGTTGTCAGTGCTGGTGAAATGTTTTCTGAAGCACTGTCAGGTCTATATGCGCAATTAAGAGTTTGTTTACACCACACTACCACAATTTACTTGCAATAACTACCAGGACTCGCAGATTTTGGTGCGGTAATAACCAAAATCAGCGTGCCATTCCCCCTTTTCGTGAACAAGCTCCCAATTGAATTTCTTACAAGACCTGGTAAATTCTGATGCAGCAGAGTTGGATTTTGTTGGGTCTAATTATTATCAACTAAACACTGGGAACTCCTTATTAGAGCATAAAAGGAAGAGGTCTGATGGGAATGTAAAGTTTAAGGCAGTATTTAATAAGAAATACACATGCAGCGTTACTAAAATTCCCGGAAGGATCTGGTATCTCTTTCAAATGTAGGTAACGGCTCTTTGTGGGTGAGTGCTGTAATACCTGCAGTTTTTAGGTCGAGCCTAGTGGTAGCGCGCATGCAAGGTCTGCTGCAGTAGTCGAGTATGCTGTGGAAGCCTCACCTCTCTCTGCCCAAATTTTTGATTGGCTGGTGTCATTGTCCTTGGTAAATGCTGACTTCTGATTGATAATGAGTCTTGTTAGTCCCTCCTTGTTACTGCCCTGTTGCCATTGGTTACTTCCCATGAGGACTGGATCTTTTACCTATGGCGTTATATGGTCTCCTTCATAAGTCGGTAAGCACTATTTTTTTTTATTTGCAGCGCGGTCCGCTTTCATTTTAGCGGCCACGCTTGTTTATTTAATTCATATGCCGCGCAGGCCAAAAGGGAGCGTTTCTAATCACTAATCTAACAAGCATTTGCAATGCAAAAGGTCTCACATTTACCTGAGTTTGAGCTATTGACATTTCAAATAACAGTGCCTTTTATTTTTGTTTTCGTTTTTAAAACATAATGCCAATAGCTTAAACTCACGTAAATGCAAGACCTATTGCATTGCAAATGCTTGTTCTATTTTTTTGGGGGGTGGAGCCTATTCAGACAATTTAACAGTTTATGATATTGTAGCAATAATAATAATACTGCGACCTATAAAGTGCATGGCTACATCAAGCGAAGTGTCCCAGCACTGAAGTCCAACTGCTGAAGGTCCAATGTATTGTAAACCAGCCCAGTCTACTTAACCAGTTTTTAAACTATTTGGGGAAAAGAGATTACGTTGGGCCCTGCCGAAGCTGGAGGGGCAGGGAGTTCCACAATTTTGGACCTTGGCAACCAAATGATGCACCCCCAATGCACACTCTATGAATGTGTAGATGCTGCCCAGAAGTACCCCAGGAAGTCTAAGATTCTTGGCAGGGAGTTAAGGTTTGATGAAAGAGTGTAGATAGCGAGACCGTTATATGTAAAATCTTGGAGTGTGCAGCCCCCATAGAGGCCCTTCTGGGAAGATCCAAATAAAAATGACCCACTGCGTGCTGCACCTCGCTGCAGTCTTTTCAAAACCGGTTTGAGACACCCCCAGGTACAAGGCATTACAGTAGTCCAGCGTGGACATAACCAGTGCTTGGACTACTGTTTTTTTTGCAGAGCCTCACAGGAAACAGGAACCGTTTTTAAAGGATCTTAAAGACCCTAAACTATTTCCCTGTCAGAGCTGTAATTTAGCAATAGAAATTGATCTTCTTTTCAAACCAAACACCCAGGTTTTCAACCCTGAACTTGGGTAAAGGCCCAAGAGAGTTTGGCCACCATGCAGTGGCTCAGATGAAGGTTGTTTGCCCAGGATAAGAACCTCTGTTTTCCCAGAGTTCAATTTAAGCCAGTTGAGATCTATCCACTGGGCAACTTCTGGCGAAACAAGATCTCAACGCAGTAGCCATGTTGACAGAGTTTTGTGACATGATGATAATGAACAAAAGTGTTTTAAACAATGGGACCACCTTTGCATGCTTCCATCTTAGTGGGACCTAGCCTGACGCCAGGGAGCAGTTAAGTAGCTCTCGAAGCACAGGCTGTACAGCATCCACCCTTCATTCCAGAATTGAGGGGGAGGCAGGGTCAAGCAGGGAGTCAGACTTAACTGACACAATAAGAGCAGACAATTCCTCTAATTCCATAGGTTTGAAGAGAAGCAATCTGTAACAATCCTCTGAGTACTCAAACCAGGTGTTGAGACATGAAGCATCTCTAGAAAATGCAGTGGAAACGAGGCATACATAGTTGCCACTTTGTCAGAAAAGTACTGATCTAAAGAATTACATCCATCCTCATATGGCATGGTGGAAGCTGAAACTCGAGACAGTGAGAAGAGGGACTTAACAATGGAATAGATTTCCCAAGAGGAGTTCTGGGTTGAAATAATTTTATTGGCGTAGCAATCACAACGAGATTGTCTAATATGGCCATGATAATCTTTAAGGGCAATCAGATCGCTTTACTGGCAGAGTGATACGCTCTAAGCCAAAAACGTTTCAGAGGCTTACAGTTCTTTTTAAGTAAGAGTAATTCATCACTGATGTTAAACAAGAGCTGCTCCTAGTGTGGTGCCACTATGGAGTTATGGTTATATTATGAGTGAGGGCATCTCAAAAAATGTAAAGGACTGGTCTCACACACCACCGGGTGTCATGCTTCATCATCGGCCAACACTCGCCCTCTAAAACCTTCGTTTGATAGAGGGCGGGCATACACCTGACGACAGGGATATACTCCTAAACTAAGTGGGGGCCCGTGAAAAAGTGAGTAAAAATCATTATAGTTATCAAATTATGTTTTAATGTGATTGGTAACTATATGATATTATAATCAATGGACGGTGTATGGGGAAGTTACTGTCGCCTAACCGTAGTGTAAGTGCTCAACATGTTTCTGCTGTGTTGGCCCAGGTGGGTCCAGGGCATTCATCAGGACCTTAGTGTGAAGAAAGGGGGGCTCCGTTTTTATCAACTGGTGGCAAGAAGATACCACTGTGCGGGTGTGACCTGTGTCACTCTCCACTATTGGAATGGCTTTCAAGTTCAAGCCTGGAAAAGAAGTTGAGAGGTAGAACCTGTAACAACATAACTGGGTCACGAAAGTATACTGAAAACAATACATGCACTGATTCAGTTAAAAGTGAGTGACTACTCGTGTGACATATGACACTCTATATGTGTACATAATTAAAAATTGAAGTGAGATGGGATCTCACTGTTCTTATTCTAAATACCCAAGCTACTTGCCCCATGGGAGGAGGGGAGGGGAAACGCAAGTATGGGCACAGCTGTAACCAAAAGAAGGTTGTCGTGCGTACGCATGTAGTAGCAGAGTGACGCCTGGGAAAGCTTGACTTTAGGTATGCGGGCAGGGTTAATTATACCCCCATAGCTGGTGAAAAAAGAAAAGTAACATCAAGACAGCGGTGTTAGTCTATGAGCGCTCGTTCAATCTATATATTGTGGCTGCGCTATTGTGGCACAATGACGCTTTACTAAAAGTATGCGTGTAAAGTTGACAGTGACCCCGCAACCGGTGGAAAAAATTAAATTAAATAAAGGCAGCGTGTGTGAGTCTATGAGGGCTCTATGAATCTCGAGGGACCGGAATGTCCTTGTCCCTTCAGAACGTTGCTCGTAAAATATTCCAAAAATGCAAAAGGAGCGATGTAAATGATAGCATCTAAATTGTAATAAAATAAAGAGTCCCTCCACACTAAGAGCCTATCTACTCTACAGCTATGTGCTGCTCAGGGCCTCCCATCCGCGAAGATACACTAATGACATTGGTCAGAGAAACCTTTTAAGGCAGAGTGTGCTTTGAGTGTCAGAGATAAATGGAGTTTGTTTAAATTGTGTATGGGATTGCATGTTTATCTGCAAAGGTAATGTCACAGGTTGGTAATTAATGTCCCAACTGTAGCCATGGGATCTCGTAGTTAAGTCCCTTTTCCCAGGTCCTCAGGCGGTAGACCCATTGTTGATTTCTAACATGTAGGGCTTTTGTCTGGTCAGATTTGCATGTTTTTATCACCTCCAGGATTGTCCACTTGAGGTCTGTATCTTTATGATTCTTCTCAATGAAGTGACTTCTCAGTTTAGTATTGGTTTATTGCACCTGATGGTGCTTCGGTGTCAGTTGATTCAAACCTTTATTTTCCTAGTGGTCATGCCCACATACTTGAGGCCGCACGGGCATGTTAGGAGGTACATGACATTCTCCGTGTCACAGTTGCTGAATCCTCGTAATTGCCAGGGTTTTACGGTGCCTATGTCCAGCTCCTTTGTGTTGGTTGTGAAGTCACAGGACGTGCATCCACCACAGGAAAAATGGCCCACTGGTCGTGGTTGACTCAAAGTGTCTGCTGTTCTTCTCCTTCAGGGACGTTTGTCGCGTAAGCTCCTGTTGCACTTGAAAGCAAACAGCGGCAATTCTCACTGGTTTCCTGCACTGTTTAGGGTATGCCAATTTTTTTAATGATTTTCTGGACTGTGTTAGAGGCTGGGGTTTATGTAGTAACACATACCAATCTCTTTGTGTCTTTTATCACATCCTCTATTAGAGATTCTCTCACGTTGTTTCTTGCTCGTTTTTTGCTCTTCTCCCCATGCTTTATGGATAGTGACGTTCCAGGAGTTTTTTCTCCAGTTGTTCCGCCTGTTCCTCAAAGGTTGCTGTATACGAACAGTTCCTTCTGACTCGAAGGAATTGTCCCACCGGTAGAATTTGTTTCAAGGCCCTTCCAGTGGGGAGTTGGCTAAAGCAGCACAACTATTGAGGGAGGGACAACTTGAGTCTAATGTTTGCGTAAAACAAGTGGGGTCACCCTAGCCCACTTGCATGACCATACTACCTGGGCAGTTGACAGACGGGATGGGAGTTTAGGAAAGTAAACCGCAAAAGGAATAGTGAAATGATCAGACCAGGCAAGTGGATGAGGGGGATTGGTAAATAAATTAACCATATTGAAAAAAATTGGATCAATGCCCAAGTCTGTGGGTAGGGGAAGACAACGATTGAAAAAGCTGCAGGCCCTCCAAGTCAGCGACCAAGGCCACTGCCATGGGACAGGAGACATCATCAAAATGTAGATTAAAATCTCCAATACCCAAACAATTAAGATAACGCAGAGCGACTAGAAGCCCTAGCAGTTCTTAAATTTCTTCCAGTAGGCAATGATCCTGCACTATAACGTGATGAAATAATCAGATGGACTCACAATAGCATTAGCACAGTTTCCATAGAAAAGTTGAAACCAACGATGATAGCTAGAGTTTATGCTTTGTCTCAGGAAGAAAGGACAAAATGTAAGATATTTATTTGTTGGCAATTGGTAACAGTAATTTTTTTGCAAAGATAATATCAAACCTTTGCTTTGGTTTGATTTGGCCCAGCCTATTACTAACTTTCAGCGGTGGTACACTCTGGGTTGATTGAATTAAATACTTATTTATTAGCTGTAAAGTTGTCAAACTACACTACAGTAATCGGTGCAGTTGTATATATTTAAGGGAGTTGGAGATGCAGAAGAACCCAATTGAACAAAATAAATTACAAAATAGGTTACTAAAGCCCAGATATGTATAGATCTGCCTATGGTCACTCTTGACCATCTATTACCAAGATGAGAAGATAACCTTGCCAAGCTCGGAGAGCTCTAATATCTCCTCAGTACATGACAGCAAAGGGGAAGGTCAAGGACGCTGCAGATAAATCAAGCTGCCCTGACATATCAGTCCTCCATCAATGTTGAACAGAATAGTAGATGTGAACAGTTTGACTGCAATATGGGCTCTGAAGCTTTACTGCCAATTGTCAAGAATAGCAGTGCCTCAAGCAAGGTCTGCATTTGAATGTTGGCTTCTTTTTAGGTCGAGCTGGAGTTAGCATCCGAAGGATGCGTCCAGTCTTGACAACTTTAGTGATCCGTCTCGGGGGAATGAGGGACAAGAGGGTGCCACGCACTTCTCTTGTGCTGGATTTGACTGCGTGCACGCGCAGCCACACTCACGCATGCGCACATACACAGCCACACGCATACACAGGCACACACACACACACCCCCGTCTCCGCCGCACCTACACACACACTAGCGCACCTACACGCACACACAGAGACCCCCCCACACACACACCAGCGCACCTACACACACGCACGCACACATACAAAGACCCCCCTGCCCCGCCGCCGCCGCCGCCATCGCACACATACACACACACACAAACAAGCGCACCCCCCCTACCCCCTAGAACTAAGCCCCACTTACCACCATTCGGGACTTCTGTAGCCGGGGCTCTCCCTCGGGCATGGGAGCCCCGCTCTCAGGCACTCCGTGGGCGTGTGCGAGGGACTTCCGAAGACGGAAGTCCCGCCCAAAGGAACTGGCTCAAACGTGCATGCGCAGTGACCAGACGCTCCAGCCAAAGCAGCTCTGCGCCTCCTCGCACCTGGCCCATACGAAACTTGTCTTTATTGAAGTAAGAGCAAGACAAGAAGATGACTTAAGAAAGCAAAATAGCATTGTGTGTCATAAACGCACCGCATTGTCTCAATTGTTTCAAAAGTTTTTCTTGTCTCAGGGTTCAGCCGCCTTCTTCCTCCGTTTTGTCGTGGTCGCTGTGAATCGGGATGGGGTAGAGTAGCTTGGCCTGGACCCGGCTTCCTTTTGCCTCAGTGACACTGATCACTGCACACCATTCAGATCTGGGCCGCTGCGGGCGCTGCTCTGGGCTCTGCTTGTGGGAGGTGTCGGTGGGTGGGGCTGTGCTGCCTTCTAGCGAAGGTGCTTTGCTATAACCTGAGATTTGGAAGTTGGTAACCATGGTCACAGGTACACACGCGAGAGGGAGGCGCACAGGTGGTTCACAAGAGAGCGCCCCCTGCACAGGTAAAACATACGCCCCCTGCTCGCAGAGACCAGGCAGACAGACCGACAGACGCCAGGCATCGGTCCAGGGGCACCGTGGCCTGCCTCTTCCTCCTGCTCCCCTCTCTCGGCTTCGCCCAGGCCAGTATCCCCCTCACCCAGCCGGCCACCTGCGACGCCTCGCAGTTCTTTAACACGGCCACCCTGGGGTGCAGCAGCTGTGGGACAAACAGCATCAAGAGTGCTGATGGTGAGTGTGGGGGCGGAGGGGGCTTGGGTCAAGGTTACTGATGTAGGAAACCCGGAAACAAAGCTTTTTTCCGATAATTAGCATTGCCTTTGCTTGGAAAAAGGCCGTATGTTTGGATCTGCTTGCAGAATGATAAGTCTGATGAAACTCCAGATTTAAACACAATCGCCATAAAATGCAGTACTGTTGTATATTCCCAACAGCCAGGAATTGCGCCTGCTTCAGAGTCGCCGCCCTCTTCTGAAAGGAGCAACAGTGCAGAACATTCTCCGTTCAATGCTGATAAAGTGATTTATTCACAGCTTGTGTTTCTCCAGTGCTCCCTCTCACCAAGATTAGTGGCGGCTGGTGAAATTTGAAAGTGGTGTGGCATAAACGTTTGGGATGACTTTTATGTAGTAAGCGACGTGGGCAAGCTTAATGGACAAACATGAGGTGCAGCGATCCTCTTCATCAGTTACAGCTTCACGATCACTCTGAATCCCCTGAAGGTAGGCATCAGTTACAGCTTCACGATGACTCTGAATCCCCTGCAGGCAGAGCAGCAGCTACATCTTCATATTGACCCTAAATCCCCTGCAGATATGCAGCAGTCCCTTCATTGTCACTCTGAATGCCCTGCAGGTAGGGCACCAGTTACAGCTTCAGATCACTCTGAACGCCCTGCTGGTAGGGCAGCAGTTACATCTGACCCGGAGGACTGGATTGGGTGCTTTACGTGGGCCGTATAAATCATTTTGGAACCTGTCTCTAGTCATCCCCAATTTTTCAAATTTCGCCATAGTATCGTTTTCATGAAACGTCTGTTGAAATTAATATGATGTGAGGTTTTGTAGAACACTTTTCTGGTATAAGAACTGAAGATAAAAAGCAAGAGTGCTAGTACGCTAAAGCAAGAGCCACAAACGTGTGAGATAGTGTTTGAAATGGAAAAATAAAGGTGCAAGGATCCTATACCACAGTACCTGCTTACTTTTAAAAGTATCGGTACCGAGTCTGTGAACTTTTTATTACACCAGCAATCGGCCGATAATTACATTACACGTGTCTGGTGCTTTCCCCAGTCTCTGCCCGAATATATTTGATCTCTTCTCCCACCAGATGTATGTACTAAGATGAAACGCTTTCCACACGTTGAACACACACATTTTTATTTTGAAGAAAATATTTCATATTTGAACATGATGGTTGTATTATTTACATGGCAACAATTTTTCGGGGCTCGCTCGTTTCATGCCTGGGTTCATAGAGCCGTTTGGCTCTCCCTGTTTGTTGACTCGCCCACATCTACCACGAACGTTTGAGTGTTTGTTGTTTTCAGTAAGGGTTGTTATTTTTTAAAAATATTACATGCACTTTCTGATTGCTGAAAAACCGAAATGGTATTATCATCAAATGTTATGCCGTGTAGTCATTACATGTGTTTCGTTGTTGTTTTGCCACATTGTCCTTGGAGGTTGGGCTCATAGCAGAACTGAAGTGTCACTGCCTGTCCTACGGCCAAGTTAGGTGCAGAAGACTGAATGGCCATTTTCAGTCCTCGAACCGTGATATGGCTTTGAATAAATCGGGTATTTTTCCTGCAGGTGTAAATCTGTACTCGTTCACTGGACTATTTTTCAGCTACAGGAATTGCTGGCTGCCTTTTCATCTCGAATTGAAAATTGTATTGATGCCGTTTACAATAAGACCTAATTAAAGATGTGTTTTTGAATGTGCAGTTAGAGTCTACCTTTACAAAAAATAGACTATACCTTTCGTTTTATATGACATTTGAGTTTGTCAGACTTTACTAAAACTCCAGTGGGTTATGCCTTCATTCGGCAGTTTAAAGGCACCACATGACTTCAGGAGGTGAACGTGCCTGGGCTTACATTTCGTTTTAGAAAAAAAAAGAAAAAATCCCAAAACAAACAAACCATTTGTAGTCACCAACTGCAATAAGCACATCTGCAAACAGTTTTACATGGCAGGCAGGCAAAATCAGTATGTCCCTGAGGTCAGGGCTTCTCAGGTGATTTTCAGCCTGTTCTTAACTGTGTTTCTGATTTGACAGCCCTTTTGTTTGAAGATTATTTTCCACCTAGGTTGGGTTTTCTTTGCATGGTTTTTCTTTTTTTCTTTTTTTTTGCTCTTCCCTCAGTCTCTCGGGCGCCCCGGTCACCACCACAGAACCGACCTCAGGTTTGCTCCTATCTTTTTTCCATTCGTACATGATGGCGATGTATGTTGTGTCTCTTGTCTGTCAGTGGAGTGCAATGGTGTTATGTTAAGAGTCTATAAAGCACCACATATTTTTAGGTCTCGACCACCACCACAGCATCACTCAGCACCACCACAGCACTACTCAGCACCACCACAGCACCACTCAGCAACACCACAGCACCACTCAGCACCACCAAAACATCAGTCAGCACCAGCAAAGCAAATACACAGCACCACTCAGCACCACAAAACAAAACTATGCACCAACACAGCAACACTCAACAAAATGACTACATTACTGAGCACCAGCCCAGCATAAGTCAACACAACAACAGCACCACTCAGCAACACCACAACACCACTCAGCACCACTACAGCACCACTCAGCACCACCCCAGCATCAATCTGTGCAACCATTCAACAACAACTGGTTCAAATATGTTCTCTCAATGTTTCAAACTGTATTACAAATGTCACAAAAAGATGTTAATATTTCACTTCTGTTCTTGGATTTTCGTCACAATAAAATACACTGAACATAATCTTCACAAACATTTTTTACAAAAGTTTAAGCTATTGCCATTATAAATTAAAATCGCTTTTATTTAAGTATTAATTATTTAAAAAAATTAAAAGCCATTGTAATTTGTAATATCTATACAGCTAAATCACGTAAATACAAAACATGTTGCATTACAAATGCTATAGGTGTCCCATTTGCGAAAGTTACAACTATTGGCATTGTAAATGACAAAGCGATTAATTTAACTATTTTCAAAACCAACACATAAATAAAAAAAAATGGCATTTACAAGACCAATAGCTCAAACTTTCCTAATGCGAGACCTATTGCATTACAAATGCTTGTTTCCACTGCCTTCATAAACTGAGGTCTATTTGTCAAATGTGTCATGCAATGTTTAGGTATTTTCCACTATTAGAAGCTTTCTTCACCCATGCTAGTTGTAATTAATCTGAGATAGAGCCACAATGAAAGAAATAATTATGAAATGCGTAACGAGGTGGAGAAGCTTTTCCAGGCATTAATCTATAGGAATAAATATATACCTATTAGCAGCACAGCGAATCAAACGTATATTCCTAACGACGTGTGATCGAGAAGGACGCTTTCCGTTTGTTGGAACAGAAATATCTGAGTCATTAACGACAGTATTTTCATTAAGATGAAGGCAATGAGAGTGATTGGCAGTACGACTGGCAAAGGTACTAATGGTTTAACTGATAGTTTCCATTTCTCTTGCTAAAAAACAAAAGTCAGCAGTTCAGTACTGTGCACCAAGTGATAAATCGCCTACAAAGGAAAACTAACTTGTAAGCAATAAAATAACCAATTTGTGTTGCTAACTATATGCTTATACCATTTTAAAATCAACAGTCATTTGAAAAATGAGCTCTTTCTTCATGCAGAACATGTCAATATTGTTTCCCCCAAAACTATGGATTTCCCATTCTCAACCCAGAAAAGAAAAAATCACCATAGCCCAATATCCCATATAGTTAACGCATACATCGAAGGAAACAAATTAAACAGAGTACAGTGCATCAATGAATTATAAAATACATTTCAAAACTGTTTGATACACCTCTTAGAAAAATAAATACACTACTTTGTTCTTACATTTCAAAAAAAGTATTCTTGGAACTTGATTAGATATACAGTCAGTAGACGAATCTTAATTCAAGGAGAATCTCATTTTAAAGTTCAGATGGTGGTTTGATACATTCAATTTCAACAGTGCGTTTGGAAATTGTATTTTTATTATAAACTGCGCAGCTGAGTGCTCTTAGCTGTAATATTTGTATATGTAACATTATAGTTTTGAGGGCCTAAAAATCAAAATATGTTAAGTAGATGTCGTGTCTGTATATCATACATATTCCCGAACCTGCGTTGTGCTTCTTAAGAGCATCTATTTAATGCAGTAGGGGGTGACAGCTAGAAGTGAGGCAAAAGCTGGTTGCAAAGTTTTGCCAGAGGGACGAATTAAATGTATCAGTGGAGAAAAGACAAAAACAGTAGATTTTATAATCGAGGGATATTCATTTTAAAAAGCTCTTTTAAAAAAGAAAACATTTACCAAACAAAGAATAAATCACCCCCAAAATCCTACTCAAGTTTTCTTCTACTACCTCATTTTCAGACACCATTATAAGAGAAACATTTATCGTAAAATATAAATAAAGAAATCATGCTGTACTGTATTTTACTTCATTTACAATGTAATGGAAATTACATTTATACAAAGAGCAAGTTTAGATACATTTTCCGGTGCCACAATATCACAGTAAACTGATTATTGTCTCTCCTGTTACTACACGGAAACCTAAATTGCATGCAATGACATTTACATAAGGATAAGTGGCAAGCAGTGGGAATTAATTTATTCTAAAAGCATATCAGTGCAGAAAAGTAAATTCTGCTCTTGGAATGCATGTGCATGTCCCTGGCTTTCCTCTGCTGACTAAGCATGCCCCATAATGACTGCCCTTCCACGTATCACTGACTGTGTGAGTGGAATCCCACGGGGGACTTGCATGGCGCAGGGGGGGCGGAAGACATTTCTATTAAGGGGGCGACAGCTCTGTAATTGATCACTGTTCTTCTGTTGAAATGAATTAACGTGTAATAACAGCAGACACTGGAAGTCAAACAGGGCGATTGCCCATATATCTCCATTGATGGCACAATGTCACATATTTCCTTACTGTAGAACAGTGCAAAGGAATGTATAAAATACAATGGTTTATAATACGTTATACCCAGGAACAAGGGCAAAGGAGGGCAGGGGAGAGGTATGGGAAGACAAACTCTACATACGTGTTAGTGAGTAGGGTATAGACAAAAAAAGAGATTCAATTGGTTACTTCTAATTAGGTCAAAAATAAGCCCCTGTGTTTCAATTATTCTATTTATCTTGCTATTTAGACTTCTGTGTCATCCCTCCACAATGTATTCTGTTTTTAATCTACATTCAATGGTACAAGCTCGCCAGGATTACATTAATTCAAACCAGATATAAGAGGTCTGAGTGGTGCATTGCATCCCCTTGGTGCTGATTATACCAAAAACCCACCCACATCTCCCCTTCCACACGTCAAAAGACCTCATCGACGCTCTAGTAAATGAGAAGAATTGATTAATATAATAACCTCCTTCATAGAAAAACACTTACTTACAACACTTTTTTCTGCATAAAATGGTACTATAAAAATTACTGAGACCTGTCTGCAAGTAAATCATGTTCTCATCAAAGGCACTGCGCCGCATTCAGTAACTTATCGTGTAGATTAATGTCTTCCTCCTTCCTCTAGAGTTCTCTTCCTGATGGGCTCCAGGCAATTAAATGTTCCAGTGTAAGCAGACTATTGCAATCAATATATATATTGTTTTAATCCTCATTCGCCACCCCTCTCACTTCGATGCACACCCAAGTAGTCCATACCCTCACTCAACGAGCTGAGAGGCGGAGGGTCTGAGATGGAGACAAACCCGCCTAATGGTACCGAGGCTTCCATGGGTGGACACGAAGAACCAACTGAGACAACTCTTCTAATAAGCTCTGAAAGCTAGATTGCCAATATTGTGGGACAACCAGTACCAGACTGGGAGATTCCAACAAAGCCCAGAGAGCATATAGGCAGCATAATCATAGGACTCAGGGAGAAAAAAAAAACGAAAAAACCCTCTGAGCCCCATCTAGGTTGCACGGTGTTCCAAAATGCTATCTTCTTCCTGCTGCCTGATCTCATAAGATCTAGCTTAGTGACCGCCAGAACCAAGGTTTGCCAGTCGAAGAAAGAAGGGGGAGTAGAATCCATCCACCTTATACAAATTTGTCTCTTGGCTAATGAAATGGCATAAAAATATATTAATAATAAGTCAATGTTCAGAGGACTTCCCAGTGTACTTTCCAAAAAAGTTTTAATATTGTCCCAAAAGGAGATGAGGGCAGGGCACTCCATAAACATATGGATGTCAGACGCCGGGACCAGTCCGCAATTCCTACAGCAGACGGGTAGGCCTTCAGTGATTTTAGAACGTTTTAATGGAAAAAAATATGCCCTGTGTATGGTGAACAGGTGGTTCCTTTTGAGCCAAACAGGTTTAACCACTTCATGTAAGATCTTACATAAGCAACAATATATTACAGTCTTGTGCCGGCAAGGGCCCTCCCCACAAATCCCCGGCCAGTTTGAATTTACCGTCGACCACCTCAGAGATTGCTTGGTACCAGAAGAAACTTCCTTCCTCCCTGGGGGCTTAGTTACAGGCTGATGTTCCACGGAGTTGCCACCTCTGAGGAGACTTTCTCCAGCTGTTCGTGGGTATGAGAGAGCTCAACTTTCTAGCTGAAGGTATTTAAATCTAGATAGACCAACACCCACTCTATCTCTTAGTTGTTCCCAGGAAACAAGAAAACCATCTATGATCAAGTCACCCCAAACCTCCAATCCGGCTTCCCTCAAGGGAATTGCCAACCTGTCCCCCATACACTTTGGTGCCCCGGGGAATCCCAAAGGGGAGCTAGACTAGAAAAGTAGCAGAGTGCGACTGAGCTCCTTAATTTAAACCATGTTTTATCTAAACCCTGGAGAACCTTCAGCCTGATCTTTTTTAAAAGCTAAGGATGGCCAAATTTAAACAGGAATCCTTCCACCGACAGATTAGCTGCCCTAAGCATAGCTAGAAACATCACGCCCACCCTAAAGTTAACAGGCATTTTCAAGAGGATGCGCGAGTGGGAGAGTTGGAAGGCCCAAGCATACAGCTGAAGATCCGGAAGAGCGAGATCTCCCTTTTCTCTTCTGCGCCTCAGTTTTTTCCAGGCGATCCTGGGTGATTTATATGCCCAAACAAATGAGTTTATGTCCCTCTGTAATTTATCGATTAGTGATTTCTCGAAATGAAGGGGTATACAATTAAAAATAAACGTGATTTTGGGGAGTATTGTCATCTTGACCAAGGTAACTCTGCCTATGATGGACAAAGGAAGTGAGGCCCAAGATTTCATTAGCTTCTGGCTCTCCTTTGCTACCCTGGTCAAGTTAGTTTCAGCAATGCTGGTAATATCCTGCTGAATAATTATCCCCAAATACTTCCTCTTAGAACTGACCTGGTGCTGATGCTGTGTATCTCCTAAGTTCCAGGTCATGATCTCTGTTTTTGAGGCATTGATTTCATAGTCTGATACCCGCCCAAACTCCTGAACCAGGTTCACGACAGCTGGAAATGCTGACTGTAAATTTGCAGAGAGTACAAGGATATCATCTGCGTACAGGGCCACCTTCCTCTCCCACTCTTCATATTTTAAAGGCTGTATACTAGGGTCATCCCTAAGCCGTTGAGCAAAGGGTTCTATATAAAGATCAAAGAGGAGAGGGGAGCGAGGGCAGCCCTGTCTGGTCCCCCTGGAGATTTTTAATTAATCAGAGAGATTGCCAATAAGAAAAATTCTGGCTGTTGGATACTGGTAAATAGACTGTATTGTGCGACTGAATTTCCCATCCAGCTTAAATTTCTTCAAGACCTCCGAAAGGTATATCCAATTTACCCTATTGAAGGCCTTGGTTGCGTCAAGAGTCATAGCCGCCAATGGAATGGAATATGCGGAGGCCATGTCTATCGCCTCTATGAGGTCATAAGTGAGATGTGAGAGGTGACGACCCCTAATAAAACCTTTCTGATCTAAATGCAGGATATCCCCTACCACCAGCCCCAGTCTTGCTGCGAATCTTGAGGTCAAATTTTTATAATCGGCGTTCAGGAGTGATATGGGCCTATAAGACCCACAATCAGATGGAACTTCCCTGGTTTCAAGATTAGGACTATGGTGGCCTCGTTCCACGACAGAAGGGGATGTAGCCCCTCTTGTAATATCTGGTTAAAGAGGAGTGTCAGTGTAGGAACAACCTTATCGCTCATCTTCCTATAGATTTCGTCTGGGAGCTCATCCGGATCCGCGGCCTTTCCATTCTTGGAGCGCTTATTACCATCTCTGACCTCAGCTTGCGAAAAGGCTTGATCTAAATGTTGCTGTTGGGCTAAATTGAGGGAGGGGAGGTTGATATTGCTGAGCCACCTCTGTGCACTAAGGTTGTCCACCGCAGTGTCTTTGTGGTATATATGTTGAAAGAAGGTCTGAAAAGCATCCTGAATTCTATCATCTGTTAAGTGAACACCCTTAGTGTTAACAATTTCTCTGATGCAACTTCTCGCACAGTCTGCCTTACTCTTCCATGCGAGGAGCTTACTTGCTTCTTCCCCGTATTCTAAGTGAGAAATTTTGCTAGCCTCCCATCTCCGAGTTAGCCTAGTATTAAGAAAATGTTCTAGCTGCGCCTTTAAACGAACCATCTCTGCATGGCGTTCTTGCAGGATTCCAGGTGAGACATGGCTGGTTATATCGGCCTCTACTTCCTTCATCCTCCTTTCGATATCAGAAATTTCCTTTTTATATTTTTTATTTCTGTAGCTGGACCTACTTGTGATTTGGCCCCGCAAAAACGCTTTTAATGAGTCCCTGACTGTCGCTATTGAGGCAGAGCCAGAATTCACCTCCAAACACAATCGACTTCTTGTGTGAGAAAGGAGATCTTCCTCCAAAAGTAGAGTACGGTCAAAAGATTATGATCTGATCAAGCTAGGAGCTGGGCAATCCAAACCCAGTAGAACCCCAGAGTGATATAAAAGGTGAGGGGCCAGGTATGAAATATCTTTTACCCTGCCTCTTAATGAATAACTAATCAGCATGAAATCAATTCTGGATTGATGCCGATACTTATATTTGCTGTTTGATACACCTGGCAGCTGGCCCGATCTATCTCTCCAGATATCGGAGAGAGTAAATTGCTTCATTGCTCCGATTAAAAAATCACGTGATTTGGAGAACACCAAGGCTCTATTACTGGGAGTCTTACCAAGTACAGAGTTCAAAACAATGTTGAAGTCCCCCGCCAGAACCATCGGTTCTGGGAAGTCCAGAAGATGAGAGAAAATAGTCTTAAGACTAGAGGGATCATCATGGTTAGGTCCATAATATCCTACTATGTCAACAAAGTCCCCATTATCAAAACTTTAACAATGACCCACCTACCACATGTACTTACTAACTGAGATATAACCAGAGCCTTGGTCACTTTCTTAAATAGAATTAGGACCCCTCTAATGTTTGCTGTCTACCCAACTCAAACGTTTAAAAAGAGAGGTTGTCTCCTCCTCAAGCAAATGAGTTTCCTGAAGGACAATGACCTGTGCAGAAGAATCCCAGAGATATTGAATAATTTTATCTCTTCTTGGCAGGCTATTGATGTTCCAGGAGAAAATCTGTATACGATTCATGGTGGATTAGACCTGCGCCTATCTTCCGGAGAAACCAGCATCAGCACTCACCCCAACATACCAGTCAGGATCATTCCTGTATCATTACAAAATAGGGTAAAGATTTCAGAAGAAGGAGGAAAATGAGGATATTTTTTGTTTGCACCCACTGCACCCACCCCAATACCCTGTGCCCTTCCCCCACCCCATCCCACCCATGGAGACTCCTGACCCTAATCGCCTGGACCGGTAGTAGTCCAGGTGATCGCCACCAGAGATACCCACCCGCCTCATGCATCTGACATAAAAAAATGAAAAAGTGCGGGAAAGTGCGGGAATGCCAGAAATAAAGAAAAAAATGCTTAAATAACTACATTTTTTTGTGTGTAGAATTTAATATATATATACATTTTTTGCCCTTATTTTTTCCTTTTTAAGTTTTAAACTTTCCATTTTTTTTTAAACTAACCTTTAACTACATTTATCTAACCTTTATAGTAAATAGCCCGCCCCTGCTAAGCCTAGTAAGCCTTACTTCTGCCTATAGCTCTAGACCGGGGCATTGGACACATATAGGACACAGGCGGAGAGCTACAGGAAACACAGAGAGACACAAGAGACAGAAGGAAAAATGAAGATGACATAAGGTGAGCGAGAATGGAATACCTATTTTAACTGAACCCCACCTTTCCCCATACTGACTAACAATTCACTTTCCCCATAGTGACTAACAACTCATCTGCTTCCTGCACTGATTTGACATTGTGAATTTTGTTCTTATGCATTACTCTAAAAAAGGCAGGAAATGTAAGCTGAGCCACAGCCTCTCCTGCTGCTCCGGGGAGAGCCACACTGCCCTGGATGGTGGCCTTGCGCTGCGTTAGCCCTTCTTTGGGGGCCCATCCCACGCAGACCCCTTCTGTGCAGGTGTGGGGGAGAGCAGCCCAGGGAGCCCAACCCCAGCTGCTCTTTCCAGCTCCCGGACTGGCCAGCACCCTCACGTGCTGCTGCGCGAGCAGGCACTGCCATTCTGGTCTGCCCACTCCTGCGGGCAGATACGGAGGCGGCCGCAGGTCGGGCGGGGCCTTGGGAGAGTGCTACGGCACTCTCCCCTCCTTCCTCCTGCTACAGGGAGTGAAGTGGCACTCCCCATTACTCGCGGCAGACACCAGGGCCCGGAGTTGGGGGTCCCAGGCCACAGGGAGGTCTTCGGAGAAGTGTGGCGGCACTCCTGGCTTTGTCTTCTTCCGCCAGGGAGGAGTGCAAAGGCACTCCACTCCTCTTCACTGCCGCAGTCAGCTGGCCCGGAGTTGGAGATCCCAGGCCCCAGAGTTCTTCATGGGGAGCGCGATTTATTCTGATCCAGTTGCTCCTCTACCATATCTCTTTACATAGGATGCCCAGTAGTGCCTTCCCATAATGCAGTGTGTGACATCACACACTTATGGCCATCTTGGAATGGGCCTGTACAGTTTTGGAGACTTTTCATTTTTAAGAACAATTTTATATTTGAGCCACTTAGCACTTTATATTTGAGCCAACTTGGTTTGGGACCATGCTCCTCCTGGAAGCAGTGTCTAAACAGCTTATTTTCCTAATAGATTTGAAGTGATTTATCCTCTTCTTTCCATCTTCTCCTATATTGTATTTGTTTTGCCACAAAGATTTTGCTGGTCCACTATGGCTTTAATTTAGCATGCAGCACAACTACCACCCTTTGTGCAATTGCCAGGAAAACCAAACACAAAATGGAAGGAATGGCTGTGCCTTTTTTAAAACCATTTGGTCGCCATTGATGCTGCAGAATTTGACGTGACAAGGAAAGTGGCTATTTTATTTAGTCACCTTGATCAAGCAGGTTAGAGTGTTTGACAACCTACCGGTAGCTCAAGCTATTTTGGTGAACATGTTACAAGAACGTAAGCATTCCTCAAACCTGGGCCTCTCTTCACAGAGCCACAATGAGGAGTAGATTGGGCGATTTTAAGCTGAAATCACTCACTGACATAAAATGTTGTTATTCAAAAATGCCTGTAATCGTGTGGACTTGCCCTTCTGGGCAATAGTGAGCACGGGTGACAGGGAAGGGATACTGGCTATTGAGCCCAACATAGCCCCAGAAGCTTTGGAGACCCACTTTGGGTCATTATATTCCCATAGGGACGCTGGATCTGATAATATTAGCTCCACCAGCACTGTACCCTATGGGAGAAATGGAGATCACTAGCACCGAAGTGAGAAACGCCATTAACAAGCTCCAATGCAGCAAAGCCCCAGGTTGAGACAAATTGCCGGGGGATTTGTTCCACAAAGAACCCTCAATATGGGTTTCATATCTGTGTGCCATATTTAACGAGGTTCTGAAGGGTTAGAATCCCCCCGACACTTGGCGCTGGGCTGAGATTTTCCCCATATTTAAAAAAGGTTGTCCCCTCACACCCTCTAACTACAGGCTGAATAGCCTAATTGATATCCCCCAAAAACTGTTTGGTCGGGTGCTCCTGGACCGCCTTCAGGGCTGGCTGGAAGAAGAGCAAATATTAAGTCCCTACCAGGCCGTCTTCAGATCAAAAATGTCAACCGTTGACCAGATATTTAGATTACAACTTCTCTACTGGAAAACGATGACTATAGAGGGTGGCAGCCTCTATCTAATATTTGTTGATCTGAAGTCAGCCTTCAACCTTGTACCTAGAGAAAAACTCTGGAGGGTGCTGAGTGACCTTGGGATTCCTCCATACCTTTTAAATGCCATTAAGAGGTTACACCTCGACAACTTCGCGCAAGTATGCTCTGGTAGGCACGGGGAACTCACTTCCTGTTTCCCTGTTCAAAAGGGAGTACGGCAGGGATGGGTTTTAGCTCCTACTTTATTTTGCCTTTTTATAAATGGTCTTATCAATCATCTTTTGGCGGAGGTTGTGGGTGACCCCAGAGTTGTCTGATTTTAGGGCTGAGCTAACTGAGCTTTTAAACATCTGCACTACAAGAAGATCCCATGGCTCTGCCATTTTAGGGACCTTGCCTCCAAGTTGGGCAAGCCTCATCTCTGGAGTACGCGTGAGACTTCATGTACTAAGCTTTCCAGGGTGGACCTAGTTAATTCCTACAGAGCAGCCAATCTAACGTCCATCCTAGAATGCACCTTAAGTGGTTGTTTAACCGCAGAATTTCTAATGGTAAAGGATGTACACAGTAGGGAATGCTTTTTATACTTTGTTCAACCCCCACTGGCCAGGAAACTGTACATACAATTGAGACTGGGGACTCTTCCACTGGCGGCATACACCAGTAAATGGGTGAGGGACCAAACGGTTGAATGTCCTGCACGTAAATACAAGGCAGAATCTGAATTACATGTTTGGCTCCTCTGTCCCGCCTATCGGCTGCCGCGCAAGCGTTGGTTAACCAATTATGTAAAAATTTAGGTTTTGTGCGCACTATGGAGGCCTACAGAGTTCTAAAGTATGACACTCACCCACCAATTGTTCTTGCTGTTTGGCGGTTCTTAAATTGTATGTGGCACATTCGCCGGGTTTACGTAAAGTAGTTTTCAGGGGGTTGAAGAGTTGTATGAACCGCCAATTGGCGAGTATGCTTTTAGCCAGGCCTTACGCCTTGCATCGTTGTGCCACCGCCCCTTTTTCGTATACATTTGATAATTTGTCTATGTATATAGGGATGTTTGCTTTTAACAATTTTATCAATGATGGTTCTATTTTAACTGGCTTATGTTACACCACATGATTTCACATCCCTGCTGTACCTATGCATTGTGCGTTGTGTCCCTTTCATTTGTGGGCGGACTATTGTACAGAGGATCCTGGTCAACACTTACTGTTTTTTAACCAGACGAGTATACCATATGTTTTATTGATGCACTTTAATGGCCCCAGAGGCCGAAATAAAGTGTTAATGATAAAATGTCGTTATTCAAAAATGCCTGTAATCATGTGGACTTGAGAACCACTGCACGTGGCCTGGCCCTCTCCCACTCGATTAGTTGCAGCATTACTGCCCCAAGCTGGTTCAAATGAATTGTGTCCTGTCTGCTACTGATCACTCTATCAAAAGGACATATGATTATATAATTTCACCCTTATAGAAGGTATTCTAGAGTATTGCTCACTCTATATTATTTGCAATACCTCCCGAGTTGCCTACATAGCAGTGATTACCAAAACTCATTCTACCTGAATGAAAAGCATGCTATATAAGGATGACTATGCAATAGAGGAATAGAAAATCTAAAGAGGCAAATAAAAGATACGAAAACAAGCCTTCAAATTCACTCAAGGCTAAACCTCAACCCCAACACTGATCAAAAGAGTTTAAAACGAATTTCTCCAATAGCCATTTCATTCTCCATTGGTAAAGAAACCACTCATCATATCACACCTGGAGCCGTGCTCTGAAGTCAATCATCAACATAACCGTTGGAAATTACCATCTTTTCTGGGGTATTTCAGCATATTTTTTCCTTCTGTTGAAGAACCTATTTTTGTTGGGCATATTGCACTGTACACTTTACCCCAGTGGTGAAGTGTTTGTGCTCTCCCTTTTAAACCTGTTATATTGGAATATAGCTAATTGACACATTTAATTGTCGTATAAATCCCTATTATATGGTTTACATGTACCTAGGGCCTGTGAACTAAATGCCACTAGTGGGCTGCAGCACTCATTGTGACACCTACTAAACTAGCATATTAAAGCATGTCTCCAGGCTCGGCCCTGAAGTTTGGTGGGCAGTTTTAAACTGCCATTTCGACCTGGCAAAAGAAACCTTTTGCCAGGACTTACCCTTCTTTTTTAACACTTATCAATCACCTCTAATGTAAGCCCTAAATGCCCAATGGGCAGAATGCAAAGTATTTTTGAAGTCGAACATTTATATTTAATGTTTTACATTTCCTGATGGTGAAAAACCTCCAAAGTCACTTTTCACTAATGCTAGGCTTGCTCTCCCGTAGACAAAAACTATCTTACATTATAAAAACCTATACTGCTTCATTTCACTTTGGGAGCTGCTAGACAGATGATTCAATGACTCATTGTATTAGTAATTTAAAATCTAGCTTAATGGTCAAGTGGATTTTACATTAATATTTTGGAAATTGAACTTTTGAAAATGTGTCATTTTCCCACCTCTGTAAAATGGACCTTTCTGCCACTGTCCAGTATCATCTGACTACTGATGTCTAACCTGTGGTGAGTTGTGGACTGTTGCCAACAGAGTACAAAGGACTTGGGTGTAGAGAGGTGTTTTTTTTCCCTGGGCGGGCTGTGTCCAGTCCTTTCCTGAGCTTAAAAGGATGCCTACTCTGTAACTGGCAGATGTAGCTCACACTTAGGCCTGACTCTCTTTTGTCTTGCTGGCCAGCTTGGCTCCAAACCCAGTGGAAGAGGAAGCTGCCCTAGAACTGCTTTGGAGTAACCACAAGGGAGATTTTGCCCATTTCCATAGTCACACATGTGGGTGGGCACATAGAGCTGTGACCAGGGGCAGAGGGGTTCTGCCATGTTGATTTTAAGGAAAGAGGGGTACTGTAAGACAACTTAGAGTAAAACACATATAAAGTGCTGCAAATGTGGGTAGGGTCATCCCTATGAATGTGTATACCATTGCTTACAGGTTGGTCATGAGTTTCTCCCACTATCAGGCTAGCACTGTGGATGCATGTGGCAAACCCTGTGCCCTCCTCAGAAAAGTCCTGGACCTATGGGAATCAGAATAAGGACTGCTCTCTGAAAAACATGAAGTAAGGCTGAACCTGCGTGATTTGAACCCTGGACCCCAGAAGTAACTCTAAGGGTCAGTTAGAAGACCTCATGTTTGAGCTTCAGGAACACAACAAGCTCCCAGAGGCCTCCCTCCCTGTAACTGCTCAGCTGACCAGTACCATCTGAACCTGCACTGGATCCTGCTGATGGCATCTGTGGGAGTGAGTCCTATTCCTCAAGTGGTGCCCCCGCCTTCAGGCTCTACACCCTTGGCTGATGTTAGTATGTACACCTCCTGTCCACATTGCAAAAGCTGGTGCTTAGACATTTTTAACCAACTTTCTGCCTTGAGAACCAGGATTGTAGTCAAAGCTGTAGCGCCGGTCAGCCTCTGCTTGCTGGTTTGTCCCTCTAAAGGGAATCCGACTTCCAGAAAAGTGTCTGTGTCCAATGTAGAGGTCTTTATCAGGATTGATGCATAACAATGAAACTCTGGCATTGAGGCCTCGAGAGTCACGGTTTTTGGACTACGTTGATGACGGAGCTGTCCGTACGAAATCGTGGATTGGTCAGACGGAGACCTTTCCTGAATGAAGAACCAATTTTAAAGCAGAAGACAGATATTTTACCCTTTGTGGGTTGGTATTATCACCACATAAGAAAAGAATTTACCAAAGATTGTAGAGCCTTGAGAAAGTCGCAGGAAGATTTTCCAGTGTATGCGACGAAACACGTGTCAGCTGAAGAGAAACTATAAGAATAAAGAAAGAAAAACAAGAAACTCAAAAAACGGTGTTAATATTTATGCATGCAATGTGCTGATAAATGTTTAGATACACTACAGACGTGTGCTGAAGATTTCTTTAGTGTATTCAGTGGCCTTGGCCTCAGTTTTGGGGGAGGTTGGTGGTTCTCCTCACCTTAAAGCACCATTCAGAATTTAGGATCTATTGAAACGAATATATGTGCAATTTTCCTGAGTGGCGCCATTTCACCTAACTCAATACCACTGCCCGTTCAAAAGTTTATTCACCCATGACTGCACTGGAACTCTGCTCTTCAGCAGCCCACCATTGTCTGACACCGCTTCAGATGCTGCTTGCAACTTGCCCAGACGAAGACTCATTGACAGACACTTTTTCTCTATAGAAATGTTAAAGTCTGAAGGTAAACTTTTCACCAGATGAACGTGGTCCCTGTATCTGAAATGCAAGCAATTGAGGTTGCTCTTAGCTTTGGACTTTGACTTGGTCTAGCATGACCAGATAACCATGGTTGGTGCTTTGTGCTTTTTGGCACTATTTCGGATTCAAACTTTAAAAATGTATATCTCAGGTTCTAGTTATTGGACTTTTGCCATTTTGGTGTCATTTTATTTAATATAATGTAATTCATTTTCTAAATTAGTTAGGGATGTTTCTTGTGTTGTGGTTTCACCGTATTGCTGTTTCAGTACTGCACAAATACTTTACACATTACCACTAAGTTCAACCTGACTGCTGTGTGCCAAGCACCCAGAATGCTATGCACAGTTTTATGCAGGGACTTTTGTGGTTCACCCTGACAAGCATTGTAATTATTATTTGAAGTGGGTTCACACCCCCTCAACTAATAGTAACGTTTTTCACAGTCACTTTGTACTTGTTCAAAGCATTTATCTGCCTGCAGGACACAGGGAATGTGATCCAGATCATGGCTGCATACATGTAGAAGGCATGTTGTCTTGTCTTGTTTGCTATATTTGTCTTTTACCTCCAGTCCGAATATGTCCTCTATGGAGGTTAGTGCAGAGCCATTGGAGATGGTAAACTTGTCAACCAGATATTTAGGGGTTCTGGTTGTGTTGTCTTTGTTTATGATGTAGCTATTTTGAAAATAGCGCGAGCCAGCAAGGAGATCAACAAGAGTTCCACTAAAGGATGTGATGTGGTCATATTTCCAAAAGACCTGAATGAGACATGCTGCAACTTACAGAATTCCCTTACAGGAAGTGGGGGCAGTGTGGAGTTTAGGGGCAATGGAAAAAGGCATTGCAACAGTCCAGAATCAAGAGTGATGGTGTTTTGAAAAGCAATTCTGAAGTCGAGATTTGACAGGACAATTTCAATTTTCTTAGTAAAGAGAGCTGAAGTCTTTGTTTTCTTGGCAATGTGTTTCATGAGGGTTACATAGTGTCTAGTGTGAATCAAAGTGGCTTGACATTTGGTGAAAATTGGGGCTTCCAATGGCCCTCTCATTCAACCAGGGTTGGACTAGTTGTTACTTATTGTTCTTGGCAAATATATTTTTTAGTCTTGGTGGGGTTAAACTTCTGCTTTGCCTTAATGGGGTGCAGGCAGTGTTTGTTAATAGGCTGTCAGGATACTAGGAGACAAAGTAGGTTTGTGAGCATGCTATTGAATGTTGATCCTGTTGTCAGTGACAAGCTCTGTGGGGCTCCTTGTAGAGTTTGAAGTTGACAAGATGGAATCCTGGGGGTATCCATGGGCAGTAGGAATCTTCTGAGGTGTGGAGGTCCTCATTTAAATGAATGAGGGTGCTTTGGTAAGCATGGGAGACTTCAGGGTAAGGATGAGGGTAGGATGATCGATGGAGTGCAATGAGGCTGACAATTGCAGCAAAACCAGAAGGTAGAGGTGCTCAGATGATCTTCATCAATTACTTTTAAGATATCAGTCACCATGCGATCTGAATCCAGAGTAGTAGTTGTGAAGATGCTTGGCAATAATGTATAATAATAAATGTGAGCACACACTGCTTTTTTGTTGATTTTGCTGATGAAGAGTAAATGAGTCAATGTCCGTTAATATGGGGTAGGCATGGCCAATGGTACATCGGGGTGAGAGAAATTCTCTAAAGAGGACTTTGATGAAGGACGATGGCAAGGCATCATCCTCCTGTGAGGTGACTTTGAGGGAGGTGAGTATGTCAGTGAGAGTTGGAAGAGATAGTGTTTTGAAGGATGACCATCACGGCATGCTACAAGGGGGCCAAGGTAAGGAATTAGGGTTGATGTTGATATGCTGTTAGATGTTCTGTATTTTTTCACTAACAGTAGGTTGATGGCATTTTTCTTCATTGAAGAGTGTGGGATAGGAGGGACATGCAGGAGACTGATACAGTGTTTGATTGTCTTTGAGTCTGTTTTGCTTTTATAGGCAGCTTCATTAATTGTTCTGGCATAGTGTGACGAGTTGGCTGCATGTTGCATGGAATGATGTGGGTAATGTTGGGCCTCGGGGGTACAGCTTTTTCACCATTTTCATTTATTTCTGCAGATGGAGTGCTTGTTGTCAAAACGTTTCGGGTGTATTAGAGGGATGAAAATTTCAGTTTGAATTTACTTGTTTTATTTAGAGCAAGTGTTGTTGCATGGTCTTCCAGAAAACTGATAACGCTGTTTAGATGAGCACTGAGATTTGGCAGAGTGAGAAATGGGCTCGAGCTGTAGGTTGCCAATGAAAAAGTATTTGAAGGAAATTAAATTGTTGTTGTTCACTTCTGGGCCGTCCTCAGTGTACTTACAGAGTTGGAAACTGAGCAGGGATATGGAGATAGAGAGGTGGTTGGTCGGGTCCATTGGTAAGGGAGGTTAGCATTGGATGGTTTTTGAGGTTGAGAAGATTAGGTCAACCATGTGACGTTTGGAGGTTTTTGATTAGGTGACGTCCTGTACTACACTGAATGTGTGGATGAAGTTCAGACAGGCAACCATATTTTTGTACTTACATTGCTTGGCAGAGTGAAGTCAATCCTCTCATAAGTGATGAGGTTGGTGATCTTTCAAGCATGTATTGCTGCAGAGTGTGCATTAATGAGCATGACTTAGATTCTGTGTTTGGTAGTTTGAGGGTGTATTGCAGCTAATGAGATATGTTTCAAGATGCATCTGTGTGAAGTTAGGATGCACTTTGAGTGTATGTGTGTGATCCAGGCCTGGGTCTGATTGTAGAGATTATAGGTGAAATTCCAACACAAAAAGTGGAACACAAGAATCTTGCCCCAATTTTTTCCTAGTGCAGCACAAAATTGGACTGATCTCCTGCTCCATTGGCTAGAAAAAAGAAAATCACAAAGCACACTTGTTTTTGAAGCACTGTGAGTGGTTGGGTAAAGTGTTTACGGTAATGTTAACTGTGTTCAGGTAGATTCATTGACAAGACCCTCACAGTGCAATTTAAAACAACTTCGCATCAGGAAATTCAATGTCAATAGCTTCCCAACAGGGTACTCATGGCAAGTGGGTGACACACTCAAGCTCCCTTGCCAAGAAAAGTTCTTTGGTGAGCATCGTCATGGGTAGGCCATTGTTATTAAGTTAATGTAATTACTATTAGGTTCATTATAATGGCCGCTTCCTGTCAGCTTACATTACTCGCTTTTTCCCATCTGGAGCAAGTAGCTGTGCATAGTGTGAAAAAATTGCCAGGAGTTTTGCATTCGCTTACTACAGATGGGTAAGGATGGGTAGTGTGAGGTGCTTTATTCGCACATGATCAAAACGTACTTAGTAAATACTCACTGTCTTCTATAAGCAGCTTCATTTGCCACAATGACTGGCCAGAGTCGGTAAGTTTACCTAAGGGACATAATATGAATGAAAGGTGGGCAGGTCCTTGGGAGCTCCGTGGATGTGTTACAGGAAGGCAGAGTGGGACTCCTCCCCTATGCTTGGAACACAAAGCCAACTCTATGGAGTGGAACTAGCCATCATCTGACCGTACATTAATTCAGCAATGGAAGTTGAGAGCTGTCTCTGGCTGGTACTGTACTTACAAATACAAGTCAGGACAAAACTACCAGAAAATCAAAACTTACGGTACTCCAAAAAGGAGAAACCACACCATTGATAAGGCATAGAGAAGCTGCAGGACACTCGGAGGGGAAGGATCAGTGTTTAAACTCCACTTATCAAGGACAAAACTGGAATGAACCAGTATTCAGGCTGGTATTCTCCATTTGCATATAAAATAAATACACATGTTCATTTTATATTTTTTTAAAGATAACATTACAACTAAGGAGCCTTTTGGAAAGCAAGTCTCTCAAGACCATCAGTTTAGGAAGAAATAGATAAATGGATTTTAAGAAAGATAAATGAAGCAAACATAATGTCCTACCTGAAGTGACATGCCATTGTGCCCCATGATCCAGCAGTACAGCTAACTTACCGCAGCATTAGAAATGTTCATACGGTACATGCATCAATTTTGGTTGGTTACATAACATTTTACATTATACCAGTTGAAGCAAACCTAACATTGCACAATGTTTGTTTTCAGAGTCAGGTGTCCTCTCTGTTTTACAATGTGGTACACACACAAATAAAAGCGATATTGTTGATAGCAAGAAAAGTACCCTAATTGATAAAAGTCGAGTCGCTCTATCTTTTTGTGTTCTTCATCCTGTCCTCCAGGCTTTTAATTGGAATTTTATGGAAACGAGGGCGCTCCTCACAGGAAGCACACGCAGCAGATAACGGAAGCCACCGCACTGGTCGTCAGTGTGAAGGCAGCCTCTGTACTATTGGCCAATCTCCCTTCGTTCTTTCAATCTAAACACAAAACGTCATTCATTCGTCCATTAACACCTGCGCTTCAGAGATCTTGATTAACATATCGCAGTGCTTGCATCTACTTCCTAAAGCCTAAAGACGGAGATAGGATGAACATACGTTGTAAAGAAAAATCATTTCCCCTGGTAAACCATTTTCCCTTTCAAGCTTGCGCTGTCTTAAAGGTAAAATGTAAAAAAAAAAAAACACGTTAGGATTACTTTGAAATCAGATAAATAATAAGCAGGAATATAGGGCATGCGTTGTTTTCAATGTTTAAAGACAGAGCAAGAAATATTTTGCATGCATAAGGTAAATATTATTTTCGGGCACTGTATAATGACCCCATTTTTAAGAGGCTAATAGCCTGCCCCAACAGCACGTTTTCCGAATCTATTTTGGGAGCAGCTAGTACAGAAGACAATTTTTCGACACTACACTATACTGAAACTATTTCCCTCACCCAATAAATGATGTATCAGTAAAAATACGCGTTGGGAAATGAAATTCCTTAAGCAATAAAATCCACAGCAAAAATATACAAACACAATAAAACAAAAAAGCAATAAACAGAATGATCTCACGGTCTTCCAATGCAGTACTGCAGAACAAAAAGGGAGTTCGCTGTAACATCATATTTGGACATCCTAACTACCCTGCTAAATTGCAGTTATTTTACTGGCTTATAACTCTAGCTAGCACATTTTCATTGTGTTTTCTGCTCTATGCATGCTCTCTAAACCTAAACAAGTACCACTGCACAGAAAACCACAGACTAATGAGGGAATCCGTCAACACGGGGAAAGCCTTCTTGTGCTCTCCATTGAAAATCTTTAAGTTGCTAATTGTCAAGAATGTACTCAACAGAAAGCAATTTCTTAAATTGTAAAACTTTATTAGTGGAGTTCATACGAAAGCTCTGATTTTTTTTAATCACTTTTCCATTAGAAAACATGTGTTTTTAATCTGTGCTATATATGATGATGCTCACCTTAATGAGCAAAAATACAGGCATGCAAAGGTCATTTTATTTCTAAATCTGTGATTATCTTTAACCCCTTCACTGCGGCGGCTATTCTGCCGCAGTGCTAAGGTGGCGGGGCGGAAGAGCGGCGGGCGCATGCTGGTGACGGAACCGCTCCGTCACCAGCGTCGGTTGCGCTGTGCTTATGACGGAGCGGTTCCGTCATGGCCCCGCCCACTCAATAGAGTGCTCAGCGCAGACGCGGAATTCGCGCCGCGCATGAGCGGCGGGCGGGCCATGACGGAACCGCTCCGTCATCAGCACAGCGCCACCGCAGCTGATGACGGAGCGGTTCCGTCATCAGCATACAAGGGGTTAAATGAAGAAACTTTTTTTTTTGGAAAGCATCAGGTTTTCTTAAAGGATAAGGGGATCCTTTAAAAAAGGTTTTCATTTTTGTAAAGCTTCTTTGAGAGATGGCAGTTGTCCCCTGGTCCACAGTCTACTTCCCCCTGAAAGTTTTTTCACCACTGACAAAGGTGGAAGAGTTCCCTTTTACGAATGAGCAACCACCCAAACTTGGGGGAGTAAATTACTTTCCAATGGTTTATGGTCACTGCTTCAGTACTCCACCATTGACACTTAAGGAAAGGAATGGCTATTTGGAAGGGACGCCTACAACATGCCCCTTTCGAAAGGAGATTTGTTATTCATTTCTAAGCCTTTTTTAGGAGTTAGTAAAACTACAGACTCCTAAAATGTGTTTAGTAATTTGTAAAAATGTTTTTTGTGATATGAACCCTCTATTTAGAGTGTTTGTGACGGTGAAAACATTTAGCACATCTGTCTCCAGATCCTTAAACTTAGAAGGCATTTAAAACTGTTGATAACGTTTGATCTACATGCAGCCTTAGACTACATCCAAGTGGCAGGATTGCTACATAGACCCTCAGGCTGTCTTGCAGCACAGTAGTCAAGAAGGCAATTATGAAAGAAAGTATTCCATTTCCCATGGAAAATTTGGTGACAAAATGTTTTCCTTAATATATAATAATAATTATCCTTCCATTTCAATTTTTACATCAGATTTGATCCGGTCAAACCTGAGATGTTTAGACTATATCATGACTCTAGCTTGCGGGAGGGTCATGAGCTGATTAATCAATCTCTCCAACTAGCTACGGTGCCCTGCTCTTGGACGCATGCTAAGGTGGTCCCCTTGTTGAAAAAGCCCACCTTGGACCCTCTAAGGCCAGAAAATTATAGACCTATATCGTTATTGCCTTACCTAGCCAAGGTTACGGAATCCCACGTGAATGCTATTTTGACTAAATATATGGAATCTAATGATATCTTAGCTGACTCCCAAAATGGCTTCAGAGCCAACCACAGCACGGAGTCAGCCCTCCTGGCAGTCACTGGACAGCTGAGGGTGGCACAAGATCTGGGCAATACCTCCGCCCTTATTCTTCTGGATTTGTGTGCGGCCTTCGACACAGTCTCCCACAGGATTTTGCTTGAACGTCTTGGGGAGTTCGGGATCGGGGGCAGCGCCCTGGATTGGTTCGGGTCATTTCTATCAGACCGTTACTTCCAGGTGCTTGCCACTCTGCACTCGTCCGGCAGACACACCCTCAGCTGTGGGGTCCCTCAGGGGTCAGCTCTCAGCCCCACGCTGTTCAACGTATATGTTAGACCCCTGGCCATATTAGCCAAAGAACGGGAGATAAAATTAACATCTTATGCTGATGATACTCAGCTTATTTTCACCTTTTCTAACAACGCCAAGCTAGACCAAGCTAAATTTGGAGAGGATCTTATGGCCATTGCCAACTGGCTATCCAACAACTGTTTACAACTTAATGCTTCTAAATCAGAGCTGCTCATAGTTGGCCGGAATCCACAGAGGTGGGTGGAACACTGGTGGCGCCCTACATTGGGCTCGTCCCCAACCCCGAAGCTAGAAGTAAAAAATCTTGGAGTCCTGCTGGATAGTGATATTTCTTTAGACTCCCATGCAAAAAAAGTGGCAGGCACCTGCTTTGGGCGCCTTCGCTCCCTTAGGCACATTCTGAGATTCTTTGAACCTCCGACCCGGCAGATAATAGTCCAAGCTATGGTCCTTTCACATGTGGACTATTGCAATGTTCTGTTTCTGGGCTCTAGTCTGACGGTCATTAAGAGACTTCAAAGGGCTCAGAATGCAGCAGTTCGTACTCTGCTTGCCTTGCCATTGCTCTGCCTCACAGGCTCTTGCCCGGCTGCATTGGCTGCCTGTTAAACAGAGAGTCCAATTTAAAACCCTGTGTGTAGCCCACAAAGTCCTCCACGGACGCGGCCCTCAAATTCTGCAGGGACTCTACATCCCTTACAACCCGACTCGTGATCTCCGCTCTGCAGATCTCCATCTGGCCTGCACCACAAGGGTTCGCAGGAGCAGAGCGGGTGGACGCCCATTTAAACACAAGACCCCACTTCTATGGACGCTCTTCCATTACAAGTACGTGCTACCACGAACCATCAGCGCTTCCGCAAACTAATTAAAACTTGGTTATTTTCTACCATCTAACCTGTATGGCAGCGGCATGGCAGTGGCAGCCACCATCACACTCTCTCTTTCCATACAATTGATCTGTTATGTTCGTCAGCAGCGCTGGGACGCCCCATTGCTGGGGTAGCCATGCGCTATACAAACTAACCTAACATAACATAACATTTAATACTTTACGTCATTGACTTTAGTGAACTGTGCTTCTCTTGCCCCTTAAAGGAAAAGGCAAATAGTGATACTCTTCTGGCTTTGTGAAAGTGCTGTGGTTAGGGCAGAAATTAGCAAAAATGGTGTAACAGCAATAAAACCTCAAAAATGCAGGAATACCAAATTACAGTACTGGAATACTGTGACGTTGCTAAGAGTCATTCCTCACCTATGGTCCAAAGCGCAAACATCAAGGGGTACCTCCAGAATGAAATGATGTCATTGTTCCTTGGATTTACCGACTCGCTTTTAATGAGGCTTCATGAACACCATATTTTTCACCTGCTTGTTGTTTCATTGGAAATGAATGGGTTAATCACATCCACTAGTCAAGCTTGTTTAAGAAAAGTCTATAGGTTCAGCCCAAAGTTATTTGAAGATTGACAAAGTGGTTACCGTTATCAAAGGATTGTAACAGCAGGAAATTCCGAAGACTAAAGTAGTAAGTGGGCTGTCTATTTTATTAGATTTCAAGCATGTAATTTTACCAGCACAGTTACAGGCTCAGAATAAATGCGGATTCCTTTGTTAAAAAGAAGCTTTTAAATGTGAAGGTGAAAGAAATATTCAATCATTCTATGTCTCACGAGTCACATTAGAAAATGAAATAAAACAGAAAAAGAAAAACTATGAAACAATAATTTCGATCCTTTTCAGTTTCAAATCTTGGGTGATTTAAATTGTACTTGCTTTACAAAATGGGGGATCCTACTATTCCATTTGCCTTTCTCCAAGTGACTTATTTCTGTTGCCCTGTGTATTTGTTCTACAGTCGTCTGTATCCCTCTTACTTACTTCTCTTTAAGGTCTCAGGGCCAGATTTTCAACCATTACAATTTGCGAGTTGCAAATTGCATCGCTTTGCGACTCGCAATTTGCGACATGCAAAATGTAATTAACAATAGTGTCTCAGACACTGTTTGTGATTCTTAATGGGGTCGCAAATTGCAGGCCTCATTAATATCCATGATGCAGGTGCTATTTGCGACCCCCATTAGGAATGGCTAGCAGTCCCAGGGATGGTGGCCTACTGGAGTCAGCACACCACCATGTCTGTGACTGCTCTTTAAATAAGCAAACACCAGGAGATGATGGACGGAGTGCTGAAACTTTTCAGACACTTACCCCCAGTCACAGATCTGGGTTGAATCCATCATAATTCTTTAGCTCACTTTGCCACCCCAGTTCAGAACCAGCCATATGCAAATCAGTCTTTACCCTGTGCCTCATGGGAACAGTCCAGACCGAACTGCCAAGCCAGGTCTTCCCTGGACTGGAAACAAGCATCCTGGGACCAGTTTCGGGGTAACACCTCTCATCAACCAGGCTAGCTTGTATCCAGTGGCAAAGGGAGCAAGGGACCCACGTCTGGGCATACCCTGCCAACTTAGGGCAAGTTTAGGCCCTTAGTTACAGACAGCTTTATTGTGAGTTTAGGCTTTGATATTCTCTCTATGGTCACTAGATCTAATAATGCTTCCTTGGAAACTCACAACCCTTAAAGACATATTTCCCTGCAGCCATGCAACAGTCCATATCCATTTTCAATTGCAGGGATCTGTGGCCAGCCGTGGCCCATGCAGGTAAGAGCAGTGGGGCCGGTTGGGGGGCGGGGGGGATTTTGACAGACAAGTGAAAATGAATTATTTATTTAATTTTCCCTCTGGCTCATCAGTCGAACCCCCCTCCCCCCACCCGGCCCAACTGCCCTTACCTGCACGGGCCATGGCTGTCCGTAGCCCTCCAGTGAGCAGCAATGTTATTTCTCGCAACCATGTATCCTACATTATATAGCAGTTTCAGGCATTTGGGAGGAGATTATGACTCCAATACCCAACAAAAGGATTTTTACATATTCGCCGCGTAGAAATGTTTGCTACTTGCACCAGATATCCCCATATCCGCTCTCGGAAGGATTGTAAGCGGGGACAAGACCAGAGGGTGGGGAAGAAGGTTTCTACGTGTTCATATTTTCCGAGACAGAGTTCAGTATCAGCCTTACCCAGTTTAACCATCTGCGTTCTTCCACAGTAGTTTCTATATGAAACCTTCATTTATATCACTCTGCATCCTACTTTGTTGCCTAACTCTCTTGGGTCGTGAAGTGCCTCCTCCAATTCCTCCATTCCAAATTCTTGCTTCAAGTGAGGACCTAAATATAAGTATGACATCGTCTGGAACATGGACAGCCTAAGCATGCTGTAGCTGCAGTTATTAGAACACTGTGGTGTCTAATACATTTATTTATTTTTAAGGTGTTTCAAAGATGCCATCTTAGTTCAGTCCTCAACGTCACTCAACACGCTGAGACCTGTGAGATCCCATCTGTGAAATTCCTCTAATTGCCCACATTTTGCAAAGAGGTCACTTTCCCAGGTGGGGTCCAGTTTCTCAATGTATTATTCCAACCCGTTCATACAGTTGCAACCATTCATGCTTTCACCACTGAGAGAATGAGCTCAGTCTCGTAACTAACCCCCAGATGCATCAAAGTTATGTTTTGCGAGTCCTTAATAGCGAATTTTAAGGATTCGCTATTAAAGACTCGCAAAACGGGATGCATGTAGGAATCGCAATGTTATTTGCGATTCCTACTGATTCCTTATGTGCGATTCGCTAATTGCGAATTGCAAATAAGGAATGGCTTTCCCATTCATTCCTATGGGCCTAAAGGCCCATGGGAATGAATTGGGAGTCATTCCTTATTTGCGATTAGCAATTAGCGAATCCCAAATGTGCCACAATTTCAAGGGTGCCAGGGTGTCCAAAGGACACCCTGTTGCACCCCTGAAATGGTAATGTTCACTGGTGTTGCGCACACACATGTCCCAAGGACATGTGTGTGTGTAATATACAACTTAGAAAAATGCACTAAAGTGCATATTTCTAAGTTTTTGCTTTTTACCACGTAGTTTGGATTTGCGGTAAATAGCGACCCCAGATTGCGAATTCGCAATCTTGGAATGGTTCATGCATTGCATTTAAGGAATCGCAAATTACGATTCCTTAAATGCAATCACAATTTGAGACCTCGCAATTATTTGCAAATTCTTAAATTGCCATTTTTGCGGGCGCAAACTGCCGAATTTTGCGATTCGCACCGTTTGCACTCGCAAAAATGCTTGATGCATCTACCTGTAAGTCCCAGTTACTATTAGAGGCTGGCAAATAATCCTGTGCCGTCATTCCATGCATGGATGTCAGTTCACCAAAAGACAAGGGAAGGGATATCATGTGTTCGTTGACCCAAAAGTCATTACAGGAATTGATGTCACATGATATTTTACCCTGATTATGCCAGAAGCAGTTACATCATTTCAGTCCAAACGCGTAATTGAGTGTAAGAGTATTTCAATATCTAACAGCAGTTTTTTTAATTATGGACTTTTTGTTAAACAGATTAACGTAAGAATGTTAGTAAAGCATCGGTTTTAATGTTATATTCCCAATTCTGAATGACATAAACATTCAGCCACAGCATTAGACATCATTTACAGTTTCAAGCTGCATAAAGACCGTGTTTCAGGGGTGGGAACGATTTGTAAACTTAATGAGTTAAGATGGAACAAGAATTGTTTGATCAGACATTGTGCAAAACAATGCATACATTCCAGCTCTATTTAGGAGAGCCCCCCCCCCCCCATTTAGATTGAAAGCAAAACTCATCTTTTCACACGTTTTCTCTCTTCACTTCAATCCAGGGTTAAATGGCAAAAAATATGTCCCAATAAGGTTGAACTGTGAAACATACTGATCCATAATCAGGAACTAAATAGCATATATGAGGTACCGTACTGGGTTTTCACCAATGCAGACATAATAAACAAGCATTTTTGTAGCACTAACTAGAACATGTTCTCCTAAGAGGTAAAGGAACAGCGGGGATGGTGCGACTTGCACATTATTCGCAAGAAAGGCAAGGTACAAGTAGTGCATTGCCATTATTCATGCATTCCAAAGGCGTGAAAACTCGCCCTTTTCAAAATCTGAAAGATACTGAGTGCCATTAGCAAAGCTAAATGGAAACAGACTGCAAGGTACAAAATATGACGGTACGAAATATTCCTGTAAACCAGTTGCTCGAGAAACGGGTCTTTCTTTGGCTTACTCTGCAGCGGAGAGGGACAGACTCTTGTGGCAGGTATGCCAGACTATTTTGGAAGTATGGGTAACAAAGAGACAGTGAGGAGCAGGCACACGTGGAACACGGAGCAGTGCAGCTAGTCTTCCTCAGAACGTGTTTTATTTATGGTATTGGAATTTTTTTAGCTCCTGGTCCCTCCCTTCTTGAATTCATCACATTTTCTGACAGTCCTGCCTCACTACAGTTTACTAGAGGCTGCTCTATGGCCTGGGAGGGAGCCACTGTGAGAGCCTTTCCCTGCTCTCTGTCTCCTGTGATCTCCAAGCAATGGATCACAACGAGTAACAAGCACTGGTAAATTCATTAGGTTTCGCATATGTGAATATTAATAGGCAATGTTTTGTTTTAATTTGTAGCTTGGTGAGTAGTTGTGCAATATAATTTACTGAAACTCTGTTAATGTCTTATGACTTCCTTATTGACAAAAAAGGAAATGATTGTGCTGTAAGACGTAACTGTGACTGACTTCACCTGCTAAACAGCTACAGCCTTTCTGGCGATGGAAGACAAAAGACTGCATGGTATGTATATATCCCCTTACACCTGGCCTGCAGCATCTCCTCATGCACTGACCCTAAAACCATGGCAGCTATGGTGGGTTACCTAACAATATATCTTTTTTTGCAGTTTTATATAGCGCTAACTTACTCACCGCTTTACTTGAACACCAGCTGGGACACATTTTGTTGGCGATGTGGGGTGCTGGCTTGAGGCGGACGCTGAAGGCAACCAAGGGAGTGGTTAAGTGCCAGAACAGGGGTGCAAAACAGAGGAGTGCTGAAACAAGACTGTGGAAATGTATATAAAACGGGTGGAAGCTGAAATAACTGCGGATAGCGACGAAACAACAGTTTAAGAAGAAAGAGGCGCTGAACGGGAGAAACAAAGTTGGGGCCGCTGGGGTAAAGGATTGAAAATTGAAAGTAGGCGGGTCTCTGGTGGAGTAGGGAATACTTGAATGGGGCCCCAAAGAGGAATAAGTAGATTTGTGAATGTTGGGGTTGTGGACTGAAGTACAAGGATGGAACGCGCTGAAAAGAGCAGGTTGGTTCCTGGGATATAGCGCCACTGGTAAAATAACAAGCTCTCGGCATTGCTGTGGCGGGGGGGGGAGCTGCAGCCTTTGAAGTCTGATGCCGAGGCACAGACAAATGGTGCTGCGTGTTGTGCACGCAGGGGGCGGGGGAGCTGCAGCCTTTGAAGTCTGATGCCTAGGCACAGACAAATGGTGGTGCGCGATGTGCACGCGGGTGGGCGGGGGAGCGGCAGCCTTTGAAGTCTGATGCCGAGGCACAGTCAAATGGTGGTGTGTTATGTGGCTGGTGATGGCGTTCACGCGCTTAGATCACATGAACTGTACGTGATCCGCAGTTTGGTAGAGTTTTTGAAGTGCTTACTATAATCTCGCCTATCTATCCCTGCGGGATAGAATAGTCGAGACCTTAAAAGGGAAGACAGGAGTCAAAGTTGCGACCTCTGTGCCCCTATATGATGTCCATGATTGTATGTCTTTCAATCCTGAGACAGGGTTCTTCTGTATCAAGCCCCACTGAATTGCACCTACTAAGTGAGCATCCCAATAATATTTGGAAATATCAGTCAAAACTATCCATTTGAGATCAATGCATAAAATGGAAATGGAACAATTTCATTATATTCCGGAACTGTTTTTAATTTAGGAACTGAAGCCATAGTTTGAAGGGCTTTGGATGCATCATAATCTTTTACTCTGGTGCCCTCTGATCGTATGAACAATCGAAAGCTTTTTCTGTTTGGAGCCATTCCCATAAGAATCAGAATAAATGTGTGGTGTAATTAATATTGCATAAAATCATACTTCTTTTAACATGTATCCTTCTATTTTGTAAAATAGTTTGAGAATATGGCATGTGTTCCCCCTTGTGCATCAGATAGCTGTGAAAGGTAAATCTTATTCTCAATAGTGTACTCAAATGTTGCCTCCTGGTCAGATAGTGGCTAGATCAGTCTAGCTCTGAGACAGCTACCCTAGCATACAAACCGCCAGCTAGAGTAGGAGAAAAGATTTCTTAAATAACAAATTGAGCTTACACTGGAAGTGAGGGCAGTCTATCATGAGGACATGCAATGAACATTGGTCTTTCTCACAATGAATCTAAGTGAAAATTCCACCCCGAGAATCCAATTGGGAAGTTGCTTACTTCTCCTAGCACAATATTAAGACCAACCTCACTGGCTAGGTATTTAGACATTTCTAAACATGAAAAGGATATATTGAATAAAATACAGGAGTGCACAACAATATACCAGTGTTGGTGTTCAACAGCCAAAGAAATTCAAAAAAGAACAAAGAAATAAATTATGTTAGAGAAAATTGCTGCTTCGAGCTTGATACAAGGTGCTGGTATATGAACATCACCTAGTGAAATTGTTCAGAAGCCCATAGGTATATGTGTGCACATTATTATATGCTTGGCGCCGTTTGGTCAATCTTCCTGAAAAGTTCCCAACAAAGTGTCATAGTGAGTCTTGTTGCTCATGGAAAGTTTTGGAGTCATCTGTCAAGTGGGGGTTGAGAAAAATGGGGGTTAAAAATGATGCATTTCCCATGTTAATTCCCATAAACTCGTTAGACACGCCTGCAGAACAAACCGCTGGACAGCATTACACCAAATGTGGCAGAAAGGTACATTTGGTTATGCAGAAAACACTTTCAGTTATTTGGCAAAAATCCGTTCCATAATTGTTTGGAAATTTAAGAGAATCAAGATAGTGATAACTGTGGCTGCAGCTAATTCACAAATAATAACAAGCTTTTACAGGCAAATGCAGACCTATGATTGGCTGGTAATATTTCAACCAGGAAGTGTTGGCAGCCATCTTGAACTCTGGTTCAGCCAAGTCCCCAGAAAAAAACGCAAAAAGAAGAAACAGGGGCAGGCTGGGAATACCCTGAAACCATAAATTTGGTCTTGCCAGACCAGGCCAAAAAAAGTATTTAAACAAAAAGAAAATTGCTGAAAATCGTGAAATTTGTGAGTTTGCTGCAAAAATAATAATACAAAAAAAAGCACGGGATCCCACATGTCTTTTGAAAAGGACCTCCGGGTGGGCTAGGTTCTGAGGGTATTTTGCAAACAAAAGTAGGGGGCGCATGGAGCCCTGTTCCTGAGGCTCGTTGAGCCCTGGGGAACACCATATCCCTGAGCTTTATTTAAATTCTGGTGGAGAATCATGCAGACCACCCTTTAAAGGGCTCAAATGAGCCCCGGGGATCACCACCTCCCCTGGGCTTATTTTATTAAGAGGCAGAATGGCCACCTGCATGCCTCTGGGCCCCAAGGACCAACACTTCCCCAGGGCTACATCCTAAATGCTTGGGGGGGGGGTGCTTGTGGACCCACTCCGAGCCCCAGGGACCACCACCTCCCTGGGGCTTAAAATGCTTGGGGGGCTGTGCGGACCACCTGAACTCCAGGGGCTTTCTTTTTATTTAAAGAATGAGGGTGGCTGCACAGCCCTGCTCCTGGGCCCTTCTCAGACCCGGAACCACCACCTCCCTGAGGCAGACCTATGAAAGTGAAAGGAGAGGGGCTGCACTGCCCCCCTCCTGGAGTCAATAATGGGCCGGGGACCAATACCCGCCAAGGTTGGCTGCAGCTATGTAACAGGACCCACCCCGGGAAATAGTTGTTTGCTGTGACTTGGCAGGAGCTTTCACAGCTCCCAACAAGTGCAAACAAACACTCTGCTTCCAGCAAGCGAGAGCTGACGAAATGCTCTCGCTTGCTGGATGCGGCGGTTTCCCTGCCTGCTGTCAAGTGGGCAAGGAAACAGAAAAAACGATTGCTCTCACAGAAAGGGAGCTGCATGTTTAGCAGTTTGCTGTCTGTGATAGCAATGCTGGCTGCCACAGGAGGTGGAGAGTCGGATTTGACCGCGGGGGAGGCTCCACATGAGGTCCAGAGGGGAAAGGAAGTGAAAGAGGGTAAATAAAGCTGAGAAACTAGCAAAAAGATGCAGGATAAAGGTCAGCAATGAGCAGAAAGACAGAATATAAAGGTGAGAAGGAGCAGAAAGAGGCAGAATAAAGGGCAGAATTGAGCAGAAAGAGGCAGACTAAAGGTCAACAATGAGCAGAAAGAGGCAAAATAAAGGTCAGAAACAAGCAGAAAGAGGCATAATAAAAGTCAGAAACTGGCAGAAATAGGAAAAATAAAGGTCAGAAACTGCATCAAGAGGTGGAATAAAATAGAGAAATCAGCAGACAGAGGCATAATAAAGGTCAGAGCCGAGCAGAAAGAAGAAAAATAAAGATGATGAACAAGCAGAAGGAGGCAAAATAAAAGTCAGCAATCAACAGAAAGAGCCAAAAATGGTGAGAAACGAGCAGAAAGAGGCTGAATAAAGGTTAGAAACGCGCAGAAAGAGGCAAAATAGAGGTCAAAAACAAGCAGCAAAAGGCAGAATAAAGGTCAGAAAAAAAGCAGAAAGATGCAGAATAAAGGTCAGAAGCAAAGCAGAATGAGGCAGAAAACAGGTCAGCAACGAGCAGAAAGAGGCAAAATAAAGGTGAGAAACGGGCAGAAAAGGGGAAACTAAAGGACAGCCACAAGCAGAAAGAGGAAAAATAAAGACCAGAAACTAGCAGAAAGAATACATGTAAGAAACTAGCAGAAAGACAAAAATAGAAACCAAAAATTAGCAGGAAGAGGCAAAATAAAGGTCAGCAATGAGCAGAAAGAGGCAAAATAGAAATGAGAAACGAGCAGATACAGGCAAAATAAAGGTCAGCAAGGAGCAGAAAGAGGCAACATAGAGATCAGAAACAAATAGAGAGAGGCAAAATAAAATAAAGGGGAGAAAGAGGCAGAATAAAGGTCAGCAACGAGCACAAAGGCAAAATAAAGGTCAGAAGTGAGCAGAAAAGGCAGAGAACGATCAGAAGAAGGCAAACCAGAGAGCACACAGACACTCACACACCCACTCTCAGACCCACTCAGACACTATCACACTGACTCACAGACCCACTCAGAAACACACACCTACTCACAGACTTGATGAGACGCTCAAGCACTCACTCATTCACTCACTGTTAAAGGTTAGTGGTTACATTTAGGAAATAAAAAGATTTTAAACGTAAAAATGTACTTAAAAAAACAAAGGTTACAGTGATGCTATAGTTAGGAAATAGCACCAAAAAACCTTATAAATTCACAGAAAAAAACAAAGGTTACAGGGGCGTTTTAGTTAGGAAATAGAATTTAATAAATCTTAGAAATTCACTGAAAAAACAAAGGTTACAGGGATGTTATAGTTAGGTTCACATTTCACTCGTACAAAACCATTGAAATTCAGCAGTTATAGTTACCTAAGCTAACTATAATTTACACCCCCACAATGCACTGCTTATGACCTCACATATTACATCACTTATGACATGGTCAGTGACATCACTGATGACATCTCAAATGACGTCATCCACAGAACATCCCTCACACCTTCATACACCCTCTTATATACCTACTCACACACTAACACAAACACTTACATACCCATTCACAGACCCATACAATACCTGGCACACCCACTGACTCACTCATACAGCCACTCACACAACCACTCGTTCATCCATACAGCCACTCACAGGCCCATACAGCAACTCACATACCCATAAAACCACTCAGACTCATACAGCCACTCACACACTCACTTCCATACCCATACAACCACTCACATACTCATTAAATACATCCACGCAGCCACTCACACAACCACTCACTCACCCATACAACCACTCACCCATACAGCTACTAACAGAGCTACTCACTCAGCCAAATTCACTCATCCACAAAATCATTTACATACCAATTCACACATCAATACAGTCACTCAAACCCAACTCACATAGCAATACACCCAGTAAAATAGCCACTCACTTAACCATACATTCACTTACACACCGAGTCACTCACCCATAGAGCCATCCACACAGCTAATGTCACCCATGGAGTCACACACACTCATTCACCATTAGAGCACAGCCACCACAGTCACTGGTATAGCCATCCACCGTCACTCACTCACCCATACTGCTACTCACACACCCACTTATTCACCCATATAGCCTCTCACACACCCATACAGCCAATCATGCACCCACTGATACATACCTTCATAGTGCCACTGAAGTGATGTATGTTTAAAACATTATCACTCCTTAGTAGTGTGGTGTAGTTCCAATAGTACCCTTTAATGCAGGACCTATGCTGTTTACAGATAACATATACTGTGGGCTTGGTATCAAACTGAGTCTGTACATCCCCACCGAATATGTCAGCCTAGTTTTCGCCTTAGCTAGCTCACAGTGTTGCTAGAATCTCCTGTTATCAGAGAGATTAGTTTGTGCAACTTCAGAACATAATAACCTCAGACTCATTGAAACAATATAGTACTTTTCACCCAGTCACTCGTTTTTGCTTGTGTTGCTCTCAGAGAGATACATGGAAGAAACAGTTGAGCGTGTTTACAATAAGAATTTATTGTACTGGAGTTCTTCTCATGTAAAATAGGTGCCCTGCTACAACTGTAATACGGTAGCAGAGATATAGAACCAGCAGTAGTGAATAGAAAGAAATAGTATTGTTCTACCATTTTGCAATAGTCATGAACACATACATGAATATGAAATGCATTTATAAAATAAAGTGTGTTCTCCTGAGATGCCTGTCTAGATGTACCTAAGTGTACCTAGCATGTGAGTAGGTGCGAAAGAGCCTAAGTTTAAGTGCCTAAGAGCCAGGAATCCCACTAGGATTTACTCAAACACCCATACCTGAATAGTGAGAGTGTGGGACTTCATCTTGGACTTGCGCTGGACACTCCGCAAGAGATCGTCAGACCACTGACAGCTGGAGCAATGTCATGTCGGAGCTGCAGCGTCTTTGGTCAGTGTGTCGACCTTGAAGTCTCGGTTTCATCCTGCTTTCTGATAGCAAGCGGTACTGTATTTATACAGTCTATGTGGTATGTTCCCCATTGTTTAGTATGAGGATGACGTTGGGGATTAAACCATGTGTGTCTATGGGAGAGGTGAAGTGGACCTCCTGTAGAGTGTACTCATAAATTATTCATATGTGCTAAGGATGACGTCTTAGCAATATCGATTGGGAAAAACCCACCCTCGGGCATGGAACTAGGTAAAAGGTTTAGTCCATAAAGTCCTTATAAGGCGTTATGTCCATACAAGGCAGTCTGTTCTTATTTGGAGTGATGCCCTTATAAGGCTTGTTCATATGAAATGACGGGGAGATGATGTAGGGACAGTGCACAATGTTCCCTAGACCTATATCAGGGTACTGATATGAAATATAACAGTAGTACAAAAAGAATAGTAATTTAACTTATTCAGTAGCTTAGTATATATCTTTAACTCTGAGAAATGTTTACAAAACACTTACACTCACTGGATGATGTCATCAGTGATGTCATTAATGATGCCATCAGTGATGTCACTGACCATATCATGAGTGATGTAATATGTGAGGTCATAAACAGTGCATTGTGGGGCGTAAGTTATAGTTAGCTCAGATAAATTTAACTGCTGACTTGCAATGGTTTTGTATGAGTGAAATGTGAGGCTAACTAAAACATCTCTGTAACATTTTTGTGTGAATATATATATATATTTGTCCACCAAAGTAATCCCGTTACAGAAGGCACAGCTTTTCACAGCTGGTGCGAGTTGCAGGGACAGGCTTTCCCTGTTGAACAAACGATCACCAACATAAGTAAACTCGCACTCCACCAGGGTTATGTTTCTAGCAGGTTTATTTTCAACAGCATGTCATTACAACATGCTGTCTCTAACCAACGCGTTTCAATCCTTAGATCTTGATCACGGTTACAAACATTTGTCCCTCCTTAGTTTCATCATTATAAACCAGGAAGTCATAATCACATTGTAATGATGCATTATGGTACTGGTAGTTACTTAGACTTTGATAATGTCATTACTTTTCATTTTCACAGTGTTGAAACATTGCATTAATTTACTGGTACTGGTCAGTATACCTGTCTCTAAAGTTTCACCTTTATAAGCTTATTAACAGCATTTATAATTCTCTAAGTGAGTTGAAACATATTGAATGCTATTGTTACTAACTTTGGCATTTTGGCCGCACATATTTCGCCATACATTATATATATATATTGTAATTATAATCAAAAAGTTATCTCTTAGTGAGTTTATATGCCTGATCACATGCGCCATCTTTATATATTATCAAGTCAGCATTTTCATAAAGATTCAATATGCATTCTGGTTTAGTCCATAAAGTCCCTATAAGGCGTTATGTCCATACAAGGCAGTCTGTTCTTATTTGGAGTGATGCCCTTATAAGGCTCGTTCATATGAAATGACGGGGAGATGATGTAGGGAAAGTGCACAATGTTCCCTGGACCTATATCAGGGTACTGATATGAAATATAACAGTAGTACAAAAAGAATAGTAATTTAACTTATTCAGTAGCTTAGTATATATCTTTAACTCTGAGAAATGTTTACAAAACACTTACACTCACTGGATGATGTCATCAGTGATGTCATTAATGATGCCATCAGTGATGTCACTGACCATATCATGAGTGATGTAATATGTGAGGTCATAAACAGTGCATTGTGGGGCGTAAGTTATAGTTAGCTCAGATAAATTTAACTGCTGACTTGCAATGGTTTTGTATGAGTGAAATGTGAGGCTAACTAAAACATCTCTGTAACCTTTTTTTGTGTGAATATATATATATATGTATATATATGGAAAGCTTCAAAACACCAACCAGTTGCACACACGAGTGGGTGCACACAAAAACGGGGGTGTACCCGAGTCATAAATTCGCTCCAAAATCCCAGGAAAATCACTCCTATAGGAAAGTAGCACACACAGGGGAGGTTCCACAAAGGTTTAATAGGAGAACCAACAGCAGTTGCGAATATATGGAGCGAATATATATATATATATATATATTACCTACTGGCGGTCGCCAGTAGGTAGTTATAGTTAGGATAATTTTCAATGTTAAATCTCAACATTCTATTTTGAATAACTTTGGCGCCGGTTGACGAATCTGCCTGAAATTTTCAGGAAAATGGTCTCATGGCGGTCCGGTCCTTCCCTGAAAGTTTGGGGGGGATTCGTCAAGCGGGGGCCGAGATAAAAGGGGGGTCCCAAAACGCGTTTTCCCCATGTTAATTTCCATAGGGCGGTCGATTTCACTTTTAGCCCGAACGGCTGAATGGATTTCCACCAAACTTGGCAAAATTGTAGGGACTGGTAGCCCGATGTGCCTTTGCTATGTCTCAAGATATGTGCTCCAGTGGATTTTGAGTAATTAAGGTTCAAAAAAATATATATATCTATAGCAGCGCACGGGTACGCGCACGGGTGCGCGTACCGTGCGCGCCACGCGACTTGCGCGAGGAAAGCTGATTGGCTCTCGGGTGTCTGTAAACATTCTAAACAGTCCGGAGCGGCCGCCATCTTGTGTCTCGGTAAAATCGAGACACAAGAGGTGGCCAAAACAAAGAGGGAAATGAACATAAGGGGGCAGAGTAGACCCCCCCTGACCCCCTAGGTTTGATGTGGGGGCCATAAAAGGGCCCCGCAAGGCAAAAAAAAAAATTTTTTTTTTTTTGATTTTCGCGGGGGGAGCGCCCGGTACGCGCACGGGTGCGCGTACCCGGGAGCGTACCATGGGAAAAAAGAATGACAGTTTTAAAAGTAGCTGTTTAGAAAAAAAAATGTTTAGTTGTTTTTTTTATACATACACATACATATATATAAATGCATATGCACATATATATATGCATATATGTCTATATGTGTGCGTGTAGAGAGAGGTAGAGAGGTAGAGGTGTAGAGGTAGAGAGGTAGAGAGGTAGCGGTAGAGAGGTAGAGATTAGTAGAGAGAGAAGAAGAGAGAGGTAGAGAGGTAGAGAGTAGAGAGTGAGTAATAGAGAGTAGAGAGTGAGTAGTAGAGAGTAGTAGAGAGCAGTAGAGAGAGTAGCAGAGTGAGTAGTAGAGAGTAGTAGAGTGAATAGTAGAGTGAGTAGTAGAGAGTAGTAGAGAGTGAGTAGTAGAGAGTAGTAGAGAGTAAGTAGTAGAGTGAGTAGTAGAGAGCAGTAGAGAGTGAGTAGTAGAGAGTAGGAGAGAGTAAGTAGTAGAGAGTAGTGGAGAATATTCCAAAGTTTGGCACAGCACCACTTTCACAATGAGTCCAATCAAATCATATCACTTAGAGTACTTATTGAAGCGCTGAATCTTGGTGTATATTCAAATGCTTTTATTTTCCTTAAGTTTATGTACCACAGCCAGCCGAAACGTTTCGTTCTGTACAACAGAACTTCTTCAGGGCGTTCTTATTTCCTTCAAGTTATGTTGGTATCCCGTTGTCATATAACTAGATATTTCTTCCAAATGTTAGACGAGACATAAGTATATTCTTATTAAAAGTGACTAGGTATCAATTTTACCCACACAATTCGGGCAGACTTGAGTAATTTATAGCATCCTCAAAGTCAGTCTTTCAAAAATTCCAAAGTATAGGACATGATAATCCAAATCCAAATGTTTCTCAAGAAAAGTCATTTACAATCGTTCGGAATATCGGTGTTTGGGCAGATATGATCCAGGGACCCCCAGTATGCAAGGGGAATTAGTCCCCCCTCTACAAACATGCACGGGGGCTGCGTTGCAGAGAGGTGTAAAAAGGGTTGTGGCTTCATTACACCTCTCTGCAATGCAGTCCCCTGGCGCTTACTGGAGATTCCTGGTGGGCTTTCAGGTCTTATATAGTTAGGAATTAGCATTAAAAAAACCTTTGAAATTCACTGAAAAAACCAAAGGTTTCACACCAGTTATAGTTAGGAATTAGCATTTAAAAAACCTTTGAAATTCACTGAAAAAACCATAGGTTTCACACCAGTTATAGTTAGGAATTAGCATTTAAAAAACCTATTAAATTCACTGACAAAACCAGTTATAGTTAGCTGGAAATTTTACTGACATAAAACCATTGAAATTCCCACGTTATAGTTAGTTGGACTCACTATAACTTGCGCGCCTGCAATGCACTGCTGATGACGTCACATATTACATCACTCATGACATGGTCAGTGACATCACTCATGACATCACTGATGACAACATCCAGTGAATGTGTGTCTTTCTGAAAAATAAATTTGTTTTATATATGTATTTGTAAAGGTCGATGGAAGAATAAATGTTTAAATAAGTGTGTAAATGGATGTTTTTTTTAAAAAAAATTGGTTGGTTAACTGGCTTATTAAGTGTATCTTAGTGAATACATATATTAGCGAGTATTGTTTAAATATTTAAATGTTTGTATCAGTGTTTCTCTTTGTGTATAAGTGGCTGCAGGGGTTGGTGACTGACTCACTGTTTGTATGTGTTTTGAAGACAGAATATGTGCAGGACTGTATGGGTGGACGAGTGTGTATATGTGTGAGTTAGTGAGTGAATGACTGTCTCACTAGTGTCTTCATTACTAACGACATATGCTTTAATCTAGTATATGTGAGTATTGATGTATATAAGTGAGTATAGTATATATAGTGAGAGATTGTAGGAGTTCCTGTTTAAATAAGTATGTGTTTCTATAAGTGATTGTTTAAGAGAGTAAGTATGTGTAAGTTTCCTTAGAAGTAAGGTGGTAGTGTGTGTATAAATGTATATGCAAATAAATGGATGTTCAATAGTTTATGTGCATGTGTGAGTATGTGTGTGAGTAACTTTTGGATGACTGCTGATGTGTAACAGGATGTATAGGTGTATCACTACATATGATGAGTGAGTATATATATGAGTGACTATATAGAACTGTTGGTGAATGAGTGGATGAGTATATAGATGGTGGAATTACTGAATTGGTTGTTGTTACTGGTTTGGGTATCTCCATTTTTTTGAAAATGTTTGTTTCTATTTTTGAATATTTGTTTCAAGCGTTACATTACACTGAAATTAGGTCTGTCACTCTGTCACAAGGATGGTGTCATCAGTGATGTCATGAGTGATGTCACTGACCATGTCATGAGTGATGTAATATGTGACGTCATCAGCAGTGCATTGCAGGCGCGCAAGTTATAGTGAGTCCAACTAACTATAACGTGGGAATTTCAATGGTTTTATGTCAGTAAAATTTCCAGCTAACTATAACTGGTTTTGTCAGTGAATTTAATAGGTTTTTTAAATGCTAATTCCTAACTATAACTGGTGTGAAACCTATGGTTTTTTCAGTGAATTTCAAAGGTTTTTTAAATGCTAATTCCTAACTATAACTGGTGTGAAACCTTTGGTTTTTTCAGTGAATATATATATATATATATATATATATATATATATATATATATATATATATATATATATATATATATCCTCACTCTTCGTTCGCCGCTGCTGCCGCTGCATCACAGTCAATCCTGCTCAGACTGCTTTTCAAAAACGAACAAGTCAGACAATGTTATCCCCTGTTGGCTCGATTTCACTGGATGTTTTGGTGCTCTGTGGATGTGCGCTACCCATAAGCGGCAGAGCCTCTCCGTATGTATCCTCCAGCTTTACAGGTGTATAGAATTGGGTTACACTCACGGGTGGTTTATGATTCCTTTTAATACAAATCCATGGTTAGTTCCAGAACCAAATTTTAATGATGTCCCTTCGTGCTTCTGTCCTTGTTCACAGGTATGTGATCTTCAGGCGCCTATTAAATAAGTCATACATATTACTCATTTCCTATCATTACCTCTTTGGAAAATGTAGTGTGTTCGTGCAAAACAGTGCACATTTTTAAGAAAACTGCAAATTTTAAAACAAGCTAGTGAATAATAAACTCAGTATGACCTAACTTTCACATAGCTTGTATGCAGCAAATTAATTGTTTTACTAAATTAATCAATTCATATACATGTACATGATATTATAGTCCACTTCCTTGAACTTTTCTAATCTCGAACGTGTGCATAATACCCTCTAGTGGGTCTAATCATATATTGATAAAAGACCAATTCCTAATTAAATCTCATCATCTTTTACTGTTAATGTAGCTGTTATTTTCATATTACTATCAGGTGATTCGGATCGGAATTCTAAGCTCAAATTATGCCCGGCATCTTCTCTGCAAAATGTATATATCTATAACCAGCCACGGCCGGTTGTGGGAATACCTGCCGGGCGGTGATGTGGGGATGCGGAGGGGCACTATGGCGGGTAGTAATGTATGGGTTATGGAGCTTTACAGGTAAGTAAACAAATAAAATGAGTTTTGTGGCGCGCACAGCATCGCATTTGGTGATGCAGTACACGCAACGAAATTGGTTTTATTTATTTATATGTTTACTTACCTGTAAAGCTCCATAATCCATACATTACTACCCCTCCCCCTCCCCAAGTCACCACCCGGCAGGTACCTCCACTACTGGCCGCGGCTGTCTATAACTGCCGCAACAATTAAAACCCACTAGTGGGTGTCTTTCATACTATTATAAGTGATCGTGTATATGTGGTTCAGTGGTTACAACTATTTCAATATTACTTCAAAACAAATCAAAAAAGATCAAAAAGAAGCAACCAATTACATTTCAGAGGTGTATGTACAATCACTTGCCCTGGATCAATCCATGTGGTGTAAGGGTTAGCAAGTCCAGAATGTGACAGGGCTCTCTTTGTCTCAGTTTCCGTACCCGGTCACCTCCTCATTCATTCCGGTCAATTGCCTCGATCGCATCGAATTTCAGGTTTTCCAATCCCCTTTATGGTTTAATTCCATATGCTTTGCCACAGCATTTGGGCGATCTTTATTTATGGTTGCCCCTACATGTTCCAGGATTCTTTTCTTTAGTTCACAAATGGTGCTCCCCACATATTTTAGGCTGCATAGACATTCCATAACATAAACAACATATTGGCTCTTACATGTTATGTGTGGTCTTATTGTCCATTTTTATTTGTTGCCATTGTGATTTGTTTTTTGTTGATTTGAAGAAACTGGATTGTGTTAGCCAGCTGTTAGATTTACTCTTTTTTTTTTAAATGGCTGTGCATCAGAGTGTCTTTCAGATTGTTAGCTCTTCAGAAGGTTTTATTTGTGTGGTTGTCCAATAATGTAGCTACTGTTTCATCTAATTGTAATATGTTCCAATTCTTTCTTAAGATCTTTCTGATTCCCTTTGCCTCTGTAGAGAAAGTGGTTATTAGATGTATTACATTCACTTTTTCATTTGTATTTTGCTCCTTTTTCTTAAGCATGTCAATTCTCGATTTTTGTTCCATTTATATTAGGCCTGTTCTGACAGTGTGATGTTTGTATCCTCTTCTTTTTAATCTGTGTGGTGTTTCTTCAGTATATTTCAACAACTCTTCATATCGGGCCCGATTCACAGAACTAACAAGACAAAATCCTAAACTTACTATCATTTTGGTATTCACATGAGGCACTCACTCATTTCGGTATTCACAGTAGTGAGAAGTCCTAACTTTAGGACTCCTAAACTGAGAAAAATCCTAACTGTATTCACAAAGGCATTTAGGAGTCCTAAAGTTAAAGTTAGGACTCCTAACTTCTGTGGATCTCGAAATGAGTAAGTGCCTTCTGTGAATACTAAAATGAGTAAGTGCCTTCTGTGAATACCAAAATCTAAGTAATTTTAGGATTTTGTCCTAAGTTAGTTCTGTGAATCGTGCCACTTGAGAGCATATTCTATGAATCCTGAGGAATTCCCTGTATGGAATGCTATTAAATGAAGTTGATTGATGGAAACTAGTCATGTAATAATGCATTAGTTGCAGTTTCTTTTCTATGAATGGTAGTGTGGATTTTGTTCTCTTTGATATATTTTTTTCTGTGTCTATAAAGGTTACTTTTGAACGATTAAATCATATGTGAATTTCAGACTCACCCTAGTCAGTAGTGGTGGGTGGTGGGAATAGCTGCAAGGCGGTGACGTGGGGAGGGGCAGGGTGGGGGGTAGTAATCTAAATAAAATGCATTTTGTTGCACGCACTGCATACTCAAATGCGATGCAGTGCACACAACAAAATTTGTTTTATTTATTTATATGTTTAATTACCTGTAATCCTCTGTAATCCATAGATTACTGCCCACACCCTCCCCCTCCCCACGTCACCGCCCCGCAGCTACTCCCACCACCGACCGCTACTGACTGGCCTTAGTTGAATTAAGAACTTTGAAATAATGTGCGAATTCCTCTTCAGTTCCATCCCAGATGAAAAACAAACCATCCATATATTGTAACCACATGATGGTCTTATTTACATTTAAAACTGGAACTAGCCATGGTTTTATATTAAAAGGAATCATAAACCACCCTTGAGTGCGACCCAATTCTTTACATCTGTAAAGCTGGAGGATATAGAAATATATATATACATGTAAATATATATATTTATTTTTATTACAAAGGTCTCAGGCTTCTTCAATATATGGATTCAATTATGCAGCACACTTTCTTTACAATTATGAACGTGTGAATGCACATGAGCTGCCTATACTTGGTTTGCAGAGATTACTGCAATTAATGAGATGCAGTGCTTCAATTGAAAATCAGGAAAACAACAATCAAGACTAATTGGAAGGATACATAGTGATCTCCACTGCATGTGGTTTAATGTTATCAATCAATACTGGGAAACAATTTCTTGCCAAGTAACTCATTGTGCGTCAGAGCTACGTCTGGCACCTCAGGATCTCCTCTGCTTATTCTGGCAATGATATTTTTTTACTAATTACAGGAAAGTGGCATCTTTTAATTTAGGTTCATATTAGGTACAAATGTATGCTTTGTAACAGCACCTGGAAGGCTAATGCAGATTCTGAATCAGAAACTATCCTCACAGAAGTGAAACAGGTACAAATTACCACTTGTATCCTTACTGATAATCTCACCAGGAAAAAAATGCAATTTTTTGGCAATTCAGTGTAATGGCCTTATATTCATCTCTGTAGAAAGATGCGGGTGCCCCCGAGTTGCCAGTTTCTCTTCACTCCTATCGTCATAGAAAGTTAACATGAATTCTATTGATGTAAATTTGAGTGCAGTCAGGGGCTTGTTTAGCAGCGACAGTGAAGGTGGAGTTCTTTATGGGTTCCTTCTGTATGCAAATCTGCAGACTACAGTTGGTACTTAATGCATAAGGCAGTACAAGTGTCAGTGAAGCGAATGAGAAAGATACATTACAAAATTGGGAGGAAAATGATAGAGACAATAAAATAGGAGAGCAAGTGCAAGCGATGAAGAAATAATGATGGCTAGAAAGAAAAGTGATGGAAGAAAGGGTGAAAGAAAAAAAGGAATTGTGATAAGAAGGAATGGCGAATGGATTGATGAATGAATGGGTGGATGGATAGGTACATGGACAGGTGAAAAGATAAATGGTTGTGACAGTAACAGGAAAGGCAACAGAGTGGATGGAGGGATAAAATGATCAATTGAGGGATACATGAATTTATTAGTGGAAGTCTACATCAGATAATGGATGAATGGATGAATGGATTGGTGATGGGTGTGCGAACAAATGTATGAATGGAAAGGTGAAAATTGAGAAATGGATAAAAGAACAAATGGATGACCGAATGTAAAGGTAAAATGGTGGCAATCAGCGGTCGGTGGACAGGTGAAAAATGAATGGATAGATGCTTAGATGGAGAAGTCAAGGTACGTTATCCAGAGAGGGTGTTGGGCTCACCTACTTCGCTTGCATGGTGTCATTAGAGCTTTGGTTCTAAGAGTGTGGGGGCGGGGTGGGGGGTGTATTTTAATTTTCTGTTCATTCAATTTGAGTACTGTAGATGTGCAACAACTAAAGTGAACATTGGTAACATAATACAGCTAAGCTTGTTTTTGCTTCGCGTGCACTCAGCATATTACCATAATTCACTGAAAATGAAGATATATTTAAAATTGAGCATATTGCATACGTTGGTGTATTAAATATATATTTGGTCACAGTCACATCGAAATACTTTATTACTTTAACACAAAAGAGACACTTCAACGAAGCAAGGGCGCTTAACTCAAGTGCAATAATATATTTTTAGTTTAGGAAATAAGCAATAACAAAAATATGCATTTTCTGCAACAAAAAGCCTCTGTAAATCGTGCATTTTCAAGAGAGAAAATTACCTTTCAAATATTAATAACTAGCGTCCGAACGAAACGTAGTCAATTCCACTAAAATGTGGCAAAGATATAGAGGAAGATACATTATTTTTGTTACAGAATTCACTGACAGGGATATTATCTGGACAAATAGCTTTAACGGAATAAATCCACTACTGGAGTTTAACCCCTGAGTATTGTGAATGCTCTTAAATGTCCTCTTGTGGGGGTTGGACCCCCACAAGGGGTCTACAGGAGACTGTCACCCCATGAACTATGTTATCTGTGCATACTTCTAAAAAATAGTGCTAAAGGGCGATACTAGTTTTTCAATCGCTAGCCACGGGTTACACTTGTCTAAGAACAGCCTGATGGTTTTGGTGCACAATCGCACTTTGGTGACCGTCTCGGAGCCACTTTGAAATGCCACTAAATGAGACATAATGTTTATATGATTAAAAAAAATGCTAAGCAAATGTTCCCATGCATTTATGCGCATTGCTAACATCAGTTACAGATTTTTAAGGGGCATGTACAGATAGAACTATGGTTAGAAAGAATTAATTAAACAAGGAATTATTGGATTATAACAATAATATTAATAACAATAATAATATTGATAATAATGATAAAATAAATCCTGTTGGGTGGCTCAGTGATCTGTAGTATTGCTGCTGTTCTGATGTATAGGAATTAGAATCTAGCATATTGGCCCAGCATTCCCTTTGTCGTGCGTTGGTTAACGGACTACCATTAAATTAGGTAATACCAGCTTGCCGGCGCCATTCTAAAATAAAACAGGAGGGGGGCAGAGGGCAGAAGGGCACAAAAACGAGTGGGGCAGAGGGCAGAAGGGCACAAAAACGAGTGAGGAAAGGGCAGAATGCCACAAAAACGAGTGGGGCAGAGGGCAGAAGGGCACTACAATCGCAAAAAAAACCCCGTGAACACGCAAAGCGCCCCGCGAACACGCAAAAACGCCCCTCAAACACGCCCAAAAAGAAAAATCCCCAAATTTGCACAAATTTGCAAATTTTGCGGATTGCGTATTCGCAAATCCGCAAATTCACGAATTGCGAATTCGCAAAATTTGCCCATGCTTAGACAGAATGCAGAACAATGTCATACATTCGCTCCAGTACAGAGATCTGAGCCTACATACATCGTTTTTTTGCTCACCACACCACCCCAGTTCAGACATGGCCATATGCAAATCAGCCTTGACCCTGTGCCTCATGGGAACAGTCCAGCCCGAACTGCCAAGCCACATCTTTCCTGGACCGGAATCAAGCATCCTAGGACCGGTTTCTGGCTATCAGCAGTCTTCAGCCAGGATAGCTTGACTCCAGTGGCGTGGTGAGCCCGGGACTCACGTCTGAGCATACCCATCCCACTCGGGGTGACAAATACAAAAACAACAGTTGATGGACAGAATGCAGAACAATGTCATATATTCACTCCAGTACAGAGATCTTGGCCTAAATCCATCGTTTTTTTGCTCACCACACCACCCCAGTTCAGACATGGCCATATGCAAATCAGCCTTGACCCTGTGCCTCATGGGAACAGTCCAGCCCGAACTGCCAAGCCATGTCTTTCCTGGACCGGAATCAAGCATCCTAGGACCGGTTTCTGGCTATCAGCAGTCTTCAGCCAGGATAGTTTGACTCCAGTGTCGTGGAGAGCCCGGGACTCAAGTCTGAGCATACCCATCCCACTCGGGGTGACAAATACAAAAACAACAGTTGATGGACAGAATGCAGAACAATGTCATACATTCACTCCAGTACAGAGATCTGGGCCTAAATCCATCGTTTTTTTGCTCACCACACCACCCCAGGTCAGACATGGCCATATGCAAATCAGCCTTGTCCCTGTGCCTCATGGGAACAGTCCAGCCGGAACTGCCAAGCCATGTCTTTCCTGGACCGGAATCAAGCATCCTAGGACCGGTTTCTGGCTATCAGCAGTCTTCAGCCAGGATAGCTTGACTCCAGTGGCGTGGAGAGCCCGGGATTCACGTCTGAGCATACCAGTCCCACTCAGGGTGACAAATACAAAGACAACAGTTGATGGATAGAATGCAGAACAATGTCATACATTCACCCCAGTACAGAGATCTGGGCCTAAATCTATAGTTTTTTTGCTCACCACACCACCAGTGCTTTAAATGGGCCGGTACTCACCGGTACTGAGTACTGGCACTTTTTCATTTTCTCCCCTTGAGTACCGGCACTTTTTTCTTGAAAAAAGAGAGTACCGTTACTCATGGGGATCTGACTTTAACCGAGGCAGCGCGCTCCCTTTATCCCTCAAGTTATACTACGGCAGCACCTTTCAAGCACTGCACTGAATCAATCAATGGAGCTCGTCACCAGGACCCAGCGTGAGCTGCTTTGTAAATCAGAGCATTGGTGTGTCTGCTGAGTCATTTGCTTATCCAAAGATCTTTCACAGTGGGTGCTAATTGGGGGCTGTAAAATCTAATGGGTGGCGGTGGGAGGCACTATTCAGGACATAACAAAAGAACGTATGGGAAGGCTTTTACAGTCGCCACGCATCTGAATTGCTTTCTTGCACACTTCCACTTCCACACTCACTGATTCCTATTTCATCGACCTTGGACAGACCTTAAGACCAATCAAAAATTGGGAGATTGGCACCTGGTTCCCCAGTACAGACGTTGTCAGCTCTGGCCTTAACTCCAGTTTACAAATGTTCCAGGAGAGACTTATTTATTTTATGCGTTTTTATATAGCGCAGACTTTACCCGAAGGTGTTAGAGGCTTCACAATAGTAACAGTAATGATACATGAGGAGGAAATTACAAGTGAACAAATTACAAAAGCAAACGTTAAGTTAAATGAGGCAATAGTGACAATTGTGGGCAAACAAAATACAAGAGGTAGCAAACGATAAATTACAGGAGGAAAAAGTGATATGTGTGCAGGTTACAAAAGCGTACAAAGTACAATTAGAGGTATAATACTGCAATAAATGGCAGACACTCAGGCACAAGAACAACGTTACATGAGGCAGTGGTGGCACCTATGCAAATATTGAAAGCAAACAAAATGTAAGAGGTAGCAAATAGTGTGTTACAAGAGAAAAGTGACGTGTGCATGTTACAAAAGAGTACCAGTACTGGACAGATGGCTCAGTGGGCTGCAGGCCACCGGTTCGATTTAAGGCAGGTTGAGGCAGCATGTAATCCTTAGGCGGGTGATAAAATGCATGCAGATTTCGTGCAAACAACCTTGGCACGGTCAAAAATCTAACCCCGCCCCTTGTTCCCCCTTAGCCCCACCCTAAACTCCGCCCACTGCTCCTTTTAGTGAGTACCATAACTTATTTTTTTCCATTTAAAGCACTGCACACCACCCCAGTTCAGACATGGCCATATGCAAATCAGCTTTGACCCTGTGCCTCATGGGAACAGTTCAGCCCGAACTGCCAAGCTATGTCTTCCCCAGACCGGAATCAAGCATCCAGAACCGGTTTCTGGCTATCAGTCGTCTTCAGCCAGGATAGCTTGACTCCAGTGGCGTGGAGAGCACGGGACTCACGTCTGAGCATACCCGTCCCACTCGAGGTGACAAATGCAAAAACAACAGTTGATGGACAGAATGCAGAACAATGTCGTACATTCACCCCAGTACAGAGATCTGGGCCTAAATCCATTGTTTTTTTGCTCATCACACCACCCCAGTTCAGACATGTCCATATGCAGATCAGCCTTGACCCTGTGCCTCATGGGAACAGTCCAGCCCGAACAGCCAAGCCATGTCTTCCCTGGACCGGAATCAAGCATCCTAGGACCGGTTTCTGGCTATCAGCCGTCTTCAGCCAGGATAGCCAGGGAAGGCATGGCTTGGCAGTTCGGGCTGGACTGTTCCCATGAGGCACAGGGTCAGACTGTAATGCATATGGCCATGTCTGAACTGGGGTGGCAGAGTGGGCTAAAGAACGGTGATGGATTAAACCCAGATCTGTTGACTGGGTGTGAGTGTTTGATTGGTTCAGATGCTCCGTCCATCACCACCTCCTTTTGTATGGCATTCCCACATAGCACGCGGCTAGTGCCCTCACCGTGAAATAAAAGCAGAAAACTATTTCATTGTGAATGCTTAACTATGCTTTTCGCTAATCAAGTTTAGATGAAATTAAAACCTTAATACCCTATCTCTACATACGAAATGGATAAAAAAAATGGTCCCGGTTATTTTATGCTTTGTTTTTAAAATCTGGTTTTATGGTGAAATCAGTTTTTTTTATAACTTAAGCAGAAAAGTAATTTATTGAAACATTCAGTTTGAGCCACAACTGGTCTAAACCTAGTTCTGCCACTCGTTACACTTCAAGAGCTGGAATACACATCCTTAGAGGGGGGAGGCAATGACTGTGGCTCTAAGGATAATGGCTTGCCTTTCAGCCTGGAATGGGCCAAATGGTGTTAACTGCTGACCAGTTATCAGTGATTATGTATCTGGGAGTAAAAGAGAGTGGTTGACAGAACAAAGGACAGCTTTAGCGCTAACTCATTTCACTTGGAGTTGCTTAGGAGTAATTGTCCTAATCATTCCCAGTGCCCTCCCAGATATCCAGTTTTTAGTCTCAGTAGAAGGAAAATCAGTGGGAGGATAGTTCATCTAAATAAGGGTGTGGCTTAAAAGTTGAAAACCTTCAGTGTGGTAGCTGGACTTGCCATCCAGAATTGGTACTTTTACAGAAAGGCAAAGAGGAAGTGCATCAAATGAGGTGTGTGGGACTGAGAAAATAGAATTCTTTGATATATTTTTTCCAATGACTGCCTATTTCACAGGATACATTAGGCCCCACCCCTACCACCTAATAACATTCCTAGACCTAGGAAGTGGCAATCTGAAGAAGACCCTGTTGGAAGAAGATGTTTGACTCATGAATCATGTTGTATTAAGAGGGCTCACACAAGGAATTAAAGTTATAGCTGTTGCTGCTACACAGGGAATGGAAGTGCTCTCCATGTATCAAATGATTGGCCCTTCTGTTTCCCTGCTTCAGAAACACAAAAAGGAGAAGGGCTCCTAATCTCTAAAAGGGCAGCTGAGCACTGAGGACAAAACCCTGTAGAAGGCCTGGCTGGAGCGAGACATGGTGCCTAGAAGCCTGACCTGAGAAGCAGGGCTTTACCAGAACTTTGAAAAAGTTGGAACCAAGTTGTTTTCCTTTCTTCAGAGGTCCAGGACAAGGTGGAGAAGTATGCCCAGGGATGATGTAACAAAGGAAGACAAGAAAATCAGGCTTGTCCCACTTGAAGCTTTGTGTCGTACTGAAACCGGTTTCTGGGGGACATTTTGGCAAAGATATCTGGCCTTGTGGAGCGCTGCCAGACATCAGCTTCCAGTCTTGCCCTTCTGGAGAATCTCAACTTCAAAACGGTGACTTAGGGCCTGATGTAAAATTTTGGGGGACCGGTACTATGTCACAAACATTACAGATATCTTGTCTGCCTTATTACAAGTGCATTCAGCTATAATGTACTGGTAATAAGACAGACGGGATATCCATGTCTCATTTGTGACTAAGTACCCCTCTGCTGAACTCTGAATCAGGCTCCAAGTCTGAAGGGAAAACCTTGGACTGAGGTGAGGCACTTAATCTATCTGGCGATGAAGCAGCCTTGGTGTAAAGAAAATGCAAATTTGGCCAGCACAGAGCTTTTATCACCAAAACCAACTGCTTCAGTGGGAGCTTAGTGGTGATGTATCCAACTTTGAGGAAGCCTCGTTGGCCACAGCCTTGGACCTTGCACTGCTGGAAGATTTTGATTCCATAAAAAAGGCTATGTCTGAAGGTAAGAACTTTGACCAGGATGGCTCACTTGGTGTATTCGGCCTCCTCTATTTTGCGGTTAGCCTGAAATCATGCCTAGGTCCCGGTCAGATGTGAACAGTTACTTTTGATTTGCACTTAGGTTTTTCTTCTTTTTTGCCCTAAAAACGTTTAAAAAATAAAATCATCAGGTCGCCTTAACCTAGCTTGATGATGCTCTTATCTTTTTACTCTTTACATTATTCTCTATTGTTCTAAATTGGAGTCAGAATTTTATTTTGTGTTCTTCACGTTAGAATTGTTGGTATTTCTTGAATGCCCACTCCTCTTGGGATTTCAGGCTACTTGTGCATAACTATAAAGGGATGAGCTGAAATTCTTTCAGAACGGTGTTTTAACCTAACCAGAGTATGTTTTATTGATTTGGCAGGGGTGCCACCCATCCCCCAAATTATTAACCCAATTACTGACAACCGGTCTTACAAAACGTCCCACTTTTGAATATAGCAAGAAGATTTTATGCAGACTCTATGATTTACCTATTAATTTGGAGCTCACACGTTGGCTGCTTCTTGTCTTGTATAACAGTTAAAGTTGTTCTTTAATAATAAGCACTAGAGCATCCCCACATTCTGATAAGTGATGAAAATTAGAGTCCAGCAACATTCTGCTGTAATGCAATTATGGCAGAGTGTGTGCGTGTATGTGGGTGCGCGTGCGTCCATGCATGTGTGTGTGTATGTGTGTGTGTGCATGAATAATGCTTTGAGGACCGGATCGCTTTAGATCCTACCCCAGTATCAAAGCGCATTTGGAGTTAGAATAGTGATTACTCACTTCACTACGGTCAATGACTGGTTCTCATTATGATGGGTATGAGATGTTTTCTGTGTGTGTGTGAGTGTGTGAAGTTGAATAAATGTAGCAAAAGTTGAGTCAAATTACAGAGTGCGACTTAAAAAAACACACTGAAGACTGACCAATTAATATGTATGTAGCAGACTATATATTTGGCTCACATTCACTTTTTCTTTCTTCTCTCTCTCATTCAATTTCTGTTCTAGCTTTCCCTCCCTTCTTTCTATCCCGCCGCTTTTTCTAACTCCAACCTCTGTTCCTGTCTCGCCCCACCTCTTTCTCTCACTCAACCACCACTCTTCTTTGCTCCCCCCCTCTTCCTCCCTTTCACATTCACCCTCATTTTTTAATCCCTCTTTTATTCCCTAGTCCCTCTCATTTCTCTTGTTCTATCATTCTTGTTCTTTAATCTTCTTTTTTATCTCTTTGATGGGAAAGCCTAGGTGAGGGTCCTAATGGGACATGCTGGAATGAACAAATGAATCCAGGTGGATAGAAGAATGAAATCAATCTACACGAGGCTCCACTGTTCACTTTGCCGGCACGTTGTGAATGAAACCAGAACAGGGCCTGACTTTCCCATCGAGACCACCCCTCTGGGGTTATCTCCTAACTGCCCAATATGTGGGTTGTGTTTCTGTGACACTACCCCACAACGGATATCCGTACCCTCGAGGACATAAACCAATGACTGCCGCCTAGACATTTGGATTTGCAAACCCTGTCCGAATCCATCCACATACCCATGATTACTACAGGCAGCTATCACGCAATGTTTAAATTTATGTATACTTGTAAAGTGCACTATCACCTTTCAGGCATCCTGGCGCTGTATACCGCTGTGGAACCCTTCCTGGCTTTCCCTGTGAGATGCCCCCTACTGGGCACCCCCTAAGGTGAAGCCAGGCATCCCAGCGCTCTCGGGCCGTTGTGGAGATTAAGCAAGCTATTGCCCAGAGTTGCAGAGTGGGACCCATGATTAGAGTAGGCACCGAGGCGAGAATTATCGAGTCCGTGGGCATTGAGCCCAAGACCCTGCCACGTCGGGAATTCACGCTGGTCCCGGGTCAGACCTCTGCATCAGGGTCTGCCGCTTCTAACCAGTGAGCCACACTTCTCCCAAGTTGTGTTAGATATGTCCTGATGATGAACTCAAGACGTGAAGGTCGAAACGGCGTCAACTTGCACAAGCAAAAAATGTTGCTTTGAATTATGACATATATTTGATTTCGACTGTATTTATTCAAGCATAACTTCAGTTTGAATTCTGGTCCCATACGCTGTAGCATTTTCTTTATTTTTCTTCACTTGTTTCACTTGCCCCGCTTATATCTCTTTACGAGCACAAAGTGTTTACTATTTCAATTTAATACATAACCTTAAAAATATTATTTTGGCTGCAATTCTGGTTGACCTTTTCTGACAATATTACTGAATTAAATTATGTATATTACAATGAAGTTATTTCTTTAAGTGTCTCCCCTTATTGGTTCCCGTTGAGACATTGTTCTATGTTACCATATTTACCCAGATCTCCACTAGGACCGCGGGTATATCCTGTAGTTGTTAACACATGGGCTGATAATGGCCACTCTGTGACTGTTTCAAAACATAGCACCACTGTGACAATGCTTTGTTTTATTCAGTTCTTAATTTGTGGAAAAGAATAAGTGCCGGGGTCCTCGTCAGGAGGCTCCTGGAGCTTGAACCACCCATTGACCCTGCCAGAGCTTCCAATGACAGCACCTACACAACTACTAACCATCACACTATTGCAAGTAGGATGATTCATACTAATCCAGGCCCGCAAAGCTATCAAGAAGGTTTAGGCGGTCAGGTATTAGTCATTTTTCTAAATGTATATTGTATTAATGCACCACCGTTGTAGAGTTCATCACTAATTAGATAAACAGCCACTAAGTGACAGACTCTCATAAGTACCGGTATTGACAATTAAGTGCTGGTGCAGAGCACCGGAAACCACTGCTCAAATTAAGCACTGAAATCATCTTAGGATAGAGTGCATTATGCAAGATCATTTACGTTACTGCAAATAGTACTGTGTTTGGATCGTATCAGGAATCTGGCACTTGAGACCAGATTCATGAATCTCTTTTACCCCTGAATGTTCTGGAGTAGGTTACCCCTTACTTGAGAGTAATTCAATTCTTTGTAAACCGATCCCTCGGCAACTGACCATCTACTCCATTTGTTCCTGGTGTCTCATTTTACCTGGAAGCCCCTATAGTCTACTAACGCTGGCATGGCTTTTTTGAAATTTGTAATTCACGTTGTAATACAAAGTTATAATATTATAATATTTATAATATTGTATATAAAAAGTATGTCACAATTACGCTTGTTTTTAACACGCCACAAGGATGAGTCTATTGGTTATTTATTTTATTGCTGTAATGACGTGTAGCACGCAGCTGATCACAGAACGCAATCAGTCAGATGATTTGAGGAACAGTTATCTCTCAAAAAGTCATCAATGCTCAGAAGGTTAACCCTCTTCCCTCGTATTCCTATAATAACAGGATTAAACTTGGCGTTTCCCGTTAGATCCCATCGATTTGCCTAGTACTGTCTGGTTCCACTTTGTTTCTACAAAAGACACATAAGGCACAGTCATGTCTAGAAGATGCTGTCTGTGCAAGCCGACTTTTACCTCTTTACCTCTGGAAGTTTGCAGAAAAGAAAATCCTCTGCCTGCTCTACTGCAATGTAATCACCAAGCCCAGAGAGAGGCGTTAATGTGCAGTACAACAGAGCAAATCAGTCATTGACTTCCTGGTGTAAATGATGGCCCATAACTTACCCACAAAATTCATTTACATCTTTCCGAAGCGGGTATGCTCCCTGTAAATTGCATTCATGTCTGTGCAAAGCTGATATTTAATTGAAAGTGATCGGCAATAACTCAAGCTGACAGTCAGACTGCAGCAAGTTTGCAATGGGAATACCTGTCAACTGAGGTAATTGAACATGAAAAGCAGCCCACCATTGCCCTCATTCTTCTTGGTCCTGTAGAAGCAAAATATTAAACAACGAGAAGCAAATGGATTTTGTTCAGCATTTTCGAGAGACACTTGCTTTTCATGAGCATCTTAAACGACACAGATGCTTTTGTTAGCAGATGATGGGGAAATAAAGTTTAAAAAACTCAACACACGATTTCAAGTAGAACAATGCTTTAACGTGCAGTGATGCATGAAGAAGGTACTTGAGACATATACGCTGCCACTCGACCGCCAGGGCCGGACTGGCTACAGGCGTTTTTGAATGCGGCTGGGCTGGGGGCTGATTTCGTTCATGGGGTCCTGCGTGTGCTGAACGAAATTCGTTTTGCTTTGTTTATTTCAAAGCACATGCAGGTCTCCATCAACGAAATCAGCCCCCACCGCAGTGAAATCAGCCCCCAGCTCAGCAGCATCCCAAAACGCCCGGTAGCCAGTCCGGCCCTGTCAACCGCTCACACAACAAGCATTTACAATGCAATACGTCTCGCAGTGTTTCAGCTATTGGCATTGTAAATAACAATGCCTTTTATTTATGTTTTTAAAACAAAAACAACAAAAAGGCATTATTATTTGCAATGTCAATAGCTCAAACTCGCGTAAATGGGAGACCTATTGCAGTGCAAATGCTTCTTTCTCTACTCTCAGCTCCAGTTAAAGCGATTCCTCAGCAAAGCTCAGTACCAAAGCCCGTATTAATTAGATGGCATGTGTGAAGCTCGGCCTTCCTCTTGGCAGTTGAAAACACGCACTGGTACCAGCAAGCAAGTACTGGCAAGTTTAAATACTGTTCTCCAAGAGAACTTACAGGTATCACAATAGGGAAATACAAGCATTTCTGTACAAGGAACTACAGACTTCCTTTCCGAGGAACCAGATGCGTCACCTTTACAGACCTACCGATTCTGAGGCAATATCGACTGCCTGGCATAAAAAACCTGACAAGAAACCAATCACTCCATCCAAAAAACTACAGACACCCCCCTCACCACGAAACACAGACATCGATCCTTGAGTAGCTAGCTGCAGGCATTCCACCGGAGGAACCACAGACATCCCCATTTACAGACAATAAAAGTTCCCCTACATGCGGATCCTGCTGAGGAACCAGCCACTCAAAAGAACGCCAGACAACCACGTCACAACAGGCATTCCTACTTGAGCAGCTACAGACATTTGACCCTAGGAACTACAGACACCCCGCTGCAGACATATCCATCTCCAGGAAATACAGACATCAAGCACACCCATTCCGAGGAAAAGCAAGCATCCCTAACATGCACCACAATACAGACCTCCCCAAGGAAATAGAGAAACACCCACCACAAGGAAACACAGATATTAAAGGCTGTCCGGCATGTGGATCCTGCCGAGGGACCGATCACTCTAATAAACTTCAGACACCCCTGCCACGGGGAAACAGACCTTCCTTCACGAACAGTTGCAGTCACCCAACCCGAGGAAATACAGACCCCAGGTACAAACACCATCGCCCCTGCGAAACAAAGAAGGCAAGACATCCCTGAATGAAGAACTACAGACATTCAGACTGAGAAACCAGCCAAATCACTGTTAAATATACATGCAGACAGTGCTTTAAATGGGCCGGTACTGTCCGGTATTGAGTACCAGCACTTTTTTAATTTAAGAGGGAGAGTACCTGCGCTTCTTAAGAGAGACATAATACTTTCAATTGTAGACTATAAGCACTTCTATTTTTCCATTTCAAGCACCTAATACATCCCAACCCCGAATAAATGCAGCTGTCCCTACATAAGGGGAACACAGAAACCCCAGCCAATATGATGAAATAAACATGTCAGTCAAACCCCAAGGAACAGAGACGGATCCCCTTCAGACGCTAACATCACGAGGAAGAGCGGGGCTCCCACATGAGCAACCACAGATCTCTTGCCCTGAGGAGTCATCAACATTCCACCCCGAGGAACTGTAGACATAAGCCACAATGGACGAAGATATCCCTGCTGAGAGACGACTAAAACGGGCTACGGGGGAATACCGGACCAACCCTTTCCCACCGCAGGCAGGTCATTGAGGAGGTACACTCAGAACTCGAAATGTGACACCAGACTTCTCCTGGAGTTTGAGCAACCTGCATAGGAACCTCCATACTCAGTGGAAACCGACCCCACGGTAAACCGTACTCCTCCCTATAAAGCGCTCTGTGGCGGCCAAGGTGCTGCATGCAGCGCTTTACAAATACCAGGTTAATACAGCGAAAAAACGAACAAGTCTGCTCCATGAGAAGCAGCAGTCACCCTCCTCAAAGAACCAAAGAGTCCCCCAGTAAGGAACCACTGACATCCCTCCATGAGGAAACACAGACACCCTTCCATGCAGAACCACAGACATCCCTCCGTGTGGAACCACAGGCATCCCTCTGCAAGGAACCAAAATGAGAGAAAACAACCACAGATATCTCCCGGAGAGGAATCACAGCCAACCATCCGTAAGGAACCACAGACATCCATCCGTGAGGAACCTCAGACATCTCGCCGCGAGGAACTGCAGACATCCCTCCGCAAGGACCCTAAATCAGAGTGGAACCATAGCATCCCTCAGAGAGGAAATTCAGCCATGTCTCCGTGCGGATCAGCTGTCATCCACCCTTAAGGAAACACATCCAAAGGACGGGGCGACTGCCTCCACATACAGGTCATGTCAGGAGATAAAATGCTTTAGCTCTGCTGATTTTGAACAGACACCGCCCATGCAATAAACGCTACCTGCACCCGTTGTGCCATTGTCAACCTCTAGCGCCCGGCTTCTGTCAAGAGCTGCAGGCGCCCCGCCGTGGAAAATGCAATAAAAACAAGTTTTTCTTGTATGGAGTTTCAAACTGATTGTGCGATCGCCAGTAGCGGACACTTTTTGTAAACATACCAGCCATCACCTTTTGTTTTATTTACTGCATGTACTACCCCGCCCCTCAAAATGTATTGAAAATTGCTGATTGTGTACAAAAGAAATGCACTGAAAAAATATTGCCACACTGAAAAGAATTTCAACTGATGTGCTGTAAAATCATGTAGTCTTGGAGACAACTTTTAGTCCAAAGACGACGTCACCTCCATAATGCACTTCCCCACTTGTATCTCTTGAAGAACATCCTGCCACTTGGTAGTCTCTTCTGAACATATTTAATCAATCAATCGTAAACTTGGCAGCACTCCACCTTGACACCAAATAGCCTTTCCAGTCAGTACCCTGTACTCCCATGTAAAGCCACTTAGTCCTTATGCCAGTGCTGTCCAGGAATGGAAAGTGAAAGCGCGGCATGCGCGCATTGCGCTCAAATGACGCGAGCCGTACACATGCACATCACGTGTCCGGGTGCGTGCTCATCTCCTGTCCCTCTTCGGAAGCAAAATCGTCAATAGATTTCGCCAAGGCAAGCAGCGTATGCGCTGCCTCGCTAAGCGAGACCTAAAAATAAGAAAAAGGACCAAAAGTTGCACAATTATTTTGCCTTTCTTTCACACCAAAACCTATTTATTGTTTCAGTAATAGTATTCACATTTTGGTGAACCTGTGCATCAGGACTTAAAGGCGCCTTTCCCTGAAGAATGCGACAGAACGATCACTTCTGCAAGTAATAGTTGTAGTATATTCTGCTGGGAATGGGGCCTGAAGGCCCTAAAACCAACATGGCTATGAAAAGGTCCACGTGTAAAATATAGCAAACAATAGTTACACAATAACAAATAATGCGATGACATGTAGATTAAAATTCACTCTGAAAAGCAAAACTCACGTTTGTACCAAATGAGAAACTAGGCTTTCTTTGGAGGCCCAAAGTCACATCTTCGTAGGTAAACATGTTACAGTAAGTGCAACCTTTGCTTCCATTTAATAGCTGACCTGGGTAAGATGCCATTTGTACGCCAAAGTGTGGTAAAAGTTGCGCTTACCGATCCAACCATTACTGTTACATAGAAGGAAATTAAAAAAAGCAAAGTCTGCAATGAGTTTAATAGGTAACAAAGTAATAAATAAAACAAATTAAAAGTGAAGAAAACATGGTACATGGGTTCAAACGTTAATTTAAAAATGAAAATAGCGCTCTAGAAGTCAATGGGAAAAGGTCCTCTATCCACAATTAGTGGAACAACAAGAAAAAGGTATCTATGATCTTCCATATAGTTGACCTGGTCCTAGGCACCCCGGGCAAATATACATTTTTGCCCGGGGTTTGTTCCCAGTTAAGGAGCCTAACATACAACTCAGGATGAATTATGGAGGTAACAAATGTAGAAATTAACCAACCTGGTGTCTGTATATAATTTAATATCCCAAAAGATCAGGACCTCTAACCTGATGTCTTTATAAAATCCAAAATTTCAAATTAAGAAGCTCTGAGCAAGACAAATTCAAAAGGTGGACAATTAATAAGTGCAGGAACTGATTTTTTATCTGATTTATGGACTCTGCTCACTGGCACACTGCTGTCTAGTGTCCAGTATATGTGCTTTGACCCCTATAAACATGTTGAAATCGATATACGCCAAATTGGAAAGTTTAAATTACCTATAAGTCCCTAGTGCATGGGATGAAATATTCCCAGAGCTTGTAAATTAAAATGTCACTAGTGAACTGTAGCACACATTGTGCTACCCCTACAGTGGCAGTGCACATCATAACTGCAGGCCTACCACTGTAGCCTGGCTACAGTTTAACAATACAGTTTCAACTTCCCAATATAACTCCTTTAGACAGGCCTAAACCCTTCTTTTAAAAAGTGCTAGTCACCCCTAAGTAGCCCTTAAATGCCAAGAGGCCGGATACATGGCATTTAAACATAGGACCTATAAGGTTGTACTGTACCCCAAAAACCCCAAAAACTACTTTCACTGGGTTACCATTTCCATAAGGAAGCAGTGGGTGTTAATATTTAAATTATGTAATGCTGTCACTGCCCAAGAAGGCAGCAGTGTTGTTGTGGTCAACAAGTCATCACTTAACAGGGATTAGCCATCTGGAATGAGGACAGGAACATTTGGTGCAACAAAGGGAAGATTTCATAGTACTTCCTATGACTGGAGAATGCAGAAGCCATTTTATATTATAGCTGATTCGGAAGATATGCAGTAAAACAAGAGAGGGGGTCCTGAAAAAGGTGATATTGATACTGCATATGTATGGAGTATGGGGAGTTATCCAGTCGCATATTAGTGCATAGGAGATGAACAAAGCCTCACCACCACTCCCTGAACATTCATAGACCTATGAAGACACATTTGTGAGAAAACTGGAAGATTCAGTCTGATGTCTGAGGGAAGAAGACTGAATGACTTTCCGTTTCTGCTGGCACTTGAGATACTCTCCAAGGATCAAGTGGTTGGCCTCCTGTTGCTGCTACAGTGACACAAAAAGCATAAGGGGTCCACGCTCTTAGGAAGGCCCCACAAACCATTTAGGTGTGGACCCTGTAAGAGTAAGAGCCCTGGCTGCAGAGAGAGCTGGTTCCTGGAACCCTGCCCTTTGAAACAGAGGGCTGTACCGGAGAATAGGAGTGACTTCCTCTTCACTAGAGATAATTTATGGGGTCTTTTTTGTAGCAGTAAGCAGGGGCTGGAGGGCTGCCTCCCACTTCATTCTGTGTGATTTACACCTCCCAGAAGTGCAACCAAAAGATTGCAAGCACTGGAATGTACAAGAATAGAATATTACTGAATTTGCCCCTTACCACAAACAACCAAAACTACCTCTAAATTAGGCCTGACTGCTCTATGCTAAGCTCCCAGAGGGTGAGCACAGGTTAGTTTAGGGTTTACCTGCCTCTTACCCTGACTAAGATTGTGGTTGCTGCTTGACCAGGGCTTATACCACAAACAACCAGAACTCATTTTCTAACAGCCAACTTTCTAAAAATGGAAATTAAAAATCTTACTTTAAGATTAAAGAGGATTTTTAATTACAATTTCATAGATATCCAACTGAACTGGCTACCGGATCTGCATCATAAGTTAGCACTTATTAAATGTAATAAGGCAACCAAATGTTATACTATGGGACAGCTGAGCCTCACAGTAGTGAAAAACGAATTTAGCAGTTTTTTACTACCAGGACATGTAAAAAGGTGCCCAACCTTTTAATTACAATGCACTCTACCCTATAGGCTACCTAGGGTGTACATTAGAGGTGACTTATGTGCAATAAAAGGGGAGTTTAAAGCTTGGCAAGAGGGTTATATTGACAAGTCGAATTGGCAGTTCAAAACTGTATTCATGCTGCAATGGGTGGCCTAGGACACGTTTTAAGGTGCTACTTAGGGGGTGGCACAATAAGTGCTTCAGGTTCACTGGTAGCCTTTGGTTTACAGGTCTAGGCACTACAATGAACCTATATGTAAATTAAATATTCCAATCAGGTGTGAGCCAATCAAACCTTGCTTAGGGGAGTGAGCACTAGCTAGCGCTTTAGCACTGGTCAGAAGCGGTGAAGGGCACAGAGTCCTAAGGACAACAAAAACAAATATCAGCCACAATGCAATAGGTCCCGCAATAGCAAGATTTTTAGCTCTTGGCATTGTAAATGACAATGCCTTTTATTTTTCATTTTTTTAAATGTGGAATAATAAAAGGCATTGTCATTTACAATACCAATAGGTCAAAGTTTGGCAAATGCGAAACCTATTTCAATACAGAAAGTGTGGTGTCATTGAGGTCGGCACCGCGCTATGCATTAAAGTGAAAAAAAGCTAAAACAGAGCATAATGCCCCTGAAGCGGGTGCCACGCTTAGCATCTAAGCAAAAAATAAAATGGAAACCAAGCGCGGTGTCCCTGAAGCGGGCACTGCGCTCCGCATTTAAGTTTTTTTTTAGAACTGAAACCGAGCGCAGTATCCCTGAAGCAGGTGCCGCACTCAGCATTTAACTAAAACAAAACACCCTGAGCGCGGTATCTCTTAACCAGACACCGCACTCAGCTTAAAAGTTTAATAGGAATGAAGAAAGATTAAAAGTTTCAAAATGAAGAAGCGACCGCCATTCTCCCATGAGTGCTGTGTGGGGAGGTAGGGAGGAGGCAGCCACATTTAAAGTGAATGAGCATAGCGCTGCATACAAGAAGCGCCTGCCATTGTTCCGCGAGTGCTGTGTGGGCGCTCTACAAATAGAAGAAGCAGCCACCATTGTGCTCATTATTCATTAAACAAAATACTGCTCACTGACTTAAAAAGCAGACTGTGTAACTATACATGTAAAAGTCCAGTTGTTATGGGAAGCTACAAATGCAGACAAGGCGGTACCAAGGAGAGACTAACAAGCCTATCCACAAATAAAAAGCAACCATTTAACAAGGACAATAACAGGAGCCATTTAAAAGGATGGACAGGAAAAGGGCGGAGCTTGTATGCCTAACCCTAACCACAGCATTCCTCGCAGCAGTGCAGGCTCGACTTAAAAACAAAAAAGGGGCCCTTTATACCTAACTTTTTCTTCCTCTCTTGTCCCCACTTTTATGCCTCTCTCTTGCTCTGTGACTAAGTCTGACTATTAATTAAAAAAAACATTCCCCAAAAATGAGTGCTGGTGCCCACCACCTGCACCCAGCCTTACACATTAATCACTGTGAGGCTGACACGCAAGCTCTAATAGCTGTTATAGACTCATAATGGTAGGAACTAAAATTCACAAACATTCCAGAGTGAGGGGAAATGCAAATCTTCACTAGATGTTAATTTCCCTCTCCTGACTAACTCGTTTCCTTTCAAGAACATTCTCTCCAAATGATTCCAAAGCCAAAAAGCGGCCCCTAACTGATGGACTGCAATAACACACATTTATTCCACGACTCATACATAAAGAGCTTCCGCTGTGCACGGATATTTTCAAAGCAGAGGCACAATAAAGTTATCTTTGACACAGCTGAGAAATAGGCTATTAAATACTTGTCCACATTAATCGAAAAAATGATCTACAATGAAGGTGCAGAAAACAGCCGGCACAGTATATTAGAGAGGGAAGCGCGCGCTGCTCTGATCTACAGTCCTCTTCATGCGCACATTAATTGGACGGTAAAAAAATTTCTACAGAAAAATAGGACACCGACCACAAATTATGCTCACATCTCAAGGATAGTCTAGTCTGGAGACAAGACAATTTGAAGAGACAGATACGATAGAGACATTGAAAAGCATCTGCCAGCCTGTGTTTAACAAGCTGTCGCCGTGAGAGTGAAAGCGTGGGGCAGGAGATGTGTGTACTCCGATCTCCCCTTCGGCCAAGAAACCAAGAACAACAGATCTCGCCAAGGTGTGCAGCGCACGCACTGCGTCACTAGGCGAGACTTAAAAATGGAGGTTGACAAGAAAAACTTTTGGGAAAAGACCATCCTAAGGCTGACAGACCTAACAATTACCATGAGTGAGAATCAGGTAGCGGACTCATCCAAGGTAATGGACCAAATACAAGGTGATCAAAAAACTAAAAATCCTGATGTACTAAATGGGAAGTTAATGGATAGTGGGTGTGCACTGCGATATTGTTTCCTTTTCAGTTCTTTGGTTTTCGTGCTCCTGGGTATCACTCCCGACTCTCGAGTGTGATAATATCGTGATTTGCAGATCCCAAACACTCGGTCTGTCTCCCTGGGCACTGTGTGTGCTGTGAACTCAGCTCTATATTTGTGAGAATAAAAGTTCTTGAAAGATACTGTTCGTGAATCTGTTTATTCAACGTTGTTTCAAAGTTTTAGATGTTCATTTCACATCTGATTTCATTTTTGTGGTGCATATTCATGTTTTGTATCGTTTTCAGCAATAATACATATACCACTTTGCCATTTCCCTTTCCCGATGCATTTCGGCGTCATGCGCCTTTATCAAGGGATTAATCATGGTGGCGTTTCTAAACCGTTACTCTGTTACGTCGCCAGGTGCAAGCTGGGCTGTATGCTTACAGCCCAGAATCTGTTTATTCAAATCTGTTTATTCAACAGCGTTGAATAAACAGATTCACGAACAGTATCTTTCAAGAACTTTTATTCTCACAAATATAGAGCTGAGTTCACAGCACACACAGTGCCCAGGGAGACAGACCGAGTGTTTGGGATCTGCAAATCACTAAATGGGAAGTTCCCATTTGCAACAGGTGCCTTTTCTGCTCATAAATTATAACGGTATACTCTATTTTTCTAAATTGGTTTGGCAATTTTAGTTTGCTTTTTACTTTAACATGTTTTGTACTCTTTGAACTAAACACACATTTCTCTGTGGAACTGCCTGCAGATGATTCTACCACTGTTACAAAGGGTTGAACAGCTTTTCTCTTAGAAATCCATTGAAACCTAACCAGGGTATGTTTATTAAGCTGGTGAAGGTGCCCTTCCAAACTAGAATAATCCACTTCCTGACACCCCCCTTCTATGTCCATAGATGTTTATATGTCGGTGGTGCAATTGAGGCCAGTAATTGCCCATCTCTATTTAAGAACATTCTCGATATGAATGAAATCTCGCCCAAGGCCAAAGACAAAAAAAGGGGGAAATGCTGCTTCGTGGTAGTGATGTGTGTTTTTTAATGGACGCTCACCACAATGCTGCACAGCTACCCCAGGACACACCCATGGACCATTCGCCTGCCACTCCTGCAAGTTCACCTGTATCAGGACCCACACCAAATCCACTTCCCCCAAACACAGCTCCGACTCTAACCACCTGAAGTGCATCCTGCTGAACACCCGCTCGGTCCACAGACATGCCACTGAACTCTGGGATCTACTCGACACTGCATCGCCGGACGTCGCCTTCCTTACTGAAACATGGATGAACGCCTCATCAGCACCCGACATCGCCATAGCCATCCCGGACAATTACAAGATCATCCGAAAAGACCGCACCATCCAAACAGGAGGAGGCATCGCCATCGTCCATAAGAACACCATCCGAATCACGACCAGCTCCAGCGACAACCTCGCGGCCGCCGAACACCTTCACGTCCAGATCCACACCGACCCCAGGACCACACTTAGAGGCACCCTCATCTACAGACCACAAGGAACCCACACACAATTCAACAAAGACATCACTGACTTCATCAGCCCACATGCCCTCACATCCGAGAACTACATTCTACTGGGAGACCTCAACTTCCACCTGGAAAAGAAAAACGACAGCAACACCACCACCCTTCTGGACAACCTGGCCAATCTCGGACAACTTGTTGACACCCCCACCCACTTAGCCGGACACACGCTCGACCCTATCTTCACCTTCAGCAAACACATCTCCTTCAATCACACCTCAACTCTTCATTGGACGGACCACAGCTGCGTCCACTTCAGCTACAAAAAGACCACGAATCACAACCCCTCACAACCTATTCCTCGAAGAAACTGGAACAAAATCACCTCCGACCAACTCACCACATCGCTTAACCAAAACCCTCCTGCCATTTCATCGGACCCAAACCAAGCCGCCACCAAACTCACACAATGGATCACCCACAGCGCTGACGAATTAGCACCCTTGAAAAACCACCAGATCAAACTAGGCAGCAAAAAGGCCCCCTGGTTCAGCGATGACCTTATGAAATCCAAGAAGTTATGTCGCACCCTCGAGAAAACCTGGAGAAAAAACCCAACCACTGACAACCTGACCACCTTCAAGGACGCCACCCGCAAACACCAACAATTGATCCGATCCACCAAGAAATCAGTATTCAAGGATCGACTCGACAACAACGCCCACACAGCAAGGGACTATTCAACATCGTCAAAGAATTTACCAACCCCACTGCCGGCACCAACGACATCACTCCCTCCCAAGACCTCTGCGACTCTTTATCCTCTTTCTTCCACAACAAAATCGCTGACATACATAACAGCTTTGAAAACCAGTCCGAAGAACAGTCCACTCCACCCACATCTGAACCAAAACAGCACTCTCACAACCTGTGCGCCTGGAACCCAATCACTAGTGAAGACACCATCCGCCTGATGAACTCCATCCACTCAGGTTCTCCAACCGACCCATGTCCCCACCACATCTTCAACAAAGCAGACTCCATCATCGCACCCCATCTACGCAATGTCATCAACTGTTCCTTCAACTCCGCTACCTTCCCGGAAAGCTGGAAACATGCCGAATTCAGAGCCCTTCTGAAGAAACCCACAGCAGACCCCTCTGAACTTAAGAACTACCGCCCCATCTCACTCCTCCCATTCCCTGCCAAAGTCATTGAGAAAGCCGTCAATAATCAGCTCGCCGCCTTCCTCGAATCCAACAATTCCCTCGACCCCTCACAGTCCGGCTTCCGAGCCAAACACAGTACCGAAACCGCCCTCATCGCAGCTACATCCGAACGCTACTGGACAACGGAGAAACGGTTGCCCTCATCCTACTTGACCTCTCCGCCGCCTTCGACACAGTCTGTTATAGCACCCTCATACAACGCCTCAGCAACGTCGGAATACAAGGAAACGCTTTGGACTGGATCATCTCGTTCCTCACCGGAAGAACCCTGAGAGTCCGCCTCCCACCATTCAAATCAAAGGCCACCGAAGTCATCTGCGGCGTACCACAAGGATCATCTCTCAGCCCCACCCTCTTCAACGTTTACATGAGTCCCCTCGCATCCATTGCGCGACAACACAACCTCAACATCATCTCCTACGCAGACGACACCCAGCTGATCCTCTCCCTCACCAAAGACCCAAACACCGCCAAAACCAATCTACACGAAGGAATGAAAGAAGTAGCCGAATGGATGAAGAACCGCTGTTTAAAACTTAACTCTGACAAAATGGAAGTCCTCATCTTAGGATCATCCCCCTCTGCCTGGGACGACTCCTGGTGGCCACCGGCCCTTGGTACTGCACCCATACCTACAGATCACGCACGTAACCTAGGCTTCATCCTAGACTCCTCCCTCTCGATGACCAGACAAGTCAATGCCGTCTCATCTTCATGCTTCAACATCCTACGCATGCTCAAAAAAATCTTCCGTTGGATCCCCACAGAAACAAGAAAGACAGTCACCCACGCACTGGTCACCAGCCGACTGGATTATGGAAATACCCTTTATGCTGGAACCACAGCCAAACTACAGAAAAAACTCCAACGCATCCAAAACGCCTCAGCCAGACTCATACTGGACATCCCCCGTCAAGCTCACATTTCCGGTCACCTGAAGGAACTCCACTGGCTCCCCGTCAACAAGAGAATAACCTTCCGTCTCCTCACCCACGCACACAAGGCCCTCTATGACCTAGGACCCGAATGCCTCAACACACGACTGTCCTTCTACACACCCACCCGCCAACTACGATCATCCAACCAAGCCCTCGCCACAGTTCCGCGCATCCAGAGATCCACCATGGGAAGAAGATCCTTCTCCTACTTAGCGGCCAAAACCTGGAATTCTCTCCCCTCTCACCTCCGCCTTACACAGAACCACCTCTCCTTCAGAAAGCAGCTAAAAACCTGGCTATTCGATATATAATGCACCCATCTTCCCTCAAGCGCCTTGTGACCCTCTGGGTGAGTAGTGCGCTATACAAATTCCTGAACTTGAACTCGCAGAGGATTACTGCTTCACTATATAGTATGTAGACCCACTGAAAGATCCTTTTAATGCCACCACTCTTCCTTATGGAATTTGCATCGAAGTGCAAAATAGATATAGTGTTACATATTGTGCGCTCTACTTTCCTAGACATCGCATACTGTGGTCATGTATTAGCATACTTCCCTTGTAAAAGTATAGTGTTAAATTCAGAATTTTGAGGGAAATGTGGATCTAATCTGTTGATCTACCAAGCACTTATCAATTTTAGACCATGCAAGAAGGAGACCTTTTATGTCATCAACGTATGCGATTCCTTCAAAATACACAGTCTTCAAACCACCTGTAGCAACCAACTACCATCATTTCAACGGAGACTTAGTTATTGATTTTTTTTAGCCGGCAGGAGCTGGAACGGGTCTTTCAGCACTCATGCGGGAAAAAAACATTGATTAGTGGTTCATCAAAGTATTGCTAAACTGCCAGCTTGTGTGACAATTTATCTATGAGTGATCTATATCAAATATTAAAAGAGGCCCCCAATTGAGCCAGGCTCCCGAGTAAACCAAAAAGTATAACTGTCATATATACGGATTAAAAACTGCAGTACAAATCTTTCTCCCAAACAGGAAAGAGGCAGCTCTTCCGGGATAGTGTATGCAGTTTTATTAATATGCCCCTTTTATATTGTATTGTATCATGGTAAACACTGCAATTTATTTATGTTTATTTATTTTCAATTGACCCAATTCATAAAGGGACTTATGTGTTGTAAAGTTAAAAGTGCGGAGACTCCACACTTGTAACTTTCCTGCATGTAAGTCCATTTGTGAATCGGGCTCGATTAGGAAGGTGCTCTACTCAGAGGGTGAACCCCCAGTACACACGAGGGGCAATTAGTGGTAATTTGCAGGTCGTGCATTAGCAAAGGCAATTTAATTTTGCTAAAATTATATATAAAATGACATACATGATACTTACTTAAAGATACTTTTAGTCAGCTCTTTTCATCCATTTGCCTGTTGTGCAATTCACGTTTTTCTTCCGCTCTCTAAAGCCTACAGCATTTAGCAATGGGTAAGCCTATTTCAGCCAGTGGATACATTTACTTTGTGTGACTGCATTTCGCCCTTTCAGAAGGAGCACTTCCGTATACAATGTAGTTCGCCTCAGTGCCAGTGTTTTTGTTTCTACTTTATTATTACTTTTGTGTTGCCTTTGTGTGTACATTTTAATCTGATAGCAGGATACTTTCTCCCAGGGTGGGTAAATTCCATTTGTAGTGGCCTTTGTTAGTCTGACTGCTGCTATTTTACAGCATACCAAATTGTGTTAAATTGAAACTTTCAAAACTTGTGGGGCGCTCCAGTCCGCTCCTATCTTGAAAGTTTCGGGGTCATTCGGCAAGCGGGGGCCAAGAAAAAAGGGGGGTCCCAAAACGTGTTTTCTCCAAGCAATTTTCCATAAGAAACTTTAGACACAGCTACAGCCCGAAATGCTAAACGGAATTACACCAAATTCGGCAAAAAGGTAGCCCTTGGTTCAGAAAGAGACCTTTTTGTTAAATGGTGAACTTCTGTTCAGTAGTTGCTGAGAAAATTAAAATTAAAAAAGTTTCGATATCTAGAGGCGCACACGATCCGCGCACCCTCCCGATCACGAGCTGCAGGTTAATTGGCTGTCAACACTCCAAACCAGGAAGTGTTGGCAGCCATCTTGTGTCTCGGTAGAACCGAGGCACAAGAAAAGAGAAAAACAAACGTGCAAAACACGAAAAGGGGGCAGAGTAGAAATACCCTGGCCCCCTAGGCCTACTCAGGGGGTCCCACAAGGACCCCCAAGGCCCCCCCCCAATTTTTTTTTTTAAATCGTGGGACACGCGGATGATCCGCTGATCCGGCCGCGAAAAAAAAAGAAACGAAGCGCGGGCTCCTGCGCTTCATTACTATTTAGCTCCCGGGTGGGCCAAGTTCCGGGGCAATCTTTATATTGTAATGGGGGGTCCAAAGGGGCCTGCCAGCCCCGAGGACCGCCACCCCCCAGGGCTTTTCAAAAATATGTGCGGGGGGCTCACAGCCCCCCCAGCCCTGGGGACCGCCAACCCCGGGGCTTGTAAAATAAATGGGTGGAGGGGCTCAAAGGCCCCACAAAGCCCTGGGGAGCCCCCCCAGGACTTTTTGAAAATATTTGTGGGTGGCTCACACCCCCCCACAGCCCCGGGGACCGCCACCCCCCGGGGCTTGTGTTTTTTTTTTTAAAGACCTAACCTGTGTGGGGGGGGGGCTCGAGCCCTCCCACACGCCCTGGGGACCGTCACCTCCCCGGGCCACTAAGTATGCAGATTGTGAGGTCAGTTATAGACCCCCAGCCCCGGGGACCACCACCTCCCCAGGGCTTTGCTAATGTTGGGGGGGGCGGCGCGCCCCCCTCCTGGAGCCCTGTCATGGTTCTGGGGACCACCACACCCAGGGCCGGATCCTGCAGTGTCCCAGGATGCCCACACCTGGGACACTGCAGTTTGCTATAGCAGGGCGGGACCCTCATGGCTCCCGCCTTGCCATAGCAAACTGCTTTGGTTTTTGGAAGAGAGAGCAGGTAACCTGCTCTCTCATCCAAAAACCAAAGCAGATTGCTTTCCCACACGGGGAGCTGCATCTTAGCAGCTCCCCGTGTTGAAAAGCAATGCCGGCTCCTGCAGGATGCGGGGAGCCGGCAGGACCGTGGGGGGATTGGGGACCCCCCCACAGTCCCCAACGGAGAGGGCCAGCCCCGTGGGTTGATGTCCCCAGGGCTATTAGTGGCCAGGGAGGGGTCACAAAAATTAAAAATAATAATAAAAAAAAAAGGCCAGCCCCAAGGGATGGGGTCCCCAGGGCCATAAATGACCTGAGGACTCTCACAAAACCCCTTACCTACCCCACTTCTTCCCCCTTTTCTTCGGGCACAGAGTTTTTTGCATATATGTGCTTTGATGAGCATGTGAATAAATAACATCTCTCAGTAACTAAATGTGTAATTGTTTTAGTCTGGAATAATAAAAAAAAATGTGTGCTGTCTGTAATGTACATACCATTTTCCCTGTAATGAGGAGTGGGGCAAGGCAGCCCCCCTCCAAAAGAATAAACAAAAAAAATAGCCATGCTCCGGGCGCCCTTCAATTTATTTATTTTTAAAATAAAATTGGGATCAGGCCGTGGGGAATGGGGTCCCCAGGACCAGTAAAAAAGGAAAATAAGGGGGGCCACACATCCCCCTTTCTTAAAAAAAGAATATAAAAAAAGGCCGGCATCGCGCCGGAGGCCCCGCCCCCTCGCTGCAGCACTCTGCAAACGTGCCCCCTGGCGTGTTTGCAGATGGGAAACTTATTACCCTTGAATACTGGGGGTCCCTGGGGGCCAAGTAGCGCTCTAGGAACCTCCAGGATGCGCCAGGGAGCTGCCTTGCGGAGAGCTGTTCAGAGCCAATGCCCCTTTTACACCTCTCTGCAACCCAGCTCTGTGGCGCATAATGGAGGTACCTGGTGGGCTAGTTGCACCCCAGGGACCCTCAGGATTCAAGGGGACTTAATCCCCCAACTTAAAACGCGCCACGGGGCGCGTTCGCGTTTGCACAGTAGTGAAGGGAAGGGAACTAGCCCACCAGGTACCTCCAATAGGTGCCACAGAGCTGCGTTGCAGAGTGTAGTAAAAGGGGGTTGAGCCTCTGAACACCTCTCTGCAACACATCTCCCTAGCGCATGCTGGAGGTACCTGGTGGGCTATTTGGCCCCCAGGGACCCTCAGGATTGAACAGGAATTAATTTCCCAACTTAAAATGCGCAACAGGGCCTGTTTACGCACATGTCACCTCAGGCCACGCACCCTTCCTTCACCACTGTGCAAACGCACCCCCTGGTGAGTTGTAAGTTAGGGACTTAATTCCCGTTCAATACTGAGGGTCCCTGGGGAATTGATTATTCTTCATTCTTGAGGTCCCCTGGGGGCCAACTAGCCCACCAGGTACCTCCAGTTTGCGCCAGGGAGCTGCGTTGCAGAGATATGTTCAGAGGCCACACCCCTTTTTACACATCTCTGCAACGCAGCTCTGTGGCGCTTACTGGAGGTACCTAGTGGGCTAGTTGGACCCTAGGGACCCTCAGGATTCAAGGGGACTTAATCTCCCAACTTAAAACGGCTACAGGGAGTGTTTACATGGTGGTGAAGGGAGGGGACCGGGCCTGAGGTGACGTGTGGCGTTTTAAGTTGGGGAAATAATTCTTCAATCCTGAGGGCCCTTGTGAGCCAACTAACCCACCAGGTTCTTCCAGTACGCGTCACTAGACTGCGTTGCAGAGAGGTGGTCCAGGCGGTGCCCCTTTTTACACCTCTTTGCAACGCAGCTCGGTGGCACTTACTGGAGGTACCTAGTGGACTAGTTGGACCCAAGGGACCCTCAGGATTCAAGGGGACTTAATCTCCCAAATTAAAACAACCACAGGGCGTCTTTACACAGTGGTGAAGGAAGTGGCCTGAGGTGAAGTGTGCAAACACACCCTGTGGTGCATTTTTAGTTGGGGAATTAAGTCTCCTTTAATCCTGAGAGTCCCTGGGTCCAACTGGCCCACCATGTACCTCCAGTAAGCACCACAGAGCTGTGTTGCAGAGAACTAGTCCGAGGCCATGCCCCATTTTACACCTCTCTGTAATGTATCTCTGTGGCACTTACTGGACATACTTGGTGGGTTAGTTGGCCCTCAGGGACCCTCAAGATTCAAGGGGACTTTATCCCTAACTTAAAACACCCACAGGATATGTTTGCACACATGTCATCTAAGGCCCCCACCCTCCCTTCATAAGTGTGCAAACTCACCTTGTGGCACGTTTTAAGAGGTAGTTTTAATCACCTTGCCCTATTATATACTAGGGGCTTACAGAGGAGGTAATGCTAATCACAGGGGTACCCCAACGCATAGTGTTCCCTATTGTATGTAGGTGTTTTCACTATATTCTAAGTGTCTTTTAGCATACCACTGGCTCTAGGTCTGATTAGTCAGAGTCAATTAACACCAGTGCCTGTCTAAAAAAGTTGTGGGCATAGGATGAATTTGTAACAAGGCCTCTTTCTCCTCCTCTATTGGTTCTTTCTGCACATGTATTGCTTCTTCCTGCAATTTTCTTTGTCTTTGAGGACTTCTGATGCTTCTTTCTGCATTTCATTTGCTTCTTTCTGTGCGTTTTTTCTTCTTTCTTCACATGTCCTACCTCTGTAATCATAGTTAGAAACTAGCTTCTAAATAACCTTTGAAATTCACTGAAAAAATTATAGGTTTCAGGTATGTTATAGTTAGAAATTAGCATTTAAAAAACCTTTGAAATTCACTGAAAAAAACCATAGGTTTCAAGCACGTTATAGTTAGAAATTGGCATTTAAAAAACCTTAGAAATTCACTGAAAAAACCATGGGTTCCAGGGGCGTTATAGTTAATTGCACATTTCACTTGTACACAACCATAGAAATTCCCCCGTTATAGTTATAACTTGCGCACCTGCAATGCACTGCTGATGACATCACATATTACATCACTCATGACATGGTCAGTAACATCACTCATGACATCACTGATAACATCTCAAATGACTGATTACATCACTGATGACATCATCCTTGTGATAGAGTAGCAGACCTCCTCTCAACCTAAAATAACCTTTGATACACACACTCAAAAATAGAAACTAACATTTTCAAAACAATGGAGATTCCAATACCAGTTACAACACACCTATTCAGCAATTCCAAGGTCTACACACACATCCACTCATTCACAAACAGTTCTATACAGTCACTCATACATGTACTCACTCATCATATGTACTCATACACCTATACATCCTGTTACACACTGACACTCATCCATAGAGCTACTCACACACATAGTCACACATGCAAACAAAGTATCAAATGTCCATTTATTTGTATATACAGTTATAAACACACCACCACACTTACTTCTACAAAAACTTACACATACTTACTCTCCTAAACAATCACTCTCACATACATCAATACTCACATATACTAGTTTAAATCATACATAGTTACTCATAAAGACACTATTGAGACAGTTATTCACTCACTAACACACCCATACACACACTCATCCACCCACACAGTCCTGCATACATGCTGTGTTCAACACATACAAACAGTGAGTCACTCATTCATGCATCTATGCACTAATACCCCCACCTAACCACATAGACACTAAGACACTCATACTAATAGTCAAAAAAACAACTAATAACCCAAATAGACACTCATGTAGCTACTCATCAACCCATGCAGCCACTTATACACAAAGGGGTCGATTCCGATCCTGGAAAAAAAACGTCTGTACGATTCGTATCCTGAGCCCTCTCCGTACGAATGGTAAACATGCTGTACGACCCGACGAGTACGATCCGGACCAGGGTATGAGAACGCGATTCATACGGTCCACGTCAGGTAAGGGCGATTTGTACGTAAAAGCACACAATCACATATACGCGGTACGGTCCGTACACCCCATGATCGCGGGGTACGGTCTCTGTACGATTCGTACGGAGTCCTGCTCCTGGTACGAATCATACTTCGTCGTACGTACGGGGGACGTTGCAGGGTACGATTCGTACGGGAAAAACGCTCCGAACAGCTATTCGGAGCGGTTTTTCCTGAATCGGAATTGACCCCAAAGTGAGAGACTTATTCAGATATTTACATATTTAAACATTACTCACTAACCCAAGTATTCACTAAGATAACTTAATCAGTCAGTTATACAATCAATTTTACAACAAAAAAATCATCCATTTAGACACTTATATACCGATTTATTCTTCCATCGACCTTGAGATGTACCTATATAAAACATTTAATTTTCAGAAAAACACACATTCACTGGATGATGTCATTAGTGATGTCATTTGAGATGTCTTCAGTGATGTCATGAGTGATGTCACTGACCATGTCATGAGTGATATAATGTGTGATGTCAGCAGCAGTGCATTGCGGGCGCACGAGTTATAGTTAGCTGAACTAACAGGGGAATTTCTATGGTTTTGTACGAGTGAAATGTGCAACTAACTATAACGCCCCTAATACCTATGGTTTTTTCAGTGAATATACATCTATATGTGTCCCTCAACCAATCTATCTGTCTTTGTAAACCTCTTTATTTCTCTTTCTTTTAAACCCTCTCTAATCATCTATATTTTCAGCCTCAATAAATTCATAAAAAAAGGATTAGCAAAGGCAAAACTGGGAGCTAGCACCAGACCTATTGTCTTTTTAGATCTGGTGTTAGCCAAGACCTCTTGATGTTACTAAAAGTATGTGTATAACATAGTTTCTTGTAGGGGTTTTCAAGCAGACTTCATCCATTAATCTGTGATTAAATCATTGCACATGTTCCTTCCACCCTCTAGACCATTCATCATAAGGCAAAGGGTCAACTCACTTCAGCAATTGGCTGACTGCACCATGAGGTACGGCATGTAATCCTTTCACAAGGAGCATATAAACAAAGTAGTTCCTTCCAGTGCCAGGGACTAATATCGTAAAGTGTACTTTTCTGAGACCATAAAAAAAGTTTGCCTTTAGCCCATGTATTTTTTTTAGGTTGGTGAGGGCCCAGCAGCTTCCACAACAGTAGACATTTGCAAAACACATGACAAAAGAAAAGAAGCATTACCAATGACAAAAAGCAGATGGACAACGCCAGACCTATCAGCTTTACCAATGCTTGTTTTTCATATGCTCCCAAAGTGAGGGTTGGTAAGTTTCTAGCTGGCCATTATAATGAGGAAATCAATCCTTAGATCAGTACATACAAGGAAATATGAAAGAAAATAGTTATTTATTTTCACAGATTTTAAATTACTTACTATTTCCTCCTTCTACAAGGTCAAAACACATTTTTAAATGTGTTATTTGGAGAAACGGGCTTCAGTAGCTACAGCTTGCTACAAGAATTCATTAATAAAATTACATTAAATTAAATAAATTATTTAAATTATGTCATTCGGTACTAGAACATGTGACTGAGTAGAAAAATAAAAAGTAAAGAATTGATCAGTGTAGTACAAAATGAAAACATTGTTCCCAAGTTTCTGATAATCTTGTAAGACTCTTTTTTTCCATAGACTTTAAGAATGGCAGGTGCAATTTCATTGTAATAGCACGGATTATATGACAGAATTTCGACAGACAGAATTTCGACCTACACATATATCGGCGCAATTATATCGATTGCAAGAATATTGACGCCCTATCTACAACATGGTAAGTACCAAAATATCGAAAAAATAATATCGATGTTAAAAATATCGTTGTTAAATATATCGGGTTTTTTTGGGTTTAAAAAAACATGAAAAATAATGTAAATAATACTTATAAATTACTTAAACATATTTAAATATATTTAATAATGTTAAAAAATAATACATATTTAATTAAAAAAATTACAAATTAACAAAACATATATAATATATACTTACTTAACAATATTTTTTAATAATTATGTCAATTATTTATAATTTATTAAAAAATAATATAAATTACTAATGCATTTACATACATAGATTAATATAATATATAAATAAATATATATTTAAAACATAATAATTAAATAATTCTATATTTTTAAAGTTAATTAAATACAACATTATCTAAATTACTACAAAATATATAAAATACATAAATAAATAAAACTACTATTTAAAGTATAAAAATAACTACAGTAATAAAAACATTGGATAGCGTAGATTGTAACATTTCTATTCCCAATTAAGAAAATTAAATAGTAGTGAAAACGTTAAATAGTGTAAGGGTCAAAATTACTATTCCAACTCCAGAGAGTGCAACAGTAGGGAAAGCGTTGGATAGCGGGTGGGTAAAAATTACTATTCCCACTCCAGAGGGTGCAAAAGTAGGGAAAGTGTTGGATAGCGTAGGGGTAAAAATTACTATTCCCACTCCAGAGGGTGCAACAGTAGGGAAAGTGTTGGATAGCGTAAGGGTAGAAATTACTATTCTCACTCCAGAGGGTGCAACAGTAGGGAAAGTGTTGGATAGCGTAGGGGTAAAAATTACTATTCCCACTACAGAGGGTGCAACAGTAGGGAAAGCGTAGGATAGCGGGTGAGTAAAAATTACTATTCCCACTCCAGAGGGTGCAACAGTAGGGAAAGTGTTGGATAGCGTAGGGGTATAAATTACTATTCCCACTCCAGAGGGTGCAACAGTAGGGAAAGCGTAGGATAGCGGGTGGGTAAAAATTACTATTCTCACTCCAGAGGGTGCAACAGTAGGGAAAGTGTTGGATATTGTAGGGGTAAAAATTTCTATTCCCACTCCACAGGGTGCAACAGTAGGGAAAGCGTTGGATAGCGGGTGGGTAAAAATTACTATTCTCACTCCAGAGGGTGCAACAGTAGTGAAAGTTTTGGATAGCGTAGGGGTAAAAATTCCCATTTCAGAGGGTGCAACAGTAGGGAAAGCGTTGGATAGCGGGTGGGTAAAAATGACTATTCTCACTCCAGAGGGTGCAACAGTAGGGAAAGTATTGGATAGTGTAGGGGTAAAAATTACTATTCCCACTCCAGAGGGTGCAACAGTAGGGAAAGCATTGGATAGCGGGTGGTTAAAAATTACTATTCTCACTCCAAAGGGTGCAACAGTAGGGAAACTGTTGGATAGCGTAGGGGTAAAAATTACTATTCCCACTCCAGAGGGTGCAACAGTAGGGAAAGCGTTGGATAGCGTAAGGGTAAATATTACTATTCCCACCCCACCCTATTCCCCTATAAACACACAACACGCTCCAGTACTATCACATAACATTTAATTGAAAATTAATTATCAATTAAATAATTACTTAATCAATTGAAATAATTAATTGCAAATAATTTTTTTAAAAAATTAATATATACATAAAAATATAATAAATTATTTGTAATTAAATCAGTTCCCACCCTATTCCCCTATAAACCCACAACCCGCTCCAGTAGTAACACATAACATTTAATTAAAAATTACATTAATTACCAATTAAAGAATTAATTTATCAATTAAAAAAATTAATTACCAATTAAAGAATTAAATTATCAATTAAAAAAATGAATTACCAAATAAAGAATTAATTTATCAATTAATAAAATTAATTACCAATTAATAATTAATTACAAAATAAAATATACGTAAAAATTATTTAATTAATTACAATTAAATTACTTCCCACCCTATTCCCCTATAAACCCACAACCCGCTCCAGTAGTAAAACATATAATTTACTTATAAATATACATAAATTATCAATTAAATAATTAATTAATCAATTAAAATAATTCATTGACAATTAATATTTAATTACAAAATAAATTTATCATTAAAAAATATTTAATTAATTACAAATAAATTACTTCCCACCCTAGTCCCCTAAAAACCCACAACCCGCTCTGTTAGTAAAACATATAATTTACTTTTATATATTTTTTTTATATAAAAAATATTAAACACATATTATAACAATTAATTTAAATACTTAACTAAAATTTATAACACATATTAGTAAATCGAAATTACTTACATCGATATATATGCTATCGATATAAGTAATGTCGATATTACTTACATCGATATATATGCTATCGATATAAGTAATTTCGATATTACTTACCTTAGGGTCGATATTCTGTCCATCGATATTCTGGACATCGATATTCTGTCCCTTCGATATTTGATATTAGCAACTCGATATAAGTGTAGGTCGAAATTAAAGATTCGATATTTTGACTGAGTACCGTAATAGCACATTAGTGCACACCAGGTGCTCACTGAACGAGGGAGCTGATTCACCCACTCGTGGTCTATAAATAGGCTGGGTTTGAAAATTGCAATAAATACGATAGCTGCATTCCACCTAGGCATACACAGGCCGATGCCCAAAATAATGTTACTTACAGTAATCCTAATGTCATTATTGTCTGACAGATCAACCTTTTACAATTTCCATCCAGTATTCACAGAGTGAAGAGCAACTGACAAACACATGTCAAACACAAACACTATATCAGCATTCTCAAGTCCGTATCGAAGACATTTAAAGTTCCTTCTAATTTTCAATTTAGATATCTTGTCAGGGGTGTAATGTCACATAAATACAGTTTCGAATTGTTGTACATTTAATCTGGCCGAGAGTAGGTAAGAACTTGACCAAGTAAAAGATCCCTCAATTCTTTACGGGTTAACTGTCATCCCATCTTTAAGTCAAAGTTGCCTTCTCCAGGACTAAACAGTCTTTGATAGAAATGCTATTCTTACATATGTATATTAATTTTAGAAAATAAGATCTTTTTTAGGCATGTATATACATTTTCACTTCGTTTGAAATTATCCTGTACTTGCAGATATTTATAAAAGCTTTGTTACGGCAGAATAAATCCCAATTTTAGATCAGAAAATGCTAAAACTGCACTGCTTGAAAAAGTTGACTGACGGTCATGAGGCCAATTCTACCATTTTACAGCAAATAGAGTCATGAAAAATATGTGAAAAGAGGAGAGACTCCAGAGTAGCTTGTATGACTAATGAAAGTGATGTTGTAACTATATCACCACTCGCCCAGTATTTTCCTGGTATCTTGAATTCTTTTCAACCTCACACATTCGAAATAATTGTGATCTGTATGTGTATAAAAACAACCATTGACATCTATACCCAGAGTTAACTGATAGAAGGACAGATACATAGTCATTTGGCTTGCCAAAAGTTCACTTTAAAGTTGGGTAGAGTCCAGCCACCCTTTTGCTGAGGTCAGTAGCGTAATGAAACTTGAGGGGGCCCCCATGCAAGGCAAATGGAGGGTCCACCTCCTGACTCTATCAAGAGCTCTGCTGCTGAGGTGCTGTGCTGAGGGGGCCCCCTGGAGCTTGGGGGCCCCCTGCACCACAGAGGCTGTGGGGGCCGGTGTTACACCCCTGGCTGAGGTAACATAATAAAATGAACAGATTTTCGCGTCCTCTGGTACTCCCATATAAAAATGGACCTGACTAAGTCTGATCAGTTAAAAAAAGAATTTGGGACAAGGAGTGGGATTACCCAGAAAGAATGCAAATACTTCAGAAGGATATTCTTCTTTATGATATTGCACCGTTCAATGTGGCTAACCCATAAACTGTGCCAATTTCTCATTTTAAATATGCAGTGCTTTAACGAGACCTCATAATTTAATCAAATTATATCACCCAAACAGCGGCAAAATCAGTTAGACGATAATCCATTTTTTCTAGCATATGATTCAAAATACTTTGTGCCTAATTACGAGTCTGGAGTAGGGGCACGGTGGTAGCCGTCTTTCCGACCACCCTATTACAATTATGGCAGTAAGACCGCCATTGTTCAGCCACTGCTGCCAGGGAACCACCATGTCCTGACGGTGTTGACGCTGTCACGAGGCCGCAATATGCTTGCCAGGCATATTGCCAGTTTCATCTCCGCCACCCTGTACGGATGCACACAGGGCAACACAAAATGTGCCCTCCTGTGTGCATGCACACCAGTTCCTGTAATGCATGGACTTTACAGTCCATGCTGGTCAGAACTGTTTTTGGTGTTCGTAACATAAAATAAAAGCCAGCCAGACACGAGAAATACTTGTAATTTTGGAAGCAGCCTGACCACTGGTTTGGCAATGCGGCAGCAGGCCGGACCTGGCACTGTACCACTAAACTCGTAATCAGGCCCTTTGTGTTTTGTGTGTATACAGTTTATACCCTGAAACTAGCCAAAGCGAACTGCTTTGACTTCAATCTCAGAAATAACTTGAGTAGCCCCTATTCTAATATATCTCCTCTCCATGATTCCTGTTCATATTCCTGCTATTCATTTCAAATATATTGACTCGTGCCATTCAAGATTCCTTTGGAAAAAAAAAAACTAGAATTGCTTTATCATCTCTGGGGAAGGCCAAATTTAATGGTGGAGTCAACTTCCCAGATCTTCGTCTCTACCACAAATCTTTTTCATTACCTCAGGATTCAAGATGGCTTATTTTAGAACCTTCTCCCTTCACTCCCCTCTGGCTTTCTATCGAACAAATATTATTGTCACCCTTCTCCTTCAATGAAGTTATATGTTTCTCTTCCAAAACACCCTATACTTCACTTCCCTTATTCAGACACACCTCCTCCCTATTGTCACCCTTGGTTCATCCTTCTTCAATAACTCGTGATTCTTTCTTAGAGGCCCCTATTTCGACCGCCCCGTGGCAACCTGTTTCTTCTAACCCAGCACGAGTGCTACATGCTCCTTGTAGCGCACCTAATTCATTTTCATGAATCTTGCCCAACACCCTCCCCCGTCCTGATGAAGACCCGTGTGTAAGGGACTACTCACCCTATGCCTTCTTGGGTCGAAACATAGACTACTATCCCCCATATCAGCTTCTACCCCTAGTGTGAATTATACTGCTGTTTCCAGAAGTTTTGTTGCGTAAAATATTAAGAACATTTGATGTAACTATGTCTGGCTCTCGTCTGAAGCTAGTTGAAAAATTCTGTTTCTGTTTGCATCTCAATAAGTATGTTTGACCTGCACCACGTTCCTTACCTTGCACCACTTCCTACCACTTCACTGTTTTTCCCCGCCCCTTCCCTATCATTGGGCACTAATATCCGTCCTGACTCCGTCTGAAGCGGTCGCTCCCCCACGCTCCCTGGCTCCAGCTGGTATCGTAGCGCCTCGCAGCAATTGCTTGTGCTTCTGCTTTGTAATTGGCTCCGATTACTAAGTGTGCCCCGATTTCAATAATTGCAGCTTTGCCAGATCTTAGCGTTACGCTATATTTGTATAGCTTGCAGGTCGCTTTGTTTATAAATTATTTTCTGCCTGATTGTGCCTGCGCCTCTGCCCACCCCAACCTCGTCCTGTTAACTTTCGTTTTTGCTGCCATCTTGTTGTTGTGCCGTCCCAGCCCGCAGCTCCACCCCGCTCCAGCCTCCCAGCTGACCCTCCCTCGCTCCGCCCCCCTCCACTATCTACATATATCAGAACAGCTGACGCGCAGCGTTCACGTGCAGCGGACACGCCCCATGCGCGCCGAAGGTAAGCCCGTCTACGCCCGTCCGTGCCTGGACCGCACCCAGTGCCAGACCCCCTGGTCCTCGCAAAACCCACTCCTCCCGCATATCGTATGACGCCGCTACCCTCTCAGCCCTTAACCCCTGCCGCACACCTCAATGCTGCGAAGCCGCCCCAGGACACACCCATGGACCATTCGCCTGCCACTCCTGCAAGTTCGCCAACATCAGGACCTACACCAAATCCAATTCCTCCAAACACAGCTCCGAGTCTAACCATCTGAAGTGCATCCTACTTAACACCCGCTCGGTCCACAGACATGCCACTGAACTCTGGGACCTACTCGACACTACATCACCGGACGTCGCCTTCCTTACAGAAACCTGGATGAACGCCTCCTCAGCACCTGACATCGCCATAGCCATCCCGGACAATTACAAGATCATCCGAAAGGACTGCACCAACCAAACAGGAGGAGGCATCGCCATCGTCCACAAAAACACCATCCGAATCACGACCAGCTCCGACGATAACCTCACGACCGCCGAACACCTCCACTTCCAGATCCACACCGACCCCAGGACCACACTTAGAGGCACCCTCATCTACAGACCACCAGGAACCCGCACACAATTCAACGAAGACATCACGGACTTCATCAGCCCACATGCCCTCACCTCTGAGAACTACATTCTACTGGGAGATCTCAACTTCCACCTGGAAAAGAAAAACGACAGCAACACCACCACCCTTCTGGACAACCTGGCCAATCTCGGACTCAAACAACTTGTTGACACCCCCACCCACCTAGCCGGACACACGCTTGACCCTATTTTTACCTCCAGCAAACACATCTCCTTCGATCACACCACAGCTCTCCACTGGACGGACCACAGCTGCGTTCACTTCAGCTACAAAAAAACCACGACCCACATCCTATTCCTCGAAGAAACTAGAACAAAATCATCACCGACCAACTATTCACATCGCTTAATCAAAAGCCCCCTGCCATATCATCGGACCCAAACCAAGCTGCCACCAAACTCACACAGTGGATCTCCCACAGCGCTGATGAATTAGCACCCTTGAAAAACACCAGATCAAACTAGGTAGCAAAAAGGCTCCCTGGTTCAACGATGACCTTAAGAAATCCAAGAAGGTATTTCGTACCCTCGAGAAAACCTGGAGAAAAAAACCCAACCACTGACAACCTGACCACCTTCAAGGACGCCACCCGCAAACACCACCAACTGATCCGATCCACCAAGAAATCAGCATTCAAGGATCGACTTGAAAACAACGCCCACAACAGCAAGGAACTATTCAACATCGTCAAAGAATTTACCAACCCCACCACTGGCACCAACGACATCACTCCCTCCCAAGACCTCTGCGACTCTTTATCCTCTTTCTTCCACAACAAAATCGCCGACATACATAACAGCTTTGAAAACCAGGCCGAAGATAAGTCCACTCCACCCACCCCCGAACCAAAACAGCACTTTCACAACCTTTACGCCTGGAACCCAATCACTACTGAAGACACCATCTGCCTGATGAACTCCATCCACTCCGGTTCACCAACCGACCCATGCCCCCACCACATCTTCAACAAAGCAGACTCCATCATCGCACCCTACCTCCGCAATGTCATCTACTGTTCCTTCAACTCCGCTACCTTCCCGGAAAGCTGGAAACATGCCAAACTCAGCGCCCTTCTGAAGAAACCCACAGCAGACCCCTCTGAACTTAAGAACTACCGCCCCATCTCACTCCTCCCATTCCCTGCCAAAGTCATTGAGAAAGCCGTCAATAATCAGCTCGCCGCCTTCCTGGAATCCAACAATTCCCTCAACTCCTCACATTCTGGATTCCGAGCCAAACACAGCACCGAAACCGCCCTCATCGCTGCTACAGACGACATCCGAATGCTACTGGACAACGGAGAAACAGTTGCCCTCATCCTACTCGACCTCTCCGCCGCCTTCGACACAGTCTGTCATAGCACCCTCATTCAACGCCTCAGCAACGTCGGAATACAAGGAAAATCATTGGACTGGATCATCTCGTTCCTCACCGGAAGAACCCAGAGAGTCCGCCTCCCCCCATTCAAATCAGAGGCCACCGAAGTCATCTGCGGCGTACCACAAGGATCATCTCTCAGTCTCACCCTTTTCAATGTTTACATGAGTCCCCTCGCATCCATCGCACGACAACACAATCTCAACATCATCTCCTACGCAGACGACACCCAGCTGATCCTCTCCCTCACCAAAGACCCAAACACCGCCAAAACCAATCTACACGAAGGAATGAAAGAAGTAGCCGAATGGAGGAAGAACAGCCGTTTAAAACTTAACTCTGACAAAACGGAAGTCCATATCTTAGGATCATCCCCCTCTGCCTGGGACGCCTCATGGTGGCCACCGGCCCTTGGTACAGCACCCATACCCACAGATCATGCACGTAACCTGGGCTTCATCCTAGACTCCTCCCTCTCGATGACCAAACAAGTCAACGCCGTCTCATCTTCATGCTTCAACACACTACGCATGCTAAAAAAAATCTTCTGTTGCATCCCCACCGAAACAAGAAAGACAGTTACCCACGCACTGGTCACTAGCCGACTGGATTATGGAAATACCCTCTACGGCGGAACCACAACCAAACTGCAGAAAAAACTCCAACGCATCCAAAACGCCTCCGCCAGACTCATACTGGACATCCCCCGTCAAGCTCACCTCTCCGGCCACCTGAAAGACCTCCATTGGCTTCCCGTCAACAAAAGAATAACTTTCCGGCTCCTTACCCACACACACAAGGCCCTCTACAACCTAGGACCTGAATGCCTCAACACGCGACTGTCCTTCTACACACCCAACCGACAACTACGATCATCCAATCAAGCCCTCGCCGCAATCCCGCGCATCCATAGGTCCACCATGGGAGGAAGATCCTTCTCCTACTTAGTGGCCAAAACCTGGAATTCTCTCCCCACTCACCGCCGCCTTACACAGAACCATCTCTCCTTCAGAAAGCAGTTAAAAACCTGGCTATTCGATAAGTAATGTACCTACCCCTCCTCAAGCGCCTTGAGACCCTATGGGTGAGTAGTGCGCTATACAAATTCTTGAACTTGAACTTGAATTGATATACTCATGCAATGTACACTAAGATGTGTTTGAGTACTTTGTGATTAAATAACACTGTGCTCCAAAGCTAAGGAATATTTCTTGATTTGTGTGTTCTATCTATACTCCGGTGCTGGGACCCCTCTTTCTGTATTACTACATACCCAGGTCCCAGTGACTTCTCTTTGGTTTGACCCTATCCCTTGTAACATGCCATCAGGGTAAGCAGTCATTTGAACTTCTACTCCATTAAGATCGATAGGAATAATACATATATTATTTATTATCAGATGAAATAGGGTTCTATATCAATAGTAAACATTAAAGGGGACAGTGGACGGCCTAGAAGAGGACCTCTGTTGATGGAAAATACTTCAAAGATCTCCACTGAAAGTACCAGTGTTTCACTAGGGTTTTTATATAGCACCTTGACTCAATTCAAGATTTTCTCTTTAATTTTTATTTGATCACTTAAAAAGCAGATCATAAAAGACCCAATATAACACACAAAAACATAATTAATTACGCCATAAAGGAACAAATACTTAATAAATAGCCTTTAAAAGTAATGAACATGATAAAAAACAGTTTCCGGTCGTATAAATCTATAAAACCACATGTGAAAACAACATTGAATTACGGGATTGTAGTGCGCATTTTAAAAAGAGCCTACTGCTATGTATGCATCAGAGCAATCTAATTGCTGCAAGTAAATCAATATCACTCTTCACTTGCTGAATTTAAATTTGCGTAGCACAGCAATAAATAACTTTTAGTAAATGGAAGATAAAATTTACAAATGAAAATTGAATGCAGCAGGGTCTTGGGAGATGCTTCATTGCACAGGCATATGCATATATCAGAGGGAGCAAGCTGTCCTTACCAGAAACACAGTAGCCACCTAATTGAGCCTAGCCTAAATCGGGATAACAGTGAACGAATCCAAGTACCAGGAGCCAGGCTCAAATAAAATTCCGCTCCCTTTTTAGTTTGTAAAAGTCAGTATTCTCTACCTGAAGGCCTCAATAATTCCCTACCCTCCCTCTGATCTCTTCTGGGAGATAAAAGACACTCCTTAACCCACCTTTTGTCATTTTTACAAATATCTTTTGTGTTCTCATAAACAGAGGGACAGCCTAGGGTAAAAGGTGTGTCCCTAGTGCATTTAAGCCAGTGAATTCTACTCTCGTACGAACAGGAAAGACAGTCCAAGATGATTTCTCTCTTTCCCACCAAATCCAGTTGTTCTCAAAGTATCCCATAAAAACGGCCAAGAAACTCTATCAAGTGCCTTCTTAATGTCCGAGAGGGAGATACTGGCATGCGTATATAAAGTATTGGTGCCCTCGAACACTGGAATTGTCATGTCTGTCCTACCTGTCCTTGACCTCCACTCCGCCTCCAAGAGAATCCATGGTTTTCTTGTGCTAGAGCTGAGATGATAGCAAGTTAGGTACCATTGGTAGGTTTGTTTGCATGACAGCTCCTAAACATGAGAGGACTGAAGAATCTTTCTTATTGTATATCACATCCGCTTGGGCAGTTTATCAGTGAGACAGGTATCTAAGTACCAGTCACACAGTTTTTGATGGCTGCTCATTCTTCACGGTGTCAACCAAAAGTGTTTGTTGTCTAGCTCTTGGGAGCCATGGCCGTGGGCGCCGCTAATATCTTGGTGCAACCATGATGGTGGCAGTTATGCTAATATGTGTATTGTAACTGGGAACGGGCGAGCTAGTTTCATTCAGTACTTGTAAAGCCAAAGGGACACTAGGGAACACAGTCTCATGAATGCTGGACCTGCGATGAACACAGCAGCACTATTGGCAGCCTCACCTTGCCACAGTATTCCATAACACCCAACACCCTCGCTCAATAACAGCAGGGGGAGTAAATCCAAGAGGTCGGAAGGCATAATTGAAAGGTTCCGTTTTTAAATGTATTTTTTATTCATTTTTTTGTTTTTCTTTCTTTGTTTCTGTGTTTGTTTCTTTCTTTACTTTTTTTATCTTTTCTTTTTCATTTTTTCTTTCTCACTTTTAATTTTTCTCTGGCTCTTTTTTTCTTCTTTTTTAAGTAATAATTTAAAGGAGTGACCACCAAATAAGTCGGTCTTCTCTAGAGATATGCGAGCCCATATGTCTTACCTCTTCTGTTTTTTAAATGTTTTAGCCAAACCCTTAATCACAATTGTTGCTCTTATATTGGTAAAGGAGCGACTGTTTGTACACCTTTGGCAAATAAGAGTTCCATGTTTGCAAAACCAATTTCAGCTCTGCATAAAAGTACTCTTTTAAATGCATCTTTAAATGCCTCGAATCTTTAGCTGAAGAAAGTAATCATTTTCTTCTCTTTGAAGCACTTGACTGAATCCTTTGATTTCAGTTGGACTTACACATGAAATAACACTTGAAAAGATACGAAGACGGTCTTTTCAAAGGGATTTACAGGTCCTTTGAGTCACACCACATTTGACAGCAACAATTCAGAGAGCAACAAACACTGCATGTCCTGTCCTTTATTGGCTTTCGTTTTATGGTGGTTAGCATCTTTATTGTTTGAATGTTAAAGATGAGGCGAATACATCTTTCCTCCTCAGACAGTGTTGAAAGAACCCGTCACATGTTGGTGTTCAATGCAAACGTGCGAACAAATATAATCTGTTTACCTACTCTTAATGTTTATTGTCTACAAAAGTACAAAAATATTTTTTTAAGGCAGGCAGAACTGAAAGAGTTTGTTCTCTATTGCGTTTTTGACAGAAGATTAGCACCCTACCTAGAACATTAACAAAGACTAGGATGCTCAGAGGCCTTGATTTGTAAAACAATCTATTTGTCCTTTCAGATACTCCGAGCAGAAGTTCACGCAACTCTATTTTTATACATCGTAAAGTTCACGGTTTTCCTGTTTTTGCACTTACGCCGATGCTCTATTATTTTATCAGCGGTACAAAAGGGGGTGGTAATGGACGGAGCATCTGAACCAATCAAACACTCACACCCAGTCAAGAGATCTGGGTTTAATCCATCACGGTGATGGATTAAACCCAGATCTTTTGACTGGGTGTGAGTGTTTGATTGGTTCAGATGCTCCGTCCATCACCACCCCCTTTTGTACCGCTTTTGGCCACCATAAGTGTGGCAGGGTATGCTCAGACGTGAGTCCCTTGCTCACTTTGCCACTGGATTCAAGCAAGCCGGGCTGAAGACAGCTGGAATGCCTCGGTCCTCGGAAGCTTGTTTCTGGTCCAGGGAAGACATGGCTTGGCAGTTCGGGCTGGACTGTTCCCATGAGGCGCAGGGTCAGACTGATTTGCATATAGCCATGTCTGAACTGGGGTGGCAGAGTGGGCTAAAGAACGGTGATGGATTAAACCCAGATCTTTTGACTGGGTGTGAGTGTTTGATTGATTCAGATGCTCCGTCCATCACCACTCCCTTTTGTACCTCTATTATTTTATCAGGTATTTTGGACTTCCTTGTTGCCATTTCAGTTTCAATGCCCGCTTTGTGAAAGAATGGCTTAAGAGAGGCCCGACAGAAATGTGGCGCCATGTGAAGACACTTTCCCCAGGAGAGACACGTGTTCTTGGAAAGGTGGGTATTTCAGTGAAGGTGAAGAGCGATCAGGTGATCAGTGAGCGCGCGCCATGATGAGACATCACTGTTCCAGCTTTATCGTTGTGCACTGTGGGTAGACCGGACAGAAAGTCTGTGTCGTTAGAAAGTTGAGACAGGTGTGCAGACAGGCAGTGCAGGGAAGTGAAGTAGTACTAATAGCCTCATTGCCTCTATCAATAATAGAGGGCCCACCGTTCACTAACCGATAAAATGTGGCTTTGCAATTATCAGCTGTTATTGCCAGCAGCTGCAGGTAGTTACAAGTATTTAGCATCCTCTATGGAGCTCTAAGAACAAATCAAAATGCCTATAATGATGTAATATATTTTTGTAATCTCTTTTCTAAGCCTTGCCACCTTTAGCGAAGTGAACAGGCATTGCTAGTGGGCATGGATACCTAGCTGTGTTGGTAGAGATGTTGGGGTGTTGCCTGCTTTTCCTACTTCTTGTGTGCCAGTGCACTTATCAGTAACAAAACCAAGATATATGCGTATAGAATACATATGGCACTACCCCTTACTATGGCTACATGACCACTGTCACTGTTTGGCAAGATACAGGTATTCCCACATTATACCGAAGTGACTCTACTGAGTTCCTTCTGTGTTGTGGTGTACGTACTCCTTGTGTTGTTTATTGTTTGACAAAGTTCAAGTAGTTAAATATGGAAATCAATCAATTACAATATTATAGAAACCTAAGTATTTATGCCTTTAATAACTTGCTTCCAAATGCATGAACAGCTATAGTGTCACATACCCTTGCAATGCAGGGTCGACATGTTTCTGGACCCTAATCCCAGTGCATTCATCGGGGCCTACTGTATCCCTTCTTATGGTGCTCACTGCACGGCTGGAAGAAACAATTCTAGACTTCTTAAAACAGGCTTCTCCTGTTAGTAGTTCGTTAGCTACTGGCAGCTCTCTAGATACTTTTAAGTAGTTCCCCTGAATAATTCCCAACCTACTAAATTAAAAGCTTTTGCTGGGCTGAGACAGTATATGTATGACAAACTTTGAAAATCTGTATTGCAGAAGAAAATGTGTGTATTTTCAGTACGCATAAACTGAGACAGAGAAAAATGGTGTATTTCAAAAATATATTTAAATCTGATATTTGAAGGAATAAATCGTATGATTTTGGAGAGACTAATTGCTAATATTTCTTCTACCTTGGTGCCAGTGGCAATGAAGCTTTTGCTTTTATGCCATTGCCATGTAAAACATTTCAAACTAATAAAGGCTTTTTTACATTTTTTACATTACTGCTGGGAAAACTGGCCGATGCACAGAGGTGATCACATAGTGCCACTAATGGAATCTTACAATTACTATTACTATTACTAGCTCAGAGTAAATTTTATTGAAAATAATTACCTCCTGTTACAAAAAAGGTTGGAGACCCCAGAGTTAAAGTCATCACTGTCCGATATCTATAGGGCTGGACAAGGATACCATCTAGTGACTCTCCAATGGGTTGAGAAAGTCCCCAGGGAGTCTGGGTGAAAGGATAATCTGACATGCAAGGGCATTTAATGCCATTGTTTGACATAACAGAGCCATCACCACACATGGCTATTGTCAAAGGGAACATAGCATTATCTCTCCTTAGGTCAGCTGAGGTGTTAGGGGTAATGCTCCAATATACTCCAAATAGTTAGTCAGTCAGTCAAAAGCAATGTTTATTTAGACCTTAGTCTTTAAACTGCAATACCCAACAATATAAACATTAAAACAGAGATACAGAGATAAATACATATTCAATAAGAAACAACATATTCATCAATACATTCTTATTCCTGAATATGCTTTTTGAAGACCAAATTCAATCTGGGACTCACAAAGTAGATACAAAACACGCTTACTCATTAAAATCCTACCCGTATAACACAGGGAAAGAAAAATGTAGTTCATATTAAGTTAAAATGTCTAAATACTCATCATAAAATCACTAAAATCCGATATAGTTCTAAAATATTACAATCTTTTGCTAAGAGCTTTTTAAAGACTTCATATAATTTACGATTGCAATTGCAACCGCCTGAGCACGAGACCTTATTTTATATTTTACAAAAACATGTCTCAAATGCAATTTACGCTGAGGTATAAGCTCCATACAATCTAACAAAATATGCAGCATATCACCCTTATTGCCTAGCAAACATTTACAATTCCCACCCGGGTGAAGCCTAATAACCTTCTACCTCTGATTTGACCGCCAGGGGTTAATGCCTATCCTAACTCTTAAAATTTCACATCTGAGCTACTTATTCGGAAGGGTGTCCAAGTAAGGGTACCAAGACTTGTGTTGCCAGGCTGCAGTCATAAATTGAACTGATGATTTCCAGCTCAAATAGCCTTGATCAATTGTTCTAGACAGCTCAAGGCCTTGAGTTCTGAGCTCCTTCTTGGAAAATTCAGCCTGGAGTGACTTTAAGTTCTCTGCAACCTCAATCAATTTCATTCTTATCTCCTTGGCCCATTTGAAATCACTTAATTCAATCTCCTTCCTACACCAGAGGGAGACCTTCTGCACCCCTCCCCCCTCAGTCCTGTCTTCTCCACATTTACTTGGGCCTGTACGCTCCATGAAGTTGTACCTAGCTCTAATCTGATTGCCTGGACCATTGCTGAGCAGGGAAGTGAGTAGGGATTTCAGACATTTACCCTCCTCTGCGTCCCAGTTATCATTGCTGCCAAGACAAAGTACTTCTGAACCATACAGGACTTGAGGAGGGATCATTGCGTTAAACGCCTGTAGAACCGGTCTATGAGACATGTCACCATACTCACTATTACATTTTTTCAGCCCACACACTGAAATGAAAGCCTTTGCTTTGTGGGCTGTCAAATGAGCTTGCCACTTTAAGGAATTTTCAAAGCAGACCCCAAGGTATCTATTTTCCTTTACTACCTCATATTTTGAGGGGCCTAGATACCAACTAAAACCTAAATCTCTTTTTCCAAAACATAAGATATTAGTTTTATCCACATTTACAGTTAGGGACTTTAACACACAATATTCTTGGAAGACATTTAATTTCCTTTGAAGGCCCATCGCTGTCTGGCCAAAAATCACCAAATCGTCTGCATAAAGCAGACATGATAGTTTCGATCCATTCATTTTAGGGCTGGCACTTCTATCAATTTCTAAGGCCTTTGGAAGATCAGCAAGAAAAATGGCAAACAAGAGAGGGGCCAAACACACAGCCTTGTCTAAGGCCATTTCCAATTTGTATTTTAGGAGTTAAGGACCCTTCCTTATCCATAATAATCTGTGCCCTGTTCTCAGTATGTAGCTCTTTTATTATTGCAAATAGCATTTCTGGAATTTTATACTTTCTAAGAGTTTCCAACAGGCATTTCCGGTCCACTAGGTCAAATGCCGCACAGAAGTCAACAAAGTAGCAATACAGATTCCCATTTTTCTTGATTGACTTTCCGTGTGACGGCCCACAATGCGAAACAATGATCAATTGTTGAAATGCCATCTTTGAACCCACCTTGCTCTATATGCATGATTGCACAGTCCTCGACCCACTCTTTTAATCTACCTAAAATTATCTTCGTAAATACTTTTTCCCCGATATCTAAGAGATTAATCAATCTGTAATTTTTTGGGGCATCCATGTCACTCTTCTTATGCACCGGTCGGATGACTGCCCCCCTCCAGTTTCTTGGCATTTTTTCCAGCTCTAAAATTCGTAAAAACATCTGAGATAAGAATTCTGCCCACCATTGTGGCTGGGTTTTCAATATTATTGCAGGCAGGTTATCGGGGCCGGCTGCCCTAGTCAGGTTTAAACTTCTTATTATTTTACTAACATTTGTTACTGAAAAGTCTGATTTTAAATCCCCTACCAGATCTATCCAATTCCCAGGCTCGTCTATAACGGCATCACTTCTGGGACTGTATAATTCCCTTAAATACTCAACCCATACAGTCTCTCCCACTACACAGTTCATTGCCCCCATCGTATGCCCAGCCACTCCTTTTATTAATTACCAGAACTGGCGACTATTCTTTGATTCAATAGAATCCAGGAGATTTGCCCAACATTTTTCTTTATATGCTCTTTTTGAACCAGTAATTAACATTTTATATTCCCTTTTCATTTTTATCAGATTTAACGATCCAGGCAAATTATAGTTGACTTCAAGGTTACGTACTTCTCTCCTTATTTCCCTCTTCTTTGCTAGACATACGGCTGAAAACCATTTTGTTTGCCTAGCCAGCGGATTTAGTTGGTTTGTTACACCTACTTTGGCTTTTTTAATTCGACTTGGAGACAATGCACCACCGCTCAAATTTTCTCTCAAACCAATACAGTGTATGCACTCGTGGGCTCTCCAAGACTAACCTATGTTGAAGTTTTAACACCTTTTCTATGTACTCATCCGTTAGTCTCATGGTAGCCCATCTCGGGTACTTTACATTTTGAGTAATTACAGTCTGTCGCTTAATCAACACCACATCCTAAATCTCAAACTGCAGTAAATTATGGTCACTATTTTCCAATTGAGAAACCATAAAACCCTTCATTAACCTCTTCAGCGCTGCGCAAATTTTCGCGCTGTGCTGAAGGCTCTATTGAGCGGGCGCGGCCATGACGGAGTGGTTCCGTCATTAGCACAGCTCAACCGGTGCTCATGACGGAACCACTCCGTCATGAGCACCGAAAGGGTTAAGGCAAAGTTCCAGGCATGCGTAAAAACATAATCAATCTGGCAATTATATGATTTCTTCGCAGGGCAGTCCATTTCAGACCTGCCATTTAAACAAAATAGACCCTTTGTGGTTAGATAGTTTACAAAACTTAGATCTTGCTGTGAAGAGACACAATCTGGAAAGGTTGCCATGCTTATATTGTAGATTCCAAGATTTCTATATGCCTTGGATCAGACTTAGAGGGGTTCAATTTGTGATTAAAATCACGCATAATAAGAATAATATCAGAGCCATACTTTTTGATCCAAATCTTCTTTGAGAAGCCTCAGCTCTACACTATATTCATCTGAATACCCCCTTTGCATATACACATTTATAAGCACAACATTTTCAAACTTTTTTTCTTTAACATTTAGGAGTACTCTACGTGCCAAAAGCCATTTACATTTGATGCTTAGATGTGTTACATCTTTCACCTTACCAGAAGACAACAGTATCATCAACCCTCCAGCTGGGCAGCCAAAGCTTTTTTTCGCGCCGGGCGGTGGAGTTGGATATAGCTATCAAAAGTAGGGATTTTGTCGCATAGCCATTGTTAGAACTGGCTATTTCTGGTAGGCTAAGGCTGACGCCAAAGCCAGGCAGAAACCACCATTCTAGTCAGGGCAAGGAAGTCACACACCAAGATAACCCCTGCTCACCCCCTTGGTAGCTTGGCTCAAGCAGTAAGGCTAAACTCGGAGGCAATGTGTAAAGCATTTGCGCCAGCGTACAACAGCAACAACATACTAGGCACACCACAAAAAGAGACTCCACACAAGGTTATTATAAAAATAACTTTTGTATTTTAAAAACATATCAGATAAAATCACACATATACATTGTGCCAACTGGCACAGGCAATATTCACAGGGATTATGTACACCAGACAGGGCCACAAGGTCGCCTGTCAGAATCAGATATAGTACTCCTAGATAAAATGTAGAATATAAAATCACTTCTAGAATAAAGAATAAATGTAACATAAAATAATAATCAAAGATAACAACCAGTAACCACTGGTAACAGGAACCAGGACCTTACTAGGACCACCTGTACTAAGAAAGAAGAACAACCTAAGTATCACACAGCATTTAGGGGTCTAAGAAAGAATACATTACTCAGGATGCAATAAACCTACATTCAGAGGAGTAGAAAAGACAACCACCTAAGTATCACTCAGCGTTTAGGGGTCTAGGAAAAGAACACCTTACCCATGATGCAATAACCTACATTCAGAGGAGTAATAAAGAGAAACACATGATGCCTAAAACATTCAGAGGTGTTAAGAATAAAGCACATGATGCAATAAAATGACATTCAGGGGTGCAGCGCAAGAAGACACATGATGACTAAACATTCAGAGGTGCAGCGCAAGAAGACACATGATGACTAAACATTCAGCGGTGCCAGAACAACACAATAGCGCAAAACACACAGTAGGCAATCACTATTAAAAACATAGGAATCACATTGCGCATAACTTACATAGGCCACCACCTGTGGCAGTCCCTAGGCCAACTGGCCTTTTTGGGGCTCAGATGCCCTGTGTCCAATGTCAGGGCGCCCTGCCATGCAGCGCCAGTCACAGAGTACAAAAAGCCTAAACGTGGCAGCTGCCCACAAAGTGTTGGGCAACTGTGTACTAACAAGCTGTGGCAGGGCTCTCAGTAGCCCCTAGAACAGGCTGCGCCACCTGAGCCACACAGGCTCTGTCACTAACATGCCCCCAAAGCATTGGAGCCCACTGGGCTCTGGAAAGAAGTAGGGGGGGCGCTGGAGCCATCTGGCTCAGGAATTCACTGTGCCCCCCTAGAGCCCACGTGGCTCTTAACTAAAATAGGCCCACGAACCCCGTGGCTCTGTAAACAAAAATGCGGGCATTGTGGGAGCCTTCGCGGACTCGTGGACAAGGGCGCCGTGAGACTCGCAAGGCTCTATGTAATAAAACATGCCCCTTCGTTGGAGCCTCCACAGGCTCTGCGTGACGTTGGGGCGGCCCACTGCCATCTGGGGCCGCCCTTGAAGCCCTTGTGGCTTCTCTACATCGAGCGCGAGCTCGCGCTACTGTGGGGGGGGGGGCGGACACCGACAATGTGTCCCGGCGTCCCTCCCCTGCTCTGCCCCACTCCGCCCGGCCCCAGCCCAGACTCACCGGGCCTCAGGGGCGGCTCCTCCGGGCGGCGGCTCTTCTCTGCTGGCGGTGGGGGCAGGCACCGACAATGTGCCTCGCGCCCCCGCCGCTCCTCTCCTCACTCGTGGCAGGGCTCCCTCGACACACGGGAGCCCTGTTCACCGCCCAATTTCTTCCTCGCCGCCACGCTACCTCCAGGTATCCCTCAGCAATGGGAGCCCTGCACCGACGCCACCAGCCGCCATCTCTTGGGCGCCTTCTCACCCGGCAGCTTCTCTTCTCCCCGGGCCCGGCGGTGATCACTTCTCGGCACCCGGGCTGCGGGGGCGGGACTTCCGGCCGGCCGCGCTGGGATTGGCCGGCCGGCCAAGTACTTCCGGGTCGCCGCGGGCAGCGCGGCGGCCCTCGATAGACAGGCAGGCGGGCAATAAAAATATCGGCGTGGGCAGCCGAAGAGTAATAAAGTTAGAAATTAGCGAGGTGGGCACTCGCCAGTGAATAATCAAATAAGCGGGGTGGCACCCGCCAATCCTCACGCAAAATGCGTGCAACGAAAACGCTCAAAATGCAGCCAGGAGCGCTCTCAAGCGCTAGGATCACAGCACAGTGCTCCCAGGCGCCAAAGGTCCCCAGAGCAGACCCCTACAGCAAGAAGGGTCCACAGAAAGCTCAAGAAGTCCAGCAAAAGTCCTTAAAGATGTAGCCAAGCAGGGGGACAGCCAGGAAGAGTCCCCCAGCAGTCCATCAGATGTCCAGGAGCTGGGCAGGGCCCAGGGATTCCCCTGAGCCCCAGCAGCAGCATGCCCCTGGCAGATTCAAGTAAGAAACAAGAACATTTTGGAAGGGGACACAGCCCCTTCTTATACACAGAAAAGCCTTTGAAGTCCTTGGAAGTCCTTTGAAGCAGGCAGTGTGAGAACCAGCCAGAACTGGTTACAGGGAAGTCCCTTCAGTATCAGGGACAGAGGTGCCGGTCGCCCAGCGGGAGGTGGAGCCAGCTTTGTAGTCAGGCAGGCACAGCCCTTCACTATCAGGTGCCATCTCCTCCCACTTCCCTGGCAGCAGATGCTGACTTTCATCCATGGGCTGACTTCAGACAACCTCCTGGGCTCTCTAGCCCCTGTCATCCTCAAACCAGACAGTCAATCCACAAGCAGGCCCAGGCACTCTGGGCCAGGCTCACCAGCCAATCACACGCTAGCACCAACTTACACAAATATGCCAACTTCCAAAAGTAGTACTTCTAGACTAGACACAGTCATGCCGCATACATCATTTTGCAGCATTCACTCTCACGAGTTCATACATACCAAACTCGCCCCTGCACTCCCCACACATCAGGAACTACCATGGGCATACATATTCCCCATTAATTCCTATGGGAGGGCAGTTCACTCAACACACATTCAGAGAGCTCAAGCACTTTACACTGTACCACAGTGAAAAAGTGCGCAGAGGCCTAAAATCACCAACACCAGGTTCCATAAACAGGCTAGGAAAAAGCAAAAAGTCTAGGGGTGAACCTGCCCAACGGGCCGGGTCCAACAGCCATGTTTCTTGGAGACACATTATATCATTCATCTGGATTAAAATACTTATACTCCCTTGTTTTATCACGTCTCCAAGCCCATTTACGTTCCAAGATACAATTCTAAGGCTATGTGACAACCCAACTTCCTACTCCACATCACTTAGGTTATCAATTTCCCCGCTGGGTCGTCGAAAGGGGCCTGTAGGGCTACTCTCATGACTCCAATTACCCCACATATCAGAGATATCTGATTTATTAACTATTATCTTCAGATTACCTTCTACCAACCCCTCAGCCAATTTCACCTGTCGCTTCTCCAACCCTGCATGGTAATTTAGGAAGCCTGCACCCAATTTACTGCACCCTACTTGGTCTCCCTCCAGAATTAGTCTTAACCCTTCCTTTGCCATTTCGCCCCCTGCATTTTCTATTGCTATTTTTACCAGTTTTGAATGCAATAACACCCTGGTAATTTCCTTCCCTTCCGGGTTAACTCTAAAACCCACTTGGTGCAGATCTTTTGATCCAATTCCTCTCAAACTCGGGCATTTCGAGAATGAGAACAGAAGTTAGGACCTATTCAAGGGCACTCCCTTTCTTATTCTTTTCCCCCGCTGTAATTGCTGAACGGGTTCAAAGAATAACCACTCATTGCCCTCTGCCTCATTTAACAATTTAGGGGTTAAGGGGCCCTTTTGCTCTGTCATTTGTTGACTCCTGCCTCTAACAAATCTAGAGCCCACTTGTTTTACCCTTGGAGAGTGCAATCTTTGACCATTTCCTTTTTCAGGGTTTATACCCGGCAATATAATATTGGGCCATATCGGAAAGATGAATTCCCTGGTAGGTCTCTTAGTCCCCTTACTCCGGTCGCCAAACTATGCTGTCCTATATTTTTGGAGACCATTCTTTTCCCCTTCACAGCTACTAATATGGGGGGCCTCTGCTTCAGGAGAGCCAAGTTTATACTAATATCAATAACCTTGGGTGTTACAGGTTTTTGCCTCCTCCTTTTTGGGACTTTCTTTATTTTTTGGCACCTGCGGTTCCTTGCACTATAACCCAAGTAATGTCCCCTTCTTTTTATCAACATCTGCCATTTAGAGATGTATACATTTGTTTGATCCGTAGGTGTCACGGCGTCTGCAGAGTCTGTCGGAAGTTCCTCGCAGATGGATCTTGTCATTGCAGACATTTGTCCCCTAATGCTTTGCAATTCCCCCACTACCTTTTGCAATTGTACGTTTTGTGATTTTAAAATATCGTTATTTAGCATAGTTACTTCCAATAGATCTTGCAGGGTTTTGTGAAGGATCACCATTATATCCAACATTGAAGACGCCAGAGTTGCAGAGATATTAAAATCTATTGTAAGGTTTTGGCCAAGTCCCTCTAGTTTTTCCGCTGAGTGAGAGCCTGGATGATCTTGACTCTTGACTTGGCTCTTATCTAGTTTCTTATCCATTTTTGTGCTTAGATTTATACCCACTGCCCCATCCCGGGACATACTTGACTCCTCATTGTAGGTGTCGTGCTTCTGTTGTTCTGAGAATATTTGTGGCGACGATCCCTCCAAACAGACCAGTAGATCGTCCCTGCAGACCAGAGATCCACCATTAGACTGTTGACCAAGGTCTGCAGACTTTCCTGGAGACCATGTTTTGCTAAAATGTTTACCAACAAAGTCCTTCAGTGATTTAGAGGCGACTACACCTTTTTTAACTTGAATAACTTGCGCGTCCTCCCCTATGGGCTTCTTTGTTATGCTTCTCGCCAGAGTCTTTTTGGCCCTTACTTTCTGGCTTTTAATACTCGCCCTTGTTACTCTGCTCTCCGCAGTAGATTCTTTTATCAACTGCTCTAGCACCAGGGGTTCCTTGGAGGCTTTAAACCTTTTTGGCACCACCCCCTTCCTTTGAAGGCTTCTAATTGGTGAATAGATCCAAAATCAATTATGAGTTCACTTTTTCTTATCAGCAGCTAGTCCATGCTTTGTTCAGCCCAATAGACTGTTTTTAGTGCCTCATTCCCCTGTTATCGGTTTTTTAGCACCTAACATACCATTAAACCATTACATTTATAAAATTAAACCACTTACCTCTATTGATCCACCTAGCTGACTGCCGAGCTGTACTTCTTCCAGCACAGTTCACATTAAAACATTATATCTTTAATGCCCAAATCTGGCTTTTATGGCCTCTTTTGCCTTAATTGCCCTAGATTATGCCCTTCAAAAACTTCAATGTCCACTAGAGGGCCTAACTCAGGAACTTTACCCTCTCGAGGGATGCCCCTCCCTTGGGGCTGGGTGTATCCAGACTTCCACCTGTTGCCCCTGTAGCTCCTGTTGGTCACTCCCCAGACTCCTCCAACAAAAGCACTAGCAACACAGGTTACTGAGGTAAGGAAAGTGACTTCGGGGCCCCTGGGATAAGCCCAGCAGCTGGCACCCCTGCAGGAAAACCACGCCGCAGGATCCTTTTCTTCACCTCCAGCTCCTGCCTCCCAGGATGGGCGTTTCCGGCACCAAACGGATCCGGTATTTCGCTGCTCCGAACGGCTCCAATCTCCAAGGGCAAGCAGAGGCAAGCGCGCATGCGCGAGAACGTGGCGTCGTGGCTACAGAAGCAGCAACGACGTTTCACAGAGGTTTTATAGATTTCAGTTCAGGTGTGACACATCCATGTCCATCTTATGCATCATCATGAACTATAGAGGTGCAGCATTCGAGGTACAAGCAGCTACACGTGGCAAAGTGCATCGCTAACGATTTACTGAATTCTGCAAAGGAACACAGTTTGATCATTTGCCTGATGATGTGATAACTTGACTTATTTTTTAATGATCATGGCCATTGGGAGAATTTGCAGCATGTAACAATAATATTGCTGCATTGCGATACACGATCTTAATGTGCCACTTTTTATCTAGAATGGAAGAGTAAAGAAATTGATAATGGTTTGTTTTGTCTCCTCATCCATTCATCCTGTGAGAGAGTTTTGGTGTTGGAGCATTTATTGGTAAAATCCTAGTGTGCCTGTACATTACTGTCTGCATATTACTTAACAGTCATTAACACATCACAAAACAAGGTTATGTCCTGTGCAATACACAAAAATCATGTCACTTTATCTTTTCTGCTGTATCATGGGCGTCTTCTGCAGTCTGGGTTTAAATTAGGTGTCTTCAACCATGGGCTCAAGCCATAACACTGATCACCTATGGTGGAGAAGTACAGATTAGAGATGCTGCGATGAATACTGTATGCAATGATTACTCTACGCGAAATACACATGTGAAGTCAAGACAAACTACATATCCCAGAGAGTTGAGGGATTCTCATGAGAATGGCAATGGTAGTGGCCATCATAGATCTATGGTGGCTATTATAGATCCATAAAGAATAAGTTCCTAGTGATTCAGAGCATCCTTGCTAGGCAACTGTTATAGTAAGTTTCTGCAGCCAGAACCTTGTTGCCAGGAAAATAGAACTCATTGTGCTTTTGTCTGGAGTTATCAAAGGCTTACTGGATACAGAGAAGTATTCCAAATCACATTAGAGATTACGGATTTAGAGTTTGGTTTGCACATTAGTACTGGAGTCATACCTCCATGGATTATGAACCTTATTGTACTTGTTATTTCAAGAGGAGCAAAAGGAGGGGAATCCTCAAACTATACAGACTGTATTTGTAGTATTTAAAGTGAGATACAGCATTACAGTATTTACAGTGGTTGGGAAGTAAAGGTATATTGCAAGAAATGGTAAAAAAGATATGAATGTATGAAAGCTTGTATCAATGTAGTATTTCTATAGTGGAAACCTAGTCAATACGCGGGGAAGCACTTTACATGATCAATCAAAGATGGAAATGTATATTGCCTTGTTTTTCCTTTGTACACTTTGCAGTATGATGGTGACTTGGCTGTAGGTGTGCCATAAATCATCTGAGATGGTGAGCAAGATAAGGGAGGTGCTAGGATGATGGTTTTGTAAATGACACAATTGGTTTTGAAGATGGTGTGGGCCGGCAAGGGAGCCAATGGAGTTCTAGAGGGTTGGGTGATGTGAACATAATTCTATAGGACCTGGATGAGGCATGATGCAGAATGTTGAATGCCTTTACGAAGGCACTCATTTTTACACTACAACCGACGCACCTTTTTATATTGAGAATCCTTCATACCACAGGCTTGACTTACAATTCAGGTTTCAGGTTTTAATGTCTTTATTTCGATGATAAAATCATAAAAGACAAAATGGAAGAACATTCATATACAGATCAAAAATCACCGTATTGTACAAACACTTATATAAAGCCAATTTAAACATTTTATCAAATTTACACTATGACTAAAATCCACAAGTAAAACGTTATTAAACATTTGTATATACCACAAGACATTAAATAAGACTGATTCTGAAAATACAATAAACACACTCTAAAAAATACACTTTGCACGTTACAGGATATAATCAAGAAGAGGTTAGATTCCTTCTGGCTCTGATTGCCCAGGCCCAACCTAAAAACTTGGCCAAACATATCACAATAAAATCAGAGGTATTTGTTTTTAGAGCCCATATTGCATCCGAGGATTTTCTACATGGCAATCGTTTAAAAATGGGTTTTAACCACTTGGAGCGGGGTTCTGTGTATTGTGGGCAGGCAAACAAAAAATGTCCCTCAGTTTCTTTACAATCAGGGCAACAACTGCAAAGGTTTGAGGAGGTTTTGCCCCAGGATGAGGTAAAGGAATTCAAGGGTAGTGAGCCCACCCGAAATTGATGGTATAATTTTTTATCCAAAGGCCTGGTAATAAGATCCCAGTAGGTCTCGCGGGCAAGATCTAGCTTAAAGCTTAGAAGACACCCCGTCAAGCCCTCAGAGCTAGAGGCATGTACCAGGGAACTGCGGGTTGAGGCCCAAAATAAATCCTTAAATTCCTTTTTCGAGGGGAAAGTGTTGGTACCTGGGGACTCCCACAGATGGATTAAGCCCATATCACACAGGCTCTTTTTCACCGAGCGGAGCCATGGGATCCGCTCAGACCCCCCCATGGCCTTCACTTCTGATAGCTCTTTTTCAAATAGTACAAGATCCTCAGAGGTCCATAGGCGCCTCCAAGTGGACACTACTCTATATCTTGCCATGTCCGTTATTGGAAGACAGCCCATATCATGGCAAAGAGGGGTCAGTGGGGTTGATTGGGGCAACCCTGCCAGGTTACGGAGAAATCTACACTGAATTCTATATAGACTCGAAAGATCCATAAACCCCCATAGCTCTGCCCCATAAAGTGTGGCAGCATTAATTTTGGCATCATATATTCGCAAGGCGGGGATGACCCGTTTTGTAATGGATTTCTTTTGCTCACGTAAGAGACATCCAGTCAGTTGAGCAAGTTTTAGCTGCTGGGTCTCTATTTGTTCTTTCCAGGACAGCCGACAATCCAAAGTGACCCCCAGATACGTCATGGTGTCAACTTGATCCAGGTTGACCCCATTAAGTTGTACACTGCTACGTATTGGTTTTTTCCTGGATAAAACCATAAACTTAGTTTTACCCACATTTATCTGGAGATCATTTTTATTACAAAACTCCTCAAAATGGTTTAAGGCCCGCTGTAGGCCTCCCCTGGTCTTTGATAGGAGAAGGGTGTCGTCTGCAAAGATCAACATAGGAAATTTAGTCCCCGCCAAGGATGGAGCATCGGTGTGGGTGGACATGAAGAATTTGACTACTTGATCAATAAAGAGTAAAAAAAGGGTAGGAGCGAGAACGCACCCCTGGGGAACTCCTCGTGTTACTGGAAACGAGTCCGTAAATTGACCTTGTGCTCCCCATCTTACCCTGGCGAAGTTCTCGTCGTGTAGTCTAATAATCATCTCAACTAATTCACCCGGCATACCTAAGTCCCTTAAAACCTGCCATAATTTTCCCCTCGGTACCAAATCAAAAGCTGATTTCAAATCTATGAAGGCAGCAAAAATAGTGCCACCGCCAAGCATAACAACCTTCCAAAAGATCATACAGAAACGTAGGACCTGATCAATGGTACTTGTACCGGATCTAAAGCCCGCCTGTAATGGGGACAGTATTTTTTCAAGTTCCAACCACCCCTGCACTCTCGCCAAAATCATGCGAGCAAAAACTTTTTGAAAACAATCAATTAAGCTGATCGGGCGATAGTTCCCTGGGTTTGATCTGTCTCCCTTTTTATGTATAGGGAGAATCTCAGCCCCCTTCCATGTTTTGGGGATACGGGCTCCTCTCGCTATGGGGTTAGCTATGTTTGTTAAATAGGGAACCCAAAGGCCTGTATTTGCCTTAAACAGGTCAGCTGGGATTTGATCCAACCCAGGGGCTTTCCCCCGCTTTGTTAGGCCTAGGGCTATCTCCGTTTCTGTTTCAGTGAAGGTCATGATCACATCACAAGGGGGTATTACATGAGACAGGTTCAATGTGGACAGGGATTCAGCGACCTCTGAGCAAAATTGGGAGGAATAATGGTTTATCCAGGCTTCCGGGGATACATGGTTGGATGGAATACGAAAGTCACCATCCTTACCACATTTAACAATATCCCAGAATTTGGTCTGATTATTAGACTTGCTGGCATCCAAAAGATCCACCCAAAAGTCATCTTCCCATTCCCTCTTGGCTTCCCATTGTACTCTTTTATACCTTTGCCTAGCCACCTTTACCGCACTCATATTTCTAGATTTGACTTTCTCAATTAGAATACTATGGGCCTCCCTACACTCTCTGTTGTACCATTTTGCTCTTGGGGCATGCAAATGCCCAGTACCTTCCTTACAGGGTTTCGAGAGAAGTTTTTTAAGCTCGAGAAAACATTTATCATGCATGCCCATAATCATATCTAGTTCGATCTGACCCCTCCCAACAACAACAGTCCTCATATTATTTAAAGCAAGCTTCACCACATTTTCTATACTAGCCAGTATAGCTGCATCATTTGATATGGTTGACCATTTCAGTCTCCTCCGATCATTTGATAAGGTTAAAACCCCTTGCCCCCTTGGATCTGGTTCCGCTAGTCTTATCAGATCATGCATTTTAAGTTTCATAGACAGTGGGTTATGATCACTTTCCGGACGCATAACAATTTTCATGTCAACAATTAGGCTCCAAATTCCATTTTTAAGAAAATATAGTCAATACGACTCTTTCTCACGCCATTGTCAAATGTGGAGTTGGCTCCAAAGTCTGATTTGGTACGACCATTTACGGCCCTTAATCCCCAAGTGAGACAGAAAGCAGTCCAGCTCAGAGCGGCCTCCGTTGCTTTAACTGGTATTTGGTTCGTTACTTCTGGGATTTTCCATGTGGCATCTTCTGCAATTCCCCAATTATCCTCAGGCAGATAGAGTGGCTCAATTGTGCAGTTTATATCACCAGCTAACATGATGAATGTTCCTTTGTTCCAGCCAGTTAAAAGGTTGTCTAGGACTCCTATCAGCTGGGGGCATCGCCCACCAGGGAGGCCTCTAGAATATATATTAATAATAAGCATATCCTGACCCCCTGCCTTACGCAACCTCATTGCCAAAATATCAGGGTTTTCCACATACAATTCGGAAACTGAGTAACCCCAGGCCTGTTTTACCCACGTTGTCAGTCCCCCTGATGCCCGCCCTTTGGTACTCTTTACTGCTGGTTTAAAGAAGTTTATGAAACCGGCCTTGTATATAGGTGCTGTAGCCCAAGTTTCTTGCAGTAGCACAACCTCATATCTATCAATGAACTCCAACCAGTCCTCAGAGTCCAAACGGGTCTTAGCTCCGGCTACATTCCAAGACACAATGTTTGATATCAATGTATCGGTTTCTACAAGGTTATTGCTGACATTGGAAGGGGAAAGGGGATTAGTTAGGCTAACACTTGTTAGACTATTACTCATTCTGTTATCTTCTATATTAACAATAGAAACCCCTTCCCCAACTAGCTCCCCCGGTGTTCTAGCTTTATTATGGAGCATAGGCTGGTAGTCCATGTTTAATTCCAAAGCAGGGTTGTGTAGATATTGCACTCCTTCCCCGTTCTCAGTAGACATGTTAGGTGAAATGGTCGGTGCACGCAGTCAGTCTATCCATTCTAAGTCTGACAGCGCCTCAAAATGGTTAAAGAGCGGGGGGTACTGTGGGGGGTAAGGTGTTATCGGGTCTCGAGACCTCCCGCCTCTAGTTTTCCACTGATTGGGGCCTATTGGATAATTAATGTGTGTATGGGGGTAAAAATAACCAAGGTGCAAGGTCTGAACATCACCAAGACGGGCAAATCTTGCTTTCCTTTGGATTCTGTCCACCACCCAAGGGTCTTTAAAGGAAATCAAAATACAGTCCCCTTCTAGGTCTTTTACAACCTTACCCACCCAATCAACTCTCCTTACATAAAGGATTTCGGTGGGGGATGAGGGAGGGGACGATGTTTATTTAACCAAAATATAACCTTATTCCGCAGGTCCCCTTGGGTCTCTTTAATACCATCCCTTAAAGGGGCCACCCCAGTTAAAACGATGGTGTATTGGGACGCTTCTGGTGGTAAGTTAACTCTGGGTATTGGTCGTATTTTTCGATTATCCATCCTCTGGGACCTATGTGATTGGGGATTTTTCTTCTCTTTACCCATTATTGGTGTTTGCACTGGGGTATTAATTGATTGATTTAGCATGACATTCGGCAAGAGATGTTTCGCTGACCCATTATTGGCAGCTATTGGGCGTTTGTCCCTCTGGATGCCCTCTGCGGGAACTCTACTGACAGTGGTCGAAGTGGCAGCAGCTGATTTTGCCCCTATTCGGGGTTTCTTGTTATTATTAGCAGCTAGGGTCACTGGAGGTATCGCTGTGGGTTTTCCCGCTTTTTGGTTGATGCCCCCAGTGGAATTACAAACCCCCGTCCCCGTAACAGGTGTTGTTAATTTTTGCAAAAGGCCCAAGTTGGTATTGACAGCTGATTCCAAAACATCTATTTTAGCGGTCATTAACCTAGTTCTCTCTAAAACCGGGAGCAATAAAGTTTTTAACATTGCTTCCATCTTAGCCAACAAAACATCATCGCTGCTAAGACAGGTTGGGCAAGGATTTGATGACCTGGAGGGAGCTAATGAGGGACAATACACAATTGGGAGACCTTGGTGGGTCTGGGAGAGGGAGGAACTCACCCTGTTGGTAAGATCAATTTTAGGTTGTTTTTGGACCTTTTCCCCCTGTGGACTTGAGACATGTTTTCTTTTCCGAGATATAGGGTTTGTGGTATCTTGTTGTGGGTTGGACACACTGGGGGAAGTGAGAGCATTGGATTGTGAAGCGTCAGACGTACTGCGTTCGTCGTCCTCAATATATTGGCTATCAACCTCATAGCTTGACTGATTGGTATTTGAGTTCTGTTCCCTATTATCATGGGGGGGGGGTATTGTTGCTCCATCGCCATCTACATGGACTATCGCCTCTGTCTCTGTGGTAGAAATACAATTAAAAGCAGCGTTGGTTACAGGGCTTTTAACACGTGCCAGGGCACCAATTGAAGAACGTTTCCCGGTGACTAAGTCCAGGGACAGTCTATGTTCTACCATTTCTATTTCCTTTTCTAGTATTCCCGTCGCTCTGGTAATAAAAGCATCAAGGGGACCAGAGACAACGCCCTTAGAAGTTTGTATATGCACTAGGCGCTGTTTACCAGATCTTAATGCCATGTTTGAGGGATGATGTAAAAGATACAAAATACAACTAGGTGGAGTGAGACAAAATATGGTTTTGACCAGGACTCTGGGCCCAACCCAACCTCGTCCGACCACGGACGGCCAAAGACAGTCCCGCCCTTGTCCCGGGCTTCTCCCGGCGCCCTCCCGCGCGCTCCCGCGCAGCGGGGATGTTACCTCCTCTTTGTAGTTTTGCAAAGGACACCGAGGGGGCGGGGCCGGCAGGGACAGGAGCCCAGCTGGAAACGGGCGCGCGGGACTCCTGGTCCGTGGAGTCCTCCGCTCTACCCTCGCAGCCCTGCCGGTCAACAGATGGTGCCCCTTGGAGGTCACAGCCGCTGTGAAACCGCAAAGCGGGACCCGCGAAGCGGTTCCGGCGAGGAGTGGCGGCTCACAGCAGGCTGAGTCAGAGGTGCTAAGTGATGTGCGCCGCGTTGAAACAAGGAATCCGCCGCAGGTAGGCTTAGCTGCCTCTTAAGTTTTGCGGTGGTGGGGGCGGGGCCGGCAGGGAGAGGAGCCCAGCTGGAAACGGGCGCGCGGGGACTCCTGGTCCGTGGAGTCCTCCGCTCTACCCTCGCAGCCCTGCCGGTCAACAGATGGTGCCCCTTGGAGGTCGCAGACGCTGTGAAACCGCGAACCGGGACCCGCGAAGTGGGTCTGGCGAGGAGTGGCGGCTCACAGCAGGCTGAGTCAGAGGTGCTAAGTGATGTGCGCCGCGTTGAAACAAGGAATCCCTTACAATTCACTAATGTAGTTATATAAATAGAAATGTGTACCATAGTGTGGGTTATTCAATACACCTATTATGCAAGGTTAATGTATCTTTCAGCTCTAGGAAGTCACAGAGTTGTCATCAAGCTTTGAGAGTTACTTACACAGAGCTTGTCACAGGGGATATCATATGTCATATTGGAATAGTGATTTCTAATGCAAATGACAAGCTACTAAAATAATTATTTCTTGTAGATATCAATGCTTATGCAGCACAGGGTGAGCCCAGCAGTAATAATAGACAGAGGGAAGATACTCAGGGTCTCTGTTTATCTATCTTTTATCCCATTCCCTTTCCCTTGATCTCATAGCTTCTGGTCTGCCTTGCCTATTAATCATTGTCAGTTGCATTTCCTATGTAAACCCATAATATTTCTCGATGAACAAACACAACAAAATTAACCTTTTTTCTATCATGCCTTGTCCATTAATCAGGGTTAGTTGCATTTCCTATGTAAACCTATAATATTTCTCGATGAACAAGCTAAATGTACCTTTGTTCTACCATACTTGAGTGGGAATATTGCCAATTGGAGCATTCCATTAATTGAGCACACTGACTCACTGCTGTATAATGTTTTGCTTCCTAAAATCATATGTTCCTTCCTTAGAAGTTCCTGAATTTGAAACAGGGTCGTCTACATTTAGTGAGTTATATAATCTCCTTTAATTGTTTAATAGCTTAAACTAATTGGCCTGTAACGAAAACATCTACTAATTTTTAATCAAGGTCTATAAATGAATTAAATGATTGCTTATCTCTCTATGCGGTGTACAGAGCACATCGATTTATTTATACAGTTAGATTAACATTTAGCTGATGTCGCTCAGAAAAGAATAAGATCATGAACAAAGTGTTTGCAGTTTTAGATACGTTAGATAGTTTAGAAACTACACACCTAAATAGAAACCTGGATTCCTTGACAAAGAAAGGAGTTGCATTGTGTATTGAATAGTAAGCGGCCTTCGTTTGGTCACCTGTCTGTTCCTGTGAAAATCACTTTGTCCGGTGAACAAGGTAAGATTATTTCAGGACATTTGTATTTAGGAATCTCATGGAACTATATGGATATTGTGTATGTGCAATCTTTACAGACACCCGTGATTAACAAAAAAAATCCTGTGGATGATGAGGCAGTGAATGGCTTTGCATTATCTTCTGGGCTTGTATTTTTTTCATACACACATAATGTTTTAATATGTTTTGAACTTACCAAGTAAAGATTTGTTTTGATTTGATCTATGCACATCAGTGCAAGAGATTTTGTTTACACTGTAATACAATTGAATAATTCTAATATTGATTGTGTAGCAAAAACAATACAAATTAATTCCTACTATTTTTCAAATCATGACTTACTAGCTAATGTACAAGCTCAAGACCATCCTTCAAAGGCTTAAGATGGAATAATGAAAACTTCTGTTAAACGCTGTGCACTTCCATTGCCTTGTTTAGGAGAATTTTCATGGTGTGTCAGACAAGAAACATGCTAGAGTATTACTTCCACACGCATGTTACAATTCCAATATTGATCTGGAACATGGGGTGTAGTCCTGGTGCAGTTGTGCATATACTCTTGCAGAATCAGAAACAGAATGTCTTGGAGTGTGCCTTGAAAAGAACCCAGTTAATGGAGAAAACCAAACATCACAGTTCTCGTTCACCTCTTCTTCACTATTTTTTTCTGCCCAAGGAAGTGTGATGAGTTAAGGATATGCACCAAGGATATATCTGTAACCTAATAAAGGAAAGGTGGGTGCCACAACTAGACTGAATTAATCTGAAAATGACAAAAGCTCTGGGAATAGCTTTCTTAGTGATCTTCCATTAGTTTTGCCAGCTAGAAATCAGAACAGTCTTTAACCATTGATGGAGCATTTCCAATCAAAGAACACACAGACGTGCAGTCCTATTTACAAAGACACTTGCCTACGATGAAAGGAAAGGAAAATTGAAACGATGGGTTGTTATATAAAAGGAGAGGTTTGTTTTTACCTTCAGTACAAGTAAGGCAGCGAGTAATGACCTGGTTTTCTGATTGCCTGCTGGTATCCTAAGAATTGCTAAATTTATAGCAGGAGTTAAAAGATATTTTTGGTGACCAGCATTATCTACAAAGATAAAGCAATATGCGCAGATGTGCTGCCAAATTAACAATTCACATATGAAAATCATGATTTTTAAAACCAACACCTTCTCCTTCCAGACTGTGGCACAAAGTATGGATGGAATTTATAAAAGAGTTACCCATGAGACAAAACTGTACTTGCGTTCTTGAAATTGTCAATCATTTGACTAAATTGGACCATTTTATTACATTGCATTGGTTGCCCTCTTCTAAAGAGTTAGCACAGACAAATAATATCATTTAGTTACATGGGGTGCCACATGTTTTGATCATTCATCACAAACGTTAGGTCGGCACTACTTGAAGAATTGGGCATGGAAGTTTGACTGTCTACTAGTTATCATCCTTAAATGAACAGACATACCGAATAATGGAATCAATGTGTTGAACAATATTTATAATATCAAATGTTATTGTAAGATGAGGTTTGGAGTAGGATGTTATGGTTAGCAGAATTAAGCTATAACCGTGAGCATTCTCTATTGACCACAACTTGGACTATTATCATTACATCTACATTTGTCTACATGAGTTCATTCAGTACAGAAATGTTTAACTGTACTTCAGAGCATCCAAAAGTTTGTACAAGATGCTTTAGAACAAGCCAAATATTAAGAAACAACAGTGGATCTTAGGTAGAAAATGTAACACACAGTGATAAACAACATATGCTAACCAAAACAATGTTTTAATGTATAATAATTTCTCCATAACCAAGTACTGCACTGTACTGTGAACAGGTATATGCGAATAGAGTGAGGGAAGTCCCGGTAGAGGACGCTGACTGCTATCTTGGAAGTGTGTGTGCCGCCTTGTGCCAGAGGGTATTGACAAAATGATTGTGATCCTCAGCAGCTCCACATCACAGCAGGTTCCCTCGCTTATCTCCCAAATGGACCCCTTACTATTGCTGCCTGACATGGATCTAAGATTTGTCCATCAAGAGTGACAAATTCTCAATACCTTCAGCTCATCATTAAGATTTTGATGATTCCTCGCCTCCTGTGAACCCATTCAGTATCGTAATTACTCAGGCCTACATTGTATCTTTCCCTATGGTGATCCTATTATTCAGATAAGGATCAAAACACTGTTGGCAATATATTCAGATGCAGCTTTCATTGATTTATTGTATATCTTATGGGCAGTATCTCTGCAAATGCAACTATGACACAAACAATGTACTTTCTTGTCACATGTATTACACGTTTGCCTGAGCACTTCCCTCGCTGTATTCACATCACTTTGATCGCAGCCCACTGCAGTATTTGATTTTGGAATTTATTTATTGATGGATTATTATATTTTAAAAACATTATTTTGACTTGAATATGTTGTTTATCATTCTGTGTTACCTTTTATACCTAGGAACCACTGCTGTTTCATAATAATATTAATCACCCTGAATCCCTTGGATGCCTGGGGTCTCCCTTATTTATTTGAAATAGCATGTTACTCAAAGTCAAGGCAAGTTATAACTTCAATGTGGATAGAAAACAAATGTCAGCACCTAAGTATTTGTAGGTGATTTATTTTGGGGAAAAAGTCCCCAAGTTATGACCCAGGATTGTTGGTCCAATTACCATTGAACAAGTGATTAATCCTGTAATGGTGCTATTAAAACGGTCAGAGTCTTCGAAAAGGAATCCTATATTTCCATTCTGCTTCTATTCAGTTGAATGCAGACAATGAATATGAAATGCATCATATATTAGATGAACAAATTGTTATTAGACAATTGCAATAGCTAAAGCTGGCCTCTAATCTACATGCTCTACATTGACTACAAATATTCAATAGATATCACCTGTGTATGCCCAGAGCCAAACCTCTGAGATGTCAGCCCCTAGGGGTGCACTGTCATGATCCTTGGCCTGCACATATATGCATGTGCTGGGGAGGCACGAAACATACTTCTCTGAACTTCAAAGATGGTTGAGGCACCTGCTGCAGAGGAGGTCATTGTAGAAAGGGTGGGCATGCTTGATGTGAGGCTCCTCAACTGTAATGCTTGAACTATGTGATACACACAATAAGTAGATTCCAAACACATTTCTTGTCCAAGGTGCCACTGGACTCTCACCAGATTGCAATGGTGATGGCCATCTGTGTACATGATTTAGAAAAGGGGGTGGTGATGAACAGAGTGTCTGAATTAAGCAGACCACTCTTACCCAGTCCAAAGATCAGGGCTTGATCCATCACCGTTATTTATCTCACTGCCCCATCCCAGCTCAGAACCTGGCTATATGCAAATCAGTCTGTCCCTGGCCCAGTGCATCATGGGAACAGGGCAGACTAAACTACCAAGCCAATTCTTCACCAGAAAGGAGACAAGCTACCGGGGACCGGTTTCTGGCATTTCAGCCGTCTTCGGCCCGGCTTGCTTGAATCCTGATGGAGCAGTGAGAAAGGGACTCATGTCTGAGTATACCCTGCCACACCTATAGTGGCCAAAAACGATTTAGAAAAGGGGGTGGTGATGAACAGAGTGTCTGAATTAAGCAGACCACTCTTACCCAGTCCAAAGATCAGGGCTTGATTCATCACTGTTATTTATCTCACTGCCCCATCCCAGCTCAGAACCTGGCTATATGCAAATCAGTCTGTCCCTGGCCCAGTGCATCATGGGAACAGGGCAGACTAAACTACCAAGCCAATTCTTCACCAGAAAGGAGACAAGCTACCGGGGACCGGTTTCTGGCATTTCAGCCGTCTTCGGCCCGGCTTGCTTGAATCCTGATGGAGCAGTGAGAAAGGGACTCATGTCTGAGTATACCCTGCCACACCTATAGTGGCCAAAAACGATTTAGAAAAGGGGGTGGTGATGAACAGAGTGTCTGAATTAAGCAGACCACTCTTACCCAGTCCAAAGATCAGGGCTTGATCCATCACCGTTATTTATCTCACTGCCCCATCCCAGCTCAGAACCTGGCTATATGCAAATCAGTCTGTCCCTGGCCCAGTGCATCATGGGAACAGGGCAGACTAAACTACCAAGCCAATTCTTCACCAGAAAGGAGACAAGCTACCGGGGACCGGTTTCTGGCATTTCAGCCGTCTTCGGCCCGGCTTGCTTGAATCCTGATGGAGCAGTGAGAAAGGGACTCATGTCTGAGTATACCCTGCCACACCTATAGTGGCCAAAAACGATTTAGAAAAGGGGGTGGTGATGAACAGAGTGTCTGAATTAAGCAGACCACACTGTAATGCCAGAAACCGGTCCCCGGGAGCTTGTTTCCTTCCCAGTGTAAGAATTGGCTTTCGTAGTTTGGTTTGCCCTGTTCCCATCATGCACTGGGACAGGAACAGACTAATTTGCATACAGCCAGGTTCTGAAACTGGGATGGTGCAGTGAGCTAAAAAACGGTGTTGGATCTAGCCCTGATCTCTTGACTGGGTGAGAGCTTTCTGCTTAATTCAGAGACTCTGTCCCTCACCACCCCTTGTTGTAAATATTTTTGTCCACCCTAAGCGTGGAAGGGTATTCTCAGATGTGAGACCCTTGCTCATTGCACCATCAGGATTCAAGCAAACCGGGCCGAAGACGGCTGTAATGCCAGAAACCGGTCCCCGGGAGCTTGTTTCCTTCCCAGTGTAAGAATTGGCTTTTGTAGTTTGGTTTGCCCTGTTCCCATCATGCACTGGGACAGGAACAGACTAATTTGCATACAGCCAGGTTCTGAAACTGGGATGGTGCAGTGAGCTAAAAAACGGTGTTGGATCTAGCCCTGATCTCTTGACTGGGTGAGAGCTTTCTGCTTAATTCAGAGACTCTGTCCCTCACCACCCCTTGTTGTAAATATTTTTGTCCACCCTAAGCGTGGAAGGGTATTCTCAGATGTGAGACCCTTGCTCATTGCACCATCAGGATTCAAGTAAACCGGGCCGAAGACGGCTGTAATGCCAGAAACCGGTCCCCGGGAGCTTGTTTCCTTCCCAGTGTAAGAATTGGCTTTTGTAGTTTGGTTTGCCCTGTTCCCATCATGCACTGGGACAGGAACAGACTAATTTGCATACAGCCAGGTTCTGAAACTGGGATGGTGCAGTGAGCTAAAAAACGGTGTTGGATCTAGCCCTGATCTCTTGACTGGGTGAGAGCTTTCTGCTTAATTCAGAGACTCTGTCCCTCACCACCCCTTGTTGTAAACATCTGTGTACATGGCTTCTTTGGTGAAGCAGCATTTGGCACCAAATATTGCCCTTACATGTACTGAGTTTGCCTAATTGTGGAATCTGTACATGTGTTCCATGTCTGGACCAACGTGACATGTGTACTGTCAAAGGCACCCAGGATCTCCGGGAAGTAGGAACTAGTACAGAAATCTGTCTTGAATTCTTGTTGATTAGTGCTTGGTTTGCTAAATCTGGCATGATATATGGGATTGAATCAAACACACAGGTACCCGATGTAACAAGTGTGCATTATGAAAACACAACTGCTACGGTGCATTTGCCCTGCAGGGTACCTGATGTCAATAGATGCAGTAATGGAACTCATTTAATGTTAGTTGGTATTGCCTCTAACCTAACTGTAGTTTGCTTAAGGGAAGGTCTAGGGATTCCCAATATGATATCACTGTTTAGCCTATACCAATGATTAATCTCCTCCACAGATTCCCCAGAGTCAAGCTCACCTTGCGATTTTTCCCTGTGCACTACCCCCACCCCACCCCGCCCCAAATACCTACATTGGCACTTTTATGGGAAAGGTAACATCATCTGGCATCTTTAATCTTGGCAAGATACAAATCGTTTGCTGCTAAATTTATTTCATGTTTTTATCACACCTTGCACAACTTAGTTTCATTTTAGTAGGTGTGGGTTGGCGTTAATGTCTATGGGTGTTTTCACTCTTCCCACCCAGAAACATTGTTTCTCAATGCAGTATTATGTTTCTCACACAAAGCAATGCTAAGTGTTTTGAGACTGTGCTTTTGCCAACTTTCAACGCAAAGAAGGTTTTCCACGCGAAAGCCCTTTGACACTGCTGGCTGCACCGATAGGCAGAGTGTGCGTAAAGAAACTTTAGCAGACCATCTGCAAGGAGCATGGAGAGCCCTCCCCCTGTGCTCCATACCCAGTCAGAAACTCTCAGGCTGTGCACTGTGCCGGAGGGGACCACCAGAGCAAGGGACTGCAGGACCTGTGGTTACACCACTGTGTACTACAGTGTTCGCATCACGAAAGTACCTATGCAAATGCTTAGCAAATTTGGGCCAACATATTTGTTGATAACGAAATGCTGATAGTAATTGTATTGGTGTTGTCTTTTCATCCCTGTTTGATGAAGATGGACTAAAAGCGATGGTCTGTAGCCCTGCCTAAATTCATCTAAACGATCATGGCCACTGGGCTTTGAAATTCCTCATGTAAAGCTCAGGATACGGCTGAAATACTGCGTATTGGAAAATTACAGTACACTTCCGATGTCATATTGCGTACTTCCAGAACCAGCAGCCAGTGTAAAATGCAGGTCATAGGCCATAATTACAGTTTCATTGAAATAAGAAAACAGGAACTGCCTTCTCCTTGTACTGACAGGGTTTTCTAAAAATAAATAAGGGATCATCAGAACTGAGATGTTTATGGCAAAATGCTAGTTGTTTTCCAAGCTATAGGTCATTGCTGGAAAGATAGAATCTCTTCATGTTTCTACACAATCTGAGCCATAGAATCCTAATTAACATTGCTTATATTAAGCTAATTCTATCTTTTTGCAAAACTTAATAACTTTTGTTTATTGTGTTTAATTTTTTGCACGTATTCTGCTGTTATTCTTCTGATCTCTAATGAAATGTAAGGGCAAGCCACCAAGGATTTCATCATTTTTGGAAAGGGTGATGGTGTGACCATGTATTATTGGGAATAGAATACTCTTTACCATTCATTTAAAGGATAGTGCAAGTCACCTCAGAATTCCATGACCTTATACAGGAGCTCCTCGGCGGCGTGCAATATCCTTTTTACGTACGGCAGGGGGGTACTGCATCTCAAATATATTCCTTGAGAAATAAGTCTATGTAGGGATGTGGCCCAATAACGATAACTGCAGTATAATCTGTGTGGCACTAATTAACCGCAGTGCGTAGGAAGACATTTTCACTGCATTAAAATGTCACTCCATTATTTACTGACTTAATAATCTAGAAGCAAGCATTATTCACCGGCACACTGGGGCAATCTAACGTCTAAAGGATTCCAAGGCAAATTTGAGCCCAGGGTTCTTGCAGGCATTATTATTTTACAGTCTTTTGAGGACCATACTTAATTTATTTCTCGGCCTACTACGAGGCATTTGTTCAAAGAAAAATATTCAATGTTTTCATATTTCTTTCTACAGTTTCAGGACAAGTGCTTATTAATGGCAATGTCCCACTTGGACACTGTTTTTAGGTCAGTATCCCACCTGTCTAAATCTGTGTACACTATATTCATCCATATAGAATTTTGTAATTAGTTGAATGTCCATGAATGTCCTTGTACAAACAGCGCTTTATGCAGTCGGATCATAGTTTTCTGATGCTGCATCAAGAAACTTAGAAAATGATTCATTCAGACACAAAAGTCTTCCTGTAAAATGTTTATTTTTAACAACCAATACGTGACAAATATATACATAAATGCCCGGAAAAGATAAGTTAGACAGTGCATCGTGCGTCGGAAAAAATTAAATCTCAGGAATTGATAGAAATCACATAATGATAATCATTTAGGTTCCCAGCTAACCAATAAATCTACATAATAGTGATCGAACAACTACATAAAGATTACTGGCCAGAAATGCACGCTCTATGACTCACGAGGAGTCCCATTACTCTCCCAACCTGGATTGTTTCCAGACAAAAGCTTGTGCAGCCTGGCCTGTATACTATCCCAAATATGCAAAAACATTATCTTTTGAGAATCGAGATTTCTAAGCCACAAATGGTGACTCAGACTACTATAGGCCAAGTCCACAGCTGTGACTCCTCCGCTAAGGCAGAGGAGGGCTGCTCCACAGCTTAATAAATTGATAATAACAATATTATCATTTTATTTTTCTGTTGTCCGGCAGGTTTACAGGGTGGGCCTGTGTTGTTGCCACAACCAGCAGGGAAGGAGTGGTTGGGGCACTTAAGTGCACATGACGATTTGGCCGTCCATCATAAGTCGGCCAAACAGTCATGCACACTTTGCATGTTCTCCATTATGTTGTATTACAGCCTGGCTGGAGAACATGCACAGTCTCAGAGACCACGCCTGAGCACCGAACCACTGCGCTGGTGACAGCAGCGTCGTGATTCGTGCTTCCGGCAGGAACAGAAGAGGATGGAGGCGAGGTGAGGCAAAGCAGTGGCTGGCAGCAAGGTAAGGAATTTTAACCATATTTATATACCCCCCTCCCCGACACCACCCGTACTACTCGGTGGCAGCTTCCACTGCATATTCATGCCAAACTGAATCTAGCCTGTGCAATTGCCATAAATATATACCAGCTCTTACAAGGCAGGCAGTCGGTTGGGGCGTCCCATGGCAGTGTAGTCCTCTGTGCAGGCCGGGCATGGGGGTTGCTGTTGGCTGACAGGAAGGGATGATGAGGTGCCGGTTCAGTATGCCTGCTTCCTGATCTTGGGCAGGCAAGAGTTTTTTGTTAAAACAAGTCTGGCAACTCGCTGCAAGGAGATGTGTGGTCGCCATTACTGAATGTTTTTTATTTAAAAAAACAACGATTTGGGCGAGCTGCACACAAGAAGATGCGCGGCCGCCATCATTTAATGTAAATAAAAGAAGCCTTTCCACTGGAGTGATATAACAAAATTAAAAGATTCACATTACCACCTCTTTTTAGATAGCACAACCTCGACCAGAACGTATCAGCCCACTTTAAATGAGCACCGATTGCATTATAGAGCATTTTTCAGCCCTGGGACATTGTGATTTGTCTGCAAACACAGAATGTTCAAGCCCCGCCACACTCGAATCTGGTTCCCGGCTTAAAAGATGCCCGCCGTTGGGAATGCAACCTCGGCTTTACATATAAAAAGTACTTGCCGAATGCGGCGGCCCCCATGTTCCAAATATAAAAGGGCTAACATGTAAGTGTGGCGTGCATGTAAAAATGATGTGCTTGGCGGCTCCGGGTAATACTAAGCATTAAGACACAATGCCTGTGCATACTGAAGTTCTTTTCATGGCGGCCCAAGAAATGGGCACCATGGCTAGCAGGAAATTAAAATAAATAGACCCTGAAGTACTAGATAATTAGTTTACAGTGTAAGTAAACTGTAGTTGCTCCGATCAAAAAGGAAATGATGTATTGGGACCAACAACAAATAGGGAGCCGCTAAAGAAGAGCAAAAGGAGCATGAACTAATAGCAAGCAGGAGGCGAGCAGGAGGCGGGATTTCACTCACTTTACAGATTAAATAACATGGGATTCTCTAGATTAGGGCCATAAACTATGCATAGAGTGTGCTACACTCCTTTTTTTCCAATCCAAGCCATTAACCAACGGCCCCCATGATTTACCCTGGCATTATTAACTTGTTGTTCCCAGCCAGAGACCAAAAGAGCAAAACCTTGCTGTAGGCTATCAATCTCAACCACCACCAAAAATTTCTATCCAAGTTTGCGGAGCTCGTGTATTTTATGTGTTGAGAAGTGTATCTCCTGAAGACAGATGATATGAGGTTTAAGCAAAAGAAGTTCTTCTTTAACTAGGGCACTTTTCGTGGTAGATCTCAAACCATTCACATTCCTATCCTCCGTAACCTCCTATTCCCAACCTCACATGCCCACCCCCCACCCAAACCATGAAAGTCAAACCCCTAAAACATCCTACCCACCCAGTTGCCATCCACACTGATAAAAGCATAAACCCAACAACTCATCCACAGCGGAAAAAAAACAGACAAGAAAAGAAGAAATGCAAAGAAATCAAAAATAAACATAGATGGCAAATAAGTAGGTTGGGGGAAATTTTAATTATGCCAGAGTAATTGGACTGGTGTCAGTAATTATGCAGAAGTCGTTTCAGGTTTGCTGAAGAAAACCTCTGCCAACCTGAAGAACTTCAAGAACTACCTGCTCTGCTTTTCAGCTAAGATCATCGAGAAGGCCATCAACTCCCAACTTTCTGAGTTCATTGAAGCAAAACACATCCTGGACCTTTCCAATCACAGTACTATGACTACCCTCCTCGCTGCCACAAATGACGTCCTCACCCTCCTTGACTGATGCAAAACTTCAGCCCTCATCCTCCTTGATCTCTCCGCCGCCTTCAAGACTGCCTCCCACTGCACCCTATACACTAGACTCTGGAATGGATCTGCTCCTTCCTCACCGGCCGAACACAGAGAGTAAGGCTACCACCATTCCACTCTGAACCCACAGATATCATCTGAGGAGTGCTTCAGGGATCCTCTCTGAGCCCCACTGTTTTAAACATCTACATGGTCTACTCACAGTCATTGTTAGGAACCACCGATTCAGCAATGTCTCCTATGCCCACAACACCCAGCAAATCCTCTCCCTCACCAACGAACCCACAGTCGTCAAGAACAACTTCCACGATGGGATGAAGGCTGTCGCCACCTGGATGAAGGACAGCTGTCTCAAGCTAAACTCAGAGAAGACTGAAGTCCCTATCCGGGCTCCCCCCTTCTGCCTGGGACGACTCCTGGTGGTCCCCAGATCTTGGATCCCCCCACAACCACAGACCACGCACAAAATCTCGGCATTATCTTAGGCTCCATGCTCACAATGAACCACCGGATCAACGTTGTTTCATGATCCTGCTTCCACACACTACGCCTGCTCCGAAGGCAAGTGGATTTCCGCCAAGTCCAGAAAGACAGTCACCCAGGCACCCATCAGCAGCATACTCTACTACAGCAATGCACCCTATGCAGCTATTACCCAAAAACTCCTCAAGAAACTGCAAAGCATCCAGAACACCTCTGCCAGACTCATCCTCAATACCCCACAGCCACATCACCAGCCACCTGAGAGACCTCCACTGGCTCCCAGTCAACAAAAGAATCACCTTCAAGGTTCTCACACACACCTAAAAAGCCCTCCATGACGGGGTACCTGCATACCTCAACCACAGCCTTGCATTCCATGCACCCACCAGAGCGATCTTCTCCACCCACCTGGCCCTGGCCGCCATCCCACTGCAAGATCTCGGCCATAGGTAGATCCTTCTCCTACCTGACTGCAAAGACCTGGATCACCCTGCCAGTCCACCTAAGGCAATCAGCGTCACTGCCCCAATTCAGAAAGGAGCTCAAGACTTGGCTCTTTCAACTGAACGACAGTGCCTGCGAAAGATCATCAGCCTCCCCCAGTGCCTTGATTAAAGAAAATATGCAATTACAACAGTTTGATTAATTAAGAGTTAATTGGGGCAGAAATCGTGTCCTGTAGCTTTTTGTGCTATTTTCTTAGCACAAGAGCATCCTCTGCCCTATTTTGGATTGAGAGTGCATTTTTCACTGAGAAAAAAACAAAAATAAATGCTGGATTATGCGTCTCGCACAATTATGCATAATTTAGAATGAAATAATGCTAGAGAGAAATACACCAGTTATGCCCACCTCTACAAATGAGTCATTTAGAAAAAGAGTGGGAGTTGCCTCTATAAAAACTATGGGGCTAAAGCAGAGTTTAATTTGAGTTGGAGCTTTTCGGTCCTCAGCGCCGGCACTTAATTGGTTTCCAGTGCTTGGAACCGGCACCTAATTGTCAACACCATACTTAGAACAGTCCACCACATGGTGGCGCTTCTCATCTAAATGAGCAGATGAGCAGAACAACTGTAGTTTAGGACTACAAAATACATTAAAATTGCTAATACCTGCCTCCCCAACCATTCCTTTAGCTTTGGGGACCTGGAATAATCGGAACTTTCGCATTTACATGTGAGAGAGATGGTGGTGCAAGCTGCAGTGGTCTCCTGGTCAGAGCCCTGGTACTTAATATTTTAAAATTTATGCACTGGGCTTAAGGGCACAAAGAAACTGCTAATGCCCCCCACTTCTTGTAGTCACAGATTTTTGTGCTGATCAGTAACACATTTATCATTTCCAAAAGCACATTTACCACTTCCAAAAGTGCATGCACATTGCATTATGATTATGATGCAACGCCCCCATCATCCTTTGAAGGAACATCCTTCATCCATTGGTTAAGTAGATACCTATCTTGAGTAAAGTGATTGAAAAATAATTCTTGTCATTATAGCTGATTTTTAAAGTAGCAGGTTCAAGTAAGAAAACAGTTGGCCCCAACTTCTGGAGCTCAAGAATTTGTTTCTGTAAGCGCCATCTCCGCACAACGGTTTTTTGGCAAAAATATAATCTCACAAAAAAATCCATTCCACACGCTTCAACTGAGGACCTAGGGTGTACTGTCTGAAGAATGAGCTGTTGCAGAATAAAGTTACCAACATGCATCAGAATAGCACTGGTATGCTGAGCAGCTCAACCCTTATTAGAGTTACAGAACGGGATCCTGTGCGCCCTCTGAATAGAACTGTTCATATCCCAGTCACTGAACTGGATTATAAAATACTTTACATCTTTTCCATTCTCCTCAGGGGTTCCCAGGACCCCAAAGTTATTCATACCAAGGTTATTTATCATGTTTTCTACTCCTGAAGATAAAGTCTCTAACTGTCCATTAGGGATTGATTTCTATAAACAACCTACAACAGACTGCTATGTCTAGTTTCCACTGTAGACATTCTAGTTTGTATGATGTCCATATTTGTAGATAATGTACAACCTGAGTTTTTAGGTAGGTAGTTTTTAATCATAAATTACCCTTCTAATTTTCATCTCTATGGGTCTGAATGATGCTAGTGTTGACTCAGGCTGACCCGAGCTGGCTTGCTCATTAGGTTCCTTGCCTGAAGTGAAATAGTCAAGACTAATGAACTGGTTTTCTTAACTTAATAAAACATTGATTTATTGTTTGATCCTCTTAGTAATTAATATGTTTTACCCATACTATGTGCAATCTTAACTTTTATGTATAAATAATTCGACGTTGTCTACATTGGTACTGCACAATGTTTTCAAGATGTACAATTCACAGAATGAAGGAATGTTCATCAATATATTTTCATGGATAGATGAGATTTCTGAATACATTTGAAAAATCCTCACTGCAGAAAACTGTTTTAGAAATGCAAAAACATCCTTTAGACATGATCCAGTAAAGTCATTCTGGTATTTGGGTGACACTTAAAAGCTAGTCAGACTACAGCACTGTGGCTTTTGTCTCAGGACATAGTGATGTTCTTATAATCAATAATTCTCTAATTGCCATTATGTATCATTCATATTAAGCAAAAACAGGTACATCATGTTGAAACAGAAGCACAGTCAAAATGATTGTCTATTCAAGTATACCAAGTGTTTGACCTGTTAGACCTTGGGTGGCCTTCCCAAGTAATACCTGTCAACCTCAGGGTGGTCCTCCCCCAAACATTTTGCATTACTCCTCCATTTTGTTGCTGGTCTCGTTTATGTTGGACTTAGGACACTGTGCACTTTCCCACTGCTAACTAGTCCTAAAGAGTGTGTGCTTACTCCCTAAAACATGGTAACATTGGCTTACAACTAATTCGCACATTTAATTTAACTATAGGTCCCCAGTAATTTACAGGCCCGGGGCCTGTAAATTAAATAGTACTAATTAATGTGCATGCCGCACTGATTGTGCCACCCTCTCGCATAGCCTGTCACCCCTAAGGCAAGCCCTAAACAGCCCATAGGGCAGGGTTCAGTGTATTTAGAAAGTTGGGCATGTACTTTTAACTTCTACATGTCTCGGTAGTGAAAATATTTATATTTGTTTTTCACTACTGTAAGGCCTGCCTCTCCCATAGGATAACATTGGGTTATCTTATTACATTTAATAAATAATAACTTTCAATTAGAAGCAGGTAGGTATGTTGAGTTTAGTGTCTAAGCAATTGTAACTTAAAACCTCTTTAATTTTAAAGTCAGATTTTAAGTCACAGTCCTAAATATGCCACTATTAGAAAGGTAAAGACACACAAATAATGGACGGAAGCGGAACAAATCAAACAGTCATCCCAGTCAAGAGATCTGGGTTAAAATACACCATTCTTTAGCTCACCATGCCACCCAATTTAGACCCAGCCATATGCAAATCAGTCTTGACCCAGCTCCTCTTGGGAACAGGCCAGCCAGGTCCTCCCTGGACTAGAAACCATCATCTTTGGACCGGTTTCTGGTTATCAACCCTCATCAGCCAGGCTAGCCTGAATCTGGTGGAACAGCGAGCCTGGGAGGGTGAAGCAAAGGTTAATATGGGGTTGCTTGTGTTTCACCCTGACAGGGATTGTGGTTTTGGGGTTGCTTGTGTTTGACCCTGACAGAGATTGCGGTTCTGTTTGAGTAGGGTTTCACCCTCCAACCAGTAACCCAATGTTCTACAAGCACAATGTTTATCATCAAACTCAACACAAGTTCAACAACAAAATATATCTTACACCGGCCACCTTTCCAACCAATTAGACCTATTGCAGAAGCGTTCCACCGGTCTGCGCAGAGCTCACAATATTCTAGTAACTTACCAGTTAGCAGGGTATCATTCCAATTGAATGATACCCAAACAGCGCCGGGAAACCCTTTTTTGGGTAGCTGTCGTGCTTTAGAAAACGAATAAATAAAAATAAATAAAATTGATCAGCAGCTCTATATGCCACGGGGCTTTCTGCACACCAAACACTCTGACTTCCAGGAGGTACGTTTTCGAGTAACCAACCAGCTATAAAACAATAGCTCGAAAAAGCCTAGACCCTCTTGTAGAGTGGATCAATAAAGAAACTGGATTTGATAGGCCTTTGAATAACACTATGGAGCAGGTAATTGTGTCAAAGTGTGGAACTGTTTCCCCCCGAGTAAACAGACAGGAATTTATCTTAGTATTGAAAACAATGCGATTAATTCATTCACTTGTTCAAGTCTTGCTCTCCAGCAAAAGCATCAGGTGTTAGTGCTTTTTTTTAATGTTGTTTGTAATGCCCAATTCTATTCACAGTCCCCAAACTTACTTTCTCAGCAGTGTGGCATAAGTGAAAGGCTGTATTACAGTTCTTCTGGCAATTGAAATCACACTGAGGGACTGCTGAAAAATTTCAGAATGCATAGGGCTTATTCCCAGGCTAGTCACTCCCTAAGTACCCAGGTCCTCCAACCAAAGCAGCAATGCCATTCGTCACTGTTTTCTAAAAGCAGATTGCAAGAGGTCCCCACAGTGAATGGCGAGTGAAAGATTTAGAAAGATTCAGTGCATTATCCATTAATAGTGTCAGCAGACCAGGTAGGCTATACATTCATAGTCCCACCCCATCTCCTCCTATTGCCCCAGTATCCCTTTGACAGTTGGCAGTATCAAATGGCCCCTGATGGAAGAAACCGCAAGTTAACTGCTCTTCAACCTAAAAGATGGGAGACTATAAAATATTATATTTCTCAAATATCCAGCATGAAAATACCAGGAGTGGGATTGCTGCTAGTTTTTTTGCAATAAAAAGCCGAAATAATAATTTAATGAAAGCAATATACAGTTTTCAGTTGTCGGATGAAACTGTATGTTATACAGCTAAATAATATTTTACAGCCTTATTTATATTTTATTACAATAAACTTAGACATGTCAGCTCACCTCCCATTCTTCGCTGATCGTGAAGGGAAACACTAATTACTTAGGGCATAAAGTGCCTAATGTCTGTTTGCCAAGACTCTGAAATCCAAAAGCAATCAACCACTGGCAAAGTCAATGGTGATGGTGCTAGCCATCAGCCTATTGGGTTCAGTCTAAATAAACAATGGCTCCCTAGGAGGAAGTCCCAAGCCTGAACTTGTAACAAGCCTGAACTCCTGTGGCATAAACAATCAATATGCACACTTTGGGTCCGATTACAATGCCGTAGGAAACTGCTCCGAACCTCGGTCAGAGCCGTTCCTACGGCATCGTAATCTCCTGTTTGGATTAATTTACGACTGGCCTTTTTGATGGAGTCGATCGCAAATGAATACAAACAGGATTTCCGAATGGCTCACGATGGGCTCGGAGAGCCCGTCTGCCATTCACAAAGGGGCCTGTAATCCCAAGGGTGGCTCTGTCCGACCGAGGGATTACATTGGCAGATTACTACTGCATTTCTGTGCCGGCCTATCTGACACAAAAAGGCTGTGGGAATCCCCCAGCAGGGCCCCCATGGGTGCAGGGCCTGCAGATGGTGGCCTAGGGGGCACCTATGATGCCCCCCTATTGATCCCTGAAAACGGCGGTCTGCATCTTTAAAACTGTGCCCACGTTAAAAGAGTCCTACTATCACATCAGACTCTTAGAACAAAAAGGCAATACTAAAGTAATAATTAATTAAAAAACAAAACACTGACACTGAATTGTGTGCCAATGTGCTCCACATGAAAGAGCAAAATGCAGTCACTCAAAGTGAAGTTAGCCAGTGGGTGAAGTAGGCTGACCCACTGCCCCATGCTGTATGCTGTAGTGGCAGAAGCAAACTGTGAATGACACACAATGACTGGATGAAGGCCTCTTTAAGTAGGTATATTAAACATAGCATTTTAGTAGAGTCAAAAGGTCTTGGCTAACACCAGATGCAACAAGCATTTGCAATGCAATCGGTCTCGCCTTTGGGACCTTATATGTATTTAGCTATGCAGCACATTAAGCTGGGTGCTGAAACATCTACTGTTCTTTAACACCTTGGCTGCTAGGCGTTTTCCCCCTCCTGTGCTGGGAATTACCATTTTGCTGTTTCCATGACGAGCTCAGCTCGTCATCAGCACACGACACCCGTGGGTGATGACGAGCTGAGCTCGTCGTCAGCATCGAAAGGGTTACCATGGAAGGAAAGTAAGCACCAAAATGCGAGAAATATTGCTTTTATCTGGAAATGGTATAGTCCAAAGCTCTGTTTTGAATATAAAATCAGGACCTTTGGTGGTCGTATCACTGAATACAAGATTTGAAAAAATATTATTATTATTATTTTTTTTTTTGGTCCTCATTTACCACCATAGTTTCAGGTGAAGCCGCAGGTGGGGTTACGACATACTGTCACAGTTTAATGCAACTGGCAGGGATTAGATGAGGTGGACTACCGGCATCCCTCAGCAATGGCGCCTCCTCCAGAGACAAACATTAAGATCCATTAAAAGATAAAGATCCGGTGGAAATTACAACCAATTGGAACCAGGCTTACGACTGGAGAGGGGCTCTACAAGTAGCGTAAACCACAGTAGCGTAATCACCCAACCCGGGAAAAAAAAAAAAGCCCCCGGATATCTCAGTGCTCCCAGATCAGAAGATGCCAGAATGCCCTTTTACTTTGACTGCCGGCCCTAGCCAGATCTAGTCTGGAGACCTGCAAGACTGAAGCATACTAATCATTAAGAGAAGGAGATAAAGGATCTTTCCATTTTTTGCAGATCTCCCTTCTGGCCAGTAAGATAGAATAAAACAACAGACTTTTTGCCGGGCTCTGGACTCCATCCAAGATCCCAAAGGTCACAAGAGGGAACTCGAGGACTACCTGAAAGCCCAATGATGCAGAGAGAGTGTTACTAATCGCATCCCAAAATGGAGCCAGGCGAAGACATTCAAAGAACATATGGGCATCCGAGGCAGCTACCAGACCACACTTAGCACAAGCTACTGACTTCCCTTCAGAGAATTTTGAGTCTAGGAGGGAATAATACACTCTGTGCGGGGTATAAAGATGGTTCCTACGTAACCATGTAGGCTTAACGATGTCCCATAAAAGCTTACATGAAGAGGTCCAAAGGTCTTGCACATTGCGACTAACAAAGAGGGAACCCCACAACAAGTCTGGTAGCCGAAACTCGCCATCCGCTTCTTCCAGGATGAGATTATACCATAGGAAAATCTCTTTCTTGGCAGGTGGATTATCTACTAGGCGGGATATTAGCTGACTGTGACCGCCAAGTGGGAACTTGTTCCCTCGAGAGGGTAAGGAGATATATGAATGGGTCCAGCTAGCAATTTGCATGTATTTAAACCTGGCAAAATTCGGGCCAATTTTATTCTTAAAATAATCCCAAGAGAGCAAGTCACCTTCCAAAAAAAGGTCACCCCAAACTTCCAGGCTTGCTTCTTTTAACGGAACAGCCAAACTATCTCCCAACCATACGGGGCTTTCGGGAAGGCCCCAAAGAGGTGTCCTACTGCCAAAGTACCCCAACTTTATAGCTTTCATTAGTTCCGACCGGCCATCCCCTGGAAGACCTTCAATTTAATCTTCTTAAAAAACTTGGGATTCCCGAATTTAAACAAGAAGCCTGACTGACTAACTCCTTCCCCTTTAAGCAGAGCTGAATACAAGGTCCCAACCCCAAAATCAGAAGGCATCTTTAACAGCATTCGGGCATGGGACAACTGGAACGCCCATGCATACATTTGCAGGTCTGGAGCTGCCAACCCACCCTTCTCCCTGCGTCGCCTAAGTTTCTTCCAAGCAATCCTTGGAAGATGCTTGTCCCAAATAAAGGATATAATTTCCGCCTGTAATTTTACTAACAAAGATGGATCACAATATAACGGGATGATATTAAATAAAAAAGAAACTTTAGGTAAAATCGACATTTTAATCAAATTAACTCTCCCTATTAAAGATAATGGAAGTTGAGCCCATGCTTGCATAAGTTTGCGACAATCTTTTGCAACAGCAGAAAAATTTGTTGTAGCAATTTGATTAATGTCTTGCACAATACTAAGACCCAGATAACGCATACTAGACCCAGACTGTATACTAGTGTCACTCTCATCATCGTTCCAGACAATCATCTCGGTTTTTGCGGCATTAATCTTGTACCCAGAGGCTCCCCCAAATTCCAAAGCAGCTTTTAAAACTGCAGTAAGTGCAGTATGGAACTCAGATGAAAAGATGAGGACATTGTCCGCGTACAGGGCCACTTTCCTCTCCCATCCCCTATAGAGAAAAGGTTTGATGGTAATATCCTCCCTCAATTGTTGAGCAAAGGGTTCAATATATAGATCGAATAGGAGAGGGGAGAGTGGGCAGCCCTGCCGCGTCCCCCTTGAGATGTTAAAGGGGTCCGATAGGTCTCCATTAACCAGAACGCGAGCAGTGGGGCTCTGATTTAGAAGACTGACAGCCCGACGGAAGCCCCCACCTATGTTAAACTTGGCCAAGGCCCCCGACAGGTATAACCAGTTCACCTCGTCGAAGGCATTTGTTGCATCCAACGTGAGAGCAGCAAAAGGGAGGGCCTCGGCCAATGCCAAGTCGATGACCCCTATCAGCTAGTATGTCAGCTTGTATAATTGATGCCCCTTTACGAACCCCTTCTGGTCGTGATGTAGGACATCAGGGGCCACCAAAGCCAGCCTCTTTGCGAGAACTGTAGCAAAGATTAGCAGCTGGCTTCCCCGGTCTCAAGATCAGGGTAATTGAGGCAATGTCCCAGGATGCAGGGGGACGCTGACCGCCCAGTAGGATTTGATCGAACAAGATGGTAAGAAAGGACACTATTTCTTGTTCCAAGGCTCTATAAATTTCGGCTGGGAGCCCATCGGGTCCTGCAGCCTTCCCTTTCTTACCATTTTGGATGGCTATCCTGGCCTCTTCCTCTGAGATATCACTATCCAAAAATAATCGCTGCTCGGCAGAGAGTGCCAGAAGTGAGATTCCACTCAACCAACCCTCAATGAGCTCTGGATCGATTTTATTATCCTCATGGTAAATTGTTTGAAAGAACTCTCTAAAAGCCTGTCTAATATTTTCATCTGAGGAATTTGTAGTGTTGTTAACAGTAATTGAGTCTATATTACTACGGACCTGATCTGTTTTGGTCTTCCAAGCCAATAGCTTTACTGCTCCTTCGCCATACTGAAAATGGGCTATCTTACTAGCCTCCCATTTCTGCTGGATTCTTTGGTTCAACACCGAGCCCAATTGACCTTTCAAAGCTAGTAGTTGGTTATAAAGCGGGTTTAACACGGAGTCAGGAGAGGAAATATTGGCGTCTATATCGAGTTGTATTTTTGCTATATTTGCTTCAATAGAAACAACTTCCTCCTTATACTGTTTCCTATGATATGACACCTTACCAGTCATAAGACCCCTCAAAAAAGCCTTGAAGGAGTCCCAAACAACTCCAGAGGCCGCCAAACCAATATTAACTCTCATAAAGTTATGGGCTTCAGTTTTGAGAAACAAAAAATCATCTAGGTGTGAGAGTAAAGAGCGATCAAATGACCAACTCCTGGGGGAAATCTTAGTAGGCCCCACAAGTTCCATAAAGACCGCTGAGTGGTCGGATAGGTGTAAAGGGAGGTAGATAATACTCTTAACGGAATCTACCAATCTCTGACTGATTAATATGTAGTCTATTCTAGACTGATGGTGGTATTTGTAATTCCGAAAGGATATACCCTGTTGCTGTCCTGACCTTACTCTCCAGATAGCTACATACCACTGTTGCTTCATTGAGCTAAGCAGAAAGGTCCTAGTTTTAGAGAGAGCTAGGGAACGACTATTAGGGGATTTATCTAAAGAAAAAAAAAAGTGAGTGAAGTAAGCTGACCCACTGCCCCATGCTGTATGCTGTAGTGGCAGAAGCAAACTGTGAGTGACACACAATGACTGATGAAAGCCTCTTTAAGTAGGTATATTAAACATAGCATTTTAGTAGAGTCAAAAGGTCTTGGCTTACACCAGATGCAACAAGCATTTGCAATGCAATCGGTCTCGCCTTTGGGACCTTATATGTATTTAGCTATGCAGCACATTAAGCTGGGTGCTAAAACATCTACTGTTCTTTAACATGGAGGGAAAGTAAGCATCAAAATGCGAGAAATATTGCCTTTCATCGGGAAATGGTATAGTCCAAAGCTCTGTTTTGAATATAAAATCAGGGCCTTCGGTGGTCGTATCACTGAATAATTACAAGATTTGAAAAAATATTATTGTCTACGAGTGCTCGTGGAAGACAATTTTTAGGGACTGGAATCTAAAAAATGCTAAAGTGGTTCTGGTATTTTACTGAACTCTGTTGGTTGTTTTCTATCAAGGAAGTTAAATAGAGGCAGTTGCCAGAAAAATTAAAAAAAATAAAGTCTCTAAGCAGAAAGCAATTCTGGTATTTTACTGAGCTCTGCTGGTCGTTTTCTATTAAGACAGTTAAATAGAAGCAGTTGAATGGAAAAAAAGTTCCTAAGCAGAAGCAGACAAGTCCTAGGGCTGATCTCCAGAGCCCACAAAGTACATACACATATAAGTATATAATAAGTAGATACTAAAGTATATACATGAGGTCTCGAATGCTCAACGTAAAAATTCATGGAACATGATGGTCAGGGCTATTATTCAAAATCAATGTTCTAGTTTCTTATATAGCGTAGCCTATCTGTTTTAGCAAAAAAACATTTTTTAAAGTTTACTTTGTTAAAAATTATGTTGAAATGACCAGAAAATTATTTATTAGGAGATTGTGATACCAGCTCCTTCACACAGATATTGACATTTGAAAACACATAAAAAAGAGTCACGCGACCACTCCAAGGGCATGTAAATAGTGAATGCCCCACTAAGCAAAAGGATTGTAACATACCATATAAATAATGTTAGAGCAGATGATATGGATGGGTTTACGAATGTGGTCAGTGACATGCAAAATGGTGGTCTTGAAAGTCACAAAAGGCAATGCTTTCATGGTTGAAGTGAATTTTAACTGTGATGGGAGAACAGAGCATGCTGGCAGATGATGGCCTGGGCATAATAAGAATACACTGGAGGTTCCTTTTGTTGCACTAAGGAAAATTAGTTTAACGAGAAAACAGAAATGTGAGGGTAATTCTGACAATGCTACACAGAATACTATTCTCGATCAATGGTGAGGGAGGAAGGAATTCGTGATCCGTTCAATTCCCTTGAATAAACATCAACTAATCAAAAGCGGAAGGATCACTTGTCCTACATTAGAGGATCACTTGTCCTGCACAACATTGGGTATGCAGTCTCGGTTCTAGTCCCAATAAAAAAACCCTCATTAACGTGTTGTTTGGTGGTTGTCTCTGAGCGGTATATTTACGTTCTCCGCTTCTTACACACGTTTTCGCAAAATCATGGGGTTTAGTGGTTTTGCAACCTCCACCAGGAGGTAATACCCTTTGTTATAACAGTAGTGACCAGAAATGGTGCTCGTGAGGTAGTGAGGTGAATTTAAAAGTCTCTTGGTTCCGGATATAACTTTTTATTCGTTCCGGGGTCTTTTGAGACAATAAAACTGATGTAGGTGATTGAGGAGCTTGTTATGGCTCTATCACGCAACAATTGTGAAAAAGGTCGACATGTTTCAGCCCTTGTTCGCCTAAAGGTCGGGTGGGCTTTCTTCAGGACCAGGGTGAGGTGAAAAAGGTGAAGGATACTCCTAAGAATTACTTGGTGTATCTTGTTTCAGAACATCATTTATTGTTGTTCTGATAAGGTCCTTTATTGGTACCTATGAGAGAAGGATGTATAGAAAGTAATAACTAAAATAAAACAAAACAAAGGGAAGGGATATGGGAAAACTGCAACATTATGTACGGTGACATACACTATCCAGTGTGGTAGGGTATGATCGATTTCGTACTGGCTCTCCAACCCCTGTATAATGGGTCAGGTCAACTCTCTCGGTGGCTTAGGCAAACTGAATATTGATCAACAGTCGGGTTTATGCATGGATATTGACTGTATCGATGTTAAGTAAAAAGCGTATATCATTTCTCTTTTATGGGCACATTCATTGGTTCTCATCAGTCATTCACTCATTCATTTTTAGTCTTGAAGGCGTATTTCATGTACCTCCTTGTTTCATAATTCATACATCCACCATATATTCAGGGAAATGGTTCACATGGCAAATATAAATAACACCCTATCAAGTGTCATTCCAGCATGCAATTAGCTGCGTCGTGCTTTTTTTCTGATGCTTTCTTTTGTTTGCGAGGGCATGCGTATAGTAAACCAACTTCATGGTATTCAAGTGCGTGATAATGCGCGCTAGTGCGACGCGTGCTCTCATCATTCACATACCTTATTATTGGTCTATTCTGACCTCATCGGAATCTGTGTGGGTCAGCGGGGCCTAATATAACAAAATAGATCTTAGTACGTCTTGTTGTCAGAGTGATACATTACGGTTTAGTAGCGGTCGTTCTCTCTGCTACCTTCGGCCACCTCGTCACTCGTCTTGTGCTGACTCTGCCACTTCAGTCCCGGAACTCGTTCTACTTCCGGGTTCAGTGTTTTAGTATTGGAGGTTCGTGTGGAAGGGTAAACATGGTCAAAAGACTACGCTGAGTCTTTTTTTGTGATAAGGTGTCAGTTCCGAGATATTTTTTTAAAAAAATTTATTAGTTGGTAATCCTTATGAATTGATAAATCGCACTTTTTACGATTATTTAAAGGGTTGTTATTTTAGAAAATGCCATGATTTCTGAAGTCAGTTGTTATTGAATGTATCAGTAGTTCCCTTTCACTTATAGATACTCCCCCATGGGATGCTATCATTTAGTCCTTCACGATCTGTGCCCAATCTGTGCACCCATCTTTGCTCTTTCTCGAAGAGAATGTTTTCTGCATTGTGGTCTTTTTGGGACAGGGTTTCCAAGACAACCCAGGTTAGGTCATTTACTGTGTGTCTCGCCTCCAAAAAATGTGTTGACATTTTGGTTGTTGCTTTTTTACATTTAATGTTGCTTTTGTGTTCACATAGGCGAAGCTTCACTTTCCTACACGTCATGCCTATGTAACGTTTGTCGCAGGGGCATGTGATCATATAGATCACATGGCTTGTATTACAGTTAGTGTGATTCCGTAGTTGCCATTTCAGATTTGGTAATAGTTGAATCTCCTTTGTTACCTTCGTTAGGTGGCAGACTGAGCAGGAACCACAGGGATAATGACCAATGACTGGGTTGGTATTCCAAGGTGACATCATTATTGCTGTTTGTTTTTTCGGTTGGGGCCTGGTATGTACAAGTATATCTTTTAAGTTTTTGGTCCTTTTATTTGCAAACCTGGGTTTGGGCCATTTGATATTCGCAGATGTCAAAATTCTCCAGTTTTTGTTCACACTTTTTTTTAAATTGTTGCTTCCAGGACCATACGTAGTTACACATGTCAAAGTATCTGTGTCTGGTTCATGTATGGCAGGTTCTAGGAGTCCGTCTCTGTTTTGATTGCGTGCTCTCTTCTTGCATTTTTCAATAATTCTTGATGGGTAATTCCTGTCTCTAAGTTTTTCACTGAGTTCATTCGCTTGTTTTTTGTATTCTGTGGTCTCACTGCAATTCCTGCGTAACCTCAGGAATTGGCTATAGGGGAGATTTTCCCTAAGTGGTCTCGGGTGATAGCTTGAGAAGTAGAGTAAACTGTTTTTGGATGTTGGTTTGTGGTAAGTTTTTGTTTGTAGAGAGGACCCTTCTGCGTAAATGGTAATATCCAGAAAATCTAGATGTTTTTTATTGGCTGTGTACGTAAACTTCAGCCACTCATCACATGTGTTTATCCAATTGTGAAAGTTTTTCAAACTCTCCATATCTCCCTCCCAAATCAGTATGACGTCGTCTATATAACGACGCCAAAACAGGATTTGTTTTTGGAAGGGATTTGTCGGGTTGTTGATATACTGTGCCTCGAAGCTACTCACATACAGCCCGGTTACGCTAGGCGCAAAAGAGCTGCCCATAGACGTGCCATGGCATTGCAAATACATGGTGTCATTATACAGGAAGTAGTTTTCTGTAAGTGCCATCTTGCAGCATTCTAACACGAAGTGTCTTGGAGTTTTGTAATCCCAGTCCAATTCAAAGAGAGTTGTTTCTAACATCTCTAGAGTCTGTTGTTGAGGTAAGCTCGTATAGAGGCTCTCAACGTCTAATCCAACTAACAGCATAGTTTCTTCTGAATAGTTGAGAGTCTTTAAGAGATTGAGTAGATCCCGGGTGTCTTGTAGGTAGGTTGGTGTTCTCTGGACGATTGGTTTTAAATATTGGTCCGCGAATTGAGACAGTGGTTCTAGTGCTGAACCAATTCCAGACACTATGGGTCTTCCTGGTGGTGGAGTGCGTTCCTTATGCGTCTTTGGTAAGGAATAAAAATACGGAATTCGAGGGTTAGTTGTTTCCAAGAATTCTGCTTCTTTTTTAGAAATCCAGTTGTTTAATTCTGCTTCCTCAGTCATCAATTTTATCGTCATTTGTAGTCTTGATGTAGGATCAGTGTCTATCTTGCGGTAAAATTTTTGATCAGATAGAAGGTCCAGGCATTGTTGGTTGTACCCTTCTTTTTGTGAGGAGTACAATCCCTCCCCCTTTGTCCGCTTGTTTTATGATTATGTCTTTATCCTCTTTTAGTTCTTTCAGGGCCTGTTGTTCTACCCTTGATAGGTTTTGAAAAGGTCTTTTGATGGTCTCTTGCAAATTATCTATGTCCTTCATCAATGCTTGTTCGAAAGTTATTATTTCGATGGGTACTTGTGAGTTCAGAGGACAGAAAGTGGATTTTTTGCGAAGGGTAGTATCTCCATCTGATGTGTAGGGAGGTTGATTTTCAAAAAAGGATTTGAGTTTTAGTTTTCGGCAGAATTCAGCTGCTTCACACTTCATTTTGAAAACATCTAGGTTTGGTGTTGGCACATAACCAAGTCCTTTGTTGACTACATTTTCTTGATCTTTTGTCAGGACTTTGTCTGACAGATTCACTATGAGGTTGTTGTGCTCGTTCCCGCTCTTCCTTTGGTTACACTCCTGGTTTGTACTTGTCGCGGTTGCTCCTGCTAGGTTACTCCTCTTTGTCGTGGTCCTCGGCTGTTCTGGCCTCTCCCTAAAAAAGAACGCCCTTGTTGGAAATTCTGTTGTTGCATTGCATGATTCATTGGGGTTGGGCCCTGGAAATAAGGGTCCACCCACCCCTGAAAGTGAGGATTGAAAGGCAGAAAGGGGATCATTTGGTGATACATTGGGTATTGAGGTATCCGCCACTGGTTGCGTCCTCGTCTATTGCCTCTCCTGTTGCGGTTCCTTCCTCTGTAGTTCGTGGAAGACTCATCTCCGCTCCAATCTGACCCGTCGGTGGAAGAGCCACTGTTGGAGCCATTATTGGATATATTCTCATTGGGATCGAAATCCTTGCTACTGTATGGGTGGATTTTCTCCAAGGAAAATTTCTTTAGTTCTCTTCCCAATTTTTGTAGCTTCTGTTGTGTAAGGTATTCCTGGGTCTGCTTCATTTCTTTGTTGATTTCTTCTAATCGGTCTTTGTATACCGTTATGTGTACCATGTTATTCAGTTTGGTCTCTATGACTTGTATTTTGATTGTTAGTTCATCAGTGATTTTTGTGGCTGTTTTTATTATCAGTACTAAATAATCACAGGTACATTTCCAAGAAATAGCTGACCAGTCTTTACGAAAGGCTAGGTTCTTGAGGAAAATACGTGGAGCGTTGGTTACCCAAAGTCCTTTGGGTGCTGCGTTAACCCTCAAGTACTCGGTCATTATTATCCCGTGGACCGCTGTCCTTACTTGTTCTTTTTTGAGTTCAGTTAGTTCATCCCATTCAGTATTATTTGCCAAAGTCTGAGAGAGGTCCTTATCCAGTAACAGTTGAGGTCGAGCGAGTATTTCATCAATTTCCTCGGTTGAGGAATATGATACTGAGGGGACTGCAATATTCAAAGGAGGTGCAGAATGCCAATTCTATCCCTAAGCAGCCTCCCTTCTCTTCTCCCATCCTAACTTTATCATATGCCTCCTTTTTCTCTCATTTTCTGGCCCAATCCCTGTCAGTATCATCAACATCATCTGATTCGAACATGGGGCTCAGGATTTCAGGGTGTTGTTGGTACAGCTACATCAGGATAAAAGTCAGTCGGCTATTATCCACCCTTTCTTTCTTTCAAAGTGAACGGGGAAAATTCCTAGGTAAGAAACATAAGAGTCAGTACATGCTTAGGCTAAAACAACTGCAAAAGCTTAGGGAAGGACTTATTCAGTCTCAACAGAGAAAAACTTTGAAGGAAACTCAGTTGAATCCACAGATGAGTTCATGCCTACTTCTTTCAAATGGGTTCCGCCCATTTTGTTTGCCAGGATTTGTTTTTTAGCTATTGATCACCCAGTTTTTGGACCTTTACTGTGGCTGAGTCTCACTATCTTAATCTCACTCACAGTAATGTCATGATAAATTGGACTGAGTGTGCTTACAGCAAGTGTCCACCGTTTAAGATAAGGCCTCTGCAGCACAGTTAGGGCAAGGGGCACTGGGCTGGTTACACATGAGCATGTAAGAGTACTGTTGTGCGCAGCCTGATAGCTGCACACAGGTAACTTGCCTGTAACAGTTTTAAACTGCAAATTCAACCTGTAAAACAAACCCCTTTTGACAAGCCTAAACCTTCCTTTTAAATAGGAATAAGGCACCCTCTAAGTAGACCTGAAAGCCCATGAAGACAAGGTGCATGATATTTGAAAGCAGGACATGTAAAAATTAATGATGGACATGTCCTTACAGTGAAATATCCTAGAAATCTATTTTTACTTTGGCAAGTCTGGGGCCTTTTGTAGGAAAACATTAGGCTACATTTAAATAGTAATTTTAAATCTCAATGGTCAAGTCATATTTAATTTACTATTTTGGAAATAATTTTATGTTTCACATCTTTTTATTGATGTTTCAACGAATAAAAACAAATTACCCATAGATGGGTCAATTAAAGGTGAATGCACATGTACAGCAATATCATACCTAGTATAGGGTTATAAACATAACCTACATTTGCAAAACAGCTCCCCCTCCAACCCTCAGTCCCTCCGCTTGTCGCAAATATCCTCTTCGATCATAGCTAACTCTACTGCAGGGGATACAAGTGTATTGCTTCCAATTCTGCTTGTCCGGTTTCTCATGAAATGGAACGACCTGCCAGTCCTATATTTCAGCCTGTACTGGGTCAGTAAGTCTTAGTACTTTCAAATGGGACTAGTAATTTCTTTGATTTCTGTGTACAACACATTCAAACATGGTTTCCAAATTTTCTGAAACTGTTCTTGTTTTCCCACCACTGAATGTGAATAGTGTAGGATGAGCTCTGCCTAATGTGGATTAGAAGGCATTATGCAATCCTTCCACTGCATTGTTTTTTTTTGCCTACTGTGCCAAGTTGCTGCCGTAGACATTCAACCATGGTATGTGGAATTTTAGCTGGCGTCTTTGTCCTGATCTAGGTCATCCTTCCACTCATTGTCGTCAAAGTAGTACATTAGGGGAGTAAGTTTGCCTTTGTTATTTTGGTAATAGGGACTTTCCTTTAGTAAGATGACTGGCACCATGGGGCAAGACTAGGAGAAGAATGAGCACCATGCTAAGGACAATAACATAACATGATGTGAACTATTAAATACAAGTCTTCAAAGTGGCTTCAAATTAAGAGGAATTCTACAAATATTTTCACACCAGCTGAAATATGTGTTTTCCCAGCAATTCCCTTAACAGCTATCAAAATATGCCAAATTAAGCAGCACTTACCCAAAATCCTACAAGAAAAATCATATCAATGCTAACTATCCTGGTCCTCATTCTACCTTAAGGTCGAATTCGATGCAGTAATCACTTTTCTGAGGCATGTTGTAATTAGAGGATGTGTAATTACTGCACAATCCTGAGACCACAGAGTCCATCTTGTCCACAAGTATCATATGTTACTCCTAGTTATGTTTTATACACTGCATTCCATGACATCTTAGAAGGGCTGCTGACCCTCCACGTCAAAGAAATGAGACATAAGATGAAAATGTGATTTGGCCAATTCAAAGGGCACTTAGAGGTAAAGCCATGTTTTGAACCCAGAGATCCACTGGACAATCCAATGGCCTAACACCTCTGAGCTTCAATCTTCTTAGTAGAAAAGTGCACCACGAAAATATGAGTGCAGTCCGCTTAACCAGTTGCCTGTTGGTCATACACTGTGACTGATATCCAAGTATCACTGTATTTCCACATAGAGCATGACATCTTTGTGAACAGTGTTACAGCAAACAAATGATGGACGGAATACTGACAATGCAAAAATTCTCCCCAACTCAAAAGATCTGGGTTAAATCCATTGTTCTTTTGCCCACTACACCACCCCAGTTTGGACTCAGCTATATACAAATCGGTCTTGACCCTGTGCCCCATGGGAACAGTCCAGACCGAACTGCCAGGCCAGGTCCTCCCTGGACCGGAAACAAGCATCTTGGGACCGGTTTCAGGGTATGTCACCCTTCTTCAGCCAGGCTTCCTTGAATCCAGTGGCACAGTGAGCAACGGACCTACGTCTGGGCATACCCATCCCACTTAGGGAGAAAAGTGTTACAGCAAACAAATGATGGATGGAATGCTGACAATGGAAACATTCTCCCCCAGCCAAAAGATCTGGGTTAAATCCATTGTTCTATTGCCACTACGCCACCCCAGGTTGGCCTGGCAGTTCGGGCTGAACAGTTCCCATTTGGGCGCAGGGTCAAGACTGACTTGCATATGGCTGGGTCCAAACTGGAATGGCATGGTGAGCAAAAAAATGATGGATTTAGGCCCAGATCTCTGTACTGGGGTGAATGTATGGCATTTTTCTGCATTCTGTCCATCAATTGTTCTTTTTGCATTTGTCACCCGAGTGGAACGGGTATGCCCAGACGTGGGTCCCATGCGCTCCATGCCACTGGAGTCAAGCTATCCTGGCTGACAAGGGCTGAAAGCCCGAAACCGGTCCTAGGATGCTTGTTTCCAGTCCAGGGAGGACCTGGCCTGGCAGTTTGGGCTGGACTGTTCCCATTGGGGCGCAGGGTCAAGACTGATTTGCATATGGCTCGGTCCAAACTGGAATGGCATAGTGAGCAAAAAACGATGGATTAAGGCCCAGATCTCTGTACTGGGGTGAATGTATGACATTGTTCTGCATTCTGTCCATCAATTGTTCGATTTACCTTTGTGAACAGGGCACCCTGAATGGCGGTTGTTTATGCTTCTTACAAGGCTGGGTAACTTTGGTAGTATGTCTAGTATTCAGACACATAGAGCGCACAGATGTTTCACAGATAAACCTTACAGTAAGCTATCACAGTACCCAACAGCAAGCAGTCACCGCCGACAAACAGATCACATACAACTTTATATGCCTGGCAATGGACGTATCTATCGACCAGATGGGCAAGCAATTAGCATTGTCTTCGACTCTTACTTATTAAGCATCGAGTCAAACACTGACGTCTCACTGAAAAACGTATAGCCACCGAACAAATAACACCAAAAGGGCACAGCACCAGTAAAACACCATCAAAAGCTCCCTCAAGCTCCAGTCTGCAGCAGCAACCCTGAGACCCTGTGGATAATAACAGGGTCGCTGAAAGCGATGGTTGGATGTGCTCTAACATAACATAATGCAATACAGCGTAACAAACACACACACAAAGAGCATCTCGTGTGTACCACTTCCTACGTTTTCTGTTTATATGAAATGTCTTTAATCTTAAGACACATCAAGGCGTGAGAGCGAGCAGCCAGAGTGCAGGGTGAGTGCCTTGACATTTGACTTGCGCACGCTTCAAACTAGCCGACAAGGAGCCTCAGTAACTTATAGCAACCGAGAGCCAATAGCAGCAGCGGCATCCCCTTGCTGCCATGGCGATCCCAGCTCACCATGGCAGCAGCAGCAGGATCTGAAGCAAGTCTTTTAAGGCACGGACCACAAGGCATGTTCTTTATGATAGCGGTTCAAACACCGAGAGCCTTCCTTCGTGATGCTGTGCTCTCTGAAATTGCGGGTTGCATCGGAAGAAAAAACAGCAGCATGCATTCAGAGTCCAATTTCACAGCCAATCATTTGATTAATGAGCCACGCGTTCCAGGGCAGTCCATGGTGAGTAATTAAGTCATCTATATCCACATGAAACCTTGAAAAAAGACCCTCCATGTAAATGCAGAATGGAAGCATGCTACACCAAAGCAGCCATAAGTACAAAAATGTTCAAAGGATGTGATAGAACACAATGGAAATTTAGAATTTGTGCAAAGCAGAGTTGAACCTGTAAAACGTTAAAAGCTTCAACCTTTGTCTAACAATAGTGTACGAATACATGTAAGACATATTGCCCCGATTACTGTAACAGGAACTCATGCAGTATGCTGAAGTTTTCAAAGTACAAAACGACCTTCGCCAGGGGTAATTTGACTGGCATCAGCAGCATTGCATCGTCTATAAACAGTAATGCGGTGGGGGTGGGGGCGGAGGGGGAGTGCCTCTCTCCAGATTGTACAAGTCAGTTAGGAGGTCGCATGGTAAAGTAATATGGCATATTTGAGAGAAGCACTTACATAGGTGAGGGCCAGGAGACACTAGCTATTCAGATGGATTAGGTGGCTTGGTTACGGTGGACTTTTGCTAAAATTGTGGATAGTGGTATAGTTCAGTTAGGGAAAGCACAAGTCACATATCTTTCTCGTGCAGATAAGGCACATGTCAGGCTATGCTGGGGTGAATCCCTGCCTATTGAGTTAGCTCACTTGAGTTACTTCGTGCTGGTCATATAGTTTGGTTGGTCAAAGAAATACTGGTGGGGCATCTCAGCCTGTGTACTGCTAATACTCTGATGAAGCCTGAGGCTATTAGGTGGGAAGCTCCTGTAACCAGCAGGTGTTCAGCTCACAGGATGGTGAGGGGCATGGTATGTTTTGTTCCAGCCCAAGTGATGCCACCGTCGGCCGGCTCTCGTTAAGATAGCACCGTTGTCTCTGGCAAATGCGAAGAGAAAGCTCAAAAGGTTAGGCCACAGGTTTTGAGTTAGTTCAAGTGCTTAAGAAATGAGCACATGATGCATTTCACCTGGTGATAACATAGCGTGATGAACTGCGTGAGTGGTCGAGGCACTAGGTCGTGGCAATACACAGTTTATTTGGGATCCACAAAGGATGGAACAAAAGTTCAGTTAACTAGGGTACAGGCTAGTTACCAAACTAGTCTGTAAACAAAAAACAGTAACCCCAAGCATTGCATTAGCCAAGTGCCAGTCCTTGCTTTGTGAGACTAAGTTGGTAAAATAGTTCAGGGTGGGGCAGGGTTACATTGGTTATTTCACACGATGTAGAGATAGTTACATTGGAAATGAAGCAGACAAGGTTCTTAGCTCAGGAGGTGAAGGCACGCCTAGGAGGTGATGTTTTAGCTGTGCATTTTGAATTTGTATTCAGTTTATATTGCTCGGCTACGTAAGGTGCATCTGAATCCCCCTTGAGGTTTTAAGTTCACTTGTGTGAACACTTCGAGAACGTCATCACCCACAAGAATTTAAGGGCCGCCAGTACTTAGCTGCAGGTGGAGTCACGGAATTTAAGGTGGGCCTCTCCACCTGACCTGGTTGCTGCTTCTATCCGGTTCTTTCCATTTACATTGAAACAGACACGGTTTCAAAAATGACAATTGATAATATTTATCCTCATCTTTTATTGACTAGGAAGAGGTCACGTCTGTTCGGAGTCAAGGCAATCGCAGCTTCTCCTCTCCCCTCCAGCATCCCTCTGGCCCACCCTCACCCTCTCCCCGGTGTTCTCGCTCCACCACCTGTCTCCAGGTGTTTACAGCAGAGGAACCGGGGATCCGACCAGTCCTGGGAAGGAGTTCAGTGTGCACCCATCCCCCTCGCCCTCCTTCCTGGTGTGTACCACCGAATACATTTTATAGGGGTGAATCTGGTGCCTGGCTCCCTGGAGGGTTTGTGTGGGCGCTGCTTGTCTTAGCCTTCCCTCCCAGTGTGTATCCCCCATAGGCTGAACCTCGACACCTGCCCAGAGGGGCTGAGCGAGTGCTGCTCTTGCTTGCCTCTCTTATGGAGAGGGCTCCCCTCAGATTCTCTGTAGGGAGCAATCCGTGGCCTGACGCCCACGAGGGCTGAGTGAGTGTTGTTTACCCTCCTTCGCTGTGCTTGTGTGTACTCCCCAGAAATACTCTAGGGGGCCATGCCCCAGAAGGAGTTCTATGCAGCTCATCCCCCACCCCCAGTCCTGGCGTGTAACCTCAGCGTGATTCTTTACATGGGATCAAAATAGGTCCTGGCTTGCCCCCAGGTGGAGTTGTGTGCACCTCCTGCCTCTCAAACGCGAGGGAAACTGGGGCGATGGATGAACGTAGCGGATCAGTAAAGGGGGGTGTGGGTAGGCAGAGACAGGGCCGGTGGGGGAGGGCCGACGCGCATCTCTCACCTGTAAGGGATCCAGTCCGAGTAGTGCTTCGAAGTCATCGCTCACTCGCCGGCAGCGGCAGGCCCCTGAGCAGGAGATGAGACGCCGTCGCTGCCCCCCTCGCACCTTTGGGACGCAGCCGCAGCATCCTCCGGGCAGGCCAGCCGACCGGGGTGAGGAGGGGAGAGGGCGGCTTCAACCTCGGCGAGGGGGCGGTTTGACGCCCGGTGTCCCCCGAGCTGGCGCCTGTCCTCCGCTCACAGGGCTTCCCTCATTGTGTCCCTTTTGTGGGGGCGGATCCCGGGGAGGGCGAGCCTGTGGTGCACAAAGCTCCGAGCTGGGCTGACGCGCACCGAGCTCCGCTCCCCATCAGCGCCAGCCAGCCTCCCTCCAAAGCAGCAGCTTCAGCAGCAGCAACACGCGGTCCCACTCCACGGCGGGGCTGCAGAAATAACGGGCTCCTGACCCTGAGGCGGCAGTGGCAAAACGGCGCTCTGCCTACCTCTACAGCCCTGCTGTCAGCGCGGAGAAAAGAGAGCGCCGCTGAGCACCAGTCTCGGAGCGAGACGACAGGAGACAGGCAGCTCCTTTACCACCCAGCAGCCCCGTGCCAGATGCTGTCAGGACAGACACGGCGACAAACACCGCCTCAAAGAGCAAACGTGCCGCCGCCTGTCCTTCTCCACATGGCAAATGAAACCCCGGCGGCAAGGGTCACCGGGTGAATGAAGCCAGCGGTGCCCGTGTAACGTGTCACGGAATGAGCAGTGTGCCCCTCCCAAAAGCAGCGGCAGGAGGATGAGGGGAGGGAGTCAGTTGCTGCCAAGTCACTGTTCGGGATTCGCTCGCTGTCTCCCGAGAGCCGCTGTGTAGGCACCGAGGAGGGCGCGGTACTTCAAATGGACGAAGTTAAAAAAAGGAAAGGAATTGTTTCGCTTGCTGTACATTGACTTTCCAAATCGTCCATGTAGCAAGAGGATGTCAGATTCTGAAAGCAAGCGTTCAATGAAAGGTTGCCATTTTTGCTCACACTTCCAGGAGCCTAAAACACTATGCTACTACCTACACATTCGAGTGTACTGATTTATACGTGTGCGTTATGAGGCGGTAATTTTGGCTCGTAATTGATCAATTCACTGGGATGTCTCGCTCTCTTTATACGTAGCATCTAGCGATGTTTTAGACAGTTAAGGTACTTTATAAAGGCATTCACTCAATCATATAATGTATTACACAAGCCATGTACAATGAAAGGACTTATTACAAAGGAAGATTCCAAAAGTGTCAGATGTCTTAGAGTCTGGCTAAAGTCTCCAAACATAATAAACCTAATATAGAATGCTCCGGGAATGTGTAGTTTGCTTCTTCCACCACCAAAAGAGTCAAAACTAGAATACAAAAAATGTTTTGGTTGAAAAGAGGGTCAATGCTCTCACTGCCTGAATGGGAAAATTAATTTATAATTTAACGAGGTGTACTGTATTCTAGTCACTTTATAATAACTTTCTAAACATCACGTATTTCATTGCTAGTAGGACAACATTGAAAATGTTTTTTAGACATTGTCTAGAAACACCTCTAAGGGACCTCTCAAAAACACTGTGCTGTTGGTTCGATACATCATGCACATCAAACTGCAATTGCAGAAGGGCTTTCCTCCATCTCATTGTACACTATGGTCCCTAGTTATCATGGCATTTTAAATTACCCTGCTTCCTGAGGGTGTACTGTCAACATTTGCGCTATGGAATGGAATGGAAAGGTATTTGTAAAGCGCATGGCTACCATGAGGCCTCCCAGCGCTGATGAACTGATCTGTAGGTACACACTTTATCTGGATGGAAATAACAGTGTTTTCAGTCACTTTCGAAAGACCAGGTGGTTTTCTTACAGACGAATCTGATCCGGAAGAATTTTCCATCTTTTGGAGGCAACATAAGAGAATCGCTGTCCTCCACTTCTGGTTTTGCGGATTCTCAGAATGGTTGCCAGGCGTTTATTTCCAGATCGAAGTGCTCTATTAGGATGATAAGGAACAATAATTGACTGAAGTATTTGTGGAGATTTTGAGGTCATGATCTTGTGGGTGACACAGAGGGCCTTAAATTGTATTACCTCCTCGTTAGTCTTCCTCGCCCCCTGAGTTACAAAGTGAGCTTTAGCTCCACAACAGAACCCTCCAAAGCAAAAAGAAACCACCTCCCACCCCCTCCCAACATGGCCGACCAGTCCCACCTGACCTCTATAAGAGGCGGGCCGGCCCAACCAATCAGCCTGTTTTTTTTGTTCTGCACGAGTCTCTCCAGAGCACGGTACAGGTAAGATGGGCCGGCGTGAGCTGGCCCTGGGGTTTTAGGGTTGTGGACCTGCTCTAGCGGTCTCTGGTGCCTTATGCCTTAAAAATCCCCCCCCCCTCTTCCTTCCCCCGGTCCTGTGGGGCCGGTTAGGTGCTGCTGTAGCGTGCCAGGGGTCTACAGGGGGGGGGGGGCGGCCGGGGAGATGGGGTGTTGCTACATTCCCGTGTTTTCCCCAGGTCGTTACTATGGGACCCTGGCCACTGGGTGTGCTTTGGGTCCGGCGCTGGGGGTTTTCCTGTGTGTATGCGGGGGCCCCGGTTACCTTGAAACGCCTGGCGTGGGCCCTTGGGGCTCGCGCTGTAATAGCTGTGGACGAGGGCTGTGGATGCACGCGGTGGTGCGGCGTGTTTCCCTGGTACTCTTGGCTACTGTAGTACAGTGGTAGCGCGCATACTTTCCGTGGGGGAGGCGCCGGGTTCTATCCCCGGCGTCTCCAGGCCTTTGCCAGCCCCGAGCGCTTCCCGGCCATGCCAGACCGGGGGTCTGCCGGCGTGTATCACGCCTCGCCTGAGGCTCGCTGGGCATTTTGCATTTTCCGAGTGCCATTTGCTTCCTACCTCGTCGGCGGGCCCTCGGGGGCCCTGTGAGCCGGTTCCGGGAGCCTCGGGCCTCGGCGCTGGTCGCTTCCGCCTCCGGACGGGAACTTCAATTCCCTAGGTCCCGCGGCGGTGGGCTGCGCTGGGGTTGGCTAGGATTTCCCGCCTCTTGGGGGCGGGGCTTCACTCTGCCTGTTGCTGCCGGTGTAGCGGCCGGGGCGGTGAGGTGCTTTGACGGACGCGGCGGCTCGCGGTGCGGTGCAGGCGCCCTTGAGCAGGTAAGGCTCTGCCCCCACGAAGGTTCCGTTCCTGCTTGTGCAGTGTGGTTTTTCTGTTCCTCAGGCCCCCTCTGCTAGTGTATGCCGTCCTCGGGCGGCTTGGCTGCTGCACGGCGTGTCCCCGGCGCCTGGGGGAGACAGAGGTTCCGGGGACACATTTGCTTACATGAGCCTGAGGGGCCCGGTGACCTTGGTACGCCGGGCGTGGGTCCGTGGAGCTCGCGCTGTTCTGTCAGTGGGCCACTTTCTCCAACTTCTCCCGGCACGCGGACTCTTCAGGGTGCCGGGTTCGGCCTCATTGAGTCCTGGCCTCGACGGAGCCTTCCCTTTCCGGAGGTTCGGCGGCATTTATTAATAATAAAAATTTTTTTTTTTGCTCCATGGGAGTGGCGAAGTGTGGCCCAATGGTTAGAGCAGCAGACCCTGATGCAGCGGTCTAGCCCTGGACCAGGGTTCGATTCCCCGCCTCGGCAGGTCTTGGGCTCAAAATCCCACGGAACTGATAATTTAAAGTACTGAGGTACGAGGGCTCTGAAGTGGTTCTTGTGCCTCTGGGGCGGACTGCCCGCACAGGCCTGGGTTCGAATCCGCCCAGGGCTGTCGTGCTATCCCAGGAGGGGACCGTGGCACGGTTTTTTTCCTCACCTCGGTGCCTTGCCCACCCGTAGCCTCCCGTGCTGCTTCTCGTATTCCTCCACCTGGGGGTATCCGGGGGGGGTCGTCTCACTGGGGGTGCCAGGGTACCCCTGAGGCATTGGGCGCTTTCAGTGAAGGGGCTGGATCGGGCCTGGTTGGTCCCCGGTGGGGAGTCGGCCTGGGCATGCCGGGTGAGGTGGGCTTAGGGCTTTCATGCCGGCGCCTTGAGTCCCTTAGGGGGTGTTGGGCGCCTTCCTTGGTTCGCGAGGGTAGCTTGTGAGTGGTCCCTGTGCGGAGTGGTCACGCGCCAGGTTGTGGATTGTGCAGCAGACCCTGTTGCTGAGGTCTAGCCCGGGTCCGGGGTTCAGATCCCCGCCTCGCGGGGTCTTGGGCTCTAATTTTCCACCGACCGGTGTATCCTCGTCTCGGGGCCTATTCCTAGCTGGGTGCCCACTCTGCATCTCGGGGCATTTGCTTGCTTGTTCACCGTTGCGGCCCCCACAACGCTATGGATGCCCCTCCGCCTTGTGGGGGCCCGGGAGTGGACGCCTCACAGGGATCACCTGGAGGGTTCCACAGCGGTATTTTACGTCCCTAGGGGTGAGAGAGTCTCACCTTGTCTGGGGTGGGGCCCCTCGACGACCCCCCCCGGATTTCGGGGTATCCGCCTCCACGGGGGGCGCTCTGGACTACTCAGTTGCGAATTCTGGCTTTTCCCGGGCTCGGGATGGCCTTCTCCCACCCTGGGAATCGAGGCTGCGCCTCCGCTGCGTCCCTTCTTGGGACGTTGCTGTTAGAGTTCGTGGGCTCCTTGAGCTTACTGGCCGGTGTCCGGTCTTGCGATTTGCCGCGGGGGCCGCCTTCTCGGAAGGTTGGTGGTGCTCGCCTCAGCGGCACATTTGCTAACATTGGAACGATCTTGAGGGGTTTAGCAGGGCCCCTGCGCATGGTTGACACGTTCTTTCGTGTAGCGTTCCAATTGCCTTCTCCTTCCCTGGTCTCGACTGTGGGTCTTTCTGGGACCTTGGGTGGGGACGGGGCTCCTGGCCCGCCTGGTGGTTCTTAGTCGCCGGGTGTGGGTCTTGGGGTGCCCGGTCTGGCCGTGTGCTTCCTCACGGCCTCATGTTTGTCCCCCCCACATGGGAATGTGGCTTCACATCTGGCGGTGTCTCTCGGCCGTCGGCTTCCGGGCCTATGTAGGGTGGTCCCCTCGGTCCTCGTCTCGGGCTTGTCCTCCTTCGGGGGGGCGTGTGCCTGGTCCCGGTACTCCCCTCTGGTGCTTTCAGGGGGGGGGCGTCCTTTGGCGCCGGGCCGTTTGGAGGTCGTTGGGTTCTCCGGCGGACGCTCAGCTCCTCGTGCTATCGGGGGTTGCTGGATGTCTTCCTGGCCGGCCGTCTTTTTGCTGTGCTCGCTTCAGCAGCACTTTTACTAAACTTGGTTGAGGTGACTGGCTTGGCTCCTGCACGTTTTCGTGTGGCTTTCCATTTGCCGGGGCCTGGGTCCCCGGGCCTTGGTCGGGGTGGGGCGCCCTGATGGGGGTGTCACCGGTCCTGGCCCTTCGGGCTGTCTTCCCCCGGGGGCCGACGGAGTCGGGTCTGGCCTTCGTGGCATGGTCTCGCCCTGCCCCGGTGGTGTTTCGACGCCTAGGGCCTCGGCTCGGTCTGCCTCCGAGGTCTCTGTTCACGGAGGGGGGCTCGGCCCTCCGGCCCGGGTTCTACTCCTCCTTCCGGGTCCTTATTACCGGTCTTTCGCGTGGCCTTTCGGTCTGCTGGACGCATCTCCCCCGTGCCCTCTGAGATCGCGGTTCCTCGGCAGGAGGCGCTTGGGCAGGGCCGGGGTGCTCATGGGCGCTCGGCGGCGCATGGCCTTGTTTTGGAACGTGGCAGTGGTGTGGTGCCGGGCACCCGCGCGTGGTTGCCACGCAAGTCGTGGTGCGTTCCTGTTTTTGGTTCCCGGCGGGGTCTTCCGCCCCGGGTTCCCTCTCCTTTGGCCGTGCTGGCGATTCGAGCCTCCTGGCCGATCCCGGATCTTCCCGTACAGTGGTTGGGTCCCCCGCTCTCGGCGTCGGTGTTGAGCCGGCTCTTGTCGGCTGGCCTGCCTCCTTGTGCAGGCCTGGTTCTGGAGCGGAGGACGCTGCTGGCTCGGGGGTTGTGGCTTTGCTGCTGGGTTCCCGCAGGCATTCCAGTGCTCGCTTCGGCAGCGCGTATACATATTTGGAAAGATACAGAGTAGATTGGCACGGCTCCTGCGCAAGGGGGACTCACATGATTCGTGGAGCGTTCCATGTTAGTGGAGATGTGTAGCTCAGGGGTTGGAGGCGGCAGTCCCGGTAGCTGAGATTGGTCCTGGACCTGAGTTTGATTCCCCGCCTCAATGGGTCTTGGGCTTAAAAACTTCCATGGACTCGAGAATTCTCATTCCGGTGCCTACTCGTCTCACGGGTTCACACTCTGCAACTCTGGGCGGATGCTTGCTTATTCTCCACTTGGGCCCCTTGCGGCGGGATGCCTGACTCTCGCCTTGTATCCTGCAGCCTACGGCCATACCACCCTGAATGCTCCTGATCTCGTCCGATCTCAGAAGTTAAGCAGGGTCGGGCCTGGTTAGTACCTGGATGGGATATCTCACAGGGGTATACCAGGTCGGGTTCCCAAGGCACGCACCTGGTTGCCTTTGGGCGATACGTGCGCTGTGCACTTCGCAATACACTTGCATACTCCCTCTCTCGTTCTACGAGCTCTTCGGGGCCCGCCCTTTTGGGGGCCCGGCCCTCGGTGGCTTTGCGGTTCCTCGCCTGTCAGGTTTCCCTGGTGGCGATGGTGCCTGCTGGGCGGATGGGCGTGCGGGGGTCGTTCCTCCGCTCCCCGCCCTTCTTGCGGGTTTTGCCGGACGGGGTTGCTCCTCCGGCATGTCCCCCGTGTCCTGCCCGGGGTCCCTTCCCTGGGGCCTCGGACTCAGGTGGTGTCTTTACCGCTTTTTCCGACCAACGTGGTTCCTCCCTTGTCCGGGCTGGTTGTTCGGCGTGCTGTTTTGGCTTCTCTTAGCCACACGTTTTTTCCTTTCCCGGTGGGTTGTCCTGTGTTATGCCTTTTGGGCCCGGTTCGTTCGGGCCGCTAGCCCTCGTTCCTCCTTGGTTCGCGGGCTTACACAGGCTGGCATCCTTCCCTACGCTTCGCTGGGTTCGGTGGATCCGGCGGGGGCCCAGGGTCGGTCTGCGAGGTGTGGCTCTGTTCCCTGGGCCCCCTTAGTGGGTGTCTCCTCGGTGGAGTATTGGTCTGACTTCGGCGTGGTCTTCACCCGCCTGGTACGTGGGTCTCTAGCAGTCCCGGGGGGACTTCGCTGGGGCCGTTCTGAGTGCTGGAGCTGCGACTCCTGGTTGGCCTCCTTTCCCTGGAGGTCTTGATTTCAGGTTTCCTGTGGTCCCTGTTTTCTTTTCAGTTGTTTACATCAACCTTGGGTTGGTTTCTCTGCATCACCATGTGGTGTTGTTGTTCGGGTGGTCAATGAAGCCTTGTTGGCTTGGGTATTGGCTCACTTTGTAACTCAGGGGGCGAGGAAGACTAACGAGGAGGTAATGCCCCGGTTACTTACCGGTAATCTTCATTACTCCGAGTATAGTCTTCCTCGCCACATGAGTTCCCTCCCCCCCTCCCTGTCTGGCTATCGGCTTCATTGTTTGCTTGGTAGATCAGGCTGATTGGTTGGGCCGGCCCGCCTCTTATAGAGGTCAGGTGGGACTGGTCGGCCATGTTGGGAGGGGGTGGGAGGTGGTTTCTTTTTGCTTTGGAGGGTTCTGTTGTGGAGCTAAAGCTCACTTTGTAACTCATGTGGCGAGGAAGACTATACTCGGAGTAATGAAGATTACCGGTAAGTAACCGGGGCATCCTCTCTGCAACGGGCAGCCAGTGAAGTGAGGCTATAGCTCCTCGGGATGATTCTCTGTGGGGAATGCCCAGGAGCTGTGTAGCTGCACAATTCTGCACTGCCTGAAGTCTCATTATTGTGGATTTTGGTGATCCAATATACAGAGCATTAGCATAGTCCAAGCGGGAGAGAATGAACGCTTGGACCACTAGTTTTTTTGTCTCCCTGGATAAAATTGGGAAAACTTTCCTCATCATCTTAAGTAGTCCAAAGCAGCAACCCACCACTTTCTGTGCATGGAATATCATATTTAGTTTGTTGTCCAGCCAGACTCCCAGACTTTTTATTTGATCTTTGGGGGGTGGAGCATTTCCTAAACAATTTGGCCACAAGGGAATGGATCCCTCTGGAAATGGTTTACCCAAAAGCATTAGTTCAGTTTTTGCTCCATTCAGTTGGTGGAAGGACCCTTCCATCCAGGCTGAGATTGTTTTAAGACACTTGGCTAGATTGGCAGAATTTTGTCCTGGTTGGTTGAGGGGTACTATCAATTGGGTACCATCAGCATAGGTAACAATTTGGATTCTATATGGTTCAACTATTTTGGCCAAAGGGCTCATATAAATGTTAAAAAGGGTGGGGCTCAGGGATGAGCCCTGTGGTACCCTACAATTCAAAGGCATGCTCTTGGAGGTACAATTCTACTCGAATACTTTTAATGACCGACCATCTAGGAAGGACTCCAGCCATCTCAGTGCAATCCCCGATACCCCTGCCTCTCTAACCCTAGAGATGAGTAGAGGATGGTTCACGGTATCAAACGCTGCACTCAGATCCAGGAGGAGAATGGCAGCCGATCCTCCGGAGTCCATGATTTTTCTGGCTTCCTCGGTGACAGCGATCAAGGCTGTCTCTGTGCCTTGCTGGGGTCTGAAGCCTGTTTGTGTAGGGTGCATGCAGCCATTGCCTTTAAGATATATAGAGAATATGGCATTCACATGTTTCTCTGTGATCTTGGCAATTCCAGCAACAAAGAGATGAGGCGATAGTTCGAGAGGACTTCTGGGTCGGCTCCTACTTTTTTGAGTAGTGCTCTAACCATTGCTTGCTTCCAAGCAGACGGGACCATGCCTGAGCTTAAGGATAAGTTTATACGTTCTAATATGGTTGGGGTGACTGTATGACAGACTTGATTAGGGCGGTAGGAGAGGCCATGTCTCCTGGGCAGCCTGATTTTAATTTATTAAGATGGGATTTTAAGGATTCCAGGTTCATTGGAGGAAACACCTCTAGAACTGTTCCTACCCGGCTCCTCTCCGTGTCCATCTGTGGGGGATTTTGTGGGGCAGTGGGTAGAGGAAAAGTTTGATAGATGAACTGAAGTTTTGTGTGGAAGAATTCCGCAATGTCATTACAGCTTTTTAATGTGTTAGCTGCAGGAGGCAAGGGTAGTGTCAGGGTTGTGATAGTTTTAAAGATTCTAAACATTTCACGCGGTGCATTTGCGGCTGTGGAGATTTAGTTTCGTAATATTTGGCTTGGGTTTTACAGATTTCCAATTTGTATATTTTTATAGCTTCCCTGTAGATTTGCTTTTTTTCTTTTGAGAAATCTTTTTTCTATTGTCTCTCTGTTTGTTTACACTTAAGTTTAAGTTCTCTAAGGTTAGGGGTACACCATGCTATTTTTTTTTAACCTATCTTATCTTTCCTGAGTTTCTTAGGGGCGACCACATCTATGGAGGCTTCCAGCCAGCCATTGAGTTCCAGATTAGCTAATTCTGTATCCCCTTTTAGTGCTGGCCGAGTGTTATTCAGGATTTCTGCCCAGGACTCCATAGGAATCCTAGCCCAATTCCGTCCAAGCTTTTTTTGTGGATGTTTCGGGTTGTTTCTTAGTTGGTGTTGGCCAAGTAATGTGTATTAGATAGTAGTCACTCCAAGGTAAGGGAATTGGGCTATCAACTATTAGATTGGTATTAGTAAAATGGGGTCAAGTAAGTGCCCTTTAGGATGGGTAGTGCCATTCACTATAAGGTCGAGGGCAAGGGCCCCTTAGATTATCCAATAACTCCTTGGTCCTGGGTGAGGAGGCATCGTCAAAATGAATATTCAGATCTCCTATTATAGAGAAATTAGAACGGGAGCTTACTAAGGTGGCTATATTTTCAGGAAGATTAAAATTAAAATTTCCAAGGGCTTCTGGTTGACGATAAATTAGGACCCCGGAAAAAGTGCATGTCAGTGAGAACCCGATGGTGAAAACAAGGCTCTCACAGTTGAGAATCGACCCCTCATTCACACAGCACCTATGGCTATCCTTGTATATAATGGCAATACCTCCTCCTCTGGTTAATGGGCGGTCTTGCTTTTGTATGCTGTAGCCTGGCGGTAGAGTCTGAACAACAAATGGATCTGACCAGTTGTTGAGCCAAGTTTCCATTAGGAACATTACATTAGGGTCCTTTTCTTCCAGTATCAACCTGATTTCTGTGGCATGTTTCGTTCTGGACCGGCAGTTCAGCAGGAGCATTTTGAGATCTCCGTTGGGTGGGGGAATTTTATCGAGTGGCCTATCCGCGTCCAGGACTAGGGGGCAGTGTGGGCATTTGTTAGTAGTGAAAGGAGGCCCAAGTCTGTGTTGACAGACCTGCGAACCCCTAAGACTGGCCAGCTGCAAAGCTGTGTAGTAGCGGGGCGCTCCCTCAGGAGAGCCAGGGGTTCTGGCCCCTGGTCCCGGTCGGGCGAGGACAGGCGCAGACGGGCTTGCCTTTGGCGCGCCCGCTGTGCGCGTCCGCTGCACGCGTCTGCTGCGCGCTTGATTCATGCCGGATTTAAGTACTGGGACCCTGCCGTCTAGCAACGAGGCGTCAGACATGCCAGGGGGTGTGTCAGGCCGTGCGGGTCCGCCCTCCACACAAGCAGCGTCAGCTGATGTAGACCGGGGCCGGAGCACACGCGCCTGCAGAAAAATGACAGCAAAGTGCCTAGTGCAAGTGGGATCCGGGGACACAATGAATTTTACAACAATCAGGTAAAATCAGAGTTTAAAAGAGGGCTTCGTAATTTTAAAAACACCAGCAGCGCTCGCAGCACTTACAAATTCGTTCACTGCGCGCTCACTCCTACCAGATTAAGTACTGGGACCCTGCCGTCTAGCAACGAGGCGTCAGACGTGCCAGGGGATGTGTTAGGCCGTGCGGGTCCGCCCTCCACACAAGCAGCGCCAGCTGTGGTGGACCGGGGCAGGAGCACACGCGCCTGCAGCAAAATTAGAGCAAAGTGCCTAGTGCAAGTGGGATCTGGGGACACAATGAATTTTACAACAATCAGGTAAAATCAGAGTTTAAAAAAGGGCTTCGTAATTTTACTTGGGTACGTTAGCTTTAAGTTTTACCATATCTAGAGGGAAGTCACAGCTTAAGAGTATTATGTATTGCGCTGTGTTTGCTCCCACAACTTGAAGTGTGAAAATGTGTTTATGGTGCGTCGTAAATTTATGGAGAGAGAGCTTGCAGGAAAATGCCTCTTATTGTATAGTCACCCTAATTTTTTTTGGGCTGATGCTGCTGTTTTTGACACTGTGCACTGGGGCATTGACCAGAAATAATACATGTTATCTGTCCCTCAAACGTGTAGAAATTGGCTAAACTCCTGATTGGTATATTTAACTTACCTATAAACGTTTCTAGTATATGGTACCAAAGTGTACCCAGGGCATGTAAGTTAAATGTCATTAGTGAGCTGTAGCACCTATTGTACCACCACTACAGTGACAATACAAAACATGTTTCCAGACCTACTTTGCAACCTGGTTAGACAGATTTAAAACTGCCAATTTTGACTTGGCCAAAAAAAAACATTTGGCCATTCCTAAACCTTCTTTTTTAATATTTATAATTCTGCCCATAATGCAGGGTGCCTGGTATTTAAAAAAGTAGGGCATGTGCACTCATTTTTTAAATGCCCTGACATTAAAACATATCTAAAGTTGTTTTTTAGTGTCACAAGTCCTGTTATACATATAAAAGCACAGGGTTACGTTATAACACCGTATAATGCATGACTAGGGTTTTGGAATTGCTTGAAAATTGACTCAAAAATTAATGTAAATAGTAATATAAAATCCAACTTAATGGTCAACTCAGATTTTATACTACTATTTTGAAAAGGGTACTTTAATAAAGTTGACATTTTACTGCCTGAGCCAAATGTGCCTTTCTCTCGGGGTTCAGTGTGACCTGACTGTTAATGGCTCTCCTATGGTGCGATATGTATTTCTCCCAGGCAGTGGCCAAAGGGCTTGGGTGTGGGGAGATGTTTTCTCAATGAGCAGGAAGGCTTGGGGGCTGTACCCAGACTCTATCTGAGCTTCAAACAGGCCCGGTTCTAGTGGATGGGCCGGGTGGGCCAGGCCCACCCAAACATGAGCCTGGCCCACCCAAACATGAGCCTTGGCCCTCACAGTGAGAGGTTGAAGGCAGGCGTCCAACGCCATTGCGCTCAAAGGGCTTCAACCTCCCGGTTGGGAAGTGGTCTCAGCCGAGCTGGCACAGCCTGGCTGAGACTGCTTCCAGGGCGCGCACACACGCACGCACACAGTTTTTGAGATTATCGCAGCTGCACCAGAGTACTTCACAGGTCTTTAAAAGACCATTTACGTGTTAACAATGCTTTGTTTATTTTGTCACCCCTTCATCTCCACTAGGGAGATGAAGAAAGGTGACAAATCCTTTATTTGACAATAGTAACCTTTGCCTACTGTCCTACTGCCTTGATATTTCTTTTTCTATGCAGCACAGGAGAAAAAAAGTTTGTTTATTCTGATTCACCTTTCCTAACCCCTGCCAGCTGCTTATCACATCTGGCTGTGACACAAAGTTTGACTAATGGAGTAGGTAAGAGGAAGCGTTACTAGTTGTTTTTCTTTTTAAAATCTGCCCAGGCCCAGCAGGACACATACTTTGTGAGTGCTTCATTTAAACAGTTTTTATCATTATCATGGCCAATGCAGGTCAACAATAAGACAATAAAAAATGGCCAGATAATGCTGTTGATTAATGATCCTGCTGTGTAGCAATCATTTCTCTGTTAGTAGTTTTTAAATGCAGAGGAACTGATTTTTATGTTGAAGCTCAGTGGGTTACTGCCTTTGTCACAAATATCCTTGTGTTGCTTGCAGTTCAGAAGTTACAATCCTAACATAGGACAGTGACCAAGGAACTGTCATCAAAGAGCTGCATGCAAACCTGAAGGTATAGTTAGAACTTTGTTTTTTTTGTTTTGTGATATAGTTAGAACTTCTTCAGTCTTTCATTATTCTAATGTTGCTAAAATGAGTATGTTTGGGCAGATATACATTTTTATCAGTAAAGCCAACCCCAACCACTTGAGTACTCTTTAAATCCTGAGTTTGTGCTTCTACAGACCAAACCCTCTTAAAATATACTGCCCACCAGTATGGATGACGTGATTCATACACCTTGTAATCCTCATTGGCTTATGAGACATTCCCTGTCGACTGATTTACATACTTGTATGATTTGTTGTCTCTGTATAATGTGTGCTTGGTGTAAAGTACTGACAAACACTACACTGATATGAGTAGCGCAATACAACAAATTAAATGCCAATGAGGAAGGGACTACTTAAGAAGATAATCAGTTATGGAACTGGCTACCAGGAGTTTTATCCAATAACACATCGAATAACCCAAGACTATTTCAACATCTTTAACAGTCAATTAAAAATAGTATCTTGGAATGCTGCAGGTTTACATAATTGTTCTGAGAAATTAGACTTTTTATTGTCTTTGCATGCTGATGTGTTATGTATTCAGGAAACATGGTGTAAAAACAGCATATATGGAGGGAAAGACTACTTTGTCCTTGAGGCCGCTGCTACACCTACAAAAAAAGGCCATGCGAAAGGTGGAATTGCCTGTTTTTTATTAAATTCTTTACAATGGCAATACTCCCACTATACGGACAGTAGTAATCTTTTTCAGTCTATAACTATTAATAATATAGGGACAGTAGGAAATCGTTCTTCTCTTGTAATTTTAAATGCATATATTCCGCCTGAAGTTACTTTTAACGTTGTTCTGAAGCGAATGTTTTCCTATGTAAAACAATTATTAGAGCTTGATCAGCCCCCTTATATTTTACTTATGGGTGACTTAAATAGCAAAGTTTCTAATATATGTATAGACATGTTTAGAAACAATTATAAGGAAGAAGCATATAATATACCTCAAGCAACCTTTCCTAGTAAAATAGTAACCAATAAAAGAGGAAAAATATTACTTGAAGAACTTAGCTATTTTGAGGGTCTAATTGCAAATGGTAGGATGCCTTCTGACACTCCTGCTAAGTTTACACATAGGTCATTTAGGGGCGAATCCATCTTGGATTATATGATTACGGACTATGATACGTTTTCCTTCTTCCAAGACATAATGATCTCTCAGTCTTCCTTAAGCGATCATAATGTGATTAACATAACTGTCTCGTTACAACCTCCAGAAACAGACTCTTGGTCTATAGCCAATAAAGGAGTCTCAATCCATTCTAAATCTGGAAGGTGTTTCTGGGACCATACTAGTATGAAGGAAGTTCAAAATATTCTTGCACAAACTATTCTGGAATTAGAAGAATGGCAGGGTAGGGAATTCTTATACTTTGAAAACTTCAAGAAAAAGGTTACCACGGTAGCTAAGAACACAAAAAAATCTAAGAAGTCGTATTCCCCTCCTAGTATATTATTACCCTTAAATAAGGAGATAAATAAACTTGTGAGGCAACAGTACCTTAGTAGAACAGGGAAAATACGCAGAAATTTGCCTTACTACGAAGAAGGAGGGTGAGACTGAAAATAAAACAAAAAAGAGAAAAAGAAGATTCCCTTTGGATCAGGTTAAGAGAAGCATCGGCCTCTAATAATTCCAGAGAATTCTGGTCTATAATAGGGAAGGGATGTGGTGTAAGAACTACCCCTACTCCTATTGCCATTGCAGAAGATATTTGGATATTATTCATATCTAGTCTGTATGCATCTAATGGTACAGAAGGTGACAATGGGGACTTAGTTCAGAATAGCAAACACAATATAGAGCTCCCAACCGAGAAAACCATAGTCTCTGTGATAAAGAGTATGCGCTCTTCCGGAGCTATGGGCCCGGATGAATTACCCATGTCCCTAATAAAGCAAGATGCCACATCTTGGAGTAAGATCCTTCTCCCAATATTTCATGCATGCCTCCTTTCAAGATCTGTCCCTGACTCATGGAGGGGTAGCATATTAATTCCCCTATTTAAAAAGGGAGAGCGGGAGAATCCAGCGAATTATCGTTTAATAGCTCTATTGGATGCAATAGGAAAAGTTTTCGCTAAATATCTTTTAACATTGATCAATGAATGGATAGAATCTAATTGTATTTTACCTTTGGAACAAACTGGATTTCGTAAAGAACATGGAACAATAGATAACTTAACAGCATTGCAGGTGATCATTGACAAATATGTACGTGTTCGAGGTGGTGGAATATATGTGGCATTTATAGACTTCTCCACAGCGTTCGACAAAGTGGATCGTCCAACGCTGTGGAGAAAGCTAGCAGCTTTAGGTATGCCAACACAGTTACTTGAACTTGTGAAATCCCTTCACTCGAACACATGGTGCAAGGTGTTATATGGTGGAGAGAGGGGTCTCTCTCAATCCATACCCTCCCCAAATGGTTTGAAACAGGGGTGTATATTGGCCCCTACATTATTTTCTCTATATACGGCAGACCTCCCTAATTTCATCTCTGCTAGTGAGGGGCAAGCCCCGAAAATTGGAGGATCTTTTATATCAGTTTTAATGTATGCTGATGACATTCTTGTTTTAGATCTAACACCAAAGGGCTTGTCTAACCGTCTACAGGCATTAAATCTATTTTCAGAAGCACATTATATGAAGATTAACGTGTCGATAAGCAAAGTAATGTGCATCTTTGGTAAGAAAAAATGTAGATCTGAAAATTATTGTTGGGCCATAGGTAGGCAGAAACTCAAGGTGGTTAAAACTTATACCTTCTTAGGTAAAATCATTTCAGCAAACCTAAGTGAGAAACCCCACATTGAGCACAATGCACATAAAGCATCGGCTCATGGTATGGGGTTAAGTTCCCTGTATAATGCTACTGGGAAGAGACACTTCACACTTTTCCTGGAGGTATTCAGAGCAAAGATCCCCGCTACACTACTGTATGGATTAAAACTAGTGGGGCTAAATCATTGGGGATTCTTACAAAAAATAGAAGGAAAGGTGCTAAGAAGAATTTCTTCTTTAAATACAGCTTGCTCTGTTTCTTCATGCAGGCTAGAATTCGGACTCCGAAGTTGTTGGGTACAGGGGTTGATTGCCCTCGTAAGGTGGGTGGCCTGTTTAGCGAGAGGTAAACCAGGTACCTTACGGGAAGCCATTAAAAAAGAACTCTTGGGCCATCTTAATGAGTTCTCCACGCTGGTTAAGAACTTTAGAAAAGCAGTATCTCTTCTGGAGTTGGATGAAAGCACACTGTTTTTACTTACTCCTATTGAACTAAAGTCCAAATTAAAATGTGCATCATGGGAACTCAGTTTTAAAATGGATATGATCGCTAAACAAGGGAATAAAGAAAGGCAATCACTGTTAAGTACATGTACACCAAAACTGGCCCAACAATACCTTACTTGGAATATTCCCCATAGAGTTCGTAGATTATGGTACCTTTTACGAAATGATTTGCTCCCTCTTAACTACCTCTTTGCGAAATGGTATGGTGTATCCCCTACATGCAACCTTTGTAATAATGCTATACAGGATCGTAATCATGTCTTGTTTATCTGTCCCGTATTACGCCCTTTGCGTCTTAAGTGGTTAAGACCAATCTGCTTACAACTAGGAATTTTAAATGTCAAAAAAAATTTCCATGCACTTTACTGTCCGCCAAATGAAATGTTCTGTATTAGAATTTTTAATTTCTTTAAAGGGTTTTTAGATATTTATTAAGTGTTACATAGAGAAGTGCTAGAAGATTGCTCAATCAGAGAATAAGCCGTGTTCCTTTAGTTCTGTAACCTGTGTTTTCCTTTTGTAATTATTATTGTATAATTGTATGTCTATTTTATGTGGCCCTCATTGAGAGCCAAAACATAATAAACTTAAACTTGTAAACTTGTACTTAAAAATGAGGGGCACTGTTGGAGGATGGCAGTGAGGGAATCTGAGGAAAAGGTCATGGGGTGGAGGGGGAGCTAGGGAGAGATGAGGGGCACTGGTGGAGGGTGGCAGTGAGGGAATACAGGGAGGAGGTCCTGAGGAAAAGGGGCTATGGGGAGATGAGGGCCACTTGTGGCATTTGGCAGTGAGGGAATCTGAGGAGGAGGTCAATAGGGTTGGCTATGGAGGGAGGAGGGGAACTGGTGGTAGTAAAAGTATTTACGGAGAAAGAGGTTATTGGTGCGGCACCAAAAAAGACTTTCACATCAGTGATAAAGCCGCCCTGTCATGGCCTTTCTGTTTTTGTTTATTAAATTAGCAGTTGGGTCATAAGGGCTACTGTGGAACATACTTTAAAGTGCGTTCTAATTATAGTTACTACTACATTCAATGTTTGAAGTTTGAAGGTGATTTTACTAATATTTTTACTGGGAAAAATTAAAGTGGACCCCGATGGTGCCTGATATGGGGCTTGGGCCCAAGGTCAGCTGTGAGATAAGGGGCACTGGAGAGGAGTAGTGGATAATCAAGCCTGTAAGGGAGTGTGTTACAGAGTCTGGGTCAGGTGGAGGAAGTAATGAAGAGGGATTCTCCTTGAAGGGTCTCACAGAGGGAGCCCGAGAAGTATCAGTTGCTCCCACCTCAGAAACCTCCTCTTCCCATCAAAGGAACATTACATGGAAAAACACTTTTGTGAGAGTCATAACATTTAGAAAGAGATTTTGAAAAGAGTGCGTTTACTGGGCCTTGTAAGACTAAGAAGAGATAAAGGAGGGCTCTGAAGCTGGCCTGCCTAGACATATATGCAACAAATCGAGCCCGCAGTGGCCCACTCAAATGCACTCTTGGCCCACCCAAATAAAAATTCCTGGAGCCGGGCCTGGCTTCAAAGGAAGCTTATCCAGTCACTGGCTTATGTAGCTCGCACCTAAAACTCCCCCTTAAGTTCTCATTGCCAGCCTGTATCCAAACTCAGTGTGGGGGAGGGGCTGCCCCAGAATTGGTTTGTAATGACTACAAGGGAGGGTTTGCCCATTATCTTAGCACACTTCAGAGTGGGCACAGGGAGCTCTTCACAGAGGAGAACGATTCTTCCATGTTGGTTTTAGGTAGAGAGGGGCACTGTGGAATAGTTTATAGTAAAACACACAGGAAGTGCAACAAAGTGGGTAGGGGTTTCCTGCAAAAGTTCACCCAAGTGATTAGTGATAGTTTTTTCCTTGGCCTTAGGACTCTCTACACTTCACCAGTGTTAAAGTGCATGACCGTCTGGACTTGCTCCACACCGGTTGCTCCCCTGACCCTCTGCCTGCCCTAGCGACGCTTGCTGACCACACCGCCTGCCCTGATTGAACTCCTGGACACCCGGACACCGGCTGCATCACAGAGCGCTTCGACCACTACCAAGCGCGTGGTATCGTTCGCATTGCACTCACTGCTGCTCATTGGCTCTGCATAGCGGTGACTTATTTACAGGCTGATTATTGTTTGTTGTGTGTAACTGTACCTTTGCTCTCCCTCCGGCTGTGCCCCTGCTTCGTTCACGCGACCATAACGCCATTTTGTTGTTCTGTTTACCTGCGGCCCCTGTCTCCTCCCCGCTCCCGCCTCCCGGCAGCCCCTCCCACGCTCCGCCCCTCCACCATCCATTTATGGCCAATGCCTCCACACGCAGCCTCCACGCGCTTCGGACACGCCGAAGGTGCGCCAAAGGTAAGCCCGTCTACGCCCGTCCGCGCCTGGACCGCGCCCAGCGCCAGACCCCCTGCCCCTCGCGCTGCCCAGCCCCCCCGCGTTACCTACGATGCCGCCACCCTCCTAGCCCTTAACCCCGGTCGCTCCCCCAACTGCGTCCAAGCCGCTCCTGGACGCACCCATGGACCGTTCTCCTGCTTCTCCTGCAAATTTAGCGGCACCGACAACATCTCCGCTACGACCACACCACAGATTCCCGACCCCAACCACCTAGAATGCATCCTTCTCAACACCCGCTCGGTCCACAGGCACGCCATTGACCTTTGGAACCTACTAGACACCATCTCGCCTGACGTCGCCTTCCTAACGGAAACATGGATGAACGCTTCCTCCGCCCCTGACATCGCCATCGCTATCCCTGATGACTATAAGATTACACGCAAGGACCGCACCGACCATACAGGAGGTGGAATCGCTATCGTCCATAAGAAAACAATCCGCATCTCAACCAGCTCTGATGCCAACCTCGCCAACTCCGAACACCTTCACTTCCAGATCCACATCGACCCCAAGACCACACTCAGAGGCACCCTCCTCTACAGACCACCAGGACCACGCGCAAAATTCAGTGAAGACGTCACGGACTTCATCACCCCACACGCGCTCCCCTCCAAAGACTACATCCTTCTGGGAGACCTCAACTTCCACCTTGAAAAGATCAACGACCGCAACACCGCCACCCTCTTAGACAACCTCGCCAACCTCGGACTTAAACAACTGGTCACTTCCCCCACCCACACCGCAGGTCACACTCTTGACCCCATCTTCACCTCCAGCAACCATGTCTCCTTCAGCCACACTACAGATCTCCTCTGGACTGACCACAGCTGCGTTCACTTCACCTACAACAAGCCCAAACCCATCAACCACCTCCAACCAACTCTACAAAGAAACTGGAACAAAATCACCACAGAGCAGATCTCCACATCACTCCTTCAAACCTCCCCAGCCCTCTCTTCTAACGCCAACGAAGCCGCCTCCAACCTCACCCTTTGGTTATCCAACACCGCCGACACCTTAGCACCACTGAAAAAACGTCAACACAAACTTGGCATCAAGAAGGCCTCATGGTTCAACGACGACCTCAAGAAATCCAAGAAACTGTGCCGCTCCCGGGAAAAGGCCTGGAAAAAAGACCCATCCACCAGCAACAAGGACGCCTTCAAAAGCGCCATCCGTACTCACCACCAACTGATCCGAAAAGCCAAGAAAACAGCATTCAAAGATCGACTTGACAACAACGCCCACAACAGCAAGGAACTTTTCAACATCGTCAAGGAATTTTCCAACCCCTCGGCCAACTCCAACGACATCACCCCCTCTCAAACCCTCTGCGATTCCCTAGCCTCTTTTTTCCACAACAAGATTGCTGACATCCACAACAGCTTTGACAACCAACCCGGAAGCCAACCCACCCTACCATCAGCTGACCATCTTCCCCCTGTTAACACCCTTAACGCCTGGAACCCAATCTCCACTGAGGACACCATCCGCCTGATGAATTCCATCCACTCTGGATCCCCCACAGACCCATGCCCCCACCACATCTTCAACAAAGCAGACTCCGTCATAGCTCCGCACCTCCGAGACGTCATCAACTGCTCCTTCAACTCCGCTACCTTCCCAGAAGATTGGAAACACGCTGAACTCACCGCCCTTCTGAAAAAACCAACAGCAGACCCCACCGAACTCAAAAACTACCGCCCCATCTCGCTTCTTCCATTCCCGGCCAAAGTCATCGAGAAAGCTGTCAACAACCAGCTCGCCGCCTTCCTCGAAGCCAACAAATCACTCGACCCCTCACAATCTGGCTTCCGAGCCAAACACAGCACTGAGACCGCCCTCATCGCAGCAACAGACGACATTCGAACTCTACTGGACAATGGAGACACAGTCGCCCTCATCCTCCTCGACCTCTCTGCAGCCTTCGACACAGTCTGCCACAGCACCCTTTTACAACGCCTCAGAAACATCGGAATCCAAGGAAAAGCACTGGAATGGATCACCTCGTTCCTCACCGGAAGAACCCAGAGAGTCCGCCTCCCACCATTCAAGTCCGAGGCCTCTGAAATCATCTGCGGCGTACCACAAGGATCCTCACTCAGTCCCACCCTCTTCAACGTATACATGAGCCCCCTCGCGGCCATCGCCCGCCAACACAACCTCAACATCATCTCTTACGCGGATGACACTCAACTGATCCTATCTCTCACCAAGGACCCCAGCACCGCTAAAACTAACCTACACGAAGGAATGAAAGAAGTCGCCGAATGGATGAAACAAAGCCGTCTGAAACTGAACTCAGACAAAACAGAAGTCCTCATCTTAGGTAAATCCCCCTCTGCATGGGACGACTCCTGGTGGCCGGAAGCCCTCGGAAAGGCACTCACCCCGACAGACCACGCACGGAACCTTGGCGTCATCCTGGATTCTTCACTCTCAATGAACAGACAAGTCAGCGCCGTATCCTCTTCCTGCTTTAACATTCTTCGCATGCTCAGAAAAACATTTCGCTGGATCCCCTCCGAAACAAGGAAAACAGTCACCCACGCTCTAGTCACGAGCCGACTGGACTACGGAAACACCCTCTACGCAGGTACCACCGCTAAACTCCAGAAGAAACTACAACGAATCCAAAACGCCTCAGCCAGGCTCATATTAGACATCCCACGCAACGAACACATCTCTGGTCACCTTAAAGACCTCCACTGGCTACCCGTCAATAAGAGGATCACTTTCCGACTGCTTACCCACGCACACAAATCACTCTACGACATCGGACCAGATTGCCTCAACTCTCGACTTTCCTTCTACACCCCCTCCCGCCAACTTCGCTCTTCCAGCCAAGCCTTCGCCACTGTACCTCGCATCAACAAGACCACCATGGGAGGCAGATCCTTCTCATACCTGGCTGCCAAAACATGGAACTCACTCCCCGCTTACCTTCGCCTCACCCAGAATCACCTAGCGTTCAGAAAGCAGCTTAAAACGTGGATATTTGACAAATAATCCACCTCCCCTTCCTAAGCGCCTTGAAACCCTCTGGGTATGTAGTGCGCTATATAAATATTATGACTTGACTTGACTTGACTTGAGCTTCTCCCCTAAAACATGGTTTGATTTATGTATCCACAATTGGCATATTTAATTGATCTACACATCCCTAGCAGAGTGCACTTTCGTGTGCCTAGGGCCTGTAAAGTAAACGCGACTAGTGGGATTGCAGCAATGATTATTCCACCCACACAAGTAGCACTGTACACATGTCTCAGGCCTGCCACTGCAGAACCTGCATGTGCAGTTTACACTGCCATGCCGACTTGGCATTTAAAACCTATTGCCAAGCTTTATACATCCCTTTTATTTCATACAAGCCACACCTAAGATAGGCCCTAGATAGCACATAGAGCAGGGTGCTGTTTAATCAAAAGGAAGGACATGTACAATTACGTTTTGCATGCCCTGGTAGTGAAAAACAGCCAAATTCATTTTTCATTATTGTGAAGCCTAAATCTCTCATAAATTAACATTGGGAATTCTTTAGTACACGTATAAGCTGCAGTTTCTGATTGAGAAGGAATAGATCTGTCATGTTTCATATCGCTGGAATGGTAATGACAAATCCTCTTTACTGGTAAAAATGAATTTATCACTACCTTTTTAAAAATGTCACTTTTAGAAAGACAGCATTTATCTACTCTTAGCCCTCTGTGCCTGCAGCCTGTCTCCAATACGTATCTGGGTTGGGTGAGAGCTGAGGTTCCGTGAATTCTGAACCTGGGTCATAAAGGTCGTGGTTCTGTTACGAATTTGGTAACAGCGAACCGTAAACAGTGAGTTCAGCAAGTATGAGTGTTTTCGTCATGTTACACCGATGGATTCCCTGTGTATTTGAAGATTTCGTTCTGTACCCTCGGGTTCCATTTTGTGCATGGCAGCCATTTTGTGGTTGCCCTCACATAGGCTGATGACTGTGGCCAAACGAGTCTTTTGGACACATACACCTTAGCTTGAGTTTGTGATGACTTCTGTTTGACCTGAGTGAACTGACCCTTTTGCCTGAAGCTGACCTTGCCATATCAGTTCTTGCCCTTTGGCTGATCAAGATTAAGGATCAGAGCACAGGACATCGTAAAGTTTTACCACACACAGACATGCCTTATCCTACTTCTATCTGCTTCTGTTTCCTTCTTTATGGTCTATTTATGATGTGGGCTGTGGTCCTTTTTATTATGGGTTTTTCCGGCTTGTCTAAAGAAGAATGTTTATCTTGGGTTTGTTTAATGATTAGGTATGGGCTGGACAAACTGAAAAATGGGTTTGTCATCATGCAATGCTTTTTGTCTTGGAAACATGTTAGTGGTCAAACTGTAAATAAGGAATGTTTGCCTGAAGCGCAATTTTCTGTATAAAAAGGGATGGTCTGCTTTGTAAAGTTGAGCAGTCTCCTGAGAACATACACCGTGTTGTACTTCTAGGACATCTGTTACTGGCTGCAGCTAATAAATTTGATCTTTGACGCCACCAAGAAGTATCCCGTGTCTCTGTATTCTAAGACAGGTGAACCCGAAGACTTTGGGCGTGCCCCTGGCGCCGCTGGGTTTAAATCCCGGTTCTTCAGTTGGCGCCCAACGTGGAGCGACATCAGCGGTGCCGGTCCAAGCCTGAAGATCGTGAGGAGCTTTGTGTGCAAATTCTGGAGGAAGGCCTACCACTTCATGGACCCCTGTATGTCGTCGTGGTCCGAAAGTCTTTGCTGCGAGGTTCCCCGCTTTCCGACGGCTACGAAGGACTGCTGCCCTGACTGTCGCCCTGTCTTGGAGCCTTTTTGATGATTTGTATGGCGAGACGATAGACGGGTCTTCTGGCGACGTCATCGATACTTCAGTTAAGTATGAGTGGAGTGTCTCCCAGTCCTTAGTTTTGTTTTGGGTATCCCCTTGGGATCTTTGATTTGGGACTTGCAAGCTCCAAAGCCGAGGGACTCGTGTATTCGCGAGGCTATCGTATTCGATATTACCTTGAAGTTTGAAGCTAGACTAGTGAGCGAAGATGCCTGGTCTTAGCAGACTTGGAAAGATATTTTGTTGTGGTTGTAATAGGGATTCCCGATTGGAGGACTCATGTCTGGTGCCTCCGATTGGAACTCCGACCTATGAGCTATATTTGAAACATGGCGTGGGCCCCATCACGTATAATGAAGTGTGGATTCGCTACACTAGAAAGGACGGTGTCCTAAAGTGGCCCCAATATGGTAGTTATGACTCGGAGATTTTAGATAATCTAAAAGGTAAACTGTTCAAGAAGAAAGCCCGGCCGGCAATGTTTGACTCTTTCCACCTATGGCGAAAGGAAGCCAAACAGTAAGAAATTAAATTAGCGCAGAGAAATAAAAGAGAGAAAGGTATCTCAATAATGCAAGCTGCTGTACAGTTTAAAGATAATGAAGAAGAACAAGCGAGTGAGCAGTTGCACAGGCAACGTAAAATGGCGATTGATAAGTGTTATCCAGCTTTGCCACCTCATCAGCAAGGTGCAACGAAGGACCTTGAGAAAGATCCTTTGATGTCACATTTGTTGAGTTTGCCACCCCCTTATGTGCAGAGTGCTTCAGCACCTCCGCAACCTCCGGTTGCTTTGCCTCTTGTTGTCCTACAACCGCCAGCTCCTCTTCAGTTGGCTCCTATTCCTTTGGCGCAGCCTTCTCAAGGGCCGCCGACTTCATTACCTACTCCGCCTCCAATTCCTACGACTTTGTCTCCTGTACTTGCTACTTCTTCTGTTACTGTACCTACGTTGGTTTCCTCTCAGTCTGCTTTGTCTCCTGTTCTCTTGTCAACTTCTCCTTCTGTTCGACAGAGAATGACTCATACTGTTACTGGTCTCTTTTCTCCTTTCTTTTGGTCATTGAGTGTGACCCCTGTTTCAGCGCGTAAACAGTTGCGTAGCCAATTGCCTGGTCCCGATGAGCGGGAAGTATTGGATCATTCAGCGCTTAAATGGGTTACCCATTCTTTAAGATATAATTTTGAGTCTGTTATGGATGTTTTCCGTCAATGGGAAGCACCGACGCAGAGATATGTTTTTGGGACAATGTGTACTTTCCTTCGTGAAGAATGGGAAGATGGTGAATTGGGACAGTCTCCGCCTGAGTTGTTCCCTGTACAGTCCGAGTTTGCGAAGGGAACTATAGTGGGTGTTGACGTTGAAAGAGCAGTTGCGACATTGTTGTCGTTTAGGAGTGAGTCTCCTTCTCAGTGACTGTTTGAGCCTGATTCTTCAGTTAGGAGAAAAGCACGCCAATATCCAATGAGAGAGGTTCCTCCGGTGTGGAAAGATGCAGTGCCTGCTGGTGCGAATAATGTTCCACCAGCTGTACCGGCACATTTTCAGCGTGTTTGGGTACATGTTCCATGGAAGCGAGCTGAAGTTTTGGCCCTTAAGCAGACTTTGCCTGATCCTCGTAAAAATCCTGCAGGGTACTATAAGGAATTATCTCAGACTGCAGACTCATGCACTATGAATTTAGCTGACATAGACATGTTATTTGGGAATGTTGTTCCACAGCCTTTATGGGGACTGATTCGTCATACGGATCATGCGCAGGAATTAGGTGATACATGGGCTAATATTGGTGCTTCAGATGGCCGACAAGTTGGTGGTGCTAAACCTGAGCCTTTAGTTGCAGAACTTCCTGGTAGGATTATTAAGTATATGAAAACTTTGATGCCTGCTATGCGTGTAAATTGGGACAAATTGTCTGCGTGTAAGCAGAAGAAAGACGAAAGTGTGTCTGACTTTTTCACTAGGTTTGAAGAGACGTTTATCGACCATAGTGGTCAGGACATGAGTACGGAAGGTGGTCAACGGTTGTTCGTTGATAAGTTTGTGCATAATTTGCTTTCCGAGTTGTGTACGAAGTTAAAGGATTCTGAGAGTTCATGGGCTGTTTCTTCATCGGCACAGATATTGGCTACTGCACAGTATTATGAGAATAGGGATAAGGATGAGAAAGATAGAGCCGACAAGAAGACTAAAGAGTTAAAGACAAAGGTTCTTTTGCAGCAAGCGTATCCGCCTCATAGTAATCAGCGCGATTATCAGCAACCTCAACAGTTTCAGAGAAACTCGCAAAGGTTCGAGTCTTCTCAACAGCGTTTTCCTGTGGGCCCTAATCAGTGTACGTATTGTAAAGAAGAGGGTCATTTCAAGAATAGTTGTCCGGTTCTGTTACAGCGCGCGAATGGTGCTTCTGGTGTGAGAGGGCGAGGTGTTCAGCAAGCTCCTAGAGGTAGAGGACGTGGTGTGTTCCCCCAGAACGCGCGTTCCTTGCCTCCACAGAATACGATGAATTGTTTCGATCAGCAGAATGGTGTGTCTGGTAGGACGACTCAGTACTATGCGGACGACTACTGTGTCGAAGGTGAGAATATGGACGGAAACGATTGCTAGGACAGCCATAGACAAAGAGATGGAGTTGTTTCAGTTCCAGTAGATCAGAGTGGACCTTATGTTGAAGTGATTACATCAGTTGTGTCAGAGCCTTTTCTGTTGGATACTGGTGCTGCGAAGAGTTCTATTATGCGCTCTAAACACCCTGGCGCACCTTTGTCTGGCTTGATGAATGTTTCAGTAGGTTTTTCTGGTGCCCGGGTTAGTAATCCGATTTCTAGTCCTTGGTCTCTTTCTGTTGGACCTTGTGAATTAGAAGCACCCCTTATTTTGACGACAGGTTGTGGTGAGAACTTGTTGGGATTGGATTTGTTGAAAAGATTCCATGCAACGCTGGATTGTTCTCCTTCAGGAGTACAGCTTACATTGGGAAAGAGAGTGATCTCTCCGATGTATTTATCTAAAGATCGACTTCCAGTAGAATTGTCTTCTCTTCCTGATTCTCTTTGGGCTACTGGTCCTAATGATGTGGGTCTCCTGGAGATTCCACCATTTGTTGTGACATTGAAAGCGAATGCTAGATTGCCTCGTATTCCCCAATATCGGATTTCCAGTGATGGTGAAAGAGCACTTTTAGCGATCATCTATGATCTGATTGAGAAAGTTGTGTGATTGAAGAAACAAGATGTAATGTGTGCAATATTCCGGTTTTGCCTGTTTTGATCGTACTGATTCTTCTCAGCTGCCTGTGTACAGGTTTGTGATCGATCTCGGCGAGGTGAATAAGATTGTAGTTCCGCAATTCCCAGTTGTGCCAGACATCACTGCTTTACTGACTTTGATTCCAGCTTCTGCTACTTGGTTTTCGGTGATTGATTTGAAGAATGCTTTCTTCAGCATCCCGATTGCCGAAGAGAGTAGAGATATTTTTGGTTTCTCTTTAGGAGGCCGAAGTTTCCGGTTCAAGCGCGCTCCTCAAGGCTATTGTGAGAGTCCATGGATCTATAGTCAGGCTTTGAAAACATAGCTTGATACGATTGTCTTACCTGATGGTGCTGCCCTTATCCAGTACATCGACGATTTGTTAGTTGCTGCTGATAATGAGGAGATTTGTAAAGAGGCTACTTTGTCGTTGTTGCGTCATTTGTCTGCTTTCCATCATAAGGTGTCTCTTTCGAAGTTGCAGTATTGTCGACAAGAAGTGACCTACTTAGGTCATCTCTTATCGAAGGAGGGAAGAAGATTAACCCCAGAAAGAATTCAAACGATTGCGAAAATGAGTGTGCCAACGACACTGAGAGAAGTGCGTGCTTTCCTGGGTATTACTTCGTATTGTAGACAGTGGATCCCAAATTTTTCGCTCCTTGCGAAAACTTTGATAGCTCTTACTATCAAGGATACCCCGATTCCTCTTCCTTGGACTGATGAATGTCAGAAGAGTTTTTCTGAATTGCGTGATGCGTTGTGTTCGGCTCCTGTGTTGGTTACTCCCGACTACAGTAAGCCTTTTACACTTCATGTCCACGAGAGAAAGGGTGTGAATTGTCAGTTTTGACACAGCAGTTCGGCGATAAGCAACGTCCATGTGCGTATTTCTCGTCGACTTTGGATCCGGTAGCTAGAGTGTTGCCGAGTTGTTTGAAAGCTACAGCGGCAGCGGCTATCTCTATTCGACAGTCTGTTGGTTTGGTGATGGATAATACTTTGATTGTAATGGTTCCACATGCAGTGGATACCTTGTTGAATCGGACCAAGACACAGCACTTAACTAGTGCTCGGTTGTCAGGGTACGAATTGACACTCTTAGCGAGTCATGTGCACATAAAGAGATGCAATACGTTGAATCCAGCTACGTTGTTGCCGATTTCAGTAGAGACAGATGTTTCTGAACAGCATGATTGTTTTCTTAGGACAGAGGAGGAAACGAAAGGGAGAATAGACCTTAGGGAAACTCCTGTTGCGAAGTGTGATGGTACCTTATGGGTGGATGGTTCATGCTTCAAGCTTCCGAATGGTGATACGACTTCGGCATATGCTGTTACTACTTTGCATACGATTGTTGAAGCTGCACGTATCCCACATAATTCAGCGCAAGCAGCAGAGTTGATTGCATTGACAAGAGCGTGTGTGTTGTCGAAAAGGAAACGAGTGACTGTTTACACTGATAGCCAGTATGCGTTTGGTGTGGCTCATAGTTTTGGACGATTGTGGAAGGAACGTGGGTTCCTGACTTCGCATGGAACTAAGATTCAGCATGGTCAGTTGGTGAATGAACTTCTTGAGTCACTTACTTTGCCGTTGCAAGTTGCGATCGTGAAATGCAGTGCGCATAAGAAAGTTAGTGATGATGTTGGTCGTGGTAATGCATTTGCAGATGAAGTTGCGAAAGAAACTGCGAGAGATGTGATGAGTCGAATGTATGTTGCGGGTCCGGCGAGATGGGTTCCGGATAGAAGTATGTGTGAAGATACGATAGAGAGTATGAAGTCTATTCAAGCTGAAGCTACAGAGAAAGAGTTGAATGAATGGAGAGAAAGCAAGGGTAAATTGGATCCGAATGGTTGTTGGATTGAGTTGTCCGAGCATCAGCGATGGTTGTTACCCGATGCGTATGTGCTTACAGTGGTTACGATGGCACATGGAATGGCTCATATTAGTGTGAAAGGGATTTGTACATTCCTGGTAAGGGAACTTCAACTCCAGCTGGTCATTTTGCACCTCCAATGTATCCGTTCGAGGCTTTGCAGCTAGATTTCATCCACATGGAGAGATGCAACAACTTAAAGTATGTGCTCGTGGTTGTTTGTGCCTTTTCGAGATGGGTAGAAGCATACCCCCTGAAAGATAACACTGCCTTGTCCACAGCTAAAGCCCTTGTTAAGGAATTTTTCCCTAGGTATGGATTGCCGCAAATGGTCTGGAGTGACAATGGGAGTGAATTTGTGGGTCAAGTGATGAAGAGAGTGTGTGATGGTTTAGGAATCCGCCAAAATTCCATGCTGCAAATCACCCCCAATAAGCTGGTTTGGTAGAATGCTATAATGGCACCCTTAAGCTAAAACTAGCCAAGATTCAGGCGAGTTCCGGTCTACAATGGCCCGATGCCTTGCTGTTAGCACTTCTGTCCACAAGAATGACTGTACATTCACGAATGGGACTTAGTCGGTACGAAGTGGTTTTTGGTCACCAGGCAAATATTTGGGGAGTGCCGCGGCCGACAAAATTTAGCGAGATAGAAAACCCTGTATTTCTTGATTACCTTTACGAATTGACTGCAAAATTGCGTGTTTTGCACCAACAGGTTCATGATACACTGCCACAAGCATCTGATGATCCAGGACACGCTATCGAACCTGGTTCCTGGGTCCTAATAAAGAACTTCCAGCGGACCAAGAACGATCAGCCCCGCTGGATTGGACCCTACTTGGTGCTACTGTCCACGCGTTCAGCAGTGCGAGTGCGCGGTAAAAAGAACTGGATCCACGGCGTACATTGTAAGAGGGCCCCTTTGCCTCTGCCATACGACCGGTGGGTCCAGGATGGTACCGTGCCTCGTTTTCTGCCTTTTAGCGATGCACGTTTGATTGGGACGAACTTTGAACGAGAAAGCGACGATCTTCTGCAAGAAGCTGTGTCTCCGTCAAATCGTTTGGACACTTCCGAACCTGAACTTTTGTTCCGTGATCAGACATTGCCTGGCAAAGGTCGTTATAATTTGAGACCAAGAGTCGTGGGACGAATAAAATGAAATTCTTTCTTTTCTATTTTTGAAATTGTGTTCTCTTCTCCGAGGAACTGTTTTGATTTTTGTTTTTCGAACCGCCATCCTGGTTCAGCTGTAAGGTCGCGGTGCAAAGACTTGGGAGTGCAAACCGAAGACACTAGGTCGACGGTTATGGTTGGCCTTAGGGCGTTCCCTGGACTGACAGACGCATTCCTTAGCATGGAAGACCCAACCGCCGCGAACAGCACGGTTAGAGGATTGAGTTTTTCGAGATGGAGAGACCTGTTGAAAGAATGAGCTTCAAGAGCAAAATATGTACAGTGATGAGCAGAAAATGTTTTTTTAATATTATGTTTGTTGATGTTATTTAGTTTAATGATGTTTTTGATGGGATATATAATATTCTCTTTCAAAGTGACGTTTGCACCCACTACACAACCTATGCCTCCTCCTACTGTTTCCTCGCATTCTTTTCACCCTCTGCCTGAACATGAGTCCATTAGGAGATTGGAATTTGTTAATAACTCCTTTGTTCAGCTTCTGCACCAACACCAGCTAGTAGTGAACACAACTAATTGTTGGGTGTGTTGTCTTATGCCTCATACTACTGATAAAGGTATTCCTTACGTGGTCCTGCCTTTTAGTTATAATGGTTCTGTGTGGGCATACAGAACGATGTTCATCTATGCTCGTGAAGTTTACCCCCTACGTTCTGTGATGGATAGTCCAAAGAATAGTGCTCTAGTTAAGGGTATAGTCGATATGATTAGAGGAATTAGTTCCTATGAGACTATCCCGAGAGATGAGACACTAGCGTATATTTGATGGAACGTTACTGGATATGGAGTTAGTCTGAGTGGAAACCAGCGAGTGAAAAGATCTTCTCCGATTTGGATAGTGCCCCATCAGGGTCATTATTGTCTGCAAGGTAATGGCAAGAATCCGAGAGCTCAGTTAGGGAAGAGTGTCTGCACTAAGACATATGTTTTTGCGTCCCAGTCTTCCCCATCGTTTCTAGCAGCTAAGGGTACCTATTTCATCTGTTACGATAGAGCGTACACATGGTTGCCTACTGATTTCTCGGGCACATGTTTTGTCTCGTTCCTGTTGCCTCCTACATATACAGCTGCGGCAGATTACCACAAGACAAGAGTTGCTAGAGGTGTCTTCAGTAAGGAAGATACTGCAGGACAAGAATTAGGAGATTTCTTGAAGGGTTTTCTGCAATTTTTGGGGACCTATGGCTAACAGCAGGAACATTCGACAGTTGACGAGAGTGGTTGAGTCCACCATAGTCGAAACTGCCGGTGCCCTTAGTAACTTGACTGCTGAGCTCCAGTCGGATCGTCTTATGACTCTTCAGAACAGAGTTGCATTAGATGTCATACTTGCAGATAGAGGAGGGGTATGTAAATTGATTCAATCGAGCTGCTGCGTTTTCATTCCAGACAACGCTCCGACAGTGTACTAAGCCATTTCCAAGCTACATAAATCTCCGAGTCTGTACATGTGGACGAAGGAGATTGGTCGTTCATGGGATGGTTTTGGGGATTGTTATCCACTTGGGGATGGAAGATTCTGATGGTCATTGGGATGATCTTAGCTATCCTTTTCCTGTTCTGTCTTTGCGTACAGTGTGCTCCTGCTGTATGTGGCCATTGTGTTACTTTGTGTGCAAGGAGACCTGTCCAGAGAGAGCTGCTAAGTAATAGGATGATGCTACAGCAACATCTTGATGATCTGATGAATATAAACCTGGATTCAAACTGGCATGAGTTTGGGTTTATTGCCCATGTAAGGGCAAAAGGAGGGTCTGAGGTTCCGTGAATTCTGAACATAGGTCATAAAGGTCGTGGTTCTGTTACGAATTTGGTAACAGCGAACCGTAAACAGTGAGTTCAGCAAGTACGAGTGTTTTCGTCATGTTACACCAATGGATTCCCTCTGTATTTGAAGATTTTGTTCTGTACCCTCGGGTTCCATTTTGTGCATGGCAGCCATTTTGTGGTTGCCCTCACATAGGCTGATGACTGTGGCCAAACGAGTCTTTTGGACACATACATCTTAGCTTAAGTTTGTACTGACTTCTGTTTGACCTGAGTGAACTGACCCTGTTGCTTGAAGCTGAGCTTGGCAAACCAGTTCTTGCCCTTTAGCTGATCAAGATTAAGGATCAGAGCACAGGACATCGTAAAGTTTTACCACACACAGACATGCCTTATCCTACTTCTATCGGTTTCTGTTTCCTTCTCTATGGTCTATTTATGATGTGGGTTGTGGTCCTTTTTATTATGGGTTTGTCCGGCTTGTCTAAAGAAGAATGTTTATCTTGGGTTTGTTTAATGATTAATTGTGGGCTGGACAAAGTGAAAAATGGGGTTGTCATCATGCAATGCTTTTTGTCGTGGAAACATGTGAGTGGTCAAACTGTAAATAAGGAATGTTTGCCTGAAGCACAATTTTCTGTATAAAAAGGGATGGTTTGCTTTGTAAAGTTGAGCAGTCTCCTGAGAACATACACCGTGTTGTACTTCTAGGACATCTGTTACTGGCTGCAGCTAATACATTTGATCTTTGACGCCACCAAGAAGTATCCCGTGTCTCTGTATTCTAAGACAGGTGAACCCGAAGACTTTGGCCGTGCCCCTGGCGCCGCTGGGTTTAAATCCCAGTTCTTCAGAGCTGGACTTTATGCATTCCCTCTAGCAAAAACACATAAAGGGAGCTTAGGTGTGACTGAGTGGCCAACCACATCTTGATGGGCTATCCTGGGCAAGATTGGAAGGTAGAGCTAACACATACACCTGAATAGGCTGTGTCCTGGCCCTACACCAGGGGCTACATAACCCCCTCCTGAGGTGAGTTTGGAGCCAGAGCTGGGTGAGAGAACATCTGTGCACGTCAAAGCCCCTCTCTGAAGACACCTCCACTACAAAGGCACAACTGGGCACAAGTACTGGGTTTCTGACCCCACCAAATCAGATTCTACTGGGCCTTTGAAGAGCTGTGCCAGGAGGATGACAGCACCACTACAAGGACTGGCACTCTGCTGGACTCATGCTCTGAAAGAACTGCTGCCTGCTACATACTGTCCTGCTGAGAAAGGACTGGACCCATATCACTTAAGCCTACAGTGACTCCAAGAGCATGCTGGCTTTCCCCCGTTTTAAGTCTCAGGGGCATCAAAGACTTTCCATCAACCTGCAGCAGCACCTGGACTTTACTTGCTGCAAGTCTTGCCCTGCCAAGTGCTGCAAATTTAGTCCTTGGCCCTTGGAAGTGGGTATAAAGTACTACAACTGCTAAAAATCTACGCATCAACCACGTTGCACTGATTGGACCCTGCACATTTCCCTCAATACTGACACATAGCTGCTGCTGCCCAGGCAGCGGACCTCGCGTCGCTTACTGCGAGGCGCTTCACCTCCAGTTCCTGATGCATCGCCTACATCTTGTGGGTTGACAATGGCACATCTTCAATTCATGCGGCTCCATGACAACACATTGCTTTAGATCAGTGGTCCAATGCATTGCCTCCTTGCTTCTCGCATCTCGACTAGGGGTGGGCGATGGACTTTGCTCCGGCAGCAGAGATTGCAGAGTTTTGCTACTCTGCACTCCACTTGGAGCTCAGAGTTCATCAAAAAACTCTGAGCAGAGTTTACTGGCATGCTGCAGCGAGACTCACCCCTAATTAGTTTCTGACAGAAAATAAGAACATACAGAAGACAAGGGCCCTCAAGAAGCAGCAGGGCTCTAATTTCAGTTTGTGGCTGTTTGGACCTGGCAGGGCCCTCTCTCTCAGCTGTACGTTCTTTGTCATTGTGGCTCAGGAAGCACTTTCTAAAATACACACCTCTTCTGCGCTGAATGGGGAAGGCTGCACAGAACTCTCATCAGGGGGCTGGCCATGAAGGCGTTAATCTTGTTGCAGGCGTGAGTAATGACAAAGCTGCACTTAATATCAGTACTGAAAACTAGAACCCTGGGAGCCGTGCAAGATTTAGCCAGTAGAAACACCTAACGTCATGGGGCTGCCAGTTTCCACCTATTGTATTGATTGTAATTAAATATCCGGCCTCTGTGAGCAAGGGGGATGACATCCACTTGTAGTCTGTCAATAGAGAATGGCTGAATTGGTCTTCAGAGGATCTTGAGGGTGAGGAGGCATGCAAATGGGCCTGGCCCATATTTACAACATGCTTTCCTGTCACCCCAGCCAGGGAAGCGCACATAGTGAGAGATGCAGGGCAACAGCCAGACCACTGAGGGGACCATTCTGATCCCCTGCAGCAACGCACAGCGCTGTGGTACGCCCAATGACAACATGCATAAGCTGTGCCGGCACCAGGCACTGGTGGTGGAGAATAAGTTGCAGGAGGCCTTCAGCCTGATGCTGGCACTGGTGGGCATCCTGCTCATGGTGCTAAACACTGAGCTGCTCTGGTTTGGGCACTGCCAGGTGAGTGATGCACTTTACTCTCATGACTTTTGAAAATGGGAATCAAATATCACATTCTGTACAGCAACCAACAAAGTGCCTTGAGGCGGTTCAGTGCGCATTGGCCTAAACCTAAATAGAATATTTAACTAGACTTTCTTAGGTTCTCCCAGGTTTGCCTATTATAATAACCTTGACAGTAAGCGTGAACTAGTCTGTCCAGAAGAGCACACATTGACCATGCTCTGGATGACTCTGCAGCTGACCACCTGTTCGCTAGCTTTAAGGCATGTACAACACTTAATGCACATGCTTCACAGAAAGGCAGAATATGGCAAAGAGGGCTCTGGAAACAATTGGGGTTGATCTGTCCATCTATCGTCGGCACCTTGCTCTACACCAGTTACGTACTTCTTGGGACTTCCAAAAGAAATGGCCACCTGCAGAAATAGCCAAGCAATACTCTGTTGGCGGAAGTCCGTGGAATTCGGCTGAGTTTTATCGTAATTCCATGGAATTCCCTGGAGTGCAACTCCGTGAGATCTGCCCTGGCCTATTCTCGACTCAGTCTATGACACATCCCAGGCACTTTTCAGTGGGCCTAGGCTGGTCCCAGTATCCGATCCGTGCTATATCATGGTTGACTGGAACTTTTGGATTTACCCCGGTCCAGCACGACCAGATATCCCCGGTTGGCGCTTTAATCTTCTAAGCACTACATTTCCATTTGTTCTTTGAAAATTATATTGTCATTTGTGTCTTGTTTTGTTCATAAAATGATACGCTATTTTTTAAAATTGGTGTGGAGTCTTTTTATGATGTGTTCACTGTGCTATTGTTTGAAGTATTGCAGAAATACTTTGCATATTGCCTGTCAGCTCTGTACCAAGCACAGGTTAATTTATGGTGTGTATCTGACTTAAAAAATCATGTGGGGAAATGATCACTTGTCCTGCATAACCTGGGTTAGCAATTCTCGTCTTCTGTGTCCCAATAAAAAACCCTCCTTCACGTGTATACGGTGTAAGTAGAGGTATATCTTGATTCTCCGCCCCTTATTTACGTGACTGCATCATCATGGGGTTAGTGATCATGCTTCCTCCACCCGGAGGTGTACCCCTGGTTAGAACAGTAGTGATCAGTGATATTATAGGTGTCGTAGGTCACTTCTTTAAAAAATACTCGTACAGCCAGGACTTGATTTAATATGTCTGGATTCGAGATATTGGTTAAAAATAGGGTGTGGTGCGAATTGAGATTTGTTTATGGATCTCCCACACTTTAAGAGTTCTTAAAAATGGTTGACATGTTTCAGCCTTCTTTTGCCTATGTAGGTCAACTGGGCTTTCTTCAGGACCAGAATTAAAAAGTGATAAGAGACTGTGAGTGTCTCTCAGTGTGTGTCCCTCTGAAAATGTTTCTTTTCGAGGGAAAGCGAGAAAAGATATATTAATCTGTTTCTTGGTAAGGTCCAGTGGTACCTGTGAATACAAGAAGGTGGGGGATGGGGAGAAGGGGGACACAAACACATGAAGAGGTATTGAATTCACCAATCTAACTGTCATTTTGTTTGTGTTACAAATATTTCTTATTATCGAAAGCTAGCAACTAGAAAATGGCAATACTTCATCACAAGACTACTCGTCTTCTGTTATGGCAAAGAAGTCACTCCCACATTTCTTAAAAGGTAGAATGTTATAGTATGAGCAATGACATGACATGGTATTGTCATTATTGAAAGCTGGCAAAATAACTCTGCTTGTTCTGTTATTGGGGCATGTGAGCGCATGACATGACTATTTTTTAGGAAAGAAACTGGCAAAATATCTCTACTTATTATGTTATTAGAGATGAGCTCATAGCATGACTGTGTTTTAACTAAAGGAACTAACGAAATATCTCTACTAGCGCTATTGAAAAGAGATATCGAGGTGGGGCTCTGTTGTTCCCATATGTTAATAGGGCGAGGCTGCCTGCCTCTTGTTCACACATCACTAGATAAGGCAAACAGACCAGGATTTACAATTGAGGCTAATTCTCAGGGTGCTCCTTTTTAGTTTTGGCAACGGGTGTCCATACTTGAATTAGGCTATATAGATGCACTATAGCTTGCTTGAGCGAACGTAACGGTATGATACGTACATTACAAAGTAAGTGGTGTGCTATTGAGCGGGGAATAATGTTCGTGCATACAATTCTAATCGGCTGTCTTGCCAACCGTAGTGCACTCATACGCGGTGTGTTGTTAAAACGAATACTTAGGCGTGCATCATTCGGAAAGCCGCCTATGTCATAATTCACACACATACCTTCCGTATTTCTTAGCCACACTTCAACGGGCTGCTAATGAGTCTGTGGGCCTAATAAATAAAAGAATGACTCCAGTTAGAACTGTAAAACTTACGTTACGGTTTTTGCAGAATCTGCTCTGCGCTGTAGCTGCTACCTTCAGCCTCGTGTCAACACGACTTGTGCTGACTCTTCCGCTCTGGTCCCGGATGGTTAGTTCTGATTCCGGGTCTGTGTATATATGCTAATGCGTGGTGTAGAAAGCGGAGAAAGACTATGAGGCGGGATGCAGTCTGTTTTGTAAAATAATTTTTAATATTATCTCCGATGGTGTGCTATCTCAATGTTTTACAGAAGTGTATTTTCCAAGTAGTTTGTTTCTTTAAAAGTGTAAATGAAAATAAAATAAAGAGAGTTGTTGCCCTCAAATGTTTTTGGTAGTGAATACACCCAGTATTGATGTCATACCGGATGTTATGTTGGGAGACTTCTGATGTTGGATTGATCACCCTGATTGAGTTTCGATTATTATCTATTATAAACCTTAAGTCTACTTGTTATTCTAGTGGGTTGGACGGCCTCTCAGTGCTAGATGTTGATGTTTCTTTGTCGATATGGGCATCAATCAATTGTGGCTTTCACTGAAGTCATAGATATTAGAGATATTCTTTTATTGTCAATTATTCAGGCTCAGCCAAGGTATGTGATCATTCAGCCCATGTGTATCTGTTTTTAATCTGTGCACCCATCTTTGTTCCTTTTCAAATAGGGTTCTCTCTGCATTAGGACTTTTTGTTGTTAGGGTTTCTAGAATTATCCAATGTACGTCATCTACTGTGTGTTTTGTTTCAATGTAGTGGTTGCTCATTTTGGTGGTGTTCCTCTTGCATTTCACGTTGCTCCTGTGTTCGCATATCCTTTATTTCGCTTTGCGGCACGTCATTCCTATGTAGCGCATGTTGCACAGGCAGGTGATCATATAGATGACGTGTGTAGTGTTGCAATTTGTGTGGCTTTTTATGGTCCACTTCAAATCTGGTAGGAGCTGGATGACTTTGACTGCTTTTGTTAGGTCACAAACGGAACTTGAGCCACATGGATAGTGACCTGTAATTGAGGGATTGTTCCATAGTCGGGGGATCCCTTCTCTATGTTTTTTTGGAGCAGGTCTGGTGTGTGCCAGCATGTCTTTGAGATTGGCTGTTCTTTTATTGGCAAATCTTGGTTTTGGCCAGTTTATGGAGGCAGAGGTCAGAATTCTCCAATTCTTGTTGACTATCTTTTTTACATTGTTTGACACAATATTGTACGTTGTTACGCAGGTCATTAGATCTTTCTCTGGCACTTTCTGTGCGGTGTCCAGTAGATTTTCTCTGTGTTTATTTCCTGCCCTCTTTTTACATTTATTAATAACCCTCTGTGGGTAGTTGTGGTCCTTTAGTTTTACACACAGATCATCTGCTTGTTTATTGTATTCCTGGGTTTTACTGCAGTTCCGCCTCAGTATCAGAAATTGACTGTAGGGGAGGTTTTCTCTCAGAGGCCATGGATGAAAGCTTTGGTAAGAGAGCCGACTATTCTTTGCCGTGGGTTTAAAGAAAGTTTTTGTATGTAGAATGTTTTCTTTGGCATATTTGTAATGTGCAGAAAATCGAGTTTCTTTTTTTCTGCTGTGTAAGTAAATTTAAGCCACTCGTCCCTAGTATTTATCCATCTATGGAACTCTTTGATGCTTTCCATGTCCCCCTCCCAAATGAGGATGATGTCTTCTATGTAGCGCTTCCAGAATAAAATACTGTGGTGGAAAGGGTTGTTGATATTATGTATGTGAGTTTCTTCGAAGTCGCTAATGTATAGGGCAGCCACACTGGGGGCAAATGTGCTGCCCATCGAAGTTCCATGGCACTGCCAATAGAGGGTGTCATTATATTCAAAATAGTTTTCGGTTAATAGTAACCTGCAGCATTCAAGAATGAAGTGTCTCGGGTCTCGAAATCCCACTGTGTATTGAATAGTAGTTTTTCCAGGGTATCTAGAGTCTTCTATTGGGGGAGGCTAGTGTAGAGGCTTTCTACATCTATCCCCACCAGTACCATGCTCTCTTCTGAGTAGTTCTGGTCTTTTAATAAATTCAGTTAGGTCTCTAGTGTCTTTGAGGTATGTTGGGGTTTTCTGTATCATAGGTTTCAGATAATGGTCGGCGAATTGTGAAAGGGGTTCCAGAACCGAACCAATCCCTGAGACGATTGGTCTACCGGGAGGTGATTTTCGTTCCTTATGGATCTTGGGGAGCGAATAAAAGTATGGCATTCTTGGTGTTTTGACCACTTAAACAAAGGGGACCCCTGGAATGACTGATGCTAGGCAGCAGGGCAGGGGAATCAAAGACACAATCGGAGAACAAAACTACTGCCTAGATCTGGTAAATCTGCGGGCCCATATAGATTCCCAAACTTATAAAGTCAGTCCAAAGCTCACTGCAACACAATTATAATCCCAACAAAAGGCCACAGCGATATTAGTAAAAAGATTTCATTTTTATTTTATTTTTCAAGATATCAGTTTAAACATCAAGTAGAAAAAATCATTATAAATTCATAATAAATAATCCTCACATTGAAACAACGTCCCACACATCCCTTCCAGGCCGGACACCGAAATGCGGGTTGGCGCTTGAAGATAGTCCCAAAAGTTTTCCATCTTGTATCAACTGTGTATGAGACCCCAAGGGACCCTAGTCATCTACATCAGTTGGCTATCTGATTGTGTTGTGAGAAGGATGAATGAATTTTGTTGATGTATGTGTGCTTCAGTATGATTGGTTGAAGGGATGTGTGGGACGTTGTTTGAATGTGGTGATTATTTATTATGAATTTATAATGATTTTTTCTACTTGATGTTTAAACTGATCATTGAAAAATAAAATAAAAATGAAATCTACTTACTATATCGCTGTGGCCTTTTGATGTGATTATAATTGTGTTCCAGTGAGCTTCGGACTGACTTTATAAGTGTGGGACTCTATATGGGCCCGTAGATTTACCAGATCTAGGCAATAGTTTTGTTCTCTGATTGACTCTTGGTGTTTTGGTCTGTAGGAATTCCGCCTCATTTTTTGAGATCCAGTTATTTACTTCCGCTTCTTCAACCATGAGTGCGATGGTCCTTTGTAGTCTCTGTGTGGGGTCAGTGGTAATCCTCTTTTGGAATTTTTGATCTATAAGTAATTCCATACATTGTAGATCATAGCCTTCTTTACTGAGCAAGACAATCCCGCTGCCTTTGTCTGCTGGCTTGATTATGATTTCTCCGTCATTCCGTAATTCATCAATGGCACGTTGTTCTGCCTTTGAGATGTTATTGAAGGGTTTCTTTATTCTGTCATTGAGCTCCTCTATTTCCTTCATGGTGGCTTGTTCAAAGGTCAATATCTCAATTGGGACCTGGGAGTTTAGGGGACAGAATTTAGATTTTCTGCGTAGTGATGTATCTCCATCTTAGGTGTAGTCTCCCTGGTTGCCGAAGAAGGCTTCAAGTTTCAATTTCATGCAGAACTCAGCCATCTCGCACTTCAGTTTTAAAATGTCCAGGTTTGGTGTGGGGACGTATCCAAGTCCTTTGTTCAGAACTTTTTCTTGGTCAGTTGTCTGGGTTCTGTTTGTTAGATTTACAACGAGGGTGTTGTGCTTGTCCCAGGTTTTGCTCCTGTCATGCTCCTGGTGTGGACCTATCGTTCCTGGTCCGTCCAGGTGACCCCTTTCCGTATCGATCTCTGATTCATCTGGCCTCTTCCTAAAAAAGGAAGCTGTGGTTGGAAATTTTGTCCCATTTGTCCAATTTGGTGTTGCATGTGGGGGCCATAGGAGGGGGTCCTTGAAGGAAGGGGTTCATCCAACCCTGGAAGTGTGGATTAAATGGTTGGTAAGTTATCCCTTGTGGGTGGCCGTGATAGTTAGATGTGTGCCATTTGTTGGGTCTTCGTCGGTTTGCCCTTCTATTTTGACCTCGATTCCTCCTCTGTGTTGAAAACTCATCCCGACTCCAGTCTGATCCTTGTGTGGACGACCTAGCATTTGAGTTATAGTCTAAGGCTTTGTCATTTGCTGTATATTCTTCAGAGCTGTATGGGTGTAGAGGTTCTAGGGAGAATTTCTTTAACTCCTTCCCTAGTTTCTGTATCTTGTTTTGTTTGAGGTATTCTTTGGTTTCACTCATCTCTCAATTGATTTCGTCTAGTCTTTTTTTGTACACTGTGGCCGGCCTATACGTTACCGACTACGAAGAAACTCACATACATAATATCAACAACCCTTTCCACCACAGGATTTTATTCTGGAAGCGCTACATAGACGACATCATCCTCATTTGAAAGGGGGACATGGAAAGCGTCAAAGAGTTCCATAGATGGATAAATACTAGGGATGAGTGGCTTAAATTTATTTATACAGCAGACAAAAAGAAATTCGATTTTCTGGACATTACAATGTATGCCGAAGAAAACATTCTACATAAAAAAAATTATTTAAACCCACGACAAAGAACAGTCTGCTCTCTTACCAAAGCTTTCATCCACGTCCTCTGAGAGAAAACCTCCCCTACAGTTAATTTCTGAGACTGAGACGGAACTCGGTAAAACCCAGGATTACAAAAGACAAGCAGATGATCTGTGTGTAAAACTAAAGGACCGCAACTACCCACAGAGGGTCATTAATAAATGTAAAAAGAGGGCGAGAAATAAACACAGAGAAAATCTACTGGACATCGCACAGAAAGCACCAGAGAAAGATCTAATGACCTGCGTAACAACGTACAATATCGCGTCAAATAATGTAAAAAAGAGAGTCAACAAGAATTGGAGAATTCTTACCTCTGCCTCCATAAACTGGCCAAAACCAAGATTTGCCAATAAAAGAACATGCAATCTCAAAGATATGCTAGTACACACCAGACCTGCTCCAAAAGAACATAGAGAAGAGATCCCCGACTATTGAACAATCCCCCATTTACAGGTCACTAGCCATGTGGCTCATGTTCTGTTTGCGACCTAACAAAAGCAGTCAAAGTCATCCAGCTCCTACCAGATTTAAAGTGGACCATAAGAAGCCACACAAATTGCAACACTACACACGTCATCTATATGACCACCTGCCTGTGCAACATGCGCTACATAGGAATGACGTGCCGCAAAGCAAACAAAGGATATGCGAACACAGGAGCAACGTGAAATGCAAGAGGAACACCACCAAAATGAGCAACCACTACATTGAAACAAAACACACAGTAGATGACTTACATTGGATAATTCTAGAAACCCTAACAACAAAAAGTCCTAACGCAGAGAGAACCCTATTTGAAAAGGAACAAAGATGGGTGCACAGATTAAAAACAGATACACATGGGCTGAATGATCACATAACTTGGTTGAGCCTGAATAATTGAACAATAAAAGAATATCTCTAATACCTATGACTTCAGTGAAAGCCACAATTAATTGATGCCCATATCGACAAAGGAACATCAACATCTAGCACTGAGAGGCCGTCCAACCCACTAGAATAACAACTAGACTTAAAGTTTATAATAGATAATAATCGAAACTCAATCAGGGTGATCAATCCAACATCAGAAGACTCTCGACATAACATCCGGTATGACATCAATACTGGGGTGTATTCACTACCCAAAACATTTGAGGGCAACAACTCTCTTTATTTTATTTTAATTTTATTTTCATTTACACTTTTAAAGAAACAAACTACTTATAAAATACACTTCAGTAAAACATTGAGATAGCACAACATCGGAGATAATATTAAACGTTATTTTACAAAACAGACTACATCCCGCCTCATAGTCTTTGCCTGCTTTCTACACCACGCACTAGCATACATACACAGACCCGGAAACAGAACTAACCATCCGGGCCCAGAGCCGAAGAGTCAGCACAAGTCGTGTTGATACGAGGCCGAAGGTAGCAGCTACAGCGTGGAGCGGATTCTGCAAAAACCGTAACGCATATTTTACCGTTCTAACTGGAGTCATTCTTCTATTTAGTAGGCCAACAGACTCACTGGCAGCCAGTTGAAGTGTGGCTAGGAAATACGGAAGGTATGTTTGTGAATTATGACATCGGCGGCTTTCCGAATGATGCACGCCTAAGTATTCGTGTTCACAACACACCGCGTATGAGTGCACTACAGACGGCAAGGCAGCCGATTAGAATTGTATGCAGGAACATTATTCCCCGCTCAATAGCACACCACTTACTTTGTAATGTACGTATCATACCGTTATGTCCGCTCAAGCAAGCTATAGTCCATCTATAAAGTCTGATTCAAGTATGGACACCCGTTAGCAAAACTAAAAAGGAGCACCCTGAGAATTAGCCTCAATTGTAAATCCTGGTCTATTTGCCTTATCTAGTGATGCGTGAACAAGAGGCAGGCAACCCCGCCCTATTAACATATGGGAACGACAGAGCCCAGCCTCAATATCTCTTTTCAATAGAGCTAGTAGAGATATTTAGTTAGTTCCTTTCGTTAAACACAGTCATGCCATGCGCTCATCTCTAATAACACCATAAGTAGAGATATTTTGCCAGTTTCTTTCTTAAAACATAGTCATGTAATGCGCTCACATGCCCCAATAACAGAACAAGCAGAGTTATTTTGCCAGCTTTCAAGAATGGCAATACCATGCCATGCTCATACTATAACATTCTACCTTTTAAGAAATGTGACAGTGACTTCGTTGCCATAACAGAAGACGAGTGGTCTTGTTATGAAGTATTGCCATTTTCTAGTTGCTAGCTTTTGATAATGAGAAATATTTGTAACACATACAAAACAACAGGAAGATTGGTGAATTCAATACCTTTCTACATGTTTGTGTCCCCCTTCTCCCCATCCCCCACCTTCTTGTATTCACAGATTCCACTGGACTTTACCAAGAAACAGATTAATATATCTTTTCTCGCTTTCCCTCGAAAAGAAACATTTTCAGAGGGAAACACACTGGGAGACACTCTAGTCTCTTATCACGTTTTCAATCTGGTCCTGACGAAAGCCCATCTGACCTACATAGGCAAAAGTAGGCTGAAACATGTCGACCAATTTTAAGGACTCTTAAAGTGAGGGAGATCCATAAACAAATCTCAATACGCACCACACCCTATTTTTAACCAATGTCTCGAATCCAGACTTATTAAATCATCGCCTGGCTGTACGAGTATTTTTTAAAGAAGTGACCTACGACACCTATAATATCACTGATCACTACTGTTCTAACCAGGGGTACACCTCCGGGTGGAGGAAGGATGATCACTAACCCCATGATGATGCAGTCACGTGAATAAGGGGCGGGGAATCAAGATATACCGCTACTTACACCGCATACACGTGAATTAGGGTTTTTTATTGGGACACAGAACACAATAATTGCTAACCCATGTTATGCAGGACAAGTGATCAATTCCCCACACGATTTTGTGATACAATACTAAGGAAGCTGATTGGATCACACTTTCTTCTTTCTACCTCCCCTTTGATTATTTGTGTATCTGACTTACCCTGGTGAGGAGTTTGGTTCCTGCTTTGGCAGGGTGCATACCTCTGCCAACCAGATACTCAATTTCTAACAGGTAGTGACCAGTAGTTTCTCCCAAAAACAGGCAGGAACTAGGCATACTTGTGGCACCCCTAGTATCCCCTTCAAAACACCTGTGGAAGATAGACAAATTATTGAACCTGCAGTTTAGCCCTCTGAGGAGACCCCTGAAGGCTGGACCTGCTCCCACTTATACCCAGGACAGAGAAGTGAATAGCAAGGGTCAATTGGCTGACCTCCTGTTAAGCTACACTGACACAAAAACTGCAAGAATGCCACATTGCTGTAGAGCACCAGCTGACAAGCTCCAACTGCAACTGCCCAGGACCATGCTGGTGGCCTCCCTGGAGTGAGTCATGACCACTAAATGGGTCCCTAAGATCTTGGTGCCATTAGATAATTATTTGAGTGTACTCCTTCTAACTAACCTTAAAAGCCGGGACTTGCAAACTTTTTCCAGGATTTTTGCCTGGAAATCCCACAGATGACCTGAACCATCCAGCCAAGTCAATCTTACAAAAGTGCGCTATGTTGGGCCAAAGATTTAGGATGCTTCTGCTTGAAGCTTTTCCTAGACAGTAAATCTATTTGAGTGGGATGCTGTGGAAAGCTATCCAGCCTTGTGAAGCCCTATTTTGGCCACAGCTTGCAATCCAGGCCCACTGGAGGAATCTGAGCTCCAAGAAAGTGATTATGTCTGAAGGTAGAAATCTACACCGGCCAAAGGTGCCAAAACTACCTGGCAAGCAGAGAACCTTCCTTGGGTGCATATTTTAAATTTCTACCGCTCTGAGCTGTTCCACTAAGAGTCAATGCCTTTACCGGTACTTCATGCGATGGCTAACTGGCCTCTCGGAATCCATTTCAGCAATAGCCTCCTGTCTTGCCCAGTTGAGGGTTTCAGACTTCCATTTCATAGACTAATTCAGCAGGTAAAACTTCCAACCAGAATGAACCTGGTCTCTGTATTCAACCCACGCTCCATCAAGTCAGCGCAACCAGTTGGAGTCATTTGGCGCTTTGCGTTTTTTGGTGCTATTTTTATCTAAAATTAAAAAAATTCATATCTCTGGTTTCCCTAATTGGATGCTTCTCATTTTGGTCTCTTTTTGTTCATTAAAACATTCTCTGTGTTTTTAGATTGGTGTGATATTTTCATGTGTTGTGTTGATGACCTTTTAACAGTTTTGGTACTTCTAAATACTTTACAGTTAAGCTTGCCTGCTCTGTGCAATAGCTACCAGGGGTTGAGCTCAGTTTGAATTTACTGACATTTTCACTGGACCCGACAGGGATAGTGCCATTATTACTTTTGCTGGAATACTATCCACCCTAACTAATAATCCACATTCTCACAGTGCTAAACTGCAACAGTTATATTCAGTGGTGTAACACAAAATGATGCCCCCCCTGGAGAATGTAATGAGGGGCCCCTGAGTCTTCCATATCTCATAGATATTGATTTTGGCTGAATCGAGGCCCATGATTGTTGAGAACCCACTTTAGCCAAATGAGTTTCAGAGGTCTGTGTTACACCCCTTGTCACATCATCATTGGCATGTACTTGCCAGCCATCAATAGTGGGCTGTGCTTTTCTATGTGACAAGTTGAACAGGACCAATACCAGGGTGAACCTGTACTGCCAGCGGAGTACCTGTCATACATGAGCTGAAAATTAATTCCTTATGTCTTCTTTAAGTTTGCTTTGGAAAGGTACCTTAGCCTGTGGTACCCTTAATTCTTGCATGTGATTCTCCTTCTTATTACCGGTAAGCTGGCTGGAAGGGCTGTTACTCTCCCCTTTGCAGTGGGGGAGCAGACACTCTTGCGGTTGGCATACTGTGGACAGTAGCAACGGGTAAAGTCTGGCATTTCTAGGATTTCTATGCCGATAAAAATCTTCGGAGATGAGCTTTAGTTGCTATAGAAACCCTCCTAAATCAGGAGACTATTGCTTATTCAAACAGCAGTATGGAGCAGGCCAAGTGCTCAATAAGAGGCACAATCTGGGTGAGGGTGATGATTTTGTGAATCTCTCAAGAACTGAGTTGCAAACCTTTAATTAGGAAGCAGGGTCTATTTCTCTAAATAAGCTTGCCAATAAAAAAACAGAGTATGCATTGTACTAATGATGTTGATGGAGAAGATGTGGGCCCAAAAGGCATATATGTACAGGGGTATTACTTGCAGCAAATTCTGAAGTGCTGGGTTTTGTTCTTTTCACCCAGACTTCAGAGGAAGGTTTTTATTCCTAGTATGATTAGCAACGTTTCCATGATATCTTTAACATTGCATTAAAGGAAAGATATTGATAAATCTAGTTTTCCATGTTTCCTTTCAAAAAGGCATTCTTTGGAGCAATTTGATACAAAATTTCCACAAGCTCCTTAAGTAAATATGATTCTCTCAAGTATGGTTCCGTCTTCCTCTCTAGCCTTTGAAGACTCGTTGTCAGATCCTTGTGACAATAAAATAGAGAGCGTTGTAAAATGGGCCTATGCTGCATCTAATTTGTATTTCAAGACTAGCTCCTATCCAGCTAATGAGCACAGATTCTGATGAAAGATTTCCAATCTATATTCAATTGCTTGCAAGAAAGGGAAGATTCTCCAGCAACATTGAGAAAGATGGCACTCTTGGGTACATTCCAATCAAATACAATGTTTGTTTCATTATGGTCTTCCTTAACAGTGGCAGAGGTTTCTACTGGGTGTTGAACCTGGCCCTTTTTTCAGAGATATCCCAAAAACATTTTGCCCATCTCCTCCTATTTTTCAGTCCCTTTTTTGCTGGCTTTAGGACTCTGGGCAATTTACAACTGCTAATCAGTGCTAAAGTGCATTTGCTCTCTTCTTCAAACACGGTATGCTTGGTTTAGATCTGTTTGGCATATTTAATTTACTTGTATGTCCCTTGTGCAGTGGAATCCGATATACCTAGGGCCTGTATAATAAATGCTGCTATTGGGCCTGCAGCACTGCATGTGCCACCCACAAAAGTAGCCTTTCAAACTTGTGTTAGGCCTGTCACTGCAATTTACTGCCACATTGACTTGGCATTTAAAACTACTTGCCAAGCCTTAAACTCCTCTTTTTCTACATATAGGTCACCCTTAAGGTAAGCCCTAGGTAGTGTATGGGTAGCGTGCTGTGTAAATAAAAGGTAGGATATGTGCCTTTATTGTTTGGCATGTCCTGTTAGTGACAAACATCCTATTCTGTTTCTCATTACAGTGAGGCCTACTCCTCTCACAGGCGAGCATTGGAAATCCCCTTATGTATGTTTAAGTGGTAATTCCTGGTATGAAAGGAGTAATGTTGCCATGTTTGGTATGTTTATAATGGTAGTGATAAATCCTGCTTACTGGTGTAGTTGGATATTTTATTACTATTTTATAAATGCCACTTTTAGAAAGTGGGCATTTCTTTATGCTTATGCCTCCTTGGGCTTTGCAGACTGTCCCCAATCCACAGCTGGACCTGGTTGACAGCTTCACTTTGTGCATACTTTCCAGACAGTCATCACACAGTAAGGGTTGGAAGCAACAGGGTTCTATCTGCATACTGATAGTCTTTTGGGGCTAGGAGAGTGGGAGGCGGGGCACACTTACATTTATATAGGCTGTGTCCTGCCCTCACACCAAGGGCTGATTTCCCCCTACTGATGTCTGGAGCCAGGGCTGGAGATGACAATTAGTGCTCTGCACTTCTAAGGTTTCTTTTGAAGTCATCCCTAGACCAAAGACGTTTTGGAGTATAAATACAGGGGCTCTGGCCCCATGTTGTCAGAGCACATTTGGAACTGGGACCTGACTGACAGACTGCTGCACTCCTGAAAGGACTCATTTGGACTGCTCTTCTGCTGTTGCCCTGCTACTTATGAGTGGCCTAAAGGACTCTTTGGATTTCTTTTCTGTGTGTTACCCTGCTGCCAGCTTATTCCTGACTCTGCTCTGCCAAGGCACAGTGGTGCTGCCAGGAGAGATCAACATTGGAATTACTGGTTTTTATTGTGCTGATCTTCCTGCCCACTGCTGTCTGCTTGTTACCCCCCAAATGTTCTCCCAGGAGCCCAGTGCGTGTGAGCGATGGTTGTAGCCTCTGCAATCACAAGGGCCTGGTGAGCGCTTTATGCTTTACATAGCCAGTGTGTGGTGAGCACTTTGTGTTTTACTTATCCAACACGTTTTGGTTAAAGTGTGCAGAGACTCTGTGTGAGGAAAATACCAGTTGGCTCCTTTCATCACAGATGGAGTGAGGGAACACCCCCCACCCCCTCAAAGTGGCCCTTCTGGTGTGCTGAGACCGACACGCAGCAAGGGATTCCCCCAGTGAGGCACCCCCATATCAATGTGTGGAGACACAGGCAAGCCGGAGGAGACAGCCCCAGTCCAAGTGGCCTGATAGCGATGTCCGCGCTTCCTCAAGAACCACCAAAGGAGAAGTACCATACACGGCATTGCAGTCCTTTATCAGAGGTAGCCGACATCCTCAACCGGCCGTTGGCGGGCTTTGATTTCAAGTAATGAACAACACCGGTAAATAATACATTCATTCCTGGTGTTTCAATGTGCTGCCAATGACACTGTAACTGTAATGTGTCTTGGCAGATAAATCAAGTGTTATTGTATATATCCATTACATTATGATATCCTCAGTGATCAAGGGGATGTGTTTTCAGGTAAAATTTAAATAGGTCTAAAATTACAAAAAAAATTGTAATACACAATTACGTACCAAAACACCATAATATGCCACTCTGGTCCATATTAAATCAGAACCTACGATGGCTATTCATAGAGCAACCATTTCAGCAGTAAGAGAAATAACAACAGGCTGTATTTTACATACTTCTTTGTGCCACAGTCTTTGTCATTTCGATGCACTGTAAATGCATGTCACTGAATGAACAGAGCTTGGAAGGATGGACAATTGATTTGGCCTTGCTATATTTATGTTGTTGCCAGTGGCGGCTGGTGGAATTTGAAACTAGTGGGGCGTAAGAGTAACGCTCGCTGCTGACATCTGCTTTGCTCTGTAGTTCCTCAGATTGCATCCAGACAAGGCCACCTTAGCGGGATCGGTAAATTGGGTATATTAGCTCGGGCGGTAGTAGAACCTGATACTTAGAACTTTTAGAAACCACAGCAGTGACGCGCAAACCGCTGAAACAATGCACCATCTGACAGTGCAGCTTAAGCACTCCAACTTCTGAATCAAGCCCACATACAATATCTACAGTCTATATAAACTACACAATTAGTAATATTGTGTTTGTTGATATGTGCAGTTGCAATTTTGATGCACTCACTATCTTGTGCAATGTGGTTAAGAGAGAGACATTCAAGTGAGTTTAGGCAACAGGCCTGGCCATTAACAGCGCAGACAGACCTTAACTGATGGGGAAGTGGCTGGGACGCCCTTCTGTCTGAAGAAGAGCTACCTTGGGGTATCTCTGCTTGTCCTGCTAATCAAATAAGAGGCCTTGTTTGCAACCTCTTTAGGTTATCTGCTTGTACTGATAATCCAATAGGAAGGCCTATTGGCAATCTATGGCCAGACAAAATGCACTAATACACCTTTAATCACACGGGGAACAATTGTAAACCCATATCCGATAAAGGAAGTCATCCTGTCTCTCCTCATGATAGAAAGCCGCCTTACGCCAGTTATGTATCTGCCTGCTCTCTATTTATTTCACAAATAGATCTGTGGCAGCGGCACCTAAGCATGGGCGGAAAATCCGTTACGCTCGCGGATTTTGCGGATTTCCGGTAAATTCGCAATCCGCGAACGCTCGCGAATTTACCGAAAATCCGCAAATTCGCACGCAGCGGATTTTTTTTTCTTGATGATACAATTTTGCGGCGGGCGGTGTAAGTTCGCAATTGCGAACTGGTACAAAACCCTCGCGAACTGGCAGAAATCCTTGCGAACTGGCAGAAATCCTTGCGAACACAAAAAAAGCATTCAGCAGGTTCAAAAGTTCAAACTCATCATTAGTAACCATTCCCTGTAGTGCTTCATGACAAGGGCCCCTCCAGAGTTCAGTTGCTAGTTGCAACAATTGTATGACCCTGCTCTGACCCTCACAGCAGGCTCATAGAATAGCTACAAGTAGGCCACAAAGGTCCTGGAAAAAAAACATTGCACTGCAACAGAAAGCAAATTACAGATAAGGAAGCAGGTGCCAGACTGGAATTTTAAAACAGTGACACATTAATATATCAACCCCAAATTAATTCATGTCAGTTGAAGCAGGCATGTGTGCTTGCTTTTTCCCCCCATAATCTACAGTGATGATGAACCAGAGGGTGGCATTGATGTACCAGAGGGTGGCATGGGTGAAACAGAGGGTGGCAGGGGTGAACCAGAGGGTGCTGGGAACCTGTGATGATGAACCAGACGTAGAAACAACATAATCGTGACCGTTGCGAGCCGACATGTAAGTTCGCAATTGCGAACTGGTACAAAACCCTCGCGAACTGGCAGAAATCCTTGCGAACTGGCAGAATTCCCTGCGAACACAAAAAAAACATTCAGCAGGTTCAAAAGTTCAAACTCATCATTAGTAACCATTCCCTGTAGTGCTTCCTGACAAGGGCCCCTCCAGAGTTCAGTTGCTAGTTGCAACAATTGTATGACCCTGCTCTGACCCTCACAGCAGGCTCATAGAATAGCTACAAGTAGGCCACAAAGGTCCTGGAAAAAAAATTTGCACTGCAAAAGAAAGCAAATTACAGATAAGGAAGCAGGTGCCAGACTGGAATTTTAAAACAGTGACACATTAATAAATCAACCCCAAATTAATTCATGTCAGTTGAAGCAGGCAGGTGTGCTTGCTTTTTCCCCTCATAATCTACAGTGATGATGAACCAGAGGGTGGCATTGATGTACCAGAGGGTGGCATGGGTGAAACAGAGGGTGGCAGTGGTGAAATAGAGGGTGCTGGGAACCTCTGATGATGAACCAGACGTAGAAACAACATAATCGTGACCGTTGCGAGCCGACATGTAAGTTCGCAATTGCGAACTGGTACAAAACCCTCGTGAACTGGCAGACATCATTGCGAACTGGCAGAAATCCTTGCGAACACAAAAAAAAGTTCGCGAGAATTCGCGGATTTTGCGGATTGCGAGTTCGCAAATTCGCAAAATTCGCGAACGCCAGATTCCCAAATTCGCCCTTGACTAGCGGCACCATCTCGCCGTGAAAAGTGCACTGGTGTAAACATATCTCACTTGCGCCCAGTTTCCTGTGTTTGTTTACTGTCTTGGACCAGCAATAGCAGGACAAAATGCCGGTGCATTCAAGGAAAGAATCGTGAAGGCCTTTGATTGCACTGAAATTCGCTACATAACTCACCTTGCACAGCAACCCCGTAGTTTTAGTAGTCTAGTTATGGCATGCTAGTGTCTGCAAAAGCTTTGTGTTTGTTATTGTGATACAACCGCTTCAAAGGTCACAGTAATGGTCGACGAGTGTAATTACCACCACCTTTTTGTTTTCCACTTGCAAGCCCTTCATGAGCTAGTGTACTGACCGTTTTTGTCATTAACCCCTTATGAGTTTGTGTTAATGTATTCATCAGCCAAATGTAGTTGGGCCAAGACATTAATTTAGCTGCTCCTCCTAAGCATCCATTAGATGAAATGGATAACACAATCCCAGGAGCCTCTTTTAAAATGGTGGTCTGTGCCTCTTGTAAAATCTTGACATTTGACTCACATTCACAAGTTCTTTGAGCAGTCGTGACTGGCATTACCGGCGGGTGGGGGGGTGGAAATGGGGTTGTCGCGCCGCAGAGGGGATGGGGGGAGGAGGGAGAGGTTTAATGTAAAAAAAAGATATAAAATAAAAGTAAAACTTACCGTCCCTCTTTTGGTTAAGTCCCGAGACTCTCGACTGTTCAATAATATTGTTTACTTAAATATAGTTGTAAAACTATGTTTTTATGTATTTAAAATGTATTAGTTACATTATTAAATGTAGGTGTTGGTATTGTTAGTATAATTGTTATGAATTTTTTCTTATATACTTTGTATTTTAAAATGCACTTCGCACTGCCGATCAATTGATGAGCTTATCGCTTCTCTTTGGCCTTCGGGATTGAATGGCAGGACCCCTTTGGACCGTAGTGGTGCCCATACATTTAAGCAGGCATCACGGAGGATCCGCATTGACTATATATTTTTGTCATTACTTGTGGCCATCTCTCATAAATATGATGGATGCAGAGCGCTTTGATAGTGACCATAATTATCTCCATCTGTCCCTTGGTGAGCTTGGGCCCATCATCCATCAAAGGGGTATTCAAAATCCTGGGGCTGCTTTATCATTCTCAAACAATAATTGGGCTCCAAAATGGGAAGTTGTACGCAAGGATCCTAATCTTGTGGCTCAGATGTCTGCCCAGGGAGCTGACACATTGGGTACATTAGTAAATGTGGGGCCACAAATTTCAGACCTGGATTCTATTGTCCTTTAAGATAAAACTCCCTTTAGATATCTCAAAACCACAATTTGCAGAGATGCCAGCAAGGTCTCTAGGGCAAAGCCCAGTTGTGCATGATTGAATACTAGTTGCAGGAATCTGAGGGATGCTCTTATGAAGAGTCTAAAAGTTGGAGTCAGGATTGATATTGTTAATATAATAAAGGAGTGCAAAGAGGCACTTCACCAGGCCAGAATCGATTGAGAGCAGAAGATTTGTGAAGATTTGGTAGGAGCTGCTAGGGCAGGGAATCCCAAGTCTTTCTGGGTAATAGTAGTCCATGGCAAGCAAAATGCAACTGCTAGTGTTGAATGTAATTTACAACCTCAGACTTAGGTGGATCATTTAAAAAAAATCTATGCAGTCAAGTCTGACCCAGAAAATAACAACTTGAGCAAAGTTCACTCTTTGTCTCTCTGGTTGAACGGCTCCTTCTATCCTTTCAGCACAAATATATTATGACTGCTGTTATAGCACTCCTGGTACATAAGCCATTGCACTGATTCCATCTCAGGAGACCTTTTTAGATCTGAGCTCTTCATTTGTGCCACACATTTCCAGTTTTTGTTCCTATCTATTTTAGCGTCTGGCATGATTCCTGCCTCCTGGCAGACTGCAGAGATTGTCGCTATTCACAAAAAAGGGCCTAAAGAGGACCCTGGAAGTTATTGGCCCATCAGCCTTATAGATACGTCCTAGAAACTCTTCAGACACCTGATTCTGAGGCATCTGCTTGACTGGGCTATGGACAACTCCATCTTTTCTGAGCTGCAGGTAGGGTTCAGGAATAGAGTCAGCAAGGTGGATCTAATCCTCAGTTTCTGTGCACTATACTGGAAAACAGTAACAATTGACAAGGGCCACTTGTATGTCATCTTGGTTGATCAGAAGACTGCCTTTGACTCCATGCCTAGGGTAAAACAGTCCGTCATCGCTGTCTATATGCAGGAAACGCGAACGTCATTCTGAGCTAAGTGGCAAGGCTCATTGGAATAGTTATCCGAGTTTCTTACCGTCCTGGATAGTTTGAGGACCCGAAGGATGATTCAAGAGGCTTTCTTTTCCGTTGGGGTGATAGCCCAATTTGAAGGAGTTCAAGTTAAAAGCCCTTATTATTGAAATTGCCTGTATATGAAGGTGGATCCTGTATCTTTGGCTACAGTAGATTCAGACCTGGGTTCTAGTACATTTGCCCTCGTTGTCCTGATGAGGCCTGGATTAAACAGAGGCTGCAACGCATCGACACACACCTATTTGAAGACTCCAAAACAAGAAATCTGTTTGAATTTTGTCGATGAAATAATCTTTTAAGAGAGTGCTAGTTAGAGAGAGGTCACAAGTGGTTAAACCTCGTACCCTCCCTTTGTCTTTGTTTTGTTTTGGTGATCTAAAGTGAAGGAATGTTATATGAATTAATTATACATTGACATCCTTTTAAAAAAAAAGTGGGGCAAAAGAACCGTGAGTTTGGTTCCAAAAAAAGTGTATATATATGTAAATCAGAAATATATGTGTTTTGTTTGTATATATGAATTTTGTATAGTTGTGTTCAATGTGAGAGACAAATAATTAAGGTTAAATGTGGTTTAATTAAAAGAAATAGTTGAACCATACACTTGATATTCATTTCTCTCTGTTTAGGGCTATCAATTGGAGATACTCTATATCTAAAATTATCTCAATTAAATTGTGTTGAGAATGATTAATCCAAGAACGGATAATTGATTGTATCCAGTCTTATAATCAGATAGATACTTTTCCGTAGGCTTTACTTTGTTATTTTCCTTTCCAGGGTAAAACTCCGGGCAGTTCTGGAAAATATGGGTGTCCCCTGTAATATCCTGTCTGTTTTTATTAGATTGCATCATACAATACAACCAGAATCAGGTATGGTAACACTGGCAAGCTCACTGACCCTTCTAACAACGAAACCTGTGTCTGGGAGGGTTGTGTGCTGGCACTGATGTTGTTTACTCTTTATATTAATGACCTAGTTCATGCACTTGGATTTCCCGGCAACTATGCAACTAAACTTGGCCCTGACAAAATTGCAATGCTGATTTTTGCAGATGATACACTTTTAATCTCCAAACCCTTGCTTGGCCTGCAGGCTCTTCCTGATCATTAAAAAATAAATTGTAGTGACTGTGGCCTACACCCAGCCATTAACCTCACTCAATGGCTAACCAACAGCGCCGACAACCTAGCACCTCTGAAAAAACGTCAAATCAAACAAGGCAGCAAAAACGCCCCCCTGGTTCAACGATGATCTTAAGAAATCCAAGAAACTCTGTCGCTCCCTTGAGAAGGCTTGGAAGAAAGACCCAAACACCAGCACCAGGGACGTCTTCAAAAACGTCACCCGCATACACCACCAACTGATCCGGTCCGCCAAGAAAGCCGCATTCAAAGACCGACTAGACAACAACGCCCACAACAGCAAGGAACTATTCAAACTCATCAAAGAGTTTACCAACCCCACTGCCAACTCCAAGGACATCACCCCCTCTCAAGCCCTCTGCGACTCCCTAGCTTCGTTCTTCCACGACAAAATCGCAGACATCCACAACAGCTTCGACAACCAACCTGGAGACCAACCCACCCAACCTTCTGCCGCACCTTCACCCCCCCTTGAACATCCTTAATAACTGGAACCCAATCTCCACTGAGGACACCATCCGCCTGATGAACTCCATCCATTCAGGATCCCCCACAGACCCATGCCCTCACCACATCTTCAACAAAGCAGATTCCAACATAGCACCACACCTCCGAGACGTCATCAACTGCTCCCTCAACTCCGCCACCTTCCCGGAAAGCTGGAAACATGCCGAACTCAGCGCCCTTCTTAAAAAACTCACAGCTGATATCACTGAACTCAAAAACTACCGCCCCATCTCGCTCCTTCCATTCCCGGCCAAAGTCATTGAGAAAGTTGTCAACAACCAGCTCGCCGCCTTCCTCGAAACCAACAAATCCCTCGACTCCTCACAGTCCGGCTTCCGAGCCAAACACAGCACTGAGACCGCACTCATCGCAGCAACGGACGACATCCGAACTCTACTGGACAATGGAGACACAGTCGCCCTCATCCTCCTCGACCTCTCCGCAGCCTTCGACACAGTCTGTCATAGCACCCTGTTAGAATGCCTCAGAAACATTGGAATCCAAGGAAAAGCACTGGAATGGATCACCTCGTTCCTTGCCGGAAGAACTCAGAGAGTCCCCCTTCCACCATTCAAGTCAGAGGCCACTGAAGTCATTTGCGGCGTGCCACAAGGATCTTCACTCAGCCCCACCCTCTTCAACGTATACATGAGCCCCCTCGCAGCAATAGCACGCCAACACAACCTCAACATCATCTCCTACGCAGACGACACTCAACTGATCCTCTCTCTCACCAAAGACCCTAACACCGCCAAAACCAACCTACATGAAGGAATGAAAGAAGTCGCTGATTGGATGAAGCTCAGTCGTCTGAAACTGAATTCAGACAAAACAGAAGTCCTTATCTTAGGTACCTCCCCCTCCGCCTGGGACGACTCTTGGTGGCCAGAGGCCCTTGGAAAAGCACCCATCCCGACGGACCACGCACGGAACCTGGGCGTCATTCTAGACTCCTCTCTCTCGATGACCAGACAAGTCAACGCCGTTTCATCATCTTGCTTCAACACTCTTCGCATGCTCAAAAAAACATTCCGCTGGATCCCCACCAAAACTAGAAAAACGGTCACCCACGCACTGGTTACAAGCCGCCTGGACTACGGAAACACCCTATACGCCGGTACCACCGCAAAACTTCAGAAAAAACTCCAACGCATCCAGAACGCATCAGCCAGACTCATACTAGACATCCCGCGTAAAAACCACATCTCTGATCACCTGAAAAACCTCCACTGGCTACCCGTCGATAAGAGGATAACATTCCGCCTCCTAACCCACGCACACAAAGCACTTTACCAACTTGGACCCGAATGCCTCAACACACGACTTTCCTTCTACACCCCCTCCTGCCAGCTACGCTCTTCCAACCAAGCCCTTGCTGCTGTACCTCGCATCAACAAAACCACCATGGGAGGAAGATCCTTCTCCTACCTGGCGGCTAAAACCTGGAACTCACTTCCCATCCACCTTTGCCTCACTCAGAACCACCTAGCATTCAGAGAGCAACTTAAAACCTGGATATTCAACAAGTAATTCCCCACCCTTCTTCAAGCGCCTTGAGACCCTCTGGGTATGTAGCGCGCTATATAAATCAACTGAATTGAATTGAATTGAAAAGTTGCTTTTAATCCTTATAAATCCATTAGATCATATCTTATTATTGCCCAAGGTGATGCCCTAGGAAAACTGATTGAGTTTGTTTAGCTGAGGGTTTGTTTGAATTACAAAAATGAGCTGTTTGCCATGCAGATTAAGAGGCATTGCCTAAACCTCCAACAAGAAGCTGGTGCTGTAGCTAAATTGCACAAGCAGGTCCACATATGTTCTTTGGAACCTGCAGTGGAGGTATATAATATCAAAGCTAAAAGCACTGCTATGTATGGTGTAGAACTGTGGGACCACGAGAAGAGTGATAATGTTTGCCTTCTTTCTCTTATTTGTTCTGGCCTGTTTTTGTTGGCTCTAGGACTCTGGACACTTTACCACTGCTAATCAGTGCTAAAGTGCATATGCTCTCAGGTGTAGAAAGTAGACATTTTCTTGCTTTACCATCCTGAACATCTGCCCTCATGTGGAATCCAATCTGGTTTAGACTGACAGAGGCACAAAGGGAGTTGCAGTGTGATCTGCATATCCTGATGGCCCATCACCAGGCTGATGGGCCTTCCTGAGCTGGAGTGATGGGAGGAGGTGTCACTGACACCTGAATCTGGCTGTGAATGAACTCGCACAATGCTGTCTCTGCCTCCTGCAGTGTGTCTGGAGCCAAGGCAGGATCTTGTGGGCAACAAACACTTTAAGTTACTACTTCAAAGGCCAACAGCGGTATAAGTACAAGCACCTGCTTTACTGACACAGCACTGCCGTACATAAGACGTTTCCAGGCACTGTCGCTGTGCGACTAAAGGAATCGATGCAGCACCTATTTGCTGCCCGAAGAACTGCCGCAACCCAAGTCCAGTGCCCTTGTATCCGACGTCAGAGACCACCGCACTGACTTTGACTTTGGCCCTGCTGTGCAGCTGAAAGAATCAATGCATCACCGGTCTGCGGCTGAAAGAATCGGCACAGCGCCTGTATGCCACCGCCGCCTCGACCACCAGTGCATCTGAATTTTCATGCATTGCACCTGTGCACCAGGTTTTCCACTGCATCACTCACAGACCAGAGCCTTTTTTGGATTTCAATTTATCGCTTCTCTCTACAGTCCAGAACTGACGCAACCCTTCCCCTGTGTGCAGTAAAACTGTTACCTCGCATCCCCAGGGACTCAAGAACTGACACATTGCTGTGTTTTCTGAGGTGTACAGTCATAATATCGGAAAAAAAAGATCGACAGGACAGAATATCAAGTTTTTAATATAGAATGGACAGAGTATCGAATTGCATGAATATAATGGTGCAGAATATCAAAATTCAGGTAAGAAATATCGATTTAAATAATATCGGAGTTAGTAATATCAACAGTCATAACATAGTTGTTCAAAATATCGATTTTTTATAGTTCTTCAAGTGTTAGTATGTGTTTAAAGTATGTAATATTTTTGTAATGTATGTTTCAATTTTTGTAAAGTAATGAATTTTATGTTATTTAATTTTTGCGTAATTTAATTACGTAACGGGTTGTGGGTTGTTAGGGAGAAAAGGGTGGGCAGTAATTTAATTATAGTAAATTAAATAATAATTTTTGGGAATGATTAATTATTTTTAATTTAATTTTGCATTTTAGTTCTGTAGCGGGTTGTGGGTTTATAGGGGAATAGGGTGGGAAGTAATTTAATTGTAATTAAGTAAATATTTATTTTTATTTATTGGTATTGATAATTAATTTATTGTTAATTAATTATTATTTGGTAGTTAATTTATAGTAATTGATTCATTGATAATTATATTAATTGTATTATTTAATATTCAGAGCGGGTTGTGGGTTTATAGGGGAATAGGGTGGGAAGTAATTTAATTGTAATTAAGTAATTATCAAAATTATTTTTGTGTATTGATAATTTATTTACTGTTAATTATTTATTAATTGGTAAATGTTGTATTACTTATTACAACTTTGGTATTGAAAATGAATTGGTTGTTAATTAATTATTAATAGGTAATTACTTTTTAATACATAATATATATTAGTATTCATAATTAATTATTTATTAAATATTTTGTAATTGGTAATTTATTTTAATTAGATTTTTATTGGTATTGATAAATAATTTGTTTTTATTTAAATATTAAATCATTACTTTCCTTACTGTTGCACTCTCTGAAGTGGGAATAGTAATTTTTACCCCTACGCTATCCAACGCTTTCCCTACTGTTGCACTCACTGGAGTGGGAATAGTAATTTTTACCCCTACGCTATCCAATGCTTTCCCTACTGTTACACTCTCTGGAGTGGGAATAGTAATTTTTTCCCCTACGCTATCCAACGCTTTCCCTACTGTTGCACACACTGGAGTGGGAATAGTAATTTTTACCCTCCCGCTATCCAACGCTTTCCCTACTGTTGCACTCTCTGGAGTGCAGACAGTAATTTTTACCGTAACGCTATCCAACGCTTTCCCTACTGTTCCACTCACTGGAGTGGAATAGTAATTTTTACCCCTATGCTATCCAACGCTTTCCCTACTGTTGCACCCTCTGGAGTGGGAATAGTAATTTTTACCACTACGCTATCCAACACTTTCCCTACTGTTGCACTCAATGGAGTTGGAATAGTAATTTTTACCCCTACGCTAACCAACGGCTTTCCCTACTGTTGCACTCTCTGGAGTGGAATTAGTAATTTTTACCCTCCCGCTATCCAACACTTTCCATACTGTTGCACTCTCTGGAGTGGGAATAGTAATTTTTACCCGTACGCTATCCAACGCTTTCCCTACTGTTGCACTCACTGGAGTGGGAATAGTAATGTTTACCCTCCCGCTATCCAATGCTTAATATATATATCTGTATTAAAAAATTAAAATGCATGTTTTTCTTAACTTACATTAATTATTTATTAGTTTTAAGGTTATTTAATTATTTCTAAGTATGTTTTAGTTAGTTATATTTATTATTTAATTTATTTTACATTACATTTAAGACATTTAAAAACTTTGATATTTTAACAAACTATGGCGCCTATTAGGATGGCGGACGGACCTGCATCCGTCCGCCACCCCCGAGGTGGAGGGACCATCCGCAGGGGCAGCGGCGGTCCCTCCGGTGGAATTAGGGTGTGACCACCACCCTGGCGGTCACATCCCGTATATTTAACATTGCGGTGGGTGCTGCTTTAAGCAGCACCCGCCGCAAAGTTAAATATGCATGCTGTGCATTTGCATGCACAAAGCGGCAGGCACCGCGCGGTGCCTGCCGAATTGTGCATGTAAATGCAGGGGAGTACCATAAGTAACCCCCATGTGCACCCCCCACCCCCCCTTCACCCTGGGGGCCCACAACGGGCCCCCAAAGAAAAGACCGTATTCCTCTCTGTGGCGGCATTGCCACCACGGAAAGGCATGTCCTGAAGCACATCCTAATATGACTGGCGGTTTCTAATAGACACCACCACCATATTAGAGCTTTTCCGCCACGGTCGGAAGCCGACCGCTGCGGAAAAGCGGTGTACGGTCTTCCCGTCCGCCGATGACCCCCCAGCCATCCTATTGTGGCGGGGGGTCTTATCATTCACCGCAGCAGTGAATCCGCATCCTCCGGGCCGGCGGTGGCTTCCGCCGGCCCGGAGGATACGGATTCACCGCAATCCTAATCGAGCCCTATATCATTTACAACGATATTTTGGATTTTATATTTTTGTACACACCTGTTTGTAGATAGAAATTCAATATTCTGGCATTCTATATTTTTTCCACAATATTTTGGCAGGTCGATATTTTGCTCCTCGATATTCTGTCAGTGATCGGTTTTCTGACACGTCCCTCCTCTGCGGCTGTTTTTCCTTGTGGATTTTGATGCATCCAAGGTACTTGGTGTAAAATCAATGCATCCATAGAGGTCTATGGACATAATTGCTTAAACCTTTTAAAAGTGATATTTTGAGGGATGTATGTTGAACTTTTGTCGTTTTGGTCTTGTTTTATTTAGGTAAAGATTGGTTACTTTTTCTAAACTGGTGTGGTGTCAATTTGTAGTGTTTTCACTGTATTGCTGTGTGTGTTATGTACAAATACTTTACACATTACCTCTGAGATAGGCCTGACTGCTCTTGCTGAGATACCAAGGGGGTGATCAGGAGTTATCTTGGGTCTGTAACTCCCTTACCCTGACTACAGGGTGCATACCACTGTCAACTAGAGACCCCTATTTCTAACAGTTGGGACTAGGGCCCGATGTACAACCATTTTATTTTGTGAGTCTCTAATTGCAATTTTTTGCAAATCCCAATAGAGATGAAATGTACTAATGTGTCTCAGACAAATTAGCGATTTTCAATGGGGTGGCAATTGACCTGCCTCGCCAATATTCGCAGGTCGCTATTTGTGACCCATTGGGAATGGGCAGGAACACAATGATGGTGGCCTACTGGAGACAGCAGACATTCATGTCTATGGTTGCTTTTAAATAAAGCAACTTTTTTTTGGAACGCAGACCATTTTAAAATGGGATGTGTTTCAAAAAGAAAAATGAAATGCTTGTGTTTCTTTTTTTGTAAGGGTAGACAGTGGTCCGTGGGACCACTGCTTGTCTTTTAAAAAACTTGTTCACTACCATTCACAAAGTGAATGGGCACCCCTTTCTGTTTGTGACTGACTTACCATCTGCTTGAGGTAGGTGGTAAACTGTGACTTTTTTGTGACCTAATTCCGGTTGCAAAACAATCGTACATCCCCCTACAACTAGCTATTAGGAAGGGAGGCCCTTGGCATGTCCCTTCCTAATAGCGACTCGCAAACCCTTATTTGCGTGTCAGTAATAGGGGTGTACATAGAAAAATGCATTTTGCGGGTCACAAAATGGCATCATACATATGGCCCCTATTTTCCTTCCATAGGAAAAGGGTTTTTTGACGTATTTATAACTTTTGCACTGTTTGACGAACCTTCTCAAAATTTCCCAAAACAGGGAACTCTTGTTTCTAGTTGTGTATGGAAAGTTTTGGGGTGCTCCATCAAGGGGGGCCAAGAAAAAAGGGGGGGGTCAAAATCTGTGTTTTTCCCATGTTAATTCCTATAGAGATTTTAGACAACACTATAGCCTGGACTGCTGGACAAAATTACACCAAATTTAGCAGAAAGTTTGCTTTTTGATCAGAAAGAGCCCTTTTTGTATTTGGTGTAAATCTGTCAAGTAGTGCTTAAAATATTAATGGAAAAAGAAATATAGATATCTAGAGGCAGCCATTTTGGAACTCAGGCAAAAAAAGAAAAGGGGCAGGTTAGGAGTACCCTGACCCCCTAAACCTGATGATGGAGACTTCCAGCAACCCCACCAGAGACAAAAAGTATTTCTTTTTAAATGTTTGCAGTGAAAATCGCGTGAGGATTCGACGAGAATACCAGTGAAAAAAAAAACCAAGCACAGTCTCCTGCACTAGTGGGTATTCGAGCCCCAAATGGGAAAGGTCCAGGGGGCCTATTTTTATATACATATTATGGGGAGGGGGTGCATGCAAAAACCCCTCTCCCCTTTGCTGATAAGGGCCCTGGGAACCCCCTCTTCCCCGGGCCGAGCAATATGTGAAAATATATGGTGGGGGGTCACGTGGCCCTCCTCCATAGTCCTTCTTTAACCCTGGGGACTACCACCTCCCAGAGGCTTGGTTGTAAAATCAAAGGGGGCCGTGTAGACCCCCTCCTTACTTTAATATTCCCCTGGGGACACCCAACCCACCTCCCGGGCTAACTGAATTTTCCAAACGAGAAGGGTGGCTGCGTGAACCCCCTTCCGAGACATATTCAGCCCCAGGGACCACCAACATTCCTGGGCATGGCAACATTTTAAACTGGAAAGGGGCCACAAGGCCTAAAAAGCCCTTTGATGCATCACAGCAAAAATACGGGTCTGTGCAGCAGTGCTCATTATTTATTTGTTATTTGGGGTGAGGGCAGAAATCTGAATTAGTGAGGAAGGGAGAAAGCAAATAGATGACAGGAAATTTAAATGTGATTTTTTTATCCTGACCATGTATGTAGTTATGTGTGTACTTTTATGGATAATGTAATATCCAAATAAAGTTTATTGACTTGACTTGACCTCCAACCCCCTATTAAGATATACCTTAAGAGTACATTAAAACAATTAAAAACCACTTAACTTAACAGTGGCGACCCGGGCTGCCCTCCTCCTCTCTTCCGCCGCATTCCTATACAGCTTAAGAAAACTGCGCATGCGCGCATGTGCATTTCTTTGCAAGAAATGCACAAGTGCGGGCTTGCGCGCACATGGGTTTCTTAAGGGGGCAGGGACTAAGACCTGATGGCGCTGGGGCCCCCTCAGGCGCAGACGGCATGGGGTGGGGGGGACAAGCCAGCGGTGGAGGCTGGCAGATGCAAGGTTGGGCCGGCGGGGTGCAAGAAGGCCTCCAAACACAGGGCGAAGCAGCAGGGGGTTCGCGGCGGCCCGGCCTCCAACAAGGAAGCGGGCACCGGCGTTGACAGAATGCGAGTTTGTGACTGGTGTGCAAGGGAAAGGTGCGAAGCGAGTGGTGAGTGAGATGCAGATGGCGCATGTGGAAGCGGTGAATAAGGACTTTGAGGAATTGGAGGATGGGGAAGTGTGTGAGTGCATGGATTGGGGGAAGAGAAAAGCGGCAACAGGGCAGTTTGGTGTTTTGCAGGCACCACAGGCCAGCACTAGTGGGAGCAGAAAGGCGAGTCAGAAGACGGCAGACGCCAGAGGAAAGGCTCGGGAGGAGGCTGTGAAGCTATCAGGTGAGGGTGCCTGGTGGGATGCCTGGGATAACGGACTAAAAGGGGGGCAGAAGAAGTCCTGCCGGTCGGTGGGTGTGGGGGAGGGGCCAGTTAGGGATGCAGGAGCGCCGGCTGTGTTGGCGGGGGTTGCAACAGGGAGGGTACGACAGTAGTGGGAACAGGTGTCCAGACTAACCAGATGGAGGATTAAGGGGGGAGGACAAAGCGGGGGATAAGCATCGCATCAATTGCCGTACATGGGCCTGGCTATGCCACTTGGGTCGCATTTGTCTGATAAGACGAGATCCAGGATATGGAGGCATTAATACGTGGACATGTTTAAGCTGCTACACAGAGAGATACAGTCTAAGGAGGGTTTGAAGGAGGAGGAATGGGAGTTGACTAGATGGCAAGGGGTGCCTGTGAATATGGAAAATTGGACGTCTGCCTTTTTGATTTATGCCAGCATATATTGCGAGAAGCATCTGGACAGGGTTATTGCTTTGTTTAAGTACATGGACATTTTCAGGAAAGCCCAGATGCATTTTGGAGGGTTTGCCTGGCTCAGTTATGATGAAGAGTGCAGGGCGAGGATTAGTGTGAACCCGGATAAGCCTTGGGGGGAGGTCGATCAAGAACTCTGGGTACAGTTGATGTCATTTACTCAGGCGGCAGCATCTACACACACGGCCAGAGGCCTCCCCGTCTCCTACCGGCCGTTTCAGTCGCGTCCCGCCCAATCTGGGGTGGGAGGACAGGGAGTTTCCGCTGGATCAGGAAGTCAGAACACCTACACATGGGCAACAGGTCAGCAACCCAAGCCCACAGGGGCTACCACAGGGGCATGCTGGCATTTTAATAAGGGCTTCTGTACGCGACACCAATGTAAATTTAAGCACGAGTGTTCCCAGTGTGGCGGACGCCACCCGGTCACGCAGTGTTTCACTCTGGCCATGCCCTCCGAGCAGTGGTTGATTACTAAGGGGCGCAGACAGGATGGGCCAAAGGGCCCCTACACCGGTTGATGTTTAGGCCATGAGTCCATGGCTCTCCAGGTACTCTGATAGACTGAGGGATTTTGGGTTGGTTATCAAGGGCCCCGGGAGCAGAGATGGGCAGAGAACTTGAAGTCTGCAAGAGAATTGCCTGGTATGGTGGTGGACAAGTTGCGGAAAGAAGTTGCAGAAGGCAGAATTGAGGGTCTGTTTGACACGTGGCCGTTTCCGGACCTCATTATCTCACCTTTGGGGGTGGTGCCCAAAAGAAACAGGAGGAGTTTTGGCTGATTCATCATTTGTCCTGGCCCGAGGGGAATTTGGTGAATGATTTCATTGCGGAGGAAGATTCCAGGGTATTGTATGTTCAGCTGATGATGCCATCGGTTTGGTGCAGGTGTGTGGTAGGGGGGCGGAATTGGCAAAATGTGACATCAAATCGACGTTTCGCCTCCTTCCCATTCATCTTGCGGATTTCTCCTTGTTGAGGATGCAGTTTGAGGGGGCCATTTTTGTGGACAAGGTTTTGCCCATGGGTTGTGCAATCTCCTGCGTGCTGTTTGAGACATTCAGTTCCCTTTTGCAGTGGGCCTTTATGGTCAGGAGTGGGCATCGGCTGGTGTCGCACTATTTGGATGATTTTCTGTTTGTTGGGAGGGGGAGTACAGGGGAGTGCTGGGAGGCCTTTACCCAGTTTCAAGGTTTGGCTCAGGGTTTCGGAGTTCCTTTGGCCCCGGAGAAGACAGCTGGGCCCAGTTGTTGTTTGACGTTTCTGGGTATTGAACTGGATTTGGTGGCCTGGTCAGCACGTTTGCCAGAGCAGAAGGTGACAGAGATGCAGGCTTTTCTACTGCATGTGATTGGGAAGAAGAAGATTGACGTAAGGGCCGTGCAGCGTCTTTTGGGGTTGGTGAACTTTGCGTGCCGGGATGTACGTGCTGGGAGGACTTTCTGCAGGCGCCTCGGCATGGCCCTGTCTGGAGCTGTGCTCCTGCATCACAGAGTCAGAATCATGATGGGGGTCCGGTCCAACCTGCCGTTATGGCAGACTTTCTTGTCTGATTTCAACGGTGTGTCATTGGATTTTTTGAACGATAAGGTGGTGTGGCAGGTGCAACTTTTTTCTAACGCTGCGGGTGCTCCAGGATTTGGGGTCTTCTGGGATGGGAGGTGGTGCGCGGAACAGTGGCCAGAGCATTGGCTGCAGCAGGGCAGGAGCATTGCTTTCCTTGAATTTTTTCCACTGCTAGTTGAGCTACCGGTGTGGGGTCCGGGGTTTCAGATCAGGTCGGTGTTGTTTCATGTGGACAACAGGACAGTGTTGGACCTGGTGAATAATCAGAAGGTGAAGGACCTGCGTGTGCTGCACTTATTATAACATTTTCTGCTGCTGTGTTTGCAATTTAATGTGCTGTTTCGCCAGCAACATGACACAGGCGCAAGCAATGACATTGCGGATGCGTTGTCTTGTTCGCAGTGGCAGCGTTTCAGGAGGCTGGCGCCGGGAGCGGAAGCTTCCAAGACCACGGTTGCTGGAAAACTGGCGGGAATCTCCTTTTATAGCACATTGTTCTTAGGTTTTGATCCGGCTAAGGGCGACTTGCTCGGCAGGATGTTGAAGGGTTGGGGTCGGACAGGGGGGAGGTAGGGAAGAGGCTCTGAGGGAGGCGATAACTTTTGACTTGTTGGAATGCCTGTTGGGGGGGTTGCCGCATTGCTGTTATGATGGCCACAAAGTGGGGTTGTTCCGTTTGTGCATGATCTGGATGTTTTTGGGGCTTTCCAGGTGTTGTAGTTCGTGGGGACAAGGGATAAGCCCGGCAGGGTGTTTGAGGATGCGCGTTTGGATGGGGGGCGTTTGGGTATTTGCTTGGGCCGTTCTAAAATGGACCAGGTGGGGAGGGGCAGGTGGGTGTGGCTGAGGGAGAGTAGTTGTGCAGGGGCATGCCCAGTACGGGAGGGGAGTGAGTTCTGTCGAGTGGCACAAACAACAGTTGGGGAAATATTTTGTCATGCCTCTCAGAAGTGGGTGACTGCTTTCCAGTTGTTGGCAGTGTTGCAGATGGTGTTGCGGCACGCGGGCAGGGACCCTGCTAAGTATGGGACGCATTTGTTTCGAATAGGCACAGCAGCCAGGTTGGGGTGGTCCTGGGACGAGATCAGGACGAATGGGCGTTGGAGGTCTCACTGCTGCGAGTGTTATGTGCCAAATGAGGACTGTGGAGGGGTTGAGTAGCCGTTAGGGCTGCTGCGTCAGTGGAGGTTTTGTCAGCTGTGCTAATCTCTTTTTCTTTCGTAGGTTGCATTGGGGGTCCGGGAGCCAAGATGGTTACCTGGATTGTCGGACACTCTTTTGTTCATTGGGCCTCAAAATATGCGGACAGACAGCTGTACGGCCATAGCCTGGGTTTGCGGAGCAGCCACCATGAGGTCTATTGGTGGGGTAAGAGCGGGATGCGACGGGGAGCCTTGTTGCCTTGGCTGATGAAGAAAGTGGCTCAGCAAGGCTGCCCAGACATGATTGTGATACACTTAAGGGAAAATGACTTGGTCTACCAAACAAGAGTGTCTCTATTACATTTAATGCAGCGGGATCTGGAGGCAATGAGGAGCAATCTGGCTGGCGCCTGTAATGTTTGGACTGAGTTTGTGCCGCAACGTATTTGGAGAGGGGCACTGAAGCCTGCAGCCGTTGAAAGGGCGAGGCGAAAGCTGAATCGTGCTATGAGAATTGTTTGTGGCAATCATGGGATCAAAGTAATTGCTCATTTGGGGCTGTGCTCGAAGAGTGTCTCCTTTTTTGGGATGATGGAGTGCACCTTTCGCACATTGGGAATGCATACTATATGATGGAGATGAGGGATACCATCAGTAAGTTGTGGAATGAGTCCATCTGGTGCCAACGTGTGTGAGGGCGAAAGGGGGGGGCAGGTAACTGCCCTCCGGGGGGGTTCCCTGGGTGGCGGTACTTGGGAGAGGTGGAGGGTCCATGACGGGCATACTCATTCACCCTTCCAGGGAGGGGGTACAGGCGCAGAATGGGGGTGTGGCTGGTAGGAGTGTGATGGCTGGAGATGCTGGAGGAGGTTGAAAGAGAAGTCAGGAAGCGAAACTATAAGTGAAGAGGTCGTGGGGAGGATGATTGATGAAAGACATGGTTGGGGAATTGTTAATTGTTTATTGGTGTTAAGTTTAAATTGGTTGTCAACCCTGTCCTAATAAATGGCCTTTTAAGCTAAGCTAACAGCGTGGAGTGATTATTGCGCGAAGTATGTTTCAATTTGCAAATTTTTTTAGCACAGAAAGATGAGATCAAATGAATTAATTGAAACTACAAATGTATAGTACAGTTTCTGCTTAGGTCTGCAACAAATGCTTTAGACTAAACAGATTTTTGTTACAAAAGAGAAACAGGCACCTCACAGTTCTTCTGGCCTTGAGTAACCACTCATTTTTAGATCTGACTTAATGGCACTTGCACTAGTCATGGCAAATTATTGCAGACTATGTGCTACAAAAATGGACTAGAAGTGTTGGTCTCTAGAACTGCTTCGTAATTGGCTACTAGAGGGGCTAATCAAGTATCATACCTCAGCAATGAATCCTCAACTTTACATACTAATTGATAATTATTTTCATTGCTGGCTCACTGCCACTTAAAGGATAAAGTGTGTTTGTGCAGAGACAAATATTTCTTGTGGTAGCTACATTACCCACCTTAATGTATGGCAAGCTGATGGCAACATCCTGGTTTTCAAAGCAGGGCTCCCCTTCTGTCATCATTTTGATTAATTTAATGGAAGCAACTGTCAGCAAGTAAATTAAAACAGTTCAGACAGCTGGGTATGGTCAAATAATTATAAAGAACCTGTGTTTGCAGTAGCAACTGGCAAAAACATTTCACATGAAAATAAAAGCTTGTAACCACTAAATGTATGTTTTTCAAACATATTTTTATTAGCATTTAAGCATAAAAGCATCACATTTAGTAGCTCATATTTTGGCATGTGTTACAACTGTGAGCGGCAGCCAGTCACCCACCCACGCATCAATCCCAAAATGCAGCACCTACAGCCTGATTCATGAAGCGAAATAGCGCCCGCAATGGCTGCGATAACGCAATTGCGGGCGCAAAAGACGGAATCGGCATTCAAGTACGAAATAGCGAAATCGCGAAAAAATAATTGCGACTGGAATAGCGATTACGCAGTAATAGTCGCAGACTCCGGGAAGTCGAGCATTAGCGATACGGAAATAGCGACCAACCACGGATTCTGCGAAATGATTAGCGAAACGCAATATTGTCGCAAACGGCATTCATGCAAGAAATACATTAGCGAAAAAGCGCAAAATCGCACGTTTGCGCGGCGCAAGTTAAGGACAGCTCAAAGCAGGTGGTAACCATACAAGCCATGATGAAGGCAAATTTGAAAAACTGTTAGCCAATCACCAACAGTTCCAGGCCTGACCAATCACACATAAGGACATTCAGCAGCAGCATTAGGCGTTCCACAATGCCTGGGATGTACATGGTGGTGAGGCGGCGAAGGCTACAGCGAGCAGCACGGAGGAGACGCATGAGGCAGGCAAGGATTTACCGGCAGCAGGTCACCTTGCTGGGCCAAACCAGAGAACAGATATATGCAAAATACAGGCTGAATGGGGAAATGATCACCTGGCTGATACAAGAACTCGACCCCATCATGCAGCACCCAACAAGGCGAAACAATTCTGTGCCCACACATGTGCAGGTATTGTGCAGCCTGCACCTCCTGGCCTCCGGCAGTTTCCAGGGCATAGTAGCCGCTGCTGGGGGGATATCCCAGCCCACCATGTCACGCTGCCTCCACACTTTTGTTGACGCCATGCTCAGCCAGCTCCACCGGCACATCACATTTCCCACGAGCCAACAGGAATTGGACCTCACTAAACTACAATTTTATAATGTTGCCCATTTTCCCCATGTCCTCGGCTGCATAGACTGTACCCACGTCGCCATCTGCCCACCAGCTGGCACGGAGTATATGTACCGCAACAGAAAGTCCTACCACTCCCTCAACATACAGATGGTCTGCAATGCCAAGAGCATCATCACTGACATTGTGGCCCAGTACCCAGGGAGAACCCATGACTCCTTCATCTTCAGGCACAGCGGACTCCACACACGACTGATCAGGGGAGAGTTTGGGGAAGGACACCTACTTGGTAAGTACACTTTGTCGACAATGTCACATTGCTATGAAGTAACTACGCTGCACAGGCAATCAACATCTGCTCCTCTCATTCAGGTGACAGTGGCTACGCCCTACGGGAATACCTCCTGACCCCTTACCTCAACCCTGCCACACCTCAGCAACGGCGCTACAATGTTGCGCACATCCGGACAAGGAACTGTATTGAAAGGACATTTGGCCTGCTCAAGAGCAGGTTCCGTATACTGCACAAGACAGGTGGGGCCATGTATTACAGTCCTGCAGCGTGCTGCCGCGTTGTGGCTGTCTGTGCAATGCTTCATAACATTGCAACCAAGCGCCGGATACCAGTTGACATCTCAGGCAGTGAATCTGAGGGGGACGACCGGCCACCAGCAAATGCGCACCATGCACGCGGGGAGAACCCAGCTGAAGGCCACAGACGTCGCAACCACATCACAGCTAACAATTTCTAGCCCACCCCCTTCCCCCACCCCACATATCACAATTGCATGCAAAATGTAATGATAACACAAGGCGAATGTGTGCTGCAAAATAAATGTATTTGTTTGATTCACAACAGAAAAGGGTCATGGTAAGAACTATTTACAAAAAAATACAGTATTCCAGCATACTGCATGTTAATGTCCATGGCAGGCTTATCTTCAGCCTGCGCCTGTGTCCCTGACACAATGTCATTGGTGCTTCCTGCTCACATTTCCCAGGCGCCTTTGAGGCTCATCCTCATCCTGGGCAGATGGACCAGGCGTAGCCCTGGTGCTGCGCCTAGGTGGGGGGGCCTGCGTGGCAGAGTTGCTGCTCACGCTGGAGGCAGCCTCACTGGCATCATCTCCCCCTACGATGGCCGGTAGCACAGGTGTGAGCAGTGGGACCACGGCGGTGGTCAAGTGCTCCAGCACCCGGGTAATCTCCTCGCAGCACTGGACCAGCTGGTGCTGCTGGGTCATAGAGCGCCGCGACAGCTGGGTGGTGGCATTTGCTGCCACATAATTGGAGCGACTATAGGTCGCCATCTGGCTCAGCAGCTGGTGGTGGCGCCTGCGTGCAACACTGCGCTGCTTCCCCAGCGCAGCAGTATTGGCCTCCATTGCCGCCGTCATGCGCTCAATGGCCGCCGTCATGCGGTCCACCCGCTGGCCGACTCCCGCCACATTGCGGCCGATCTTCTGCAGCTGGAGCTGGATGGCTCCTTGCTGCTGCGACTGCCTCTGGTGTAGACGGAGCATTCGCCGCTCCACGCTCATGCAGGCATGGAGATGCCCTTTGCCCCTCCTGCTGTTCTGCCGCTGTGTAGCGGATGTGGCTGGCCCAGATCGTGGAGGACGAGCTGCAGGTGTTGTAGCAGCTGGTGTCGCAGGTGCGGCAGGCACTGGAGGCACATTGGTGGGGGGCCTGGCCTTGGCAGCCGGTGGGCCTGCAGATGGTGCAGCAGGTAAGGTGGGGGGCCTGGCCTTGGTAACCGGTGGGCCTGCAGATGGTGCAGCAGGTAAGGTGGGGGGCCTGGCTGCTGGTGTTGGCGCAGCGGCAGGGGATGGTGGCTGGGTAGCGGGTAGGGATTCCTCCTCCTGGGCCTCCTCGACGATCACCAGCCTCTCACTGTCACTGCTATCATCTGCACCTGTGAGGGTAAGTGGATACTCATTAGGTGCATGTGACTGTCAGACGTGCAGATGTTACATGCATGCTGGGTGACATTCCCTGGATGGCTGTGGATTTGTGCGCTTAGGAACCTTTCTGGCCGCATTGTGGTACTACTACATTGTGGACATACTACGTCTCCCACAATGCCTCAGGGCATTTCCTGATGCACAACATAGGCATGATTAAGGGCCAATGAGTGAGCCTATTCGGGCAGGTACGGTCATAGGGGACAGGGTCGCAGTCGCATGCCACTTACCTTGGGTGTTGTGGGTTGGGCGGGAGGAGTCCAGAGTGGTCACGCCAACACACGCCTCCCTCTCCAAGGTGTCCTCTACCCGGTCCTCCAGGGGGGTGTTGGGTGGGACAGTCGGTCCACCACCTCCAGTGCCTGACGACTCACCGAGACGCGCCGCCACCCTCTCCTTGGCACGCCCTCGGAGGTCGTACCAGCGCTTCTTAAGCTCTTCCACCGACCTGTCCGCAACGCCAACAGAGTTCACGCTGGAGGCAATCCCCACCCAGATCCTCCGCTTCTCCTGTTCGGGGACCCTCCTGGAGTTGGCACCAAACAGCTGGTCGTGTTGGGCCACCACCCCTTCTATGAGGTTCTCCAGCTCCGACTCGGAGAATTTCAGTTTGCGCTATTTCTGCCGGGTCGGGAGTCGCTATCGGCGGTTTAGCGGCAGCTTTCCGTCGTGTAGAGTCGGATGATTGCGTCACTGTGGTGTTTGGGGGTGGGATTTGGCTGCTTCCTGGTTGTGATGTCATCACGGTGCTCGGAATGCGTCTTCCCGTATTTCCGGATCCCGCGATAATGCGACTCGCAATCCCGATCGCACGGGATTGCGAGTCGCAATCCCGTGCGATCGGGATTGCGAGTCGCTATCCCGTGCGATCGGGATTGCGAATCGCAATCCCGATCGCTGGTGGCCAGAAATTGCGATTTTTCTGCGTTTTTTATAGGTTGCTAACGGCTTTAGCGCCCGCGTGCGAGTCGCTATTTTTTCCCCGAAAAATACATGAATGCCGTTTTGCGTTTTCTCAATAGCGAGTCGCTATTATTCGCTATTAGGGACACGCAAAACGGCATGTACATGAATCAGGCTGCTAGTGCTTTCCAGATAACTTTCTCGTTCAATTCAATTGTAGTACTGCCTTAGAAGTATGGACCTTCAGGTGGAGTTATCTGGATACACTGGGATAGGGGGGGCCCTAGGCCCATACGCTGCCTATTGTCAGTTAATGGGTACAGTCTGATAGAAGAAAGGGAGCCACTGCAAATAGGAGTAATGTCCTCGTGATGAGGCTCAAAGGGATGATAAGAGGGGAAAAAGGAAAGATAACTATAAACCAAGTAACTATGGGTAGTGTGTCAGTACATGTTTGTGTCAGGAGTATTGTAGGTAGGGGTGAAATCAGGCCGGAGGGAGGGCCTAAACTCTGTATACTTATATATAGCAGCCTGACAGCTCATCATGAGGGATTTTGTTTTCAAAGTTATTAAACGCAGGGGGATGGCGTTGCTATTGCATGCGGTGGGAGGTTAAGAGAGGTTTACACCACTGCTCTATGCATTTGTGTTGCCTGCCATGAGGTTTCTTCGTAGCTCCAGTGCATCCACCCTGGCCAGGGCTCTTTCTTCTGCCCCTGCCCAGTGTGACACATCTCGCTTCCAGTCAGTGATTTCTGGACAGTTTGTCTAGTCCCACGTTAATGCTATTCTCCTTTTTGCCAAGACTAAGGCCAAATCTACAAATCTAGTATCTACTTTTTGCTTGAACGACCGTGGGGAAAGTCCCAATACACAGGTTTCTATCATAGGTTCAAGCGCATAACCCACTGCTGTCCCCATCAATTTGACAACATCACCCCAAAATCGATTCACAATGGTACAGCACCATATCATGTGGATAAAGTCATCATCACTATGGTTACACCTTTGGCAGTTTCCTATCTACCCGCCATATGTAACTCAGATTCTGTGTCGTGTCCTTTATGTCATCTGCATATAATTAAATTGTATATATTTTATCCAGGTTTTCCGGGAGAACTTTTTGGAGTATGTGAGAAGTCTTTTCCAGTCCTTGTCCGGGATTTCCCTGTTCAGTGCAGACACCCATTTATTGCATAGTTTTTGGAGGGGGGTGTTGGATAGCTGTAGCAGTTCAGCGTAATACCACTTCACCTGATGCCATGCCATGTGAGTATAGATTGTAACATTACATGTGTCTCAGGTTCTTCCTGCCCCCTGCCCCACACTACTCTAAATGTGTGCGTCAGAGCTTCATATTGAAGGAATTGCCCTTGTTGACCATTGCTTTCCACCAGGTCCGAAATGGTGGCCAGGACAGACTGCTGATAGCAGTCTCTAAGTGCCTCCAACCCCACTGCTGTCCAGAGTGTAAGTTGGTTGGGAGGGAAAATACTCCTTGGGTTACCATGTGGTAGGCCTATCAGGGGTAGGGCTGGTGCATGTAAAGAGGTCTCCGCTCGTATGGCTACACAGAGTTTCCAACACTGCAATGCCGTGGTTTGTAACAGGGACTGATGGGGGATCACCACAGCTGGGTCTAACATTTTAGCCAATAATCGGCATGTACATTCTCCTGAGTCTGTAAAATTTGTACCTTCAGGGCCTACACCCTCTAGCCACTGTGCCAACCACTGCATCTGTGAGGCCAAGAAATACTGATTGAAATTCGGCACTCCCAGCTCACCCTCCAACACAGGACGTTGCAGAGGTGTCAAGGACACCCTCCGGCGGCCCTTGTCCAATATTTATTTATTTATTTATTTATTTATATCATTTATAAAGTGCATTGTTACCAACCGGTGTCCTGGTGCTGATGTGATACTCCCTATGTTTCAAGCCTCTCGTCTAGAGCGTGAAGAGCCATGTTTTTCAATTTTTTCGGAACGCCAGCAGGTTCGCACTTTGTTTGAGGGCCATGGGTAAGGCATTCCAGGCGTTCGCCGCCCCTCTAATGAAGCTTCTACCCCCCCAGCGTGCCTTCCTGATGCGGGCAGTCTTAATCAGCCCCATACTAGCCGACCTAAGTTGTCTGCCTGGCTTGTACCATTGGAACTGCTGCTGGAGAAATGATGGTCCCAGTCCGTGTACCGCCTTGTAGACTATGCACAAAGATTTAAACATAATCCGTTTCCGCACAGGGAACCAGTGCAACTTCTCCAGCTCCCGGGAAACCGATGCAAACTTGGGCAGTCCAGCAATGAGACGGGCAGTAGCATTATGCAGGACCTGTAATTTATTCAGCAGCCCCTGTTCGGCCTCCAGGAGTAAACTATTGCAATAGTCAAGGTGGGAGAGCACTAGTGCCGACACCACCGTCTTTTTGCACCCCTCCGGTAAGAAATGGAGGATCTTCCTAATAATTTTCAAGGACCAATGGATAGAGGAAGTCAGCGCCTTTACTTGTGGTTTAAAGGAAAGTTGGTCATCAATGGGAACTCCTAAGTTCTTAACCTTAGTTACAGGGGAAGGAGGGGTTCCCATTTCTTCCGGCCACCACCTTGGACTCCAGAAGTTGACATTAGAGCCAAAGAGTAAAACCTCAGTTTTGGAGGAGTTCAATTTTAGGCAATTTTTTGCCATCCAAGTGCTGATTGCTCTCATACAGTCCTGGAACCTAGCTGCTACACCTTCTTCTCTTCCCGGGAGCAGCGATACGACAATCTGCGTATCGTCTGCGTAAGATGTTAATTCAAACCCGTAAGACCGGATCACCGGGGCAAGAGAAGATACATAAATATTCAACAAAGTGAGGCTTAGGGAGGATCCCTGAGGGACCCCCCCTGGGAGTTCGAAAGGTCTTGACTCAAAATCTCCCATGGCCACCACCTGGACCCTATTCACAAGGAAGGCCCTCAGGATCCTTAAAGCTTTCCCTGAATCCCGCAGTCCTCTAATCGGTCCACCAAGATGCTATGGTGGACCGTATCAAAGGCCGCGGATAGGTCGAGGAGGACCAGGGCCGCCCGGCCCCCCGCATCCATTGCCTTCCTGATCTCCTCAGTGGATTTGATCAGGGCGGTCTCGGTGCTGTGTCCTTCCCTGAAACCATGTTGAGCTTTATCCAGGTCCTGGGAGGTTCGCAAAAATGCACAGAGCTGGAAGTTCATAACCTTCTCAATAAGTTTGGCTGGCAGCGGCAGCCTGGCAATAGGCCGATAGCTGCTGTGATCGGCGATATCCAGTGAGGCTTTCTTAAGCAATGGGACAATGGAGGCCCGTTTCCAGCATGTAGGAAAATCGACGATTTCGAACATCTGGTTGAAAAGGTTAGCTAAAGTATCGGCTATCGGAGTAGCCGCCAGTTTTGCCACTGACGCCGGGCAGGGATCATGGGGAGATCCCGATTTTGTTGAGTGCAGCAGTCTTTTGATGTCCTCGACGCACACTGGACCAAACACAGAGATTTTTACCTCCAGTAGACTCTGTCCAACTTGAGTCTCGATTGCAGTGAAAATTAGTTCCACTTTGCTTAGAAAAAACTTGGCTAGGGCCTCACAGAGTTCCAAGCTTGCTGGGACGATCACTGACTTGGGGGTGGCCAGGCTAGAGACTGTATCAAAGAGATCTCTAGGTGAGTTCCTGGCTCCCTCGATACGATTGGTAAAATAATGAGCACTTAGCCTTCCTTATCATGTCTTTGTAAGTTTTTTGGCTGGATTTAAGTATAACTTTATCCTTCTCTTGGTAATTAGTCCGCCAGTTGCGCTCGAGCTTCATGCAGACTAACTTGCAATCTTTAAGCTCATCAGTGAACCAAGGAGCTGATGGAACCGTGCGGGTGGGGCGGCATTTTTTCGGCAGGGCTAATATGCTACATGCCTGATCAATCCAATCAGTGTACATGGTGGCAGCTCCATTCACATCCGCTGGCAGAGCGGTCCTAGAGGATTCCAACAGGTCCTCCAGAGCATTGCCATCCACTTTTTTCCTGGCTCTACACGTTCTGGCTATTTTCCTATCTTGTCTTGCCTAGTGCAGCGAGGGGCTCAAGGTGTTAAACAGCACAGCGGCATGGTCAGTCCAGGCCATGGGTTCAGTTTTAACAAACCTCAAGTCTGGATTGTTCGTAAAGACCCCATCCAATGTGTGTCCTGCAAGATGCGTTGCCCCTATAACCACCTGAGTAAGTCCCACCCCATGCATCACCTCAGATAGTGCTAGAGTATCTGGGTCTGAGCTGCCCTCTAGGTGGAAGTTAATGTCTCCCAGGGCTATAAAAGATTTGGCACATAAGGCTTCCTCCAAAATACTGCCCACCGTTTCGAGAAACTGGGACTTTATACCGGGTGGTCTATAGAGGAGGCAACCCTTAAGGGATTGATGACTGGACAGCGTGAGCTTAAACCCCAGGGCCTCGCACGTCTCAGAAGCTACCGGCTGAAAAGATCCTTTGATGGAAGCATGGTAGATGATCACCAGACCACCTCCCCTTTTACCTGGTCTATCCAGTATGAAGCTAAGATAGTTTGGTGGGATAGCTTTCACCAAATCAGGCCCAGACGCTGCATCAGTCCAGGTCTCAGTGATAAAGGCGATTTTTATCTCTTTATCCTGGATCATCTCGGCGCACTCTACACTGTGCTTTACCAGGAATCTCGCGTAAATCAAGAGATAGTTTGTATTGCTCGCCCCCCCTCCCCTTTAGCACTAGGGATGCTGGTGTTGGCCCTAACAGGTCTACAGAGGATCGCTGGGAGACCGGACTGACACGTCGGGCAGCAACGGAAATCTGCCTGCATGTCCTTATCTAGCCTCAGACTAATGCAGTTCTCCGTCCTATCTCTGGCATTCAGAGTCAGCAGCTGGTCTCATCTGTAGACCCGACAAGGCTGAGGTCTTATGAGTTGTCGACCAGGGGTAATGGCGCTGGGCGCGGGCCTTCGGCGCGGCGGAGGCACACCCGCTGCGCGGACGGAACCCCGTGGCCATTTAAGGGGGCGGGAGGAGGGCAGGAGTCCGCCGACAACTAGTCCGCAGGCCTGCCAGTCCCCCCAAGATGGCGCTTCCCCGTGACACCTTCTGCGTCAGCGCCTAGTCGGCTGCGCGGGTGACAGTGGTGCTAGCAATCAGGTAGGTGAGCCCAAGAAGAGTGGTGCAAATATAAAAACAAATCTGTTGACTGCAGATTAAAATCAGCAAGATACAGGATATTTTTAAAAACAGACTCACAGCCTAATCCCCCGGCTTTCCGCCTCAGGGGAGTATCAGAAATGAGCGCGGTGTTTCCAGCGCGTTTTAAGTCCCCGGAAGGGCGTAAGGCTGCCGACAACTAGTCTGCAGGCCTGCCAGTCCCCCCAAGATGGCGCTTCCCCGTGACACCTTCCGCGTCAGCGCCTAGTCGGCTGCATGGGTGACAGGGGTGCTAGCAATCAAGTAGGTGAACCCAAGAAGAGTGGTGCAAATAAAAAACAAATCTGGTGACTGCAGATTAAAATCAGCAAGATACACAATATTTTTAAAAACAGACTCACAGCCTAATCCCCCGGCTTTCCGCCTTAGGGGAGTATCAGAGTATAAGATCTTGGAGTATGCGTCTAGTTGTCTGAACCAGCGTGAGGGCACTACTACGGTAGGTTAGCAAAAAAGTATAACAGACGTGGTCGCATAACCATCTTTGACAGTGAGATTCTTTCCATGAACGGGAGGCGCAGGGAGCACCAGAATGGGACACATGTTCTGAGAGATCTCAGAGCTCACCCAAGGTTCCCCTCTCTCATATCTTCTAGAGAGTGGCAGATGTGTATTCCACGGTATTCAAAGGTTGAGGTGGACTAGTCAAGAGCCAAAGGAAGGTCCACAGGACCTGGACTGGCCTATATAATCGGAAACGGGTAAGTCTTACCCTTATTAACCCGTAGAAGTCGTAGACTCATTAAAATCTGGGATACTTTAGTGCCCCGTACAGCATCATTGAGGTAAATCATCTGCGTAAAGAGAAATGGTGTGTGTACGGCCTCCAATTGTCAAACCCACAATATCTCCTCTCTGCTGCAAACAAACGGTTCTATCAACAGTGCAAACAGGAGGGGTGATAATGGACACCACAAAAGACATGGTATTAAGTAGAGACTACTTTCCCTGTCTTGAGCCTGGCAGTTGGGTGCTCATTAAGTAACTGCACCAATTTTACCCAATCCTCACCCAGACACATGTGCCTCATAGTGTCAAACAGAAAATCCCATCTAACCGTATCAAAGGCCTTCTCTAGGTCTATTGACAGGATGGCCGCTCTGGGAAGGAACCGCACTGCGGGGTGGCATAGTCACTAAATGTATGTTAAGCACAAAGGGGAGAGCTAGAATACGTTTGTAGTATGTGATTACATTTATTAATCTTGTGAAATGCCAAGGTGCATTTCATGTGTAACCAAGAATAAGAAAATTAGCAATTTTTTAGCCAGCTTACATCATGGATGAAGGGAACCATGGGGCATATTTATGAGCCACTTGTGCTGCTGTAGCGTCACTTTTTTTGAGGTTCCTGTGGAGCAAATCACAAAACCATATGTATGAGGTAAAGCAAAGCCACTTTCTATGGCTTTTAATGGCCTTCTAGATATGTAATAAGACAAGGCAGCTCAAATCGCTTTGTTGGCTTACTCTGCATTATGGTAAGCATGCAACACCTATGGATTTTGACACTTCCCCAGATTTACAAAACCATGTAAACATGGGGATGAGCCAAAACCTTACGGCCCTATATACAAGAAAGTGATGTAGCGCGGAACCACAAGAAATTTGGTTGCGCCACCCTGTGTGACTTTCAAAACCGAGGGATGCATCATATTTACAACAACATGTTGCATCCCTGTGCTTTCCCCAGCGCTGGGTCTTTAGCAAAAACAAGGGGGCCCCAGTATTATGACCAGGAGCAGTCTATATTATAATAAAAAACAATGGTACTGAGAGAGGCCACAAGGTCCTCTGGTAGCCTAGGCTAACACTACTAAGGTGGTTATTGGTCGAAAAATGAATGAACAATTTAAGGAATGCCCAAAAGGGAATTACTGCGCAAAAAATGCAGGGACACAAGGTTGAAATGATCTCACATTTATTAATAGCATAAATTGAGAATCTCTTGATTACAAGGTGTAGTTCAGGTGTTCACACAAAGTAGTGAAGGTTTGTGCAGTGAAAGGTTGGTAACATTTAAAAATACATCACATTGGCAACAAACATCAAAACTCCAATAGCGCTGGTACACAATTGGCCGTCATGGGCCAAGTAGGCACCATGGTGCAGGGTTATCTGCATTTATGGGGATATTGTTTTGTGCAGAAAGGTGTTCCTTCTTGCACCAAAAATAATCTGAGAGGTGTTTTCCTCTTTTGCGTGCTGCAGAATGGAACACACATAGAAAGAGGAAAAACAGGGGAGAAATATAAGTATTTCTCCTTGTTGCACTTCCTTACGCCTCCCCTGGGGAGGTGTAGGATTCTGACACATTCCCAAGTCTAATAAATGTTGTAAATCTGGGAATAAGGCAGAATCCATGGGTATTGTGTGGGAACACCCACAATAACACCCATGGCACGCCCCTTTAACGAAAAGTGTTGCATGAAAAGGGGCTCTATCTACAAGGCCATGAAAAGCCACGCAGGGTGGCTTTACGTGGCCTTGTAAATATGGAGCATGACACTGTGCCGCTGGTGCATCAAAAAAAGTGATGCATCAATGGCACAAGGGGCTTGTAAACATGCCCCATCATCTCCAGAGGGGAGGTGCAATAAGGAGGAATAACACATTTGGAAATATTACTAGCAGTACTAGGCCCACTCGTATCGTTATGATATCAATAGTTTGCACACTGGACAATTTCTAATCTACCCCCCACCCCACAGAGAGAGAGAATCTTTATTTTTTATAATGAATACAGCTTTAGAGAATGGCACTATCAATTAACTTACATAATCCCCATTCCGACCAATTATGTTGATGAGAGGTAGCTTGTATGAACCCATCGGAAAATTTCTTGATCGATATCTTCCACCAAGTGTGTTGAAAATGAGCACATACATCAGGGACACTGATTTCCTGACCAGGATTAATCAAGTTTCATTTCCTGAAGACAAATCTATTCTGTTATGCACAGTCAACGTTAAGTCTCTATAAACGTTGATTCCCCATCAGTTGGGGATTGAAGCCATTGAACACACACTACTCCAGACCAACTTGAATCCATATTTACAACCTTTTCTTATGGAACTTTTACATTTTACTTTGTATCAAAGTTACTTTAAATGGGAGAACCAGTGGTTCCTTCCACTGACAGGTACATCAATGGGCAACTGCGCAGCAAAGGCCTACGCAAATCTCTTTATGAGTACATTTGAGGAGGACAACATCTTATTCACCCCCACCTGGAAAGCACACACCAAATTATTCCTATGATACATAGACAACATCTTTGTCTTGTGGAATGGGTCACACGCAGAACTTTACAGTGCATTAAGTGAGTTGAATAACTTCAATGAAAGGATTAAATTAATTTATGAGATACAAGAACACCACATTACCTATCTGGTTGTTGAAATAAAAAAAACTTGTTAGAAACAGACGTCTTCAGTAAATAGACAGATAGGAACATTACACTTCACTATAACAGTTTTTACCAACGATCGTTAAAACACCACTTACCATACTCACAATTACTCAGAGTCAAGAGAATAGTATCTAACCCCATTAAATTTACAGAGTGGATTGAAAACATGAATGTGGATATCCAACGGTGGTTCTGGAGCAAGCTAAACTTCGTTGTCACACAAAAATATGCAAAGAACTACTTTCTAGCAAGATTAAACCCACCCAAAACCGCATGGTAATTGCGTCTATATTCTCCACAATGAGTGGCCCTTTCAGTAGAATAATCAAACAACATTGGCCTATCTTGGCATTGGAGCCTGATTTTAAACAATTGTTTGCCGAAAATCCGATTTTTGCCTACCAGAGGGGGAAACATGCTAGGAGAGATCTTGAAAGACAACGAAGAGAATAACCAACAACCCAAACCAAAAGGGACAGTTCCATGTCATAATTGCAACAACTGCCATAACGTTATTCAAGGTTCCACCATGACACACCCCAGAAAGGGCACCAAGATTAGTTTGAATGTCTCCGCTACTTATGATTCCATGAATGTGATTTACTTGTTGAAGTGCCCGTGCAGCAAAATAAATGGTCGAAAGTCAGAGAGAAAAATTAAAACCAGGATCAATAAACACAAAAGTAACATTAGAATGAAGAACATGAAATAGGTCGTAACCTGTCATTTTAAAAATCACAACGTCAGCCAATTGAAATTTCTAATTCTAGAAGTTGTCAATAAAAGTGAGGGCAGAGACAATAACAATTGTTTATTACAAATGGAGAATTTCTGGATCAAACACCTCGATGCATTGAAACCACATGGAATAAACAACAGAATGTAATTTCAGTGTTACTTGCTATCTGGTTATCCCCGTTGACTGACTGTTAATATCTTGTTCTTTTTGCAATTGAATTTAGGTTAATTTTTTTAGATTTTTTAGATTTACATCTTGGTAAGCCATTTTTTCTAGATCATATACAGGACTTTTCTCATACCCGAGATATAACTTGCATTACCCTTACAGGTACTATACGCTTCTCTACACTTCAACATGGCTGCCGTGTATCTTACTAATCAATGAGCACGTACTAGTCCTTCTTCTTTCTTTTGGGAAACAAGTGTGGTTTCACGAGTCCTTTCCTTTCCTTTAAAAAGTTTTATATAGCACTGGCTAGACCCTGAGATATCAGAGTGCTTTACATGAGCATCAGATCATAGTTACAGGTTACATCGTTACAAAGGTTACACAGTTCTTAGAGCATTGCAACATAGTTATATGTAAGGTCGAGATAAGCAATAGGCACAAATACATAAGGGGAAAAGCAGGCAAGGTGAGAGATTCAGGGGAGGGGGGGTTGGACCAGGGGAAGAAGACAGATAATGAAGGCGGGAAAGAGGAGGGGAGGGTGAGAGACAAAGCATGGAGAGAGGAGGGGAAGGGTGACAGGGACATAAACCGGTAGGGTAGTCAAGGCAACGTCCAAAGTCCAGTAAGCTGTGATCCCAGGGGAAGTGGTATCCCTTCTCTATCTCTATTGCGAGAGGCTCCCTTTACGCAGTGGACTCTCTCAGAGGGGTCTCTGAGACTCCAAGGCCTACAGACGGGATCCTTCCCCAAAAAGGGGAGAGGGAGTGCTTTGGCAAGGGGTGCCATACCATGCTTCAAGTGTGAGTGGTTCCCTTGGCGCAGTGGACTCACTCAGCAGGTTTCCTGAGACTCCAGCGTATAAATATTGGATCTTTCCCCAACAAGGGGAGAAGAAGTGCTTAGTCAAAGGGCACAAAGGACAGGGGGCTAGGCAGAGTAGCAGGCAAGGAGAGAGATTCAGGGGAGAGAGGATAGGAGCTAGGGAAGAGACAATAAGGAGAGACGAAAAGAAGTCTGCCTAAAGACCGACTGGGTAGGTGATGACCAAGGAGGGAATCCACGGCCCATCTCCCCTATAGCTAAACCAAGTAGCTCCATCGGGCATCAGACAAAATAATTCAGTCTCAATACACTGAGAGAGGAGGGAGGGAGAGACATAAATAGAGGGAGGATGCGGTAGGAGACAACGGGCGAGATGAAAGGAAGTGCAACAATGTGGTTCAACAATATACCAGAAAAAGATCAACAAGTACACATTATATCAAACAATCAGTAATACAATTAGGGGAGGAGAGAAAGGAGACAGAAAGTAGTGGGGCATAGGGGAGGAGGGAAAGTGAGGATAGGGGAAGAGACAACCGTAGAGACAAAAGGAAGTCTGTCTAAAACCCGACTGGGTAGGTGACGGCCCATCTTCCCTATAGCTAAACCAGGTAGCTCCATCGGGCATCAGACAAAATAGTTTCATCTCAATACATTGAGAGAGGAGGGAAGGAGAGACATAAATAGAGGGAGGATGCGGGAGGAGACGACAGGAGAGACGAAAGTAAGTGCAACAATGTGGTTCAACAACACCAGAAACAGAACAACAAGTAAACATTAAATCAAACAGTCAGCAATACATTAGGGGAGGAGAGAAAGGAGAGAGAAAGCAGTGGGGGGTAGGGGCGGAGAGAGAGTGAGATAAGGGAAGAGACAACTGTAGAGACGAAAGGAAGTCTGTCTAAAGACCGACTGGGTAGGTGACGACCAAGGAGGGAATCCACGGCCAATCTCCCCTATAGCTAAACCAGGTAGCCCCTTCGGGCATCAGACAAAATAGATCAGTCTCAAGTGGCGAGGGAAGAGGTTCACAGAAAAACAGGGTGGAGACAAAGGGCAAGAGCATGTGAGGGCAGAGGACAGTAGCTGAGAGGAGGGAGGGTTGGGGGAAGGGGGAGAGGGAAAGTAAGGTCAGGAGAGATGCGGGCACGTTAGCCCGAAGTCCGGCTGGGTAGGTGATAGTCAAAGGAGGGAGCCCAAAGTCAGTCTCCCCCATAGCTAGCGAGGTAGCTCCACCAGGCATCATACAAAAAGTATGCAGGTGGCCCCTCAATTCGTATGCCCCAAGTCCAGCAGTAGAGCTCCAGTCTTCACTCATACACCACTCGCAGTTTGCTTTTTAACTGGCGCTCAGATCGTGTTTTATTTGACTCCTGGTTCACCGTTACATACAGGATAGACAACAGATGCATGCTTCACTAGTGAGTACTAAGTAATGAATGAAGCTAACCATTTACCATGACTCTTTTGTGTTCACCATTTCTTTTGTGACTGCCGTGTGCTTTTAAAGGGCACTTAGAACACATTTTATCTGACTTTTGGTTCACTAGTGCTTGTATGAAAACAACCAATTCAATACCTTTTACCGCCACATAACATTGGGCTATACGGTGCAGCAAGTTAACACGTGTTACGACCTATATGACTCACGGTTATGCCCTTTTTTTCTCTAACACACCTCAAAGTGATTGGGACATTGATCGAACTGATTTTATTCTTTCTGACTACTCACTTTACTTTTATTTTGAATAATTGCACTTTACACAACAGTTTCTTACAGCATGGAACACTACAATAGCCTTTCCTGTCTACGTCACATACATGCATGTTATCATTGGGCACCATAATATTGCGTTATGTTCGTTACTACTGACAATTGAGAAATGGAAGTTTTCCTTATTGTAAATCATTTTCTTTATATCATTGAATTATTCCCTGATGAAGGGCCTAGTGCCCGAAATGCATTGGAATGGGCATGAAGCAGAAGGAGAACAATTACAATTGATAACTGTATGTTAGGATTGATTGCTATAAGTTCAACTTTAAGATCACTTAATTTTGTATAAATACATGAAGTATCCAATCACAAACTCTGGATGATTCTTCTTTTTGAATTATTAAACGTGAAATACCCTCCATAGGGTCCAGGTTGTGCCTGGGGGGACTTACCCTAGTCAGGGTATGCTACATCTTACATTTGTACTTCTAATGCTCTAGACCGGAGAGCGATACCACAGGAGCACACAAAAAGTAAAGAAAATTCGATCCTTCACTGGATACACCGGTTATGAGCATGCATTATATTTTTGCATGAGGCGTAGGATTCTGACACATTCCCAAGTTTAGGATATGTTGTAAATCTGGGAATAAGACAGAATCCAATGGTTTGGGTGGCAACACCCACAGCAACACCCATGGCAGGCCCCTTTGACGAAAAGTGTTGCATGAAAACTGGCCCTATCTACAAGGCCATGAAAAGCCATGGTGGAGGGCTTTACGTGGCCTTGTAAATATGAAGCACAACACTGTGCTGCGGGTGCATCAAAAAAAGTGATGCATTAATGGCGCAAGGGACTTGTAAATATGCCCCATCATCTCTCCAGGGTAGGTGCAACAAGGAGAAATAACATATTTGGAAATATTACTAGCAGTACTAGGCCCACTCGTATTATTATGATATTAATAGTATGCACACTAGAAAATTTCTAATCTACCCCCCTCTCCCCAGAGAGAGAGAGCACCTCTATGCGGTGCAACACTCTATCCACCCCAGGCCCACCCTAGCAATCCTGATAATACAGTCACACACAGTTATAGGGGGACACCCTGGGTCACAACAACATCTAAGATATGTGCATACATTAAACGAGAACACTTTTTAGCAGCACACTGGGCTGGAGCCACACTGGTAAACCTAGTGTCAAATGAATTGTGCTTTTGGCATGAAATCAACATATAATATGGCACCACCAGCCAGTGTCCTGAATCAGACCCATTCAGAGACACGTACTCTGCGCTGCTATACAAAACAGTCCATACAGAATGCTCTTACACACATATGCACTCAACACCCTAATGCGGTGCTCCTGGTACCAAGCAGGTCAATGGATCGCACCCCTGCAGGTGCTGTGGCCCCAGCCTTCCTTCACCCTCTGGGTCACTCCGATTGTCCTAAACTATCGGATTAAAGATAACTAGTCATGCCTCCCGGATACTAGGCCAAACAAGGCTGATGTCACACTTAGTCTGGATCCTCTGGAAGAAGGTGGGGATAGATAGCAACTTTGAATTATTCTTATAATTATTGTGATTTTGTAAAGTATGTAGCTACTCCTTGTGTTTCCCAGTGCTAAGTAGCCCACAGAAGTTAACAAGATGCATCCTAAAATAACTAAGTTTTCAAATCCTTAATGAAAGCAGTGAGAAAAGTACAATAACTCAAAGATTCAGGAAGGGCATTAGTAGGATCAAAAAGTGAACAACAGATGAATGGGGGGTAACACAGGGAAGCCTCTTGATAGAAGAGGCACCAGAGCCATACGCGATGATCAGGGTTGTGCCCAGGCAATCCGGCACAGCGTCTGGTCCGTGTTGGTATGAGTCGCACCATACAGTTCAGGTCTCCAACACAAAGATTTGCAAATTCTGTACCTCCCTGGAAATTAGGCACAATGACTGGTGCACATTGAGATGGACTGCACCAGGCAGTTCTGGTCAAACACAATGAAGATTTACAAATTCCGTACCTCATTGGAAATGAAGCACAACATGCGGTGCATAATGATACAGGTTGCACCAGACCATTTCGGTCACACACACAAATTCATCACACCCACATGAGGTTGAATGAGGCGCTACTACGGGTACACCCCCACTTCTGAGGGTTGCACCTTGTGAATCAGACACAATCAGCAATAAGAATGCAGTTGGTGTGTTGTATGAGAGAGATGCTACACAATCGACAAAATGGCCCACGTGTCCCTCAACCAGTAAATCTGCTCGCCATCAACTAGACGCTTATGAGTGTCAAGCTCCCTGCAGTACACGAACCACATGCCAGGAGCGGGTAAGATTTTTGGAGCTGCACACTAGACAATCTGGTCTCCAGATGCAAGTCTTAGTTCTGTGCTCACATCACACTACCAGTTGTGATTTAGTAGCCGATGTGGGCACTTGAGAGGGCACCACTCTCCAGATGTCACAGGGAGATGGTGTAGGTTGCTCACAGGATATCTTTGATGTCCCTGAGATCTCCCGGAAGACACACTTAAGGGCACCACACGTCAGCAGGTCTTTGGCCCAGGCCAGCCACTATTCAGAAAGGGTACATAGTACCCTTCATGAGCATTTATCCTCCATGTGCACAACGATGACATCCTTTGTTTTACACTGGTCCCTGACACTACTATCCGGGCACTGATGGTGGAGCTGCATGCCTTCTCCCAGGTGTCAGGCTTTAAAATCAACTTTTCACAATCACATGGTATGGGTGTGGCAGATCCTCACAACAGCTTCGAAGACCCTGTTAGGAAGAGTGGCTGTCAATGGGAGACAATAGCCTTAACCTACCTGGGGATCCATCTGCTTCCCCAGACGAAGGATGTATACTATTGCAACATTCCACTCTCCTCACTTCTCTCTTCAAGGTTCTTTATTGCTGAGGTAAGTTGGAGGATTTATGGTTGGACAGACTTAATAGTTTGAAAATGTACCTCATGTCCCAGCTCACATATGTCCTCCAGGCCCTTTACATCGGCCCTTCCACGTTTGCCCCATCACACATATAAGCGTTAAAATGCTCAACTTTGTATGAGGGCAAGTCTCAGAGAGTGGCAAGAGCAACCCTGATCAGAACGATCTCAGAAGGTGGCCTGGGCTTGCCCCACATCGCAACCTGTATCCTAGTTGCACAACTTCACCCTTCTCTGGACTGGTACTACAACCCTGACAGGAAACCCTGGTCCAAGTGAAACAGGCATCTCCCTCCCTTCTCTCAGAATTGTTGTGGCTCCCAGCGTCATCTGAGGCGGGAGGCCCCCCATTACTGCCTCTGACTTTGCTACTTCAAGCCTACTGGAGGGAGGTACAGCAACGTAAGGCATTCCCAATCTATCCCATTCGACTCACACCCTTGATACATAACCCTGTTTTTCTCCAAGGCAAGATCAATCCTTGTTTATTTTGCTAGATTCAGGGCAGGCTCCCCTATCTTAGACAATTTCTACAATGATGGAGAGTTACCCCAAGGAGACTTAGTCATAACATTTTAACTAATTCAAACTGAACTCTACATACTGAGTCAGGTGCTTTATTGAACAAATATACCCCCTATGCACCTAGCCCTCAAGCACAATGACACACTCATTGAGTGCCTCTATCTTAACAACGTTTGCCGTAAAGGCATGTCATGGCTATGGAAGATCTCAGTCCCTTCCTCGATCTTGTCTCCACCTGAAAGATCTTCAACTCTTTGAAGTCGATTGGTCAAAAAAACGAGTATATAGTATTGGGTAGGTATTCCCAACTCTGGGGACCTTAACACTGGTCTCCAACATTGGGGGCTCTTCCCACACCTACTCACAAGGTGAAGAACCTCAGCTTTTTGTTAGACCCCACTCTGTTCCTGAAGCCACAGGCAGATAGGGTAGCCTCCTCGTGTTTTGCCATCATGAAATGGCTGAAAAAGATCCTGTGGGTACTTCCCTTCCCCGCTCAATGAACCGTCATTCAAGCCATGATTCTGTCCAGGTTAGATTAAGGTAACATCCTATACCTAGGAGCTGACAAGACTGTGATCAGACGCCTTCAGGCGGTTCAGAACTCTGCAGCCAGGCTTCTTTTCCGGCTTCCCAAACATTCTTCTGTATCGGTCTCATCTGTGACCTTCATTAGCTCACAGCGGACAAGCGTAACAATTTTAAGGCACTATGCTATATGTGCAAAATCATCTTGCGCTAGGGATCTCAATATTTGCAAAATCTAGCTACAAGACTCAGCAGTCAATTTCTCTTTCCAGTACCCAGAGTTAGGTGCACCAGTAAGGGTGGGCGCTCCTTCTCATATCTGGGCCCCAAGTTATGAAACGCTCCCCTGAAGTCCCTGAGATGTTGCAGCTCTCTACTCACCTTCGACAGGGAGCTGAAAACCAGGTTATTCTAAGTCTCGTTCCTAAGCCCTATGGGTAGCTATGTGCTATACAAGAACTCAATATTAATAATAATACCAATTCCTCCTGCAGCTGACTCCCCTACAAAAACGCTTATGTATTGAAATGGGAAAGAGAACTGGCTATTGAGATATCCAAAGACACATGGGGGCTATATGTCAGATGGTGGATAATTCATCAATATGCATCTGTTACAAGGAGAACACTTATGAAATATTGACCCACTGGTAACTTATGCCCATTAGACTTACCAAGATGTTCGGGGGTTCATATTTGTGTTGGAAGGGGTGCGTGGAGACAGGCACATTTTTACACACCTGGTGATCATGCCCATTGATAGAAGCTTTTTTGGGTAGAGATCCAGTGTACACAGCAGAACATCACAAATGTCCAACTACTGCTAGACCCACTTACGATTCTCTTCGGCGACCCAGGGGCAGATAGAATCTTTCCTACAATGACCCCCTAAGGCCGCTTATTCTCCCACCTGTTCCTAGCGGCAAGGCTATGTGTGGCTCAAATGTGGAAACAACCACTTACTCCCTCTTTGAACATGTAGTGGGGGGTGGTTTGGTCCCTAAATGCTCTGAAAAAATTGACTGCCATCATCCGAGACCGTGTGGCATAATTCAAGGTAATATGGTGCCCCTTTACTACACATATCAAGCGTTTGCAGCTGGCAGGAGGGCTCCATATGACAATGTCCAAAACATTCCATGCATCTGACATCCACATCATGCCCTCCTCTGACCCTAAGAAGGGATCTATGGGAACTTGACTTCCACTTCAATGAGTACCCTGATTGTGGTTGTTTCACTTCCCATTCATTACCTTTCCTTTTCTCGATATTTTCTTATCTCCTCTCTTTGGGTTTGTCTGAGCAACTGTGATGAGTTTTGTTTTATATGATGCCCTGCCTGGGCAGGGTCTAGCTTTGTTTGACCTTCTCATTATAATTAAGAGTATCTGAGCTATGTTTCCCATTTTTCTGGAGTGATGTTTACTGCTTCCATTGGAACTGTTTTGTGTCATGTTCATTTGCCTTTTCTTGAAAATGCTAAATAAAACTTCTAAAACAAGTGGCATTTTCAGAATTGTGACTTCAAATCTAACTTTACCATTATAGAAAGTTGAAAATTCCAAATATTTAGACACCAAACTCGATATTCTTACCTGCTCCCAACAGAAAGTGATTTTTTTATTGTAATAAGGTAACCCAATGTTATCCTATGGCAGAGGTAGGCCTTGCAGTAGTGAAATACTAATTTAAGAGTTTTCTACTACCAGGACATGTTAAAGTTAAAAATACATGTCCAACTTTTTAAATACACTGCACCCTGCCCTGTAGACTGTTTAGGGCTTACCCTTGTGTGACATATGCCTTGAAAAGGAATGTTTAAGCGTGGCAAAAGGTTTATTTAGCAAAATAAGCTGTTGCGCCTTCGCCTCCAGCAACACAATGCACTGCCATAAAGACACAAGTCTATGGAATTTAACCAGTAGAATCCAAACTTCAATCCAGTGTGATCCATTGTAATCCATGTTTGTTCATGAAAAGTTTTAATGTAGAGGGAATGTGATTCCCAACTTTACATGCTTTAGAACTGCCCATCCAGGCCAGTTACAATGGCGCATTAGAATATTTGTCTCTTCCTGTGTATCTGTGCATATATACACCCAATGCATTCCGGAACGTAAGCCCTTCTTTAGGGGAAACTGTAGTACAAAAACAACCCATCAGTGACCTCAAATGATTTCATATGCAAAAGAAACAATTGATGGACAGAATGCTGGACAATGCAAACATTCACCCCCAGTCACACGGATCTGGGTTAAATTGCTCACCACACCACCCCAGTTTGGACCCAGGAATGTGCAAATCAGTCTTGACCCTGTTCCTTGTGGAAATAGTCCAGCCTGAACTGCCAAGCCAGGTCCTCCCTGGACCGGAAACAAGCATCCTGGGACCGGTTTCGCGGTAGCAATAAACAAAAACTAAACGAAGCCCTGAACGAATATGTGCTACCCGTTGCAAAGATTCAAACCAAATCAACTACTGAGATACGTGCACTATATCAACCAAAGATGCAAAAAAAATAAACATAAAAGCATAAAAACATAAAAACAAAATGTTAACATAAAGTGCAATGTGCCACATGCAAAATCCATGCCAAACTCTACGCCCAGAACCAAATGTGAACCCAAATAAAAACCGGAAAAATAATAAACATGCACTTACGATGCTTCAGGTAGTCTGTTTAAAACCCAGATATCTCATTGTCATGGTCAGCAGCATGACTGCTTGATCTAAACGCCACAAAAGCAGTACACTAAAAAACTGATGGTCTTTAAACCGACTCCTTACACAACAAGTGAAGCCTAATTATTAAAGACCCTCCATGAAATCCAAACAAGACACGTAACCTTCTAAACCAGTCCAGATGTAAACGAACACTATGTGAACGGCAACTTTTATTTTCCTGTGTAAACTAAACCATGCTGTTACCTTAAGAAAATATAATCGGCTGTGAACTACTCATAATCATGAATGCCCCTGAAAATATACAACGAAGACAATATATTAATTATAAAACATACAAAAAATATTATTATTGATCCATACATCGCTGTGAATAAAAATCATTAAAACCATTGACATAACAAAATTCTTTAAAAGTAATTGCCTTATGTTTTCATGTATGAAGATGACTCGCACTGTTGAAACTTCATGCTGCACAATGTTCCCAAATAGCCTCCATGATGGTAATTGCCAAGTTTATTTGAACACAAAGGGAGTGCACTCTTTTTAATTTTTGTGGTTTTTAAAAAGTTTATTTATCCAGATTATAATAGCAGATTAAAACTGCACATGCAAGTTGCAGTGGCACACTAGTAGCATTTCATTTACAGGCCCTGGGTAAATAGTATCACTTTACTAGGGACTCATAAGTAAATTAAATATGGCAATTTGGTGTAAGCCAATGTTAACATGTTTAAAGTAGAGAGCACAAGCAGTTCAACACTGATTATCAGTGGTAAAATGTGCAGGGTCATAAGGCCAGCAAAGATGAGATCAGCTAAAACAGGAAGATAGAAGGGAAAAGGTTGGGTAAAAACCAAGCCAAGGATGTCAGGTTCAACAATGTGTGGATTTTATATATATATATGTATATATATATATATATATATATATATATATATATATATACATACATACATACATACATACATACATACATACATACATACATACATACATATATATATATATATATATATATATATATATATATATATATATATATATATATATACATATATAAAATAATGTATAGAATAGTTTAATTTAAGGAAGAATCTCTTAGTTTTCAGCTGGAAAAGTTGTAGTAAGGTAGTATTTTAAAAAATCATTATTTAGTTATTTTATTTATTTATGATTGTTAATAAAATAATGTTTGATCAAAATATGCCCCCTTTGCATTAACTTTACCTTTATAATCCATTAAAAAAGTTGTTGTACCTGATAAAAGTAAGTGTGCTTCTTAAAACTAATACTCACATTTTCACATTTTACCATACAAGCATAACATTTTCTAAATGTTTTAAATAATACAGACAGTGAGGATGAACTTAAAATCATTAGTCTATGCTTCTATCATTAGACACAACAATGACATAGGGGACGGTTAAATTGCACAATCTGCTTTATTAAGAATCAATCATATCCTATTTTAAAATATTTTACTAAGGAAATATATAAAAGTTACAAGTGAAATTATAATATTTTATGCAAAAGAAATAAAACTCACAACTATGTAGTTTCTTGGCACACATCCCTACTAAGTAGTCATTTGAGTTTAGAATTATAAACATCAGGGGCCATATTATACATACTGTGCATTTTCCTTGATTGAACCGGGGCACCTTTTAAAGGAAAATGCGCCATATTAGGATGGATGCGCTGCCCCAAGGGCAGACATGAATCACGCTGCCCTCAGGGTAGCGCACTGATGTGAAAAACAGAGTGGCTGCTTTGAAGCTGCTCCATGTTTCACAGTGCAGGCAGGAATCGGTCTCCACTTTTAAGGGGTATTAGAGATCCGTTTGCAGGTGGGTGCCATGGGTGGCTGCCCGAGCCAGCAAGGGGGTGTCTGAGGGGTCCATGGGACCCCCATACCCCTCTAGAGGGCTGATATGAAGGGATGCACTGACAGTGCACTACCTGACAGCTTCTTGGTGATGAGTCTATAATGCAGCTCATGCACAGAGGCAATGGGATTCCCTCATTTGTGTGGGGCCACGCCATCATACAAATGAGGGAATGCCCAGTGATGATAGCACTGGCACTTTATATGTGCCAGCGCAGAATGGAACGCATAAGCGCCTGTGGCGCCTTCTGTAATACCAAAGTGCCCTGAGGGCACGCAAAGCGGGGCACTCCCGTAATATGGCCCCTGATATACCTTCATTATTATTAGATGAATCATGTTCACAATTAATAGATCCTCTGATTGCAATATTATGAAGAGTGGTGCATACTACAATGATTCTGTACACCATCTTAAGAGTGTGTAACTAATGACATCCAGATTGATTCAACCATCCTAACTTACATTTAAAAATTCCAAATCTCAGTGCGATGATAGTCCTGGTTATATTTATTTTGACCTTTATCTTGAGGATTCTAAATAGGGGTCCTTAGACAAGGCTGGAGAGAATAAACTTGATGACCTAATAAAAGCAAAATGTGAAGTTTTCTATATAGTTAACACAAACTTTTAAAGTTAAGATAAATAGACAAAGCACAACATAAATATTTAGTAAACATATGGCATCTAGCTTACAAAACTACGGTCTAAAAACCCTATAAAATGAGATAAAGCCTCAAACCTTGTAAGCAACTCAGCACACATTGGCTGTATCTACATACAACATACTCAGCTAGAAAGACAAATTAGTGTCCATTGTGTAATTGTGCACTGTGAATTTCTTGATAATACTTCTATGCTGTAGATTCAAGCTGTCAACTACATGCAAAACATGGGGTTTAATGACCAACAAACATAGTCATCATGACACATAAAACCATTTCCTGTCATTTGAATGTTTCTAGATCATTACTGAAATGTATTTACAAAATATAAAATATTAAGAAAGATGATTTAACGTATAAAAGAAAAATATTCATGAGGCAACCATTAGGTACCAAATCTCAGATTATAAAGCTAGTATTTCATATGAGTGCAACAATCTCAATGCCATTTCAGCACAAGGTACAGAGATGATCACTAGTATATTCGCTATCTCAAAGATTGATGGGGATTTCTGTTTAACAATGGGAAACATATTGTCTATTAACATACTGTTGTATAGTACTGCATTGCTGCCACAGAAATGAATTAAAATATAAACAGGCTTATATGTAAATGAAAAAAGGAAGAATATCAACGTATGTAATTTTTATGTATCTATATAAATATGCCTGATGAGTCGTGAGTATAATCAAATATGTATTATTTATTTACAATGTTTTAATTTTATACAATGGCAATATATATGTATGGACATGTTATTAATATTAACAAATATACAAGATAATAATTATCTTACCAACTAATGGAGAACTTCCTTATACTCCAGTCTGGAATTGATGCTTCATAGTAAAGTGCCAAATGATGTTTGAATCATCGGCACCAACAGGATATTTAGCAAAAATATTTGTGAAACCGTTTGAAAAACTACAATAGCTTCTCCATAATTGTGCTTCCAGTTCCTATGGATATGTGCAGTCGTTGTTAAAGGTATTAATTGGATGTGAATACAGTCTATTGCTCACAACACATGTTGAACAATCTGATAATACCCTTGCCTGGACATGAATGTGCTCTGCAAAACTTATTGGAAAATTGAAGAAACTGTGGAGTAATTTTGATTGTGGAATCTAGTGCATTTGGTAAAAAAGAAGTACACTCAGGTAAATACTAGACCTCCTGGCATATGTGCTTTCGATTGTCCAGATGCAAGCAAGTGGACTAATGACGCCAGCTTCACATGATTGCATAGCATGTAAACATCCAGTGTTGGATACAAAGTGGATCCAGTTTTGCCTGGTAAAGCGACAATGTGGAAAGCACACAGTAAGTGGTTTTATTTATTTTATGTATACTAACCCGTCGTATATCGCCATCCACCCTCCACACACTTTGAAAAGTAATCTGCAGGGTTTTGGTTCTTGCCTGGCTTATGCACTAACTCTTGTTAATGCAACTCTCACCACTCAATGCTAGGGGGGCATATTGGCTTTTGGGTTTCTGAATATGATGAGTAGTGCTTGGTGGTCTGTACTAATCGTGAAATGCTTTCCATAAAGAACACATGAAAGTAATCCCAGGACCACACAAACAGCCAGGCTCTCTCTCTCTGGATGGGAATAGTCACGTTCTGTGTCAGACAGACTTCGGCTGGCATATGCCACAATGTGTCTCTGAGCATTTGAATGTTCATTATGCTGAGCAAGGATTGCTCCTAGCCCCACCGGGCTCACACCAACAGTAATCTCAGTATGTAATATAGGATTGAAGTGGTCTTCTCTGTTGCTATTTCAATTGAATGCTTTATCCTCTTGAAGCTTTGGTCACATTCAGAGGACTATCACAGCAAGGCATTTTGTTTAGCCATGCCTCTCAATGGAGCACTCACTGTAGGAAAGTCACGCATGTTCCTTGAACAATAGCTGGCCATGCCCATGAAGGATCGTAGCATGTTGACACCTTGTTGGGGTTTGGTGGCTGACAATGCTTGTAGTTTATCTGGGTCAAGAGTCATTTTCCCATCAGAGAATATGTGCCCAAAGAACTTGAGATTGGGTTTAATAAATTCCCACTTTTCTGCATTTAGAGTGAGACCTGTATTTGTAAGTAATTGGCACACTCCTTTGAGAGCTTTATCGTGCTCTTTCCGTGTTGTCCCAAATACTAGCTTGTCACAACTTTAATTGAAAGCATGCAGAATAGGTTGTATTATTCTGCGCATAACATCTTTCTGCAGCAGATGACACTCCAAAACTCAACTTTTTGTTTCTGAACAAACCAACATGAGTCAATAAAGTGGTAATGTACATACTGTTGTCTTCCATTTTGAGTTGATGGTATCCCTTGTTCAGATCAAGATGGGAGAAGATTTTAGCTCCATTCAGCTGCATGATCATGTTTGCAATGTGATGGCCAGGATGTCTTTCTCTCTTGAATGCTTGGTTGGCCTGGTGCATAGCCATGCAAATGTGCACTGTACCTCCACTGTCCCTTTTTGGCATTACTACTATGGGCAACACACATGGTGTGGGAACAGTAGACCACTTAATGATGATTTGCTTCAACAGTGTTTTTTAGTTCTTTTTTAACCACTTCTTACAGGTGAAATGTTATTCCGTGGTGCTGCTATGTAACAGGCCAGATATCTTTGTTGATGTGAAGGGATACCTTAATTATCTTGAGCCTTCCTAGGCCATGAAATAATGATGAGAACTGACTCACAATTTCTGATTGAGTATCTTGGTTGTAATTGATAAATATTAGTCTCATGTCAGTAGCAGTTTCACAACCGAGTAACATGCACTGGACAAAGTGCCTTGAAGAACGTGAATTTGGGTTTTCACAGACGTTCATGTTTGATGTGTAGAGTCATGGGCCAGGTGATAAACTGTTTGACTGTTCGACTGGCATGATGTTGGTCTTCAACAGCACCTTCCCCTACCTTCCCCTACGTCGCCTTACCACAGAAACCTGGACGAACGCCGCCTCTGGACCTGACATTGCGATCACTATCCCCAAAGGCTACAAGTTCTGCCCCAACCGCCCCGTGGGAGGCATCACCATCCCTTACAAATCCAACCTCTAACTGAGCACCCACACTGACAGGCCCCAGACTTGATGGAACACCTTCACTTTAAGATACAGACAAACCCAACCACCACCCTCTGAGGTACTCTCTACTGACCTCCAGCCACTGTGTACCCTCTCCGGTTCCAATATTGACATCATCAACCCGCAAGCCATCATCTCCACCGACTACACCTTGCCGGGAGACCTCAACTTCCACTTCGATATCCTCCAAGACCCAAACTCCTCCTCCCTCCTGGACAACCTCCTTAACATCAGACTCAAACAGATCGTACCAGAAACCATGCATTCAGCAGTACACACCCTCAACCCCATCTTCACAGTAGGAAACTCCATCACCATCTGCCTCACCTCAGAACTCGCATGGACTGACCATTGTTGCATCCACTTTACCTTCAAAAACAACATCACCCGCAAACTTCCACACCAGCTCCAATGCAGGAATAGGAACAATATCCCTGATGACCAGCTCATTGCCTCGCTCAGCAACTCTGCTCCCACCACCACGAATGATGACCCAACCGCCATGCCTGAACCCTGCACAATTGGCTAACCGACTGCGCAAACACAATCGCCCCCCCCCTCAAGAAAACTACCAACCCACACGCCAAGAGTGCCAGCTGGTACTCCGTTGAACTCCAAAATTCAAGACGAACCTGCAGATGCCTCAAAACGATATGGAGGAACTTCAAAACCACAGCAGACCTCAACAACTTCAAAGCAGCCCCCTCTACCCACCACAAGTTCATCAGATGAATATAGCATGTTACAACGCATGTTATTACATCACGTGCTTTTACAACACGGTTGTTACAACAATCGCGTTGTTAGTACGCAATACCTTTAAATTGCAAGTCATTAGAATGACTTGCTGTAGCGGGGCACGCTGGACTTAAGAATAGTATTATTTATTTACTATTCCTTCTCCAGTTTGTGCAACAGCAGGAAAGGTAATGGATTTCATATCCAATACCTTAGCACCCCCTACAGCAAGTTGTTCTAATGACTTGCGATGTAAAGGTATTGTGTACTAACAACATGGTCATTGTAACAACCACATTGTGAAAGTTCTACTGTAAATGCTGTTTCCCTATCAGTTACACAAGGAAGAAAGCACTCCCGCGCAGAATCTCCACCCATGCACACAACAGCAAGGAACTCTTCAGCATCATCAAAGAGTTCACCCAACCCAACAGAGAGGCAACCTACATTCCCCCTCCCAGGACCTCTGTGACAGACTCAGTGCCCACGCCCACCACAAAATCAGGACCATCTTTGACAACTTTGATGACAACAACCTACACGCAGAACCAACAGCCACCATCCCCTACACCACACAGCCTACTCTTGACAGCTAGACTGCCCTCTCTATTGATGACACCCTGAAGACTATGAAGTCAGTCCACTCCGGGGCCCACACATACCCCCACCCTACCACATCTTCCACAGAGCCGCCAACATCATCCCAAGCTTCGACAAATCATCAACTGCTCCTTCGAAACCACCTCCTTCCCCGGCATCTGGAAACTTGCAGAGATCAACCCTCTCCTGAAAAAACCCTCGGCGGACTTGCCCAACCTCAAAAACTTCAGACAGATCTCCTTACTCCAGTACCTGAAAAAAGCCATCGAAAAAACCCGCCAACAGCCAGCTCGCCTCCTTCATAGAAGAATACAACAACATCCTCAACTCCTCCCAATTCGGGTTCAGGTAAAACCACAGCACCAAAATCACCCTCCTCACCGTGACAAATGATTCTGGCCCTCATCGTCCTCGACCTCTCCGCAGCCTTCAACACTGTATCTCACCGCTCCCTAGACTGGAGACTGCACAATGCAGGAATCCGGTACAAGGCCCTCAACTGGGTCCTCTCATTCCTATCCAGCAGAACGAAGCTGGTCAGACTCCCACCCTTCCTCTTGGATCCCATACCGACCAGCTGTGAGATTCCCCAAGGATCCTCCATCAGCCCCACCCTGTTCAATGTCTTAATAGCCCACTTGCACCCATCATCAGATCCCACGGACTCAACATTGTATCCTACAAAGACGACACCCAACTCATGTTCTCACTATCTAACAAACGCAACATCTCCAAATACAACTTCCAAGAAGGAATAGAAACTGTCCCTAGGTGGATGAAGAACAGCTGCCTACAACTCAACATGGACAAAACCGAAGTACTCATCATAGGCCCACACCCCAACGCCTGGAATGACACCTGGTAGCCCCCCACCCTCAGGAACCCTCCCACCCCCACTGACCACACACGCAAACTCGTAATCATCCTGGACTCCGAACTCAAAAAGAACTGCCAAATCAACGCTGTCTCCTCCTCCTGTTCCCACACCCACCCTCTCCTACAAAAGACCTTCAACTGGATTCTTCTTGAGCACAGGAAAACCATCACCTTCGGCCTCATTAGCAGCAAACTGGACTCCGGCAACGCCCTCTACGCCGGGATCAACAAGAACCTCGCCAGCAAACTCCAGAACATCTAGAATGCCTCCGCAGACTAGTCCTCAATCATATTATGAAAGTTGGACAGCACCCTTCAAAAGTTACGCATTTGTTACAAAAACAGTTATTAAAAAACATACAAATGAACAGAATTATTAGTTTTCCCAAATATTCAGAAAGACACACAAAAGTAGTGACTTGGATTTTTGGAACCAGAAGACCACAACCTGACGTTCCTGCATGTTCCAGCCCCTTGACTACTTTGTGGGCCAACTTTTTCTTCCTTGCTGACAGTGACTGTGTACCGGAATCTGTGACCTTACTTACTAATTTTCAAGCAATGAAAGAAACCTCATGAAAATCTTATTAAGACGGATGTGAAACTTGATTCCAGAGAATTTGTTTTAAGCCCTGAAGAAGTCCGGCAACGGACGAAACGCGTCGGCTATCCGCAACTATCAAAAAAAGAAAATAAAGAACAAAAATTGAATAAAAGAAAGAAAATCCAAGTCACTACTTTTGTGTGTCTTTCTGAATATTTGGGAAAACTAATAATTCTGTTCATTTGTATGTTTTTTAATAACTGTTTTTGTAACAAATGCGTAACTTTTGAAGGGTGCTGTCCAACTTTCATAATTAGCTTTCCTGGGTGATAGGTTGCCTATCTCCCTTAAGGCCCGTGTGGGAATCACGTGTCTGGGCATAGCACCTTCTGCTTTAACACAGTAGATGGTATTTCAACAGTGGTGCAGTTTTTTCCTTAATTCCCAGTTCTCTTGCCTAGTCCTCAATCATCCTCACTACTGCCACATCACCCAACACCTGCGGAAACTACATGGGATCCCTGTCGAGAAGAGAATCACCTTTGTGCTTCTCACACACATCTACAAAGCCTTCCACAACACCTGACCTACCTACCTGAATCACTGCCTCACGTTCCACGCACCCCAAAGATCCTCCGCTCAGCCCAACTCTCCCTTGCTACTGTGCCACGCATTAATAAAACCAGAACAGGAGGCTGTTCCTTCTCCTTTCATGTGGCAAGGGCATGGAACAGCCACCCTCTCCATCTCTGACAGACACCAACACTGTCCAAGTACATGAAGGATCTCCAGACATGGCTCTTCGACGAATCAGAGGGAACATCCAGGAGTGGCCCCCCCCCCACCCAGCAGCACCTTGAGACCCTTCGGGTGAGTAGTTGCGCTTTACCAACCCCTTGATTGATTGATTGATCGATAAACTGCTGTTAATTATAAAGGTTATAGGATCATCGCGTTCTCATCTTCTTCATTGCTGCTAAATTGTGAGTTCAAAGAACGTTTTATTTAGGATGAACTTGATGCCTATCGACTTTGTTTAGTTTCCACCTGTCTCAACTGAGGTTGATTTTTGTCTTTGTAGGTATGGCGAGAATGCTCCTGGAAGTTTCGGGCATCCATTTTCTCATCTTGCCTTGATGCAATTGGTTTATTTTTTGCCTTACAAACCGTTATTATGTGGCTTTCCTTTCTGCAAATTTTGCACGTCTGCCCATGGCCAGACATTTACTTTCATGTGAAAATGAAAATCCACATCGGAAACACTATTTCCCTTTCTTTGAGGATGTCGACTTACGTGCATCTACTTTGTGCTTGTGTTTGATTTTTGCAATTTGCGCTGGATTACTCTTTGCTGTTACAGCTTTCACATCAGCAGTTTGCCAATTTGCTCTTTCCTGGGTTGAAGCTGGTCAGGCTGTGAAAATACATTGAAGCCTGCATGTCGACCTCACAGAGAACATCATGAGTATAGCAATTTGCTAATTTTGGCACCAAAATTTAAAAACATTTAGCCCTACTTAAAGTTTGATTAATTCAGGATACCAGCCAAAAAGTGACAGATGTACATTCCACCCTAGTAGATTGTGCGGAGGCCCTACAGACCTTAAATCGGGTGGACGGGACATACACTACTTTATGGAAGATGTCTTGTATCCATCAATCTCTAAATAAAACCCTAAAGTCGTTAAGAAGTCACAACACGATTAGATCTTCTGTATGGGTGTGTTTCCATCATTGATGCAGGATTGAGTCAGGATGGCATAATCGACGTTGTTTTCTGTTACAGAGCTGTCTAAAATACATTTGCAATTCACAAGTATTATTTCGGACTTGCTAATTTGCTTTTGCATCTCTTCTAGATGCCTTCAGTCCAAATCAAAGACGGTGATGATGGCGTGCTGTGTGTGACGTGGGGTTTGCTTATAATAAACGGATAACTCTTTCTGTTTCTAGAAGCACTCGTGTGCCAAGAGTTCACTTGATCACAATCTGTAATTCAAGCAAATTGATCTTCGATCACTTGCCATGAAATGTGGATGCATAGTAAAATGAAGAAGAATTAATTAATAATATAGAATCGGGTAGGACATCGTGAACAGTGTAAGTCCCAAGGGCAAATATTTAAAATGATTCCCCCTTTTGTTCAATAAACGTGAGCTTTTCAGAAGGGTGGGCGTCTAATCTTGGGTCGAGGTTGCAGTTTTTTTTAGGGTTCTTACCGATTGGAATATGCTTTTGATGTAGTATGCACAATTGAAATGTGTATATATAGATTCTACATAACCCACAAGGTAAACGAAAGATTGAATAGAAAGAGGCCAATATATAACATGCATTCTTCACATTTAGGAGCATGAGCAAATCAACTAGCAGGGGGAAGGAGCATGGAACTGCATCAGAAGACATGACTGGCTCATTTTGTTTCTGTACTTCCACATCCACTTTATTCCTGCCAAGCAGATTGTAGTCAATTTCATTCATAGGCATTTTGCTCTAAATTGAATTTGAATCTCTCAAAATAAGTCTTCAGTCGACAGCTAAGTTCAAAGTGAGTTGTACCTGACCGCTATTAAAAGCTATCATAGGACCATTTGCAGTGTCCGGCGACCTTCTTTGTTGATAAAGTGGATACCATCTATAGGTCTTTCCAGCAAGGGTTTCCTCCTCCTGTTGTTCCTCGCAGATCACCTCCATTGTCTTCTCTGGAGGCTATTACCATCATTACACAGGAAGAGTTCACATTATTGAATGGGAAAGTTAAATCTGGTTCCCCGGCCAATCCTTTAAAACCTGCCCAGTTTACAGACTCGCTCTCTGTCTTCCTGGCCCCTTTGTGCCAGGTTGTCAATACCTCTTTTACTACAGCTGTCGTCCCTGAGCTGTGGAAACAGGCGAGGGTGTCTCCTATACTCAAAAATCCTTTGCTGGACCCGGCCAAACTAGAACATTTTTGCCCGATATCCCCGCTTCCTTGGGTAGCTAATATTGTGGAGGCTCATATTCATAACATTTTAATGAGGTTCCTGAATACCAATAATATCTTGGATCCCTCTCATAATGGTTTCCGCCCTGGTCACTGTACGGAGACTGCTCTCCTGCCTGTAACAGAACATCTGCGGACCATTCTTGACTCCGGTCACACGGCGGCACTGATCTTGCTTGATCTTAGTGCTGCATTTGACACAGTTTCCCATGGGATTCTATTACACCGCCTAGGAGAAGCGGATGTTGTTGGCCTAGCTGTGGAATGGTTCAGATCGTTTTTGACAGGGAGATCATTCCGAGTGCCGGCCCCCCGTTGCTCTCCTAGGCTCATTCCATCTGTCAGTACATGGCTCAGGGCTCTGCGCTGAGCCCCTTATTATTTAATATATACGTTCAACCTCTTGCGATGGTGGCCAGGAACAAGGGCCTCACCATGGTCTCGTATGCAGACGATACGCAGTTGGTGGTGGCCCTCTCTAATGGCTCCATGCAGGATGCTTCTAGGTTTAGGAGTGGCCTGATCGCCGTCATGGAGTGGATGACCACCAACTGCCTCCAGCTGAACGTCAACAAAATGGAGGTGTTGCTGATGGGAAAGGATAGGAGTCTCTGGAGCGAGCAATGGTGACCAAGTGTTCCCACCCCTACGTTGGTGTTCAAGAACCTGGGGGTATGGATGGACTCTACCCTCAGCTTTCAAGATCATACTAAGAAAGTTGCCGGCACCTGTTTCGGTCTCCTTCAAGGACTTAGGCCCTTGTTGAGGTTCTTTGATCCTCCTAAGCGCCAGATGATTGTCCAATCAGCCGTTCTATCTAGATTGGATTATGCTAGCTCGCTCCTTCTGAGGGTTAATCAGGCTGAGGTAATGCGCTTGTAGCATGTCCAAAATTCTGTCAGCCGAGCCCTGTTGGGGCTTCCGCATAGTTGCCCCTCTACCGAAGCCATCCGGCGGCTACATTGGCTACCCATGGCCAAGCAGATTCAATTTAAGACCCTTTGTCTGTCTTTTAGATCCTGAAGCTTGCGTCGCCCAGTCTTCTAGCTAATCTGCTAGTACTTTATGGGATAGCGCTTGGGGATAGTCCTCCGAGTGAAGCATCTTCGGGCCGGGGGATGATCCTTCCACTGCTTAGCAGCCAAGCTATGGAACTCTCTGCCCAACCAGATCCATAGCCTGGACCACCTGTTGGACTTCAGGAAAGCTATTAAAACTTGTCTCTTCCCTTCTGCCTAGCTCTCCCCTGTCCTTTTGTTTGTTCCTTTTGCTTACATGTTCAGTGTCTTAGCCTCCTTGTTTTTTTTCTGCTGCTGGCAGCACCGGGACACCTCTTGACTGAGGCAGCTGTGTGCTATATAAACTCAAGTAACATAAAATACCATAACATACATTGTTTTGAAAGCCTCTGGCCACCATCTCACTCAGGGCAGTCATAGTCTGGGATATTGAGTAGGGACTATCTGAATACCTCAACATCATAGCCAAACTTTTGAGGACAAAAGTATCGAAAGCTAAGTGCTTATTGAGAAGAATAGATTTACTTTTCTTTACTCCACATGTTTGTACCTTGAAGAAAAACATATATTTAAGGAGCATCAATCTGGAGTTAGGTATTGAACATAAGTACATATTTATCAGTAAATGTTTTCAAATGAAGACAGCATAAGTGGACCGATCAAATCACAAAAATTTGATTTCAGCATACATAGAGATTTAGGCCATATTCTTTTGAACAATCTCTTTGGCTCTTTATCCCTCTATAACTAATAGCATTTGTGAGCTGCAAAATTATTAACATACATTTTTCAAACAATGCTCTACGGTGCCAGCCCTCCAAATCCTTGAAGTGTACCCCTGGGGTTACATTTCTCTTCTTCACTGCATGCCATTGGTAATGCTCATGAATCTCTTTTAAAGTAACCCCTTTCACTGTTCAAGATTCCAGAAATACATGCTGGTACCCATAGACAAGAATGAAATGTCCAATAATCTTCCTACTGTAAAAACCGTAACACCCTTTTCCCCACTGTCCCACTTCCCAAAATAGCAAGGGAAAATAAGGCTTGAAACAGACGGATATATGATGATACCACGCGTACTTTTAGCACGCATACCATTACCACTGATTTTTTACAACGCAGGTCATTTTACAACGGAAACCTTTACAACGCAATACACTACAACGCAGATACTATTACAATGCATACCATTACAACGTAAGTATAGGTAAGTATATAATATTATTATATAATGTAAATAATAATTTTTGTATTATTTAATTTAATTATTTATTATTTAATTATTAAATAATAAAGGTGGGTCGGGACTCTGACCCTTTGGGAGCCCGGAGGAGCCGTCCGTCCATCTGGGGACTGTTTGCTGTTTGCTGCTGTTTTGCCCCTGTTTGCTCTTTGTGTCCGGGGAATCGGCGGGTGCGGCGGCCGGGGACTGCGAGTACCAGCATTCCCTTGGACCATCAACAGCTGGTACTCTTCCCCTGCCGGCCCCGCCTCCTGCCTGCCTGCCTGCTACAACCTCTTGCCGCCCCCGCTTCGCGGGTGCGACTCGCGGCTCGAGGTGGGTCGGGACTCTGACCCTTTGGGAGCCCGGAGGAGCCGTCCGTCCATCTGGGGACTGTTTGCTGTTTGCTGCTGTTTTGCCCCTGTTTGCTCTTTGTGTCCGGGGAATCGGCGGGTGCGGCGGCCGGGGACTGCGAGTACCAGCACTCCCTTGGACCATCAACAGCTGGTACTCTTCCCCTGCCGGCCCCGCCTACCTGCCTAATAAATACACTCCTTGTTTCCGTCCCGCGGGAGCGCGCGGGAGCGCCCGGGGCTAAGCCCGGGCAAAGGGCGGGCCCTCTGTGGCCCTCCGAGGCCTGTGGAGGCCGGGACGGGCCACCCCGCTTGTTTCCATCACAGAGTGAGGTATCGTGCCTAAATATTATTCGGTGTTTTGTCTGGCATTCCTTTAGTCTATTACCAACACGATGTCCATATGGGAGGAACTCAACGCCCTTTGCGGTACTAAATACGCCCCTGATCTTATAACCTCCCCAACTGTGGATTCTTTTTGTCTTAATGCTAATAGCCTCGCTGACAAACCTCATAGCCAAGTAAATGCCGCGCCCCTGGGTTCCTACAATAGATGGAAGCATGACATCGAAACTAACTTTGGGAACAACACAGGTATACCATCACTTGCTAATCCAATAGCATTTATTGAGGACCCGGCCGCGGACATACCAGAGGATCCTCTTTTGTCTCCCAACACGACTTTATTGGCCAAAATTGAGCAATTGCTGGTTGCTACTATCTCTCCCTTGGTCACTAAAATGAATGATTTAGGGGAAAGGCTGACCAATATTGAGTCAGCAATAAGAAAGCTCCCGCTTCCAGCTACCATTATGGCCACATGCATCTGTCCTAACCCTACCACCGCCCCCGAAACGTATAAATCTGGCAATGGGGCCATCCAAATACAGTCATTACGCACACCTATTCAAATAGGCCCCAAAGTATCTGTTAAACCTGCACCAAAAACCCACACAGTGGCCAGACCCGCATTGGCAAGAATGCCACATATCAACCTGCCCCCTGAGGCCGCCCCGTATGTCTCTGTCCTCTCTGGGGTCCCTGCCCTCACTCAGGGAACACGCGAATCCCAGCAGGATTTGTTAAATAAGGCCACCTATTGGCTAAATAAGAATAGACCGTTGCCGCCAGGGCTAGACGGGGGTATCTTGAGTGTCAGGAGGGTGGGATGGTTAGGGACGCTGCCCAAAAGCATTGCTGGGGATTTGGTACTTATTAAATTTAAAAATAACAATGTTGCCCCCTTTTTACGAGTTTGTACCCCCAATGAAAGTGAAAGACAAGGCACAATTCGCATTTGGGATCTACATGATTTTTATCCGAGCTCCCCTCATATTACATAGGATAAACTCTTAAGTTTTTTAATGGCAACTGAATTTTGCACAATAATTGTTGTATGATGGCTTTTTATTGTGTCTATGAAATGAAATGTCTATGGTTTTTCTGTATTGTCGATGCTTTCATGATTTTTTTTTTAAAAATCGAATAAAGCTTATTACTACTAAATAATTTTATTAATAAAATTAATTTTAATTTTATTATTTGTAAATATATATTAAAAATACCCCTGTACCTCAAAACCCAAACCCAAACCCTAAAACCTAAAAATACCCCTGTACCCCAAAACCCAAACCCAGCCCTAAAACCTTAAAATACCCCGTTACCCCAAAACCCAAACCCAGCCCTAAAACCTAAAAATACCCCTGTACCCCAAAACCCAAACCCAGCCCTAAAACTTAAAAATACCCCTGTTCCTCAAAACTCAAACCCAGCCCTAAAACCTAAAAATACCCCTGTACTCCAAAACCCAAACCCAGCCCTAAAACCTAAAATACCCCTGTACCTCAAAACCCAAACCCAGCCCTAAAACCTAAAAATACCCCTGTACCCCAAAACCCAAACCCAGCCCTAAAAGCTAAAAATACCCCTGTACCCCAAAACCCAAACCCAGCCCTAAAACCTAAAAATACCCCTGTACCCCCAAACCCAAACCCAGCCCTAAAACCTAAAAATACCGCTGTACCCCAAAACCCAAACCCAGCCCTAAAACCTAAAAATACCCCTGTACCCCAAAACCCAAACCCAGCCCTAAAACCTAAAAATACCCCTGTACCCCAAAACCCAAACCCAGCCCTCAAACCTAAAAATACCCCTGTACCCCATAACAAAATACTACTAATAAATGTTTTAAAAAAAAGATAAACAATGGTATGCGTTGTGATAGTATCTGCGTTGTAGTGTATTGCGTTGTAAAGCTTTACGTTGTAAAATGACCTGCGTTGTAAAAAATCAGTGGTAATGGTATGCGTTGTAAAAAATCCGTGGTAACAGTTACATACCGAAACAGACAGTACTAGTATGGACTAAAATGTGTGTGTGTTAGGCCATTCACCAAAAGCTTGGGTAGCCAAAACGGTTTTATAAAAAATGAAGCTCTGTTGTTAGATCATTCCTTTTACAAAGTATTTGTTTAATAAATTCAAAACACCCTTATCTGTAATATTCAAAACACACCTGAAGAATGATCACAGAGCAATGAAGATCATCATAGACCACACGTTGTGGGTCCTATTACCTTCTCTTTACTCCACCATGCCTTTGAGTTTTTGCAATACGCTCTTATGAGGTTTGCGCAGTTTTGCAGTATTAGAACTAGTGAGAGTTGCCAATAGGAAAAGTGAGCACAGCTCACAAAGAACTCACGAAGCTACAAGTCTAGCTAATATGAAAGGAAAGCACTGTAAGTAAAAGGAGCATTGGGAGCACTGCACCTTGCACATAAGCAACAACTAGTGAAGATGTAATGGTCAGAGAAGCCCTTAGCTACATATGGACAATGTGACGCGTCGCAACAATACACATCCATCTGAACCAAATATTAGCAGTGATAGACTTCAATTTACAAATGTGTTGGAATAATGAAGTCCATCTCTAATAATATGTGTAGGTAACACATTTAAAATTTCAAAGCCATTAATTTCTTCAGAAATCAATAAATATTCTCCATGAATCCCTGCACAAGGAATGCCCTCTAGAAGCCAAGAGTGAGACTGTCAGCCTTGTAAGGTATTCTACAGAGCTGAATATGGATTGTGTCACAGTGGTGGGAGTTCGAGGGCAGAGGAGTATGTACTGGGTGCAGTAAATATGTCCTATTCAGTGTTTCTACCCTGAGAATCCAGCTTAACATTCAGATGTGATACTCATCACACCCATTCTCCATAAAATATTTAGCCATGATTTACTGGCAAACAAAAGTTAGAGAAAAACTGGAAGATGCAATAATTATCTCTCAAATTGCAACTGATCCATGCACAAACTTCTCTTACACAAGGATAGTAGTTTACAGATTTAAAATAAGGCACAAAGCAAGAAAGCGACCTCTATTATGTAATAGGCTGTGTGTTCATTGACTAAAGTTCTCTTCCTGTTCTATAACTTGAAGCATAATCAATGTCTACAGCTGGACTAGAAACAAATGCTCAAGCCAGCCCCACATTGCAGGAGGCTGTGACTGGGGAGGGAGCATGATGTCAGCCAGTGTCATAGCAGCCCATCGGGCTCCGAAAGCAGACCCATAGCATCCAGCCCATCAGGGAATTGCCAGAGTGCAAGAAAGGCCAGCCTGTCCCTGACATTGTTCCACAAATCACAGCATCTTTCTACCCAATTAGTTGACTAGTATGAGAAGGTCAAAAAAATTATTGAAGGTGCAACTGACAAATCAAAGATCACTTTGACTCCAGGGTACAGCGTTACGACTCTGTAAAATGATGGTACTGTACAGAGTTAGCAACCACAGGGAGATGATGGACGGAGCACTGAAACTTTTCAGACACTCACCCTCAATCACAGATCTGGGTTGAATCCATCATCGTTCTTTAGATAACTTCACCACCTCATTTCAGACCCAGCTATATGCAAATCAGTCTTGACCCTGTGCCTCATGGGAACAGTCCAGCCCAAATTGTCAAGCCAGGTCTTCCCTGAACCGGAAACAAGCATCCTGGGACCGGTTTTGGGGTAACACACCTCATCAACCGGGCTAGCTTGAATTCAGGGGCAAAGTGAGTAAGGTACCCACGTCTGGGCATACCCTGCCAGCTTAGGGCAAACAAAGCAAACACAAGGAGATGATGGATGGAGTGCTGAAACTTTTCAGACTCCCAGTCACAGATTTGAGTTGCATCCATTATCGTTCTTTAGCTCACTTTGCCACCAGAGTTCAGAGTTAGGCCACTAACTTTGCTCCGTTATGCCACTGTACTGATTTATGGCACAATACAGTGCTATAAGGCTTATAAAGAGGTATTCAACTGTACTGAGTTACGGCACCAGTATGATGCACTCAAGAGTTATGGCACCATACAGAGTTAGGTTAATAATTATACATTGCTATGCAACTGTACTGATGTATAGCACCATAAAGAGTAATGCCATTGTACTAAGTTATGGCACCAGCGCAAACCCACTATACTGAATTATAGCAACAGAGTTCAGCCACTACACAAAGTCATGACACCGTACAGCATTGTGCCTCTGTCCATCTATGCCATCATACAGGGGAATGCCACTGTGCAGAGTTATTGAACCATACTGACTTATGCCACTGTACAGAGTTATGGTCCCATACAGAGGTTTGCCACTCTACGGTTACGCCACTCCACAGAGTTAAGAGTCACAGTACCATAATCATGTCACTGTACAGTTGTGACACACACAGAGTTAAAGTTGTTGGCACCATACAGAGTTATACTGCTGTACAGAGATCAGACACATACAGAGTTATGCCACTACACAGTTATGGCACCCCACAGCGTTAAGAGGTACAGCTCCATACAGTGTTATGCTACTGTAGAGTTGTGGCACACACAGATTTAAAGGTTTTTGCACCACACAAAGTTGAAGGTTTTTGCACCATACAGAGTTTTACTGCTAAACAGAGTTCAGACACGTGCAGAGTTATGGCACTGCGCAGTTATGGCACCCACATCGTTAAGAGTTTCAGCTCCATACAGAGTAATGCCACTGTATAGTTGTGGCACACACAGAGGTAAAGGTGTTGGCACCATACAGAGTTAAAGGTTTTAGCACCAAACGGAGTTTTGCTACTGTACAGAATTCAGGCACATGCAGAGTTCTGGCACTGCACATTTATGGCACCCACATCGTTAAGAGTTACAGCTCCACACAGAGTAATGCCACTGTACAGTTGCATAGAGTTAAAGGTGTTTGCACCATCCATAGTTGTACTGCTGTACAGAGTTCAGACACATGCAGATTTATGGCACTGCACAGTTATGGCGGAAAACCGCTAAACATATGTTTATGATGTACACATCTGTGTTGGAATATGAAAATAGTTTATTTTTATTGATATAAAACGATGTGATATAAGAGTTGTGAAAATATGTACTAATACAATTATTTTGAAAAACAATTTTTGAGAAGTGGTCAAGTGTTTATATGTTTAGCGGTTTTCCGCCAGTAGCAACAGTGCGCCAAGGTTAAGTGTTGCATACACTTAAGATAAGGTTGTTTATAGTGAGGCACGCTATAGGACAGACGTGCTACCGTAGCTGCACGCTTGGGTTAAAATTGAGAATTTATACCAAATAAAGAGATTTTTAAAGGTAAAAAACAGAGTGCTCCTCTCATCTAAAATTCATTAAAATTCACTGCACAGTTATGGCACATACATCGTTAAGAGTTACAGCTCCATACAGAGTAATGCCACTGTATTGTTGTAGCATACACAGAGTTAAAGGTGTTGGCACCATACAGAGTTACACTGCTGTACAGAGATCAGACACATACAGAGTTATGCGACTATACAGTTATGGCACCCCACAGAGTTAAGAGGTACAGCTCCATACAGTGTTATGCTACTGTACAGTTGTGGCACACACAGAGCTAAAGGTTTTTGCACCAAACAGAGTTTTGCTGCTGTACAGAGTTCAGACACATGCAGAGTTATGGCACTGCACAGTTATGGCACATACATCGTTAAGAGTTACAGCTCCATACAGAGTAATGCCACTGTACAGCTGTGGCACACAGAGAGTTAAAGGTGTTGGCACCATACAGAGTAATACTGCTGTACAGAGTTCAGACACATGCAGAGTTATGGCACTGCACAGAGTTAAGAGTCACAGTACCATAGTCATGCCACTGTACAGGTGTGGCACACACAGAGTTAAAGGTGTTGGCACCATAGAGAGTTATACTGCAGTACAGAGTTCAGACACATGCAGAGTTATGGCACTGCACATAATTAAGAGTCATGGAAGCTACACTGAGTTATGGCACCAGAATCATGCCACTGTACATCGTTATGAAACCATGCGGAGTTATGCACTGTGCTGAGTCATTCGCTGGTAGTCCACACTGATGGATATTGGCTTCCTGCCAGGCCCGACGCACATCTGCGCCCACTCGATGTCTCCTCCGATGACGGCAGAAACCCTCTGACCACGGAAATTATTAACAGAGCTGGAGCTTCTATAATGAAATGTGTTACTTATGATCCAAATTACGTAATCATCAGTCAAGCCTCAATTTGCTGCATCGTGAGATTAAAAGAATGTGCTATCTAAAAGCACCTATTCATTAAACGTAAAGAATAATAATTTTCAAAATCTATTGTGAGTTAGCATACTATCTTTTGAGAAACAAAACATTTTCTATTCTCTAGTGGAACAAAAGAGCAAAACCATGACAACATGGCTGCTTGTTCTACTTATTACATTAGCAATTCCAACTCGTGGTCTTCTTCGAAAATTGAGGTTTTACCTTCCTGAGCGAGGACAATGAATAATGTTGCAACCATAAATATCACATGAAATGTCTCTGTAAAGTTATCTTGTGTAACCGTTCAAAGCTAATCATAGGGTCTAATGTTCTTTTTTTGAACACTTTTAATCTTTGTCTTTTAGTCTGTGATTTACTGTGCATATGATACAATATAATATGCAATCGATTGAGAGAGTGTTTGAGTAAATTAGCAAGTGAATGAATGAGTGTTTGAGGTGTGAACACTTAAGTTACAGTATGACTAGGTACTAACCATTTCCAGTGCAATACAAGTCCAGCTCAGAACATTGCCATTTGGTGGAATTGTCTACCCTTCTCATGGCTGGTTGGGAACCTAACCACAACCCAGCTGCGGCTGCTGCAGGTAGGAGCAGCAATCTCACCCCAGGACCACAAGGGAAGTAATCAGAGAAACCCATTATAGAAGCCCTATTTCTTATTTTATCCACACATCCTTCTCATTATCTCCCTGTACCTCCGTCAATTGATCATCTATCCTTCAATCCCTAAATCCATCCATTCATCTATCTAACTTTTTCTCTGGCAATTTTACAATTCATCCATCCTTCTCTCGACCCCTCCCTCAATTTTTCACTCTAAAGTCATGCTCTCTTTTCAAATTTGCTTCCCCTCTCTACAGCTCCAGAATACTAGTCTCTTGCATTGGTATTTAGAAGCACCACCAACAACTAAAAATGTAATATTACACAGAACTGTCCAATGACATACACTCCCTGCTCAATCTAGTAGTGTGGGGCTCATTATATGCTGGTGTGGAGCTTCATATCAGTATATCATTACTACTTGTGTATGCTGACAGTTTTAGAGCAATGTTTATTAGAAAAATTCGAGTTCTATAAAGAATATAAAACAACAGTAACACATTAATTAAAAAGTTTAAGTGTCACAGGATAAAACTATCAGGTCGTTCTGTCACAGGGCTGGCCTCCATCCACTGCTTTACTGACTTCAGTTGCCTATTAGACCGTGACAGTAACATTTTCTTAGGTCCACATCTGCTCTTCTGCTGCAAAGTCAATCAATCAATTAATCAGGGATTTATATAGCGTGGTTACTCACCCATAAGGGTCTCAAAATGCAAGGCGCAAGTGCCAGCTCTTGCCATCCTCCGGGGTTTAGGAGCTATTCAGAGGTGCCCATTTTGGTTTGTTATACGTGGCGCCTCAAGGCAGGGGCTAAGTCAGTCTCTGTCTCTCACTACTTCATTCATTGCTTCCCTTTGCAACCAAACCATCCTCTGCTACCAGAAAAAACCTGATGCAGCGCAACCCCTAAAATCATGGACCAGGAATCTTATCACACATGTTCCACTTACCAAACTACGGGGCCCATCACTCATTACTCATAAATGACACCTAGAAACAAGTGCTGCATTTAGGAGGGTTGACAGCCTTTTATATGTACAGTTCTATACTTCATATTAATAACATATTTTAATAATTCCTAACTAGTCTTCATTTCACTGTCTTCCTTTGGTCGATGGACCATTAGTTGACGAGTTGATCATGAGTATGACTAACTAACGAGATAAACACTTTAAGTGAATAACCACTGAGTCACTTACCAGGTTAATAATTTTATCTCACAAATAATGAAATGCTCATATTTCAGATTTTCAGTGCAACACACAAGTTCACACACAAGAGAACAAATTATTAAGCAATGTAATCAAAATGAACCATTGTCCGATATCAAAGTGCGCATAGGGATAGGGGAAAGAAGGTACAGCAGAAATACTTCGCAAGAATATATACCAGAGTTAAGACATTCAAGGAGGATGATACCCACCAAAGAATCAGGAAAACCACTTCCTTGGCCGAGGCTGTGGCAGGGGTCCCCAGAGGTAGGCTCAGAGGATAAAGTTGACTGGACAGGAATAGCTAAGTCTTGCAATAAACTGACAGCAAAAGAAATAATCTCCCAATCTATCTACCTTTGATCTAGTTCTCCCCGGACGCAGTCTCCTCCCGGGCACTCCAGCAACATTCTCGTACCTAACTCAATAAATGGATAATCAATGACTTCTCTTCTTGTCTGATCTCGATCTTGGTGCTCTCAGACTCTGTGCTGATCTGCCCTCTTTCTCTCTCTCCCTCTGTCTCTTCTTCTTTTTCTGTCTCTCTGTGGTCTCTCTCTCTCTCAGTGATCTGCAAATCTGACAGGTCACACCCCAAATTGGGACATCAATTATACCCCAATTCTTGGCTCACTCTTCTACAATGTTGCAGTTTCAGTAGAAACTCGGACTGTGATTGGTTGACACAGGATATGTTAGGGTCTCCTCACCAGGTTCTCGTCACAAAACCCACCCATATCGGTTTTAACAAAGGATGTGTTAAGGATAAATACAGTCATATACTACTAGTACTAGCAGCCCGTCCCGACGTTGTCCAGGTATGAATTGCTGCTGGTCAGTAGTATATTGTTTTGTAGGATTTTGTTTTGATAGCATTTCTTATCTGTGACAGGCCTGTGAAACGCTCCGAGTACATCTTCCAGGGAATGCAAAGAATCCAGTCTGCAGCAGCCAATCTGGCCCTGGGTAGGACACGGAGTTCCTCTTCTACCATGGCTTTGAGAGAGCTTCAAGGGTTGCCCGTCAGGGAAAGGGTCCATTTTAAAGCTCTGGGTATGGTTTTTCGAGCTGTGCATGAGCTTGGCCCTATCCCCCTACAGGAAAGGTTCATGTGGTATCATCCCACAAGGCAGCTTCGCTCTTCCAGCGCTGGCCCGTTGACGATCCCCCGGTTTAAACGGGCCAGGCTTGGAGGAAGGGCTTTTAGCAGGGTTGGCGCTCGCCTATGGAACGAGCTCCCTCAGAGCCTCAGATTAGTCAACTCTCTGTTAGAGTTCCGTAGGAACTTGAAAACCTGGCTCTGTCCCATGTTTTAGCTCTTGTTTCCTTTCCTCTGCTGCGACACGGCTGTACTCTGGTCATGGATAGTTCTTTAGCCTGAAGCGCCAGGATACCCGTAGGGTGACAGTATGCGCTATACAAAAGCTAAAATCAATCAATCTATCAACAGTGCACTGCTGATGCACTTAAGAGTGCGCGTTCAGTTGTGTATGAACTTGAGTTTCCCTACTTTATTTTTCCTTGCAATATTATATAGCGCAAACTCGACAACATGGCATGAGCACAATTTACATTACAGAAGAACACATTCATTTGTGGTAGGCACGGGGAGACAAAGCGATTTGCCTGGAATCACAGGATGTTGAGCTGATGCCGAGATTCGAACGTAGCTCCCCAGCTCTAAAGTTCGCAATTCTAGAACTTGTGGCGGGAGGTGTGTCTAAAAGTGTATGTCGGTGTTGGCCATCAATGAGAGAGACCTGTGCATTTTTCAAATGGGTGGTGAAAAAATATGAGTATGTTTCTGGAGATGTGGACCGCCGTGCCACCAATGTACTTACCAGGGGAGGGTAAACACCCAATATTCCACAACTTTCTTTCCGCATACCATCACTCCTCATACTTTCATTATGAAAGTACCATGACTCCGCAATGCCATTATAACGCATGGCATTACATTTTATACGCTTTTACCGCGCATACATTTTCAACAAAATTCGGTGTAAATGCATGAACGGTAAAAGCATGTTTTTTTTAACGTTTGGATAAGGTAAGTATGGGTATAGGGGTATATGTTTTGGGGTACTGAAGTATATGTTTTGGGGTGTTTGGGTATTTTAAGGGTTCAGATATAGTTTTGGGTTATGGGTTACAGGGGTAGTTTTAGGGTTTCGGGATAGGTATGGGCTTTGGGGTACAGGGGTTTTTTTAGGGTTCAGGGCTAGGTTTGGGTTTTGGGGTATAGGGGTATTTTAAGGGTTCAGGGCTAGGTTTGGGTTTGGGGGTACAGGGGTATTTTTAGGGTTCAGGGCTAGGTTTGGGTTTTGGGGTAAAGGGGTATTTTAGGGTTCAGGGCTAGGTTTGGGTTTTGGGGTACAGTGTTATTTTCAGTGTTCAGGGCTATGTTGGGGCTTTGGGGTACAGGGGTATTTTTAGGGTTCAGGGGTAGGTTTGGGTTTTGGGGTACAGGGGTATTTTAAGGGTTCAGGGCTAGGTTTGGGTTTTGGGGTACAGGGGTATTTTAGGATTCAGGGGTAGGTTTGGGTTTTGGGGTACAGTGGTATTTTTAGGGTTCAGAGCTAGGTTTGGGTTTTGGGGTACAGGGGTATTTTTAGGGTTCAGGGGTAGGTTTGGGTTTTGAGGTACAGGGGTATTTATAGGGTTCAGGGCTAGGTTTGGGTTTTGGGGTACAGGGGCATTTTTAGGGCTTAGGGATCGGTTTGTGTTTTCGGGTACAGGGTATATTTATAGGGTTAAGAAGGGTTAGTGTTTAAGGGTGTTGGGGTATTTTAAGGAGTAAGGGTGGGTTATGATTATGGGGTGCAGGGGTATTTAAAGGGAGCAGGGTGGGATTAGCACACAATATGAGACATGGCAAGAAGGGCAGAACGTACCACACTCCCCCAGCGTTTGTCACACCCCCAGCACACGCCCACAGCACAACGCAGACACGACCACAAGGGACTACTTTGCTGGTACGGTTCTTTTACCTTTTAAATGTATATGGTGGGCGTCTGCATAGCCTATGTCCTTCTGCTGCAACTGCCATTTCCAACGCTGTTTTGGGTGTTGTGATTGGTGCTGTGGTTCCTGAGATTACCCGCCTCAAAGGTTTGGGCTCTCTCTTTATTATATTAGTATGGATCAATAGTTATATAACTTGCAACATTCTTGCATTTAATGTAATTGTAACATCCACTTCACATTCAAATTGCACGTAGTGATGACAGTTCCCACAGTTGTTTTCATATCTTTGCACATAAGCAATAGGACACAGGTCAATGTGGCCTTCACATGGATTATGTCAGCTGGTGCACTCAGCAGTTAATGAGCAGGCAGAGCATTTGGCGCATGCGTCTTTCGTACAGACCAAGACAACCACATGTTGGTTCAGGCAAGAGGCCATTTTCATGCAGGCCCAATTACGTACTGGGAGTCCTGGGAGTTTGTCCTCTGTAGATAGGAGTAAGAACAACATTACCAACAAAAGTGTATCTTTCTCTTGCCGCAATTTCACCATAATATGCCGCATTTAGATATTAGCACTATTACCGCATATTTCACGAAACTGGCATTTACCAAGTTTAGCCGCAAGCGCCGGACACCTGTGCCTTATTCGCTCACTTTTAGGCACAAGGCGCCCTGCCACAATACATGTGGTTTAACAATTTGCATGTTTTAAACAATATGTGTTCTTTCTGTTTGTCCTGTCCTTCCTTTTCCTTACAGGTACGAACTGAGAAGAAACACCTCTCACACATAGAGCACCTTAGCGTGTGCCACACATTCAGGCTACTGAATCATATGTATCCCTGTAAATACACCCACACATAAAAGGTCCTGATGAAAGCCAGTTTAAATAGAAGGCCTTGCTGAAACTAGTCGATCACACTGGACGTGGGAGACCATAAGTCTACCCCTACACGTCCTTAGCCTTTGTTTTTATTTTCTGCATGGGGCCCACCAATAAACTTACTGCTTTTGGGACCCCAAGGATAGCATTTTAAACCTCACGCAGCACATCAGCACAGCACACTCACTTTCGAAAAACCGGCTCCGCAATAGCCTGTCATCGCAGCACACCTGAGGCGCATGATGAAGCATGCCACCAACTAGGCTGGTGGGTGAGGGCCTTCCTAATAAACCAAATGGTTTCCCACACTAAACACATAGTACACAAACACTACCCTAATAGCTAGTTCTTGTTGTTTACTCATTACCCCCAGGTACCCTTTGTCCTCGTCTCCCTGATCACTAATGAGATGTCACCATCTCGCCATACAGAAAATAGAACAGAGGAATGCCCATAGATATTGCCACTCCCCCTCCTACTGGAGCCTACACACACAATATCTACCCAGCACCCATCTGTTCTCTTTTCTGTCTGGCCGACACTGTTGATAAGGACGAGGAGAAGGGTGGCTCATGCAGGGCTTAAGGTACCGATGCAGTAGCAGTTTGCGGAGCGGACGGCTTTTCATCTTGGCCGAAATGTCAGCCGTGGTGGATGTGCATTTCCCTGTCCACAGGGCTTGGGGGAGATGCAGGCAGCAGGGAAAGGATGGCATGATGAGGAATGAGCCATTGTTCCTTCCAGATTCTGGGTTCTAGTACGTATGCACGGCTAGGATGCCCAACGCCCATGAGTCAGCCAGTCTCCTTTCTCCCGGCTGATTGGAGTGTTTCGGGAGTGTGAAGATGCCAGCAAAATTGGTAAGTAGGCATAGCGGATTTTGTTTATCTAGTACTGTTTTCTAGGTGGATAGAGCGGATATCTGCCATACGGAGTTCATTCCTTGAATTTTCTTCACTAATTAGCTTTCTTGTTGGAATAATGGGAAACATTCGAGGTAGAGCATCTTATTGACACCTCTTCCTCCTCGGATCCTTCACTTTCCCCACCTCCAAAACAGTGCAGAGCGAGTGAAGAGGCTAGAATTAAGCACCTTGTTAAGCAAGCCTAAAAGGGAGGGACAAGTGGTCTCTCCAAGAACTCCAGGGGCAGGTACAGCCTGTTGGGTACATGGGTGCGGAGGAGGGGAGAGACACACTTTCTCTAGGCTGGTTGGCCACCCCGCACATGCACAATGACGCCAGTAAACGGTGCAGAGATGCAAGGGCCCCTTTTTAATGGAGTTAATAGGGCTGAAGTACCCTCACGGTAAGCGGGCCCTCTGTGCAAGCACACTTCGACAGAAGGGCGTGGTTATCTGGGCACACGGGTAACCGAGGGGAGAAGTACCCTTCCGGTAAACGGGCCTTCTGCGCATACGCACTCCTTCAGTAGGGCGTGATTTAGTAAGGATCTGACACCAGTTATTGACCTTGCCGTAGGCCCAAATAGGTACGCAGAAAATAAATATTGTATGAGATTGATATGTTAGTCTCGGATAGGAAATACCTTGTACTTGAAGTATGTTACGGTTAGCCATCTGATATCTGTATATACCAATTGTAAACGTTTTCTGCGTAATAGTGTAAATATTGTTTATTTCAATTTTTTGATTTATTTTGTATGTGTTATTAAATACGGCCGGGGGGGTCGAAAGATTCCCCGCCTTCCAAAGAAATCCCTCTCATGTCCTGGTATTAATGTTTGTTAACGGAAGGGTGGGGGTCCTCCGTCAGTCCTTGACCATAAGGGCATTAGGAGCTAGCTGCCTTATCCTCTGCATCTTCTGAATCTGAGACAGATGCTTCTGGCACAGAGGAAGATATATTTTAAAGGAATTATTGCTGACTTGATTCTCATGTTAAGAAAAATATGGGGAGGTCCAGAAAAGGAAATGTCCGAGACTTCTTCAAGTTATTTGTTTAGGCAATTTCATACTTCTGCTCCTTTGCACTTTGGGTGCACGTATCGCTGCAAGGAGGAATTTGGTGTTGAAAGACTGGCACATAGACTTGGCGCAAAAGCATCAACTCTACATTTGCCTTTTCAAGATAACCAATTATTTGCGCTGAGCTTAAAGAGAAACTCTAGAAGTTGTTCAAAGAAAAGAAGCATTCCTCTTCATTAAAGCAGCCTTCCTCAGATAAGCAGTCTTTGAAAACAAAATCACCTTTGCGACAAATTTTTCGTAGGCAACCACAGCACTTACAGGGAAAGCTCCAGTTCATAAGAGGGGGTGTTAAAAAGACAAAGTCTCCCCCAAAACCCTGGTCCTGACTAAGTGGTGGCTGGCCAGGATGTTGCCATCAAAGGCAAGATCAAACACTTTCTCCAGGAGTGGGAGGTATCTACTTCTGACTCATGGGTACTGGATATTATTCGGGAGGGGTACTAGTTTGCCTCTCTCCCAAGTGACTTGTGTGTCGGACCAATCTCTTGGCGTGCCAAGGGAGAAAAGAGACTGGCCCTTTGTCAAGGAATCAATTATCTTCCGAAGAAGAATGCAATCTCAGAGATTCCTCAGTCAGAGAAGGGAAAAGGTCCAATTCCATGTTTTTCTGGTGAAGAAGTAAACAGGGGATTTCGAATTGGGTTAGAGTCCAGAGCCCTCAACAAGTTTGTGAGAACTCTGCACCTCAATATGGAGACAGTACAGAGGGCAATTCCATTGGTGATCAAAGGGGCATTTCTTGTGTACGCTGGATCTGCAGGGTGCCTATTGCCATGTCCCTATCAATCCGCACCATCAGAAATTTCTCAGAATTTGCATCAGGAAGAGACATTTCAGTTTGGGGTGTTGCCTTTTGGGCTGCAGGTATCACCCCAAGTGTTCACAAAAGTGGTTTTTCCTTGATGGCCTCTTTCCATCTACAGTGGATTCACCAGTAACCTTAAATAGATGCCTGGCTTATGCATGCTTACACAAAGGGGTAACTGTTAAAGGATGTGTCCTTTGTGTGCTCTCAGATTCAGGATCATGGATTTGTTCTCAATTGGGGAAGGTTCTAGTAGACCCCTACAGAAGAGAGGGTTCTGATAGAGGTCAAGCTCTGCATGGATCTCAACAGAGTATTCCTGCCGGAGTCCAGGGCAGCAGTCTTAAGGCCCCTGTCTCTGGAAGTGATGAGATGAGATGTCAATCCCTGGCAGGGGTTAAAGCTCCTTGGATACATGGCAGCTGCAGTCTTCACAGTGCCCTGGGTCCCCTTTCATCTTTGCCCTTTGTGACATCATCTGCATTGCTTTAGGGTTCTGAGGTTGGGGGACTTCAATGTTCTGCCTCGAGTGACAGCAGAGGTGGTCAGGGATTTAAGGTGGTGAACTCTGCCGGTGTAACTGTCCAGTGGTGTTGCTCTTCAGCAGAAATCTATACATTTTCTCACAACGGATACCAGTTCTTTTGGTTGGGGAGCCACTCTAAGGGGCTGGTCACTGCAAAATAAGTGGACTCTGCAAGAAAGTAGACAGTCCTTCAATTGGAGGGAACTCATGGCTGTGTACAGGGCTGTAATGGGGTTCCAGCAACATCTTGTTGGGTGCAACCTGGTGATCAGATCGGACAATTTGGTGGCAGTAGCATATATGAACAATCAGGGGGGCACCTGGTCCAGTTCCCTAAATGCCATATCTACAATCCTTTTTGAAAGAAGGGACTTGCAGAACAGGGGTCTGTCCCACCATTTAGCAAAAGCAAATCAGCAGTCCCAAAAACCGTTTACCTTGAAATCTTATGAGCAACATTGGGGCAGCTTTCGAAAATGGTATTTGCCTCTACAGCTTTCTCCTTTTGAATATCATTTGAATGATATTCAGCAGTTTTTGTGGGAGCCCATCATTGCCACCGGGAGAGCAGGACTTCAACCACCAGCAAACCTTGCGACTGCCACACCTCCACCATTGCCTGCACACCAGAAGGTGCTTCTTAAGCAGCTCACGGCTCCCGAAGAACGGGAGCCTGTCTTTGCCACCCGGGACCAGGACTTCAATCCCCAGCAAACCTTGTGGCCGCCATGTCACCAACGTTGCCTGCACACCAGGAGGCTCTTTTTAAGAAGCTCTGGGCTCCTACAGCATGGATGCGCATCGGTGCTACCGGGGGAGCAGGACTTCAACCCCCAGCAAACCTTGTGTCTGCCACACCGCCAAGGTTGCCTGCACACCAGGAGGAAGTTCTTAAGCAGCTCGAGGCTTCGACAGTGCTGGAGCCTATCATTGCCACCGGGTGAGCAGGACTTCAACCCCCAGCAAACCTTGCGGCTGCCATGCCGCCAATATTGCCTGCATGCCAGTAGGCGCTTCTTAAGCAGCTCGGGGCTCCTGCAGCGTGGAAACCCGTCATTGTCACCAGGAGAGCAGGAGACTTCAACCCCCTGCAAACTTTGCGAATGCTGCCAACGTTGCCTGAGCGCCAGGAGACGCTTCTTAAGCAGCTCGGGGCTACTGCAGTGAAGGAAGTGTGTGGACGCACCCGGGCCGCGCCCTGGCTAAGCCCGGGCCCATCTGCGCCCTTCCAGGGCAGACTGAGGCTGGGCTGGGCCAGGCCCCTTGGTTCGACAGTGAAGGTACTATGTGTTCCCTTATCTTGTTACTTTCTTAAATCCTGGCAGTATCTTTCTATAGTTGGCAGCTTTATTTCCTTTGTGTGATTTGCGATCAGTGCTAATACCTTAAATCTCCAATTGCTCAGTTCCCTGAGTTTTGTATAACCTGCAGAGGGTGGCAATCTAGACATCTAGACATCAATAGTCTCTGAGAGATCTGCCTAGCATCCATTGCACGCCCTGAATAATGGGTAAAAAGAAATCACCCACTGAGGCAACAGGGGGAGCTAATGCCACCACTATAGATTCATTTTTAGTCAGGGCAGCCAATGTCATCTCCAAGGTGAGAGCCCTGACTGAGACGAGGCTATCACTAGAAACAGACAAGATCAGCCAGGATTTGCTGTCTCTGGACAATCATGATATTGACATTGACAGGAATGCAAAACTCAATACTGCCCTCAGATCTTTACCTATACTAGCACCTTATACAACAATCATTAATGGTGCTAATGGTAATGATGGACAGTCAGCTATGGAAGAGGATTCCGTTCCGGTTGGGCCCCCAACTAAAAAGTTAAAGACTGGCAGGAAGAGAGTGACTCGGCCCCAAACACAGAATAAGCCTTTATTACACTCCAAAACAGATATAGAACAATTGATAGACTTGTTACATCCCAGGTTGGAGCTTCTACTTAGAACGTCGATAGCCCCCATAGGCATACGGTTGACAGGCATTGAGGCAAAGCTGAAGGCTCTCTCCTTGATCCCACCTGGATCAGCAAACTGTGGCACAAACCCAGTGGCTGTGGGGGGCAGTAGAGTGGATGCGTCTACACATGCGGGTCTGATCGAGGAGGCGTCCCATCAAAATAAGTCCTGGATTCAGAGGGAGACTCAAGGAGATGGGATTATTTGGGCCTCTATCAATAAACTGGACACTATTATAAAGGAGATTGATGTGACAGGGGCAGCATCCCTGTTCAGCCGTGTTCAGCCAATTACTAACTCATCCTTAATGCCCGGTGTAGGTCGCTTGACCCCCTTAGAGTTTATCCAGGAGTCAGCGCCTCTAGTGGCTGTCTTACCGGAGTTCCACCTACCACCCAAGGCTCAAAGAAAACCACAGTGGACCTTATACACAAGGTTACTCATTGGTGTGATAGCAATGTAGTAAATGGGCATAGTCTGTCCCCCCACATTATCATGGCTATAAGGGTGTGCTGGGTGGGCCAAAGGGTTAGGAAGAACATGGTAGGTGATTGTGTGGTAGTTAATGTAGGACATCCGGCTAATGCTAAACCACTAGTTGAGAGTAGTTTCATTCAGACCTCTAAAACTTTAATTAAGGTTGTTCCCCTGCAGTAGTTCTATCCAACTAATTGTTTCCGCCCCACTTGCCCCAGACTGTTCACCCTAAGGCCAGCTAAAATGGTCCAGGCTGACACTGGGAGGTCTGTACTTCCTCTATTCAACCGATTTGATCCCCTACAAGAAGAGGATGGTCTAGACTGTAATGATTGACTACCTCCTGCAGGGGCTGATCAGGACACTTTGAACTTTACTCTTTTTGTGAATTTGATGTCCCTCTGCGTAAAAATATATTCTTTCGCTTTTAACCCCACGCCAATGCGTCCAAGCACGGCCAGCATTAATATAACTGCAGATGCTTTAATTGCTTATGGTGTGTTTTGGAGTTGCTAGCTATTTTTCAAGTGCTATAAGAATTAGGAAAAGTTTGCCTCCTGTCGAGATTACTTTGCACTCTACTTGATTAAATGTACATGACCTTTTTATTATTGATGTATTTTAAATGTTGAATTTTTATAGTCTGTGAGTCATATACATATTTTTATTCTCTTTATAGATGTCTTTAGGGAGAATTATATGTGTAACCTGTATTTGCTGTGTATTTACGGTGTTTCATTGTCTTGTCCCAATAACGGATGCTGGTGTATTTATTCTGTGCTTTTATGGCTTTTATTAGCAGAGTAAATATTTTTTTTCTGAGAAGATTTCAAAAAGAGTCTGCCAGTTTCTACCTTGAGGGCCCAGTGGGCAGCTATTTGAGCATTCAGGTCTACTTGGGGTAATGTAACTGATGAAGAGGATTTAGTGTGGAGATTGTATGACATTTTTCTCTGGCCTGACCTTTGATGAAACCTTTATTTCCTTTATGACGTCTCCCTCTAGTATTTAAGGAATTTGTCTCCCATCCTTTGGAGGCCTTGGAAACAGTTGATGTTAAATTTGTAACTTTTAAGGTGGCATTTCTGGTGGCCATAACTTCTGGTAGGCGAATTGGAGAGTTGGGGCTCTTATACCAAGGGTGCATTTGCTGTCTTTTTTGAATGATGGAGTGATTCTTCATCTGGATTCTTCCTTTTTTCCCAAAGTGGTTTACCAGTTTCATTAATCCAAGGAGGCTATTCTCCCAGCCTTAAATGACGAAGAGTGTTCTGATTCAGATGTTCATTAGTGCCTACTAGTTGGTAAGAGAGAGCTTTTAGTTTATCTGGATAAGAAAAAGCCTTTTCGCAACACAGATTCTTTATTTGTGTTTTTGGGGGTTTCTACTAAAGTGGATAATGCTTCCTCTTTTTCCGTAGATGGATAAAACTATTAATTTCTTTGACCTATTCTTAGTTTGGGACTCCTCCTCTGGTTGAGATTTAGGGTAGATCCACCAGAGTGGTTGCTTCTATCTGGGCAGAATTAAAGGGAATTCCCATTTCAGACATTTGTTAGGCAGCATCAGGGGCAGCTCTGAATATTTTTGTGAAGCATTAATACTTGAAGAACGTTTTGTGTGATGATGATAATCTTGGGTGTGATGTTTTGCAATCTGTTGTGTTTTAAACCTGCCTGAATAAATCACTATAGGATGCTGCATTTTTATTGTGGTCTCTCTGTGTTTTTTATTCTTCTTTGGCTGCAACATAAATGCCAGAGAGTAGAGCTTGGGTATTTCTTATTAGTAATGAGGGGGAAGAGGACAAAGGTGACCTGGTGGTAATGTCTTTTATTGATCAGTAATCTTCATTACTCCTGGTCCTATTGTCCTCGTCCAATGAATCACGCCCCTCCCTCCTGAATTGCCTGCCTTTATATTGAAGGCTTGGTAGTTCAGACGGAATGCTGGGTAGGTATTGTCTATGTCGGATCCAGCAGGTGGAGGAAGGACAATATCTATGGGGCATTCCTCTGTTCTTTTTCCTGTATGGCGAGGTGGTGGCATTACATTAGTGATAAATGGGGTGAGGACACCAGGAGTAATGAAGATTACCAGTAAGTGAGGAGACAATGCTAGTGTGATGCAGTGGCCATCATGGGCACTACAAATAGGAGCCCTACAGTTTGTGCTTTGTTGCTCAGATGAAGTTCAGGCGCAGCTCTACTAAAAAATTCAGGCTAAGAAAAGAACCTCTGAATAGAGAACTTGTGATCAAGCGGTACTAAGGTAGGCTGGTGCTTTAAAAAAAAATCGAGCCTTCTCTGTGACATTTAATATTGTGGTCTCTAGGGATATCTAAGTCAGCTTATTGGACACACTTGATTTGTGTGCTAGTTTATCAGTTTGGGAAATTAGTGTACTCCAGTTGTGAAGGACATTTGTTCGGTCCTACTTGACTGCATTAGAACTGGAAGCATGGTGTCTTTGCATCCCACAGAGAAGCATGTATGGTGATAATTTTAATTACGAAATTAGTCTGATTCTATCCTGGGCTCCACCATGCAACCTCGCTAAGCTATCTGCCCTGATGGAAAGCAGATCGGAGAACTGAACCATGTTGTGAACTAAGTCAACTTTGCAAGTCAAGCACATACTATACAAGCAGGTTGTGATACTGACTGCAATAAAACATTAAGAAATAAAAGTTGCATATTCATAAAGAGCTTCAGAATCTACTAATTTGTGAATGGTAGAAGCAAGGCTTCATTAGGCAACAACAGAGCAGCATTAGTCTGCAAATCAAAGCACACCCCAGGTGTACAGATGTTGGTCTCAGCGAAGAACATGGTAATCGTGTTACTGATTATTTGTGCATGATTGTTCCTGCCTGGTTTCTTGAGAAAACTAGTGTGTGTTATTTGCTGAGCATTTTCTCTTCATCGAATATAAAATCCACAGGTGAGACATCAATTCCCAACCACAGCTCCATGCATCATCTTGTGGAACGTAAGACCAGCTGGTAACTACTTTATGTTTGAAGTTGATTCACAAGACTGGAGGTACGTCAAAATCAATTGTGATTTTAACCGGCATCTTTCAGATAATTTGGAACATGGCTCTGCTTAATGTTAGTTTGTCAATTCGATTATCAATTTGTGCAGAAGGGTTAAATAAAATTAGAAAGGAAGGCATAAATTATACAGTGAAAAATGTAATGACAAATAAGGTACCCAGCAAGTTTGAATACAACAAAACATTGCACACCAATAGGTAAGAAGTTTATTTTGTGCATGTTTGGAGATCCCAACATGCGATCAATAGACTCTTGATAGAAATATTAAAACTATGGGCTTGAATTAGAATTTGGCAGAAAGGTACTCTTTTACAAACATGATGGATAGCCTGTCGGAATATTACAAGTGCTTAAGGATATAGCACACTTTGAAAAAGGTGTGCTGGCTTGCCGTCATATTAGTGATGGAGCACTCATCCACCAAATTCTAAATCAGGCCCTATATTTTGTAAGAGAGCATTCAATTGATAAACTCAATAAACAAAGTAAAATATAGATAACAATATAATATAAATGACAGACATGTAAGAAAACTGAAGGATAACCGTTTTCCTATTTTGTATACAAATACTGATAAACATATTAATCATAAATTAACAGGTTGTACAAATTACATAAAGTTGTCCAAATAACAAATGTTTTCTTTTTGTGTTACCTTCTTAAAAAAATTGGTCTTTCGTACCTAACAGTTGAAGTAAAATATTTGTAAGATGCCAATTAAACTATTATTGCCGAAAGACACAGTGTAAAGGTTTACACCATAGCTCATTTCATTTTAATGTTTATAATCTGGGCACTATTCATTATAATTACTACTTACGTGACTGACCTTAGTCAGTTTTAAAGATCCATCCGGAATTTTAAGCAATCTGCTGTAAATATAGTGCACAGCTGCCATGGGAGTGAATTTGAGTTAATCTATAATATGTAATGCAGTCAATGTGTCAGCTCATTACAAAGGAATGAATCAAAGAAACTGACTTGCTGGCCGTCATTTTGTAATGGTAAGACATATTTAAATTAGATTAATTTCCACTTCCTTATAATGGTGTTGTAGTGAAAGAACATTTCTATTGCAAATAGGTAAATATTATCAGTTGATTTGAATTGACGTAAAAAGACTATGTGGTAGTGTTTACTGTACTGGATGGTAATCGAAGAACAAACCCACGTTTTACAAGGATTTTTACGCCAAAGGCAGAGGGGAGTGACCTCTGCAGTTGCTTCTATCAAACTGATGTGACAAGGACACAGATATTGCTCAATAAAAGCAAGTATTCAAAAGTAATTATCCTCACTATTTTCCTCCACTTTAAATATTTATGAAATAAAAATATTTGTGCATACGATTGTGGTACCAATCGATACTTTAGCTCATAGAAGTTGTTTTATTCTTGCCTTTTATTCTTGGAAACGCTCCAAGGCGCATTTTTCATCTTGCCCTTATGATATGTTTCGCTTTGCTTGTTATACATCTTAGTGCAACCTTTGAAGATCTTCTGTGGAGTAAGTAAACCATGTTGTTTTTTTTATCCTAGATCCCCCTTTATAATTTACTGATTTAAGCATTTGACTCCAATGCATTTTAATTTGGTGAATTATAATAGTGGACAGAGTTTTGCAGTTTCAACGATCATAGCTAACCCAACTTTGAGTAAAACAATATCTGCCACTGTACTTCAGACATATCACTTTACTTGTTTTAAAATGCTTAGTTGCGCTTCATTAAGAGATTCCTTAGGCACTTTCATAACTCATTAATGTCAGCTGGATATGCTCTTTTCTAAGATTAATTTAACTCAGGATGTGCTAGTTTTATAAAATATTTCAGAAGTCATCTGTTCAATTGAAAGAGAAATATTTGCTTGCTAGTGTTATGAGACACTTAGTCCATTTTCTGAGAAACTGTCAAGTAAGTGATCAGATCATTTTAACTAGTTTATTTTCCCTTGGTGAATTTAAACAATTTGAATACTGGATGCAGTGAATTTTCTCTTTTGACGCATTATTATTTCGGAATTATGATCATGAATTGATATATGCCATGTTTCTTAAACAAAAATTCTTAAATCTGTCAAACAAACATCTGTAGCAATAGTGAAGTATTATTGATCACAATTAGACTCATTACTCAGCTCAGTGGGAATTTCCTTCACAAATAAGCAAGTTATTACTCTATCAATGTAAGGGGTATCAGGGGACAAAACAGACAAATTATATTTATTACGAAAAAAGAGAAACAGATGAAGAATCGCATGCAGTTTAAGAAATATATATTTTAAACAAAGCTGTACCTGATGAAGCAGGCAGTGGGTGAGAATGTTGGAGAGCACACTTAGGGCAACATTTACAGTTTAGAAGAAAAAATTATTCCTCCAGTTTCTGAATAAAACCTGTTAAATATCCTCCACCATATGGATATTGTGGAGAAAATTAAGCCGGTGGATGTGAATCCGTATCTATATTTTCCTCTAGGAATTAGAGGATTTTCAATTCCCTCCAAATTCCAAAGTACACTGTTAGCAACCACTTCACAGGTAGAAAATTGTAAGTGAAGAATTAGTGTGTGTGGGAGGGGCAGGATTAAGAACACTAGAGCCCAGTGGTCAATTTGTAAGAATATAAGTGCCGGGGACCTCGTCAGGAGGCAACTTCGACCAGCCGATTTCTCCTCCTGGCACTACCTAACACAGAAACAACTACTAACAATTAATCCCTTCAAGTGAGAAGAGGATGTGGTGTAATGGTCAGAGATGCCGACTTCGGAGCTGGGAAACCAGGTTCGATTCTTGGCGTCGGCTCAACATCCTGTGATTCTGGGTGAATCAATTAATCTCCCTGTGCCTACCAAGATGAATGTGTCCCTAACTGGTGCCCAAGCACTGGTGTTGATGATTAAGTGCCGGTGCTGAGCACCGGACACCACTGGCTCAAATGATCACTGCTAGAGCCTGACCTCAAGCTACTGACACAGTTTAGAAGGTAGAGCGGCTCCTATGCACCCTTAGCTTCTTCAAAGGGATTGCTAACATAAGTGAAAAGTTTTGATAATTGAAATGGTGATTTGCAGAGAACATTATGTGGGATTTTGTATATAGCTTGTAACAATCTAAACAGATCATTACAGAACACAGAGGAAGATAGTTGTCATTGAAAGTATGTTGAAGAAGTAAGCAAGAGGTTCTTAGGGAGAAGCATGCAGCAATTCATATTTTCTAGAGCTATGGGCACACTCACATAACTGTGTAGTTTGCGGTAGAAGTGTATCTTTCAGCGAAGTCCAGCAATGCCAAATTCGTCATGAAATTTTGGAGAACGTTTGAAATAACATGTCTGGAAAATGAGTTTGTCTTCTGCTATAGAAAGCCAACAAAGACATTTTGGGGAGGCAATATGTGAGAGGCAAACCACCCCAAGAGTATCCAGGAAAGAAGATAGGCAAAGCAATCTCATATTTGGTCAACATAGCCATTTAAATCCCAATGTCTCATTCCCTGAACTCACCCATTGCCAGTCTGCTCCATTGAAGTCATCTGATGGACTGAGCTGAAATTCAAAGGAGAAAGAAGGATTAGAGACACTCACCCCAACTCTCAATTTCCTAATGGTCGCATAAATCGTGTCCCAAACCCATTCCAGTCTGTGAGACATATGCATTTAAGATCAATTAAACACTCCCTTATAAACATCCATAATCCTCCCCCAAATTATGGCACTAGACATTGTTTTGTTACCAGAAAAGGCTGCACAAACTTTCCTCTCCGCACCCTGCTCCATCACTGATTACTGTGTTCAAGAGCCAATGTTCTTTTAGCCTTTTTTTCCAATGGAGAGTGCTATGTTTTTCTCAAGTCTCAAGTGTGGAGGCATAACGTCTCCAGCAAATTATAATGTAGGCCATGTTATCTATTCCTTTTCAATAAGGAACGTCAGGAAGGTGCTGTGAATGGTCTGTAAAAAGTGAAAAGTCTTCCGTCTTACATATATTCCATCATTCCAGAAACCCCAATGCTCTATAATCCCTTTAGCTGACTAGAACTGAAGACACTCTTAAATGAAGACAAAACAGAATATAAGAACAGATGTACAGCGTCATTTTGCTAGCACAAACTCTGTGATTTGCAAAATCACTGAGTTTGCGACCAGAAAGTGTATTTTTTTCTGTATATTTACCCCATTTTGTGAGTGGGAAAAACCCTTCTGACTTGCAAAAAAAGTTTTTACAATCCATTCTGAATCACAATTGGGAAGGGGTGTGAAAGGGGCACTCCTATCCACTCCTACCCAATTTGGAGTCGGAATGGTATGTAACAATGAATTGAGATCACAGTAGTGGTGCAAACCATTAAGCAGGCATTGACACCTCAAAATAGTAGTAACTGAATCATGCCAGGCAAACATGGGGAGCGTGTGGGGAGAACAGACAGTGCCTGTTCCTCCCTGTGTATTTAAAAATGGAAACTTAAAAAAATATATATGTTTTCCTTTAGGGAACTTGGGCTACATTAAAAAACAAATTCCTGTTTGGGAATGCAAACACAGTGATTGTGGTCTGCTGTCCTCTGCAGGCCACCATCTCTGTGTCTGTATTCAAAGAGTGTAATAATTAGATCTCTGCCGAATTAATATTCAGGAGGCAGATTATTCTGCGACCTCCTGCAACTGGATGTAATGTGATGCAACCTATTAGTCCACGGGCCACATTATAAAATCAAAGACAAGTCAAAAAAATGTGCACCCACTTTTTGTGACTCTTAATACATCTGCCCCATAATGTTTTAGATCTTTTCCGTGAAAATATGTTTCCAATCTTGCAAATATCTTACATTTATTTTACAAAGGAACTGTTGAATATTTGGCAAAACCGCCTGTATACTCTTCAAGTTTGAAATCAGTCTTTACATAGAACCTTTAGAAGGAAGCACAAAATGAAATCATAACCTTTTTGAAAAGGGTCACATTTCTTAATGTTTTTTTAATTATGCAACATAGTTTTTGAGTCTGGAAGTCACCTTTTCTCAAATAAGATCAAGGGTGACATATTTCCTTCGACTATTTTACTATGCATATAACAAAGAACATTATAACACGAGATTCAATAGAGCTATTATACCTTAATATGCCTACTATGTCGAAGCTCATCGAATATTCCAAAATGATCTACAGTCATCTGACTTTATATGCCTCTTTTCAAGGTAGCCACTGACTATGCAGATGAGCTCATTTTCGACATTACATTGAAAAACAATTTCGGCATGATTACGATTGCGATTGGTCGGATCGCTGCACTGTTGCAGTGGCCAGGAGACCGCCCGACCAGCAGACAGCATTTGACCGCTGCTGTCGGTCAGAAAGGGCTCCATATCATGGCGGCTTGTGCTGTGCCAACCGAAAAGCACTGTAGCACAAGCAGCTGTGGTAGGGAGCCATTATGGAGGAAAGGGGGCTATTTTATTCAAAGATCACAGGGTCATTGAAATCATCTAGGGATCTTTTTAAAAAAATCAACTCTCTTTTCCCCCCCATGTGGCAGTCTCCTCAGAATTTCTGTGATAAAATATTGGACTTTTTTCAATCTAAAATCACATACATTTACTCCTTGTTGGAAGCTTCTAACTCCACAGGGGGGCCATCTGTTCATACCTCCTCTTATTTAACACCTTCGCTGCGGCGGCTATTCCGCCGCAGCGCTAGCGGTCGCGGGGGGCACGCGGCTCACCTGCGCGGGTGACAGAACCGTTCCGTCACGGCTCGCGGGTGAGCTGTGCTTGTGACGGAACGGTTCCGTCAGTAGCGTCGAACGGGTTAAGTGAAGCTTTGCCTTTGGATGATTCTCCTAGGCTCCTCACTTTTCCCAGTTTGCAACCTGAGGGACTGACCATATTTTAGAACTCGTCAAATCGAGCTCACTGTTGGACCCCTGCACCCCTGCACCCCTGCACCCTCAAGGTGCTAAAAATCACCTGTAAGGTTATTGTTCCTCACCTTACGGCTGTCATCAGTTTCCAATCGGATCACTGAAATATTATCGACGGATACATTATCGACTTACCAAAATATCGTTGACAAATTATCGACGACAAAAATATCGACTTACTATACTTATTACACAAACTACAAAAATATTGAGTACAAAATATCGAGTAGTAACTATATCGAGTACATAAATATCGCTTAAAAAAATATTGACTACAATTATATCGTTGGACATGAAATTAGCCTTAACACTACAAAAATATCGACTACAAAAATATAGACTACCACAATATCGTTAAAAAAAAAATATCGAGTTCATATTTGCACACTTTTCTTTCTAAAATACCATCTTTATCATCAATAAAAGTCATTTCTCACTAAAAAAAACGTTTCACATATCATACCGGTTTCTTACATAAAATTACTATTAATCCACATTTGCTATACATTCTATTACATGCATTTTATCTTTTTCTATTAATCTTTGCATTTAACTAACATTTTCATTACTTATTTTCACATATAAATATATTTCATTTAAACACGAACCTGCTTTAATGCGGGAATAACCACATACCACCATTCTCACATCAACAAACACTCCAATTAACTTAAAAAAATTCAAACTAGCCTATACTATGCTTCCTTACATCCTACAACCAATCAAATCAAAGCACACATAACACATATACTATAAAAGGGCTACATGCATTCTACCATTTGTTGCTGCTACCTCTCTGGAAAGTAGATGCCAACACTTTGAAGATTTTGTTGCAGAATAAACATCTTTAAAGATCCAGCTTACTAGCTAATTAATCAAGTAAGTAACACAACATTTTTGTAGAAAAATAAATTACAAGTGCACTATTTTCCTTACATCTCCTAAGTCTTACACTAATTTTATTTTCATGTCTTCCTACTTTTCTGATAGAAACTACTCCAACACAAATCCTATTACATGGTCATATTTCTTCATGTGCAAATTCAGATAGTAAGTATATAATAATTTTCTGTTACACACCAACTGCTTTTTTTAAACACTAATTTACAAGAGTATTTATTTTTCATTACCATTATATTTACAGATATACTGAAATTGTGCTATTTCTACAGCAAAAACGATAAAACTACCCTAATTACACATGTAAGTATAGATGTGTTTGTTATAAAACGGCCAATTTCATTAATGCACATTTTTAAACAACATATCTTGCTTTTTACATCTTCCCTATAGATCATTTGAAAGATCCAAGATCAACTATAGCAAAACACAAGAATACCCTTCAGAAAAATGTAAGTGTAATTGTTATTAGCTACAATGTGGGCACAAAAAACGCTAACTATATTCTTAACACCATGTTATTTATTTTGAATTGCCTCTACAGATATTCAGAAAACATCATACATCTATTCTACATCTCATATGAAAACATCCTACACAAAATATACCAATATAGAAGAATAGCCTTGTATAAAATGTAAGTATATTTATCATTTCTCTAAAACTGCCGAAAATAACACAGACTATGTTCTTAACAACATCTTATCTATTTTATATTTCCTCTACAGATATTCTGAATACATCATACAGCTATTCTACCTACAACAAAGAAAACGACATATTTAGAAGTTAGTATACGTTTAAATCTGTTACATTTCCAAACAGTTCAGTATTAAAATTATAATATTTTGCTTTTATTTCTTCTATCTACTCTACAGATCATACCTGTACTAAATTGATGAACTCCAGCAATTACTACTATTCTACTATTTAAACAAGTAAGTATATGTAATGTTTACATCAAATGCACTAGTAAACAAAAATGACAACTGCTTTTGAGTAGGAAATACGTTTGTTATATAGAAACATTAATGTTGTTTTTCAATATTTTCATACCAACAGCAAATAAAGACATACATACAAGAACATCATTGAAAAGACATTTCTGCTTCTGTGACTACTACTTTGATTAACTATAAATGCATCACTAATGATGTTAGCACCACATAAGTAAAAAAATGTGTACTGATTTTGTTTCTTTCTACTCTTTCCTAGAACAAGTAAATCAAAATGACTGAAGGTGCAGAATTTGTCATGTCTCAGAAAAACAAATTACTATTATGCTACATGGGTTATGTGTATAATCAGGAGAGACAAAGTGGCAGAAAGGTTTTTTGGAAGTGTACAAAATATTACTCCAACAAATGTTATGGGAGGGCCACTACCGAGGAAAGTAATGTGCTATTTACTAGAAAACATAATCATCCCCCAAATGTCACCGAAATTGAAATTAGAGATGCCTTAGAGAGTATTAAAAGTGCTAGCACACAAAGTGACAAACCCACCACACAAATACTTAAAGAAGAACTGGTAAAAATCCCTGCCCATGCTTCAGGGCAACTACCCTCTATTGACTCCCTGAAGCGCACAATTGCACGCACCAAACGACTCACTAGCACAACCCAACCCAACCCAACTTGTTTTGAAGAAATTATTATTTCACCCGAAATGGCCATCACACACAATAAAGATAAATTTATTCTTTTTGATAATGAAAGCAGTACAAACCGAATAATTATGTTTGCAACTGCAAGTAATTTACGAAAAATCCAACAGTGTCCCCAATGGATGATGGATGGAACCTTTAAACCCTGCCCAAAACCTTTTTACCAACTGTATTCCATCCACGGTTTATACCATCATTCTAACATACCTTTCATTTACTGTTTGCTACCCAACAAACAGCAAACAACCTACACCGAAATTTTAAATGTTCTCAAAACGGAAATCAATAATTATTTTCCCGAAAAAATCATTATTGATTTCGAATTAGCTATGATAAATAGCATTTTGAGAACATTTCCCCACACAGCAATCCAGGGTTGCTATTATCATTTTAATCAGAGTATATGGAGGCATCTCCAAAAATCTACTTTAAGTGTACTATACTCTACAGATAGCACCTTTGCCTATCAAGTTAAAAAGTTAATAGCCCTGGCCTACGTCCCTGTTACAGATGTTGCTGAACATTACAATTTATTAATTGACAGCGCATACTATAAGAGGAATGAGGATAAGTTAACACCATTGCTAGACTATTTTGAAGACACTTGGGTGGGAAGGTTGCACAGATCAGGACATCGACGCCAGCCCAAATTCCAAATCCCTTGGTGGAATGTCTATCTCAGTACTTTAAACCAAGAGGCTAAAACCAACAACAGTGTTGAAGGGTGGCATAATGCTTTCCAAGCAACTACAAACAGAGGCAAACCCACATTCCACAACCTTCTTGAAGCTTTGAAAAAAGAACAAAGCTATCAGGAACTAAGAATGGAACAATCAGTGTCACAAATAGGGCCCAAACTCACTAAACAAACCCAACAAATGTTCCGACTACTTCAAAGTCAAGTCACATTATACCCTACAACTAGAGGTTTAGAATACCTGGCAATAATAGCAAAAAGTCTACTTTAAAAATATCAAATAAATGTACGAATGTCTTCTTACAATACTAATAAAATTCACATGTCATAAACATAAATATAATAAATTATAAATAAAACATATTTGTTTGACAAACTTAGAAAATTTATGTAAATAAATTCGTAACAAATATGCAATGTTTATAATTTTTTATAACATACACATAACATTAGAAATCGACATTTCCCACCCAATCAAAATAGTAAAATAAATACTTACAATTTTTGAACTTGAGAGACGCAATGAAGGAAAAATCAATCCATACAATCCAATCCAATATCTTACTATTCCAATGTGGGAAACCCTCAAAAACCCGAAAATAAATTGTAAAACGTAAAAAAACGCTCCAGGAAATCCCGAAAACAGTAGTGTGTACACGTTAGGATTTAAAGTTATATACACACTATTTTAAAAAAACGGTTACGCATATCAATGTATCAATCCGATTCGAAACCCTCCAAAAAACCCGAAAAAGGTTTAAAAAGTGAAAAAACCGCTCCTGGCAAACACGAAAAATAGGAGATAAAAGTCAAAATGTAAGCATAATAACTTAAACATTAGTTTCTCCATTAAAAAACACGCTTCCTTCCATGTAGTTTTCGTGCGAGGAACCGAAACCTGTAAAATAACATATATAACGAAAGCCACCCACAAATACCCCCTTCACATTTGCAAATATACTAACAATTAACATTAACCATGTAAGAAGACATTTCCGAACACTTAAAATTAGACTTGAAGGAAAAAAAGCACGACACATCTATAACGGAAACTTTTCACCCAAACGCAAATTAAACTATTAATACATACACCAAAAAACACTACAGAGTTTGATTATACCCTCAAACATGACCACTTACTTATAATTTGTAGTTAAAAATAACCTTACCTCTCTCCACGCGAAGCAACTCCCAACCGCGAACTTCTCCAGTCCTGAATGGAGAGCAATAACCTTACGCGGTAAAAAAGTAGTCCCCTTAACCCATTTGTGTAAAAGGATAATAGAATAAACAATGTTAAATGTAAAATATATAATACATACACATGTATAATGTAACAAATTAATACACTATACTCATGACAATTTTCCTTTATTAAAAAAAAATATATATTTAATATAAATTAATATATAATATGTATTATATATTAATAATATTAAATAATTATATAAAACTTTGAATAAAAGATGTAAATATTTAGTTAATCAGTATATTTATATGAATAAATTTGTGTATAATTTTACTAAAACATTAAAAATGTTTATGTGAATAATTAATAATGATAAATAATATAACTTATTTATTGTTATTAATATAACAAGTAGAACCATTTAGTATATAAAGAATGGCCTTAAAAAAGTCTTTATTTTATCTGTGAATGTATATATTTTTGTTAATAATAAAATAATGTTTATGTTTATTAATTAATAATAATAATAATAATAATTAATAAAAAAAATATTATTTTTATTAATTAGTAAAAAAAGTTATATAATTATTTCTAAGTGTAACAAAATTATATAATTGCTTTAGTAATATTTGATAAATACCAGATATTATAATTAAACATATTGTTTCCCTATACAATTATAAACTTTACAACCAAATCGATTTATATGTTTTATGTAAAAACAACATTGTGTGAAATATACACCAAGAAAATTTTTTTTTGTATTTGAATTGATCCTAAAAATGTAATATTACTCATGTTACTTGTTAAAAAGAAATATGTATTATATATTTTATTATATTAATATTTAATATTAACATTATTAAATATTAATATAAGAAATATATAAAAAATCATTGTTTAATATATTTCTATATAAATAGTTTAAATTGTAAGTGACTGATGTGAATATGTAAAATTTTCTGAAAAAATCTAGTAATCCAAATTATGTTTTACATTGACCACATGTATATAAATGTAAAGATGTTATTGTGTGAATAATAAAAGTTTCAAAAAATATGATGTTATATTTGTTTGTGATTTTATTGTAGTACACAATAAAAAAATGAAAAATTATTTAATAAAGTTATTAGAAAACATCTATGTTGCATTAATTATTATTTGTAAATTACAGTAATGAACAAATGTATACAAATGTGCTGCACACTGACCAATTGTATATATATTGTTACTACTCCAGTCAATCTCAAATCATAGAAGCTGCAGGACACTAACAAAAATTATTGTACTATTCCTACTACACTCAAGGTAATAGCATAAAATGTGGTGGAGACTAACCAATGTATTTTTATTAATGCAACTCCAGTGTTGGTAATATTACTGATGGTGCTGTACACCAACCAATTAATAATTAGAATTCCAACTCCACTCTAGCTACTGTCTGAAAACATGCTAATACATAAATAGTTTTGATCTAAATAAAGGGTACTAATGTAAAGTTATAATAATAGCTATTTTTGTGTAATAAATTTAATGTATCACTGTTAACTTAAACTATCAGCACTCTAAAATACCCAAAACTGTCCCAAAACACTCAAAAGACCCCTTCACCCTAAAGGCCAAAACTGACCCAGAACCCTACTAATACCCCTTTATCAACAGACTGAAAACTGACCCTGAACCCTACAAATACCCCTACACCCACAAACTGAAAACTGACCCTGAACCCTACAAATACCCCTTTACCCACAAACTGAAAACTGACCCTGAACCCTACAAATACCCCTACACCCACAAACTGAAAACTGACCCCGAACCCTACAAATACTCCTTTCCCAACAAACTGAAAACTGACCCTGAACCCTACAAATACCCCTTTACCCACAAACTGAAAACTGACCCTGAACCCAACAAATACCCCTTTACCCACAAACTGAAAACTGACCCTGAACCCTACAAATACCCCTTTACCCACAAACTGAAAACTGACCCTGAACCCTACAAATACTCCTTTCCCAACAAACTGAAAACTGACCCTGAACCCTACAAATACCCCTTTACCCACAAACTGAAAACTGACCCTGAACCCTACAAATACCCCTACACCCACAAACTGAAAACTGACCCTGAACCCTACAAATACTCCTTTCCCAACAAACTGAAAACTGACCCTGAACCCTACAAATACCCCTTTACCCACAAACTGAAAACTGACCCTGAACCCAACAAATACCCCTTTACCCACAAACTGAAAACTGACCCTGAACCCTACAAATACCCCTTTACCCACAAACTGAAAACTGACCCTGAACCCTACAAATACTCCTTTCCCAACAAACTGAAAACTGACCCTGAACCCTACAAATACCCCTTTACCCACAAACTGAAAACTGACCCTGAACCCTACAAATACCCCTACACCCACAAACTGAAAACTGACCCTGAACCCTACAAATACTCCTTTCCCAACAAACTGAAAACTGACCCTGAACCCTACAAATACCCCTTTACCCACAAACTGAAAACTGACCCTGAACCCTACAAATACCCCTACACCCACAAACTGAAAACTGACCCTGAACCCTACAAATACCCCTACACCCACAAACTGAAAACTGACCCTGAACCCTACAAATACTCCTTTCCCAACAAACTGAAAACTGACCCTGAACCCTACAAATACCCCTTTACCCACAAACTGAAAACTGACCCTGAACCCAACAAATACCCCTTTACCCACAAACAGAAAACTGACCCTGAACACTACAAATACCCCTTTACCCACAAACTGAAAACTGACCCTGAACCCTACAAATACCCCTTTACCCACAAACTAAAAACTGACCCTGAACTCTACAAATAGCCCTTTACACAAGAACTGAAAACTGACCCTCAAACTCAAAAATACACATTTACCCACAAACGTAAAAATTTCCCAAATCCCACTAAATACACTTTTACTCACAACTAGAAAAAAGACCCAAAACCCTAATAAATTAACCTATAACAAAAACTATGAAACTAAGCCAGAACACTATAAATAATAATGAACACAACATTAAACATATATATATGAAAAATACATATTTATTGTAAAAAAATATTATAAAATATAGTTTCACATTACCTATAATACTAATAATTTAGATTAATTAATATTGTTTAATTCCAATTAATTAATTAACTACAACATAAATTAACACATTACATTTAAATGTATACAATTAATGTAATTAAGTCATTATTATCAATTAATTACCAATTAATTTATTTAAATGATATGCAATATATTAATTACATCATTAACTATTTATAATTAATGTGTTAGCAATTAATAAATGTCAATAATATACTAATTCTTAATACAAAAAATCACTAATTATTATTAATTTATAACCAATATATCAATTAAAATCATATACACAATAATTATTAAAAAAAATATTAATAATCAATTAATCAATTAATCAATTAACTTATATGCTAATTAATCAATTAAACAATTAACTAATTAATAATAATTAATTACCAATTAAAATCTAATTAAAACAATTACCAAACATATATTAACCGATTAATTATTATTAAATTACTTCCCACCCTATTCCCCTATAAACCCACAACCCGCTCCTAAACATTAGGTACTATTTATTAATATATTATATATATAATATTTTATTAAATCAATATTTTCTAACATTTTTTCGATATTTTTTACTTTCACTATATTTCGATATTTTGTCTAGTCGATATTTTTGAGTCGATATTTTTGTATTCGATATTTTTAGGTCATTTTTGCAGTCGATATTTTGTTCAACGATATTCCTATAGTCGATATTTTGGTATTGTCGATATTTTTCCGTCGATATTTTGTCCATTCGATATTATGTAGTCGATATTATGTCCAGGTACCTTTCCAATCATGTGGAAGATGGCAGTAGTGAAGCCACTTTTAAAAAAGCCCTCTTTGGACCCGGGAGAATTGAAAAACTATGGACCGATCTCCCTACTGCCGGTTTCAGCTAAGATTCTGTACTCCTATCTTAACTCCCACCTCAGTATTTACCTAAAGGATCACTTACTACTTGATGTCTCTCGACACAGATTCAGAAGCAACCACAGTACGGAAACAGCACTACCCATTGTTTCTAATAACATTCGTACTAAAGTAGATGCTGGGCATACCACTCTGGTCGTTCTACTTGACCTTACCGCTGCCTTTGATACCTATATCCTGTGAAGATGGTTGAACGACTCAAGGAGATAGGGATCAGGGGCCCGGCTTTCAGGCTTCTTACCTCTTTTCTTAGTAAAAGGACTCAGACTGTTAAATTTGGCCAATTCTATTTGGCCTCTAAATCTTTGTCATGTGGTGTTCCTCAGGGCTCCTACCTGAGTTCAACACTTTTTAACATCTATGTTGCTCCACTGGCGAATGTTTTTAGATTCTTTGGGTTGGAGGTGTTGTCCTATGCGCCTTTGGGTTGGAGGTGTTGTCCTATGCGGACGACACCCAAATAATGGTTTCTATTACCCATAACATCAGGGACTCTGCCCTCAATTTCAGGAATTGTATGCAGACCATCTCCTCCTGGATGGTGAAAAACTTTATGAAATTAAACAGCGACAAGACTGAGGTCCTGATCTTCGGAAGTAAATTGGAGATCTGGTCTGCTGACTGTTGGCCAGATAGTCTTGGTGTTTTTCCCTGTCTGGTTCTACACAAAAAAGGTCATTGTTGATAATTCACTTTCTCTGGATCTCCAGGTCAGAAGGACTGTATCCATCTGTTTTGGGATCATTAGGACTGTTGGAAAAATTGCTCATTTTCTTTCTTTTGAAGTGCGCAAGCAGGCTATTGTTGTATTGGTAATGTCCAGACTGGACTATTGCAATGCCCTCTACTTGGGCATTAACAAGGGTCTAGTGCAACGCTTGCAGATGTTGCAGAATGCTACGGCCAGGCTAGTGATGAATCTCCCGAAATTCCATTCAGTCACAGCCTCCATTAGGTCACTGCATTGGTTGCCTCTGGACCAAAGGATCCTGTTAAAAACTCCCTGCCTGACTCATGATGCCTGTTATGGCTCAGGCCCAGAGGGAATCACGGCGATGTTCCAGCGGTATGTTCCCAGTACACCACTTCGCTCCTCAGATTAAAACCTGTTAATACTTCCTAAGTTTAAAAAGTCCAGGTGGGTAGCGATAGCCTTTCCCTAGGCTGCGGCCAGGCTGTGGAACTCCCTCCCAGAAGAGCTTTCTAGTCAGGGGTCTCATTCTCTCTTCCATAAAACCTTAAAAACCTAGCTCTTTCTTCAAATTTTAGTATAAGTATGCTGCTTGGTCCGCATACCCCCTTCAGTCTGTAAAAGCGCCTTGACGCCCTTGGGCGTAGTTCGCGTTCTACAAATCCAATACATACGTACTTCTGCGTGTCCATGGAACGTGTGCCATGCACCTTGTCGTGAATGCCACGAGGTGCATGGAGGTGAGTGGGGGCACTACATTTGCCACCAGGGCCACTTCACAGTGGCCCATGACAGATGGGGCCCCCATATACGTTTCCCACTGCCTTTTAATGGAGGTCTTCCTGCCATGAAAAGGCTGTCGGAAAGAAATATTGTAATCCTGACAGCAGTGCCTGCCTCCGCACTGCTGTAATTCGGGGATACGACTCCTACCACCACCTCGTCGGGATCTCTGATCCTGGTGGAGGTAGTGGTCTTCCCTCCAACAGCTGTAGATTCGACCGCCAGCATTGTAATCCAGTGGTTGGACCCTCGGTCTGTTTGTGGTGGTCCCAACACCATGGTAATCAGGCCCATTGAGAGGGTATTCTGAAAATCTGGCAAGTTCACCCTCAGGCTGCCCTCTCACCTCACATCTTCATGGCCTTATCAACTCTCCTCCTCCCTTGGCCCACCCATTCTATCGATGGACACACGTGCTATAAACTGTAAATCCCAAATACATGTGAAGTTATGAGTGGGCTTCATCCTCTTAAAAAACTGCTCGGTATTTTCAATTATTTGTTCCGAAGTGGTATGTGTAAGGCAAGTATTTTTTGCGGAAAAAGAGAATATGTTTTTTTATCAGCAAAGTGCTAGATGTTAGTAACTCCAACAAGGAGCGTTCCCTAAAAGACTTGTTTGTCACTGTGATTACAGTGCCCGCTTGTTCAGCAGTGTCCTCACAGCGAGGCAGGCCGGACACATCTGTTGAGGAAGCGAAGCTACGGATAAGCTCACTCGTGTGTTCCACAGAAAGAGGCTTCTGTGCGCTGAAAGAGGTAAGTGGGGTCGAGAAACTACCAAGGACAGGAATAAAAGAGACAGAAGTCTGTTTTATATGTCTTTGCAATTTTTTGGGGGAAAAACTTCCTGATAACATTTTATTGACCATAATGCGTGTTATTGGCTAGCTTGAAATAAATGTAAGGCATACATTGCTCTCTCATATTCCTTATTCCTGATCCTTTGCTGATCTTCATTGTCCTCATGTTCCAACTGTTCCCCAGAGAAGTGCTTTAACCACTTGCACCCACAGTTTTAGCGCTATATTTGAGAAATTAAAGCCTGTGTCTGGGTCTCACCAAATTACAATTTGCTATGAAGAGTTCCTCTCTGCACGGGTATATCGGAGCTAAAAACAATGGAATGAAATGCCACCAGAGCAATGACCAGCGGTTCGGGTTTATTCAAGCACTGATTTTCATCACTTTATGCTTATCAATTTAGAAATAGCATCAGTCTTATTCTATTAAAACTTGTTATCTTTTCATGCATTAAAACAGACTGTTATGCCTATCATCGTTTTTTAAATAGACTAACAAATATATTATGAATGAGCATCAACAATGTAACAAGTACATTTGGATAAAAAATGTGCAATTTATAAGACCAACATTTATTTTGGTAAGTGATAAAAATGGTGTTACAATTCACACCTGAATAAATGTTGGTCAAAGGTACATTTGGACAAAAACTTTTTGATGAGGACATCTCTTCACTCACAACCACGTGGATTTTGGGACTACTTCATTCCCACAACCTCCCGGAATACAGATTTACTCCTGCAGTTGACAAGAGTTAATCTTCAATTTTATCCAGGTTATGAATGTGCATTGGAAAAGTATGTGATCAACAAATGTTCAAGGCTTTTCTGCCATGGAATGCCCACATTCTGACCATGAGTGCACATTTACTATGCTGATGTAATAACGTGGGATTTGATTTATAAAGGCAAATTGTCGTTTTGCATATATCAAAAGTGGATTTTCACTCATAAATGAAGACATGTGTGCACCTAAGTTGAATTTATATAGTCAAATGGCTTTGTGAATTTAACCCTACAAGTGAATTGTAGTGTGGTAGTGAGGTAGTGTGGCTCACTGGTTAGAGGCGGCAGACCCGAGAGCAGAGGACGGCCCAGGACCAGGGTTCGATTCCCGGCGCGGCAGGTTTCTGGACCAGGGTCAGCGGACTCGATAATTCTCCCGCCTCGGTGCCCACTCTGATCAGCGATCACACTCGGCAACTCAGGGCATTAGCTTGCCTCATCCTCACTAACGGCCCCGCCGGGGATGCCTGGTCTCACCCTGGAGATACCCATTAAGGGACCATCTCTCAGGGAAGCCAGGAAGGGTTTCGCAGCGGTCGAAGCGCCTTGGGACCCCTCCGGGTAAGTAGTGCGCTATATAAATGCCTATACATTTACACAATTTTAATGTTGACATATAAGACGCATAAGCGACTGTAATCCCTTTTAAGATACACAAATTATACGTCAAAATGTTCTTCCATCTAACTCTATGTAATTCATTAATACTAATTAAAAGAGACACACACATCTCGTTACCCATCTTGATGACTGAGCCAACTTATTTGAAAACTTATCAAAGGGAATAGGGAACCGTAAGACATGAGCCATGATAAAACATACACTTTAAAACTGTAAAAAAAGGACCAATGGTTTAATGACATTAGGAGACAAACTCGAATGATGTCTTCATTACATGCACCAATTTGTTTGATGTTGAGTCACTCACTTTATCTCAGCCTGCTTATCTCACAAAATATTTTTATGGCCAAGTCTCCGATAGCTCCATTGTTAAGAATATATGAAAAGTCAATATATACCTCTCCTCATTTAAGTGTTATTAGCTATAGAACTAAATACAATGCATGTGATATACTAACAAGATATAAGCACAAGTTCCTTCACTTTTCACAGCTATTTATTTTAAAGCATCATTGCTACATATAACAGTGCAGAGTAATTCTTGTCTGAGGTGTCTGCACTAATGGAGAGAAAGTAGATTAGAAGAAAATTTCTGCAGGTCTGTCACTTTGATACTTAATTTCGGTTCGCAAAGTCTAAAAAGAATCAATTGTTCACTGTATCAAAGGTTACTCGTTGGAACCTAAAAGCCCGGGTCGAAAACCATGGGTAGAGAGACAAATGTTGGGCAAATGTAATGCCTATGTGGCAATATATCAGGAAAGTCACCATAAAACATATGGAAGGGGAGGAGATGTTCCCTAACTGCCTGAGCAGCCAACTTTGAACCTAGGGAACCATGTTCCAGTGCTAGCGTCACATGAACATTATGTGATTCTGGGCAAATCACTTTTTCTCCCCGTGCCTACAAAAATAGAAAACAATTATCTGACCTCATGGAAGTTAATCCGGTGCTCGTGTAAAGTAGTCTGATGCCTTAAGGTCAAGTTTGCACTATATAAAACTGCCCAAAAAAATACATAAAATGAACAGAACTCTGGATATTGTAAGTGAAAGCTACCCATACAAGCCGTGATTGCATGCTTAAATCAGTGCACCATAAAAAACATAATCCTTTCGCTGAGATTTCAATTAATGTATTTCAGAATATTGCAACAGGAGCAAACTTGTCCCACTCTGTGCTGATTGTGGGTCTGCCAACATGGAAGCAGTATCTGCTCCTCGAGGGACGGCTGCGGGGCGGGGAAGGTGCAGAGTGGGGGGTAGTAAACTCCAGGATATGGCCTAAGTGAGATAAGTAAGGAAATAAATAAATAAAATGAATTACATTGCTCGGGCTGCATCGCCATTTGCGATGCAGCACCCAATGTAATTCATTTTAATTATCAAGGGGCATATCAACAAGATTCAGCGTTAATTACCGCTGACCCCGCTTAGCGCGGTTTTTGTTAATGCAGGGATCACTGGAATTTATCGCCATGCTTGGGCTGTATTAACAACGCATAGTGCAATGGTGATATAAATTCCAGCGATAGCGGGGAAATCGCTGTTTTGCAGGGAACATCGCTGGTTTTTCAGCGAAGTTCCCTGCAAAACGGCGATATGCTTGATAATACGAACCTGTGGTTGTGACACAATAATCTATCTCTCATGTTACACATATATTAGGATTTTAGCAGACATTATTTTTTGGCGAAAACTGTGGTATTCGCCAAAAACGAAGTATGCTAAAAGGCTGTGGGCCGCCTTGTAAATATTGCGATGTGCACTTAGCTATATTTTACAAGTCCTCCTGTATGAGGTACGCCCAATGACGCCCACTTAGCATCTCTCTAGAGATGCAGAGCGAGGCATGGGGAAAAGGCTGCTTACATGCACTAATGCATGTTAGCATCACCTTGTAGATAGGGCAATAATATTATCTGCTTTTAAAGCCAAAAAATTTGAGATAAGGCCCTTGTTAATGTGCCCTGAATTTCTTTACTTAACTGCCTTCGGCCGTATGCCGGAGTTTACTACCCCTGACTCTGCCCCATGCCCCATCCCCCCCTGCCTTACCGCCCGCAGCACTCCCTTGAGGAATCTCTACTGGATAGAAGCTCCTGGTTTGACCCTCAAGAGCATTCATTGTGGCTGTGTTTCTCCCATGCATACCTGCAGGTTGATGTTGACACTCCCAGACAGATCCCATATATCACTTATGAGTACTGTCTATAGCTAAAGCAGTGGTCCATATAGAACAGTGGTGAGATACGCATCCTCATTCCTGCACTCAGATCATGTATCATAGCTGTCTGTATACAGTACATGCCTGTGGGGCACTTACCTGTTGCTCTGAGGGGATTAGACTGTTCTCCTAACATGGCGTCATTTAGAATAGGTGGAAACACCTAGGGGCCGATTACGATGGTTACGATGTCGGTTGGGAAGGCTCCTCCCAACAGTTGGAATCTCCTCGACGGCGTTGGAGCCCTTCCGACCAGTTCAGTCGGTTTACATTTCGACTGTCCGATTATGATGTTCGCTGTCTGAATGTAAACCGCGGGGCCATTCCGAATCTTTTCTGAGCGACTTGCAGAGTATTGTTGTCGGTCGGAACTGCAGCATACACCCCTCTTGGACAGCATTTCTGTCCTCAGGATTATGATGTAGATTTCCAACATTCTTTCCGCGTCAGCCTGTCCGACATGGAAAGGCAGTTGGAAAGTGACTTTGGGTACCCCCGGCAGGGTCCCCTTCCCCCCACGGCATACGGTTGATGGCTGAGGGGTACCCAAGGGACCCCCCTTTAAAACCTTGCACTGTGTGGCAGGCATTGTGGGGCACCTGCGACAGAGTGCAGGGTTTTCTGCAAACACCCTATTTCCCCAAAGGAGCCCATGTTATAGCTAGTTGTCGGGCGGAACACGAGCTCCCATAGGGAACAATGGGACCCCGACTGAACAGTGTTTGTTCACATCATTATCCAGCAGTCGGAACCATCAACTGCAAGCCAGTCGGTCCCGATTTCGAGTCGGTGTAGGGCAGAGGCTTTACGCTGGACATCATAATCGGCCCCTAAGTTGCTGATGGCTTAGCTGAAAACTCCATGCCTGTGTCTAGTAGATGAAGCCAGCGTTCCTGCATTCCAGTGTCTGCCCTCCCAGTTGTGATGTTTCCTGTTCATAACCATTGTGTGTGTCAGAGCAGTTGCAAACAGGCAAAAATGTCCCTCAGACACAGAAAGAAAATGTTCCTGCTTGTCAGGGACACTGGTTGATATTCTTTAAAAAACGCATATGTGACCAGGCCGACGTGGCAGGGTGGCCTTTTTGACACGACATATTAGCCATGTCGACTGCAAAATTTTCTCCCAAAAAATCCTGCCAGCCCTGGAGAAATCTCTAAGAATGGCAGGTCGTCCATCGCTAGGTCACCAGAGCCAGGGCCTTTTCCATCCCCAGTGGTTTGTCAGACCATCCGCACAACCCTAAGTGAGTGTTTACTATATATGCCTATATGCGTAAATACCTATGATACCATAATTACCACAAGTTAGTGACTCTTAATAGAATCCTAACTCCGGGCTAATGGCTCCGAATTTCGTAAAGAACGAAACTGAAGAAATCAAAATCATGTTTAAAATTAACGGACAAGTATACAAAAATATTTCTTTTCTTGAACCATGCAGGAAAGAAACTCGTCATCTACACTCTGGTTAAGAACAGTTGTGTCATCGAGAACGGCAATGTAATCACCCGCAGAAAATGGCTCTAGCTGTGTTTTCTGTGAGCCCTGAGGTCCTTCAGTGGTCCCACAAAGCAGCGCGCAGTCTTATCTGCCATCATTGGTAATGTGATATCTAAACTCAGGCAGTGTGTAAAACATGCTGACAGCGCTCCTAGGAAGGAAGGGGCAGATCTTAAGAAAGCTTGAAACACGAAACTGTTTGCATCCTCGAACTCTACGTCTCAGAAGAAATGTCTTCAAAGTCCAATATCTGATGAAGAACTGAGAACTCTGAAGTGCTGTCTGCAGTAGAATGTTAGTTGTGCATTGAAAGTATATTGAGGGATGTGTATGAAAAATGGATGTGTGACTATTCATCAACAAGAATGAAACATTTTCATAAAATTTGAGCTGTTCAGCTCACCCTCCTCATCCTAGAACAGGAATCAGTCTAGTAAACTGAAAGGCCTTCAAAAACTGCCGTCCGTTCCCGTATCTTCGAAATGGTGTTTTCCAAGATACGGGAAAAGACGGTATACTGCCAGTTCCTTTACATCTGGCCGTTTTGATCGGGAAAGTTGGTGGCGTATCAGGGCCACTTCCATTATCCTGCTTTGCTACAGCTGAAAGTTGGGTCTTCTATACAAATGACCATTGATGCACACCCCTGGTATTGTTTTAATCTTCCATACAAATTTGGATCTGGGGATTTAAATGTATTGGTGTATTACATCTTCTGAAGTGACATATCGCTGTTTTCGAAAAGTGGCTCCCTACTGACTTAGATGGAATGAGGAATTGATCTTAATGTGAATTGAGCCATATTGATGACTTTTGCACTGATTTGAATTGAAGTTAACTGAAAACTTCTGAGTGCGGGCTATATAGTATATGGCCAGGAACTTGGCTATAATACCGTTTTGAAATTGGATTCGATTAGTCGCCATCTGATTTGATTGCCCATCGTTTGGAACCTTATGTGCTCCACGCATTATATCATCTGCCCTGACGAAGTTCCTTTAATAGGAACGAAACGCGTTGGCTGTTGTTCCATTTTAAAATACGAAGAAGAATAAAAGAATATTGATAAAGTTTACTTCTGGCTCTTCTGTGACTGCATACCTGGTGCTGCCTCCACGCTTCTTGAAGTTTTTTCTGTGGAATTCCAGTGGGACCCAACCACAGCAGGTCCCGGAGGCCTTATGCACAGAAACTGATATATATGGGACTTTAGGACTGAGGTGCTCAACTTGTAGTCGGCTATGAGTGCTATAGTGTTTTTTCAAGTAAAAGCAGCTTTAATTGGGGAGCAGCAGTCTTTAGTTTGGGTCGGTGGTTGCAGGTGGTAGGCTGAGGCATTCACTGTTGTTGACCTGGACTTTTTTTAATTATCCGGCTTTAGCCCATAATAAGAGAGGAAAAGGTGAAAAAGAAAGAAATAAGAATATATAGGAGGATAGACAAGCATTGGCACAGCCAAAAGCTCTCACCTTTGGGACCTTATAAGTGTTTAGCCATGCAGTAAATTATTCTGTGTGTTATGCCGCTAGGGATTAAAGAGCGATACAATTGCTACATACTAGGTTATGGCAGTGCTGATGTAGGCCATCGCTAATGCATCCTGATTGTAAAAGCAAAAATTGTATTTTCATTAAAAGAGGGTCACTCCCTCAAACACACCCTCTGTCAGACCAAGGCCATTGTTCTGCACCTGTGTAAAATGTACCCTGTTTGTATCCAATTAAGCCAGAACAGCTTTACTGTCATGGTTGTCCTTGCTGCCAATTTCTTTGCAGCAGTGTTTTTTTGGAAATAAATGTATACGGTGACTGTCAGACTCTGATTGTCGTGAATGCCTCTTCTGTCGGCCGCCACACCCCTTTACCCCCAAAGTAGGGGTGCCCGGAGTAAAGTGTGTCCAGTTCCAGCAGTGACTGTCTCTGGTATCACTTCTGAACACGGAGATAAGGATGACGCTCAATACCGTATCAAAATAATACAAGTGAATACGACTAGCAACGGTAGGAGGTGAAGGGAGAACTGGTGTTCCTATAAAATAATTGAGTTGTGAGGATTTTGAATCAGGAATGGCAGAAACCAGTTTATTATTACCAGTATACTGGAGTGGGCCACGTTACTCTATGTCCTATCACTGAATCAAGTCTAAATGTAATCATCAAGTCACTGGTTATGGGTGGCGCATCGAGTGCTTTGTTATAGTTATGGCCTAAGAAACTATATGAATGTGGCAAACGACATGTGAAAGTGATGAGTTTCAACTTATTTATTTTGTATTTAAGATCAGCAGATAATACACTTTAAGAACACTCCCTGTCGGAACAGGGTGCTCCCGTAAAGAAAAACAAATCCATAACAAAAGCCTAAAAGACAAGTAGATCACAACAATTATTCCAAGTACCTTGTAGACCTCGGGATTTAAAAACTAGTAATGATAAATAAACCCTTAAAATTCAGTTCAAGTTAAGGGCAAGTCGAATTGAAATACACACTAGAAAGAGTGCTTGCTGGCCTCTAGCACTTAGCGAAGCCTCATTCAGATGTACATTTCGCCTCAGTTTGGTTTCATGTGTAAAGATTTGCCAACCCATGTAAGAGTTCGAAAACGACCGGCTGAAAACTAACATTTTGAAGATGCAACAGCCAATTGGTCAGTTGGGTTGTGGAAAGTAACAGACAACATTCCTGCCTATCATCTTTTTCACTGTAAGCAAGCATTGCCTAGCTTGAGATAGAATGATGAGCGCACTAACTCGCACCTGCAATCATAAGCACAGCTTGCAACCGTTACAGTTTACTTAATTATTTCATGGGAAATGCTATGTATCTGGAACACAGTAAACAATTGAGATTTACAGTTGTATGTTTTTAATAAAGTGCAACTTCGTCATTTAACACATTTACTGCCGGGGTGTTGTAGCTGTGGACTGTTTTAGCAGTGTCATCTGCCTGTTGCTCGTTCCCCCAAGGAAGGGACCACCACACAGGGAAGATAGATGCTCATAGTCAGCAAAAAAGCAGCTGTTTCGAAGGTTGACTCCCGAATGAATAATCCCTGAACAAAATAAGGTCTAACAACTTTCCAGATACCAAATTACAGCCCTATTATCACACACTTCCTCATCATTATCTATACCTATTGATTTCTCAACCATTGCCATAAATACAGACTTATTACTCCTCAACACAAACAAGTCTTGTAGTCACCCTGGTCGAGTTCCTGCTAGCCACCCACCTCAGACTAACTGCCCCCTTCATTAAATTCTTGATTCGAGCAGCAAAGAAGCTAAATGCTCAATCGGCAGGATCTCCTTATAAATCCTTGATCAAAGAGAAACAGTCTTATTATTCCAGATACCGGCACCAATTTTATATCATGTTGTACATTTTTGTATGCAATAGTTTTATTTACAGTGGGGTCTACCGCAACTCGATATCTGCATTTTCTTCCTAGTGACTTGGTTGTACAAATTTCTTCGGTAAGACATGTAACATGTAGTTCCACCGGAGTTGCACTGATGTGAATTATTGCACCACTTTAACGTTTTTGCATGCAATTGTTTTTAATAACTTTGCATGTACTAATAAAATAAATGCATGAATAAATGTAGTCACCCTCAATCGTCTGTTGAGCCTTCTCATCCTTAACACAATGTTTTTCTAGTTCCTAGTCTCGTTTTGGTTAATGATAGGCAGCAAGGGATAATTAACCCTGCACTAACCAACTATACACTCTGATAATGTAAAGCACAGATTTTCTGTTGTCCACCTCCAAGGTCCACTGCCAATAGACCGTGAAAGATCGCGTCCCACGTAAGGTGCCCGAACACTTCCTATACTTGGAATATAAATCTATTATTGTTCAATTTACCATAGTGAACGTTTTATTGTTGATCTCGAATGTATGAGTGGGACACCCTATTCGTGAATTAACTTCATCAAGTTGAGGTTCCACGGAACTCTTCACCATCTGCCTAGCTATGAGAACATACCATTAATCGCAGTACGTTTTTTTATTGCCCTGAAGAAGCCCTATTCAGGGTGAAACGCGTTGGTTGCCTCAACGCTTCGCTGTCTTGAATCAAGCAACCATTAAAAACTTGACAAACGTCATTGAAGAGTCCGGAGAGATCTTGTTCTTGTTTAGTATTTGTGCTGTTTTACTTCTGTGTTGCCTCTCTGTGCTTTCTTTTTGTCTCTTTTTGGTTAGCAGCTTTTATTCTTTGCTCTCTCCCACATGTGCCAAACAAAGTCTACAGAGAGACCCTCTCCAACATTCTCAGTGATATGACAGACACTCTTCACACTTTGGCAGACCTTCCATCAGAAAAGCTCATTCTAATTAAAAAAACACTTACGTCATTGGCATCACAGTACCAAGGTACAGATCTAAAATACAGGCTAATCAACCTGCCCATGCATGAAGATGGCAGATTACAGAATATTCCAAGACCTACACATAGTTTTCAAAATGAAAACACTGTTGTCTCCTACCACTCCACTAACATTTGACATCCTAATGCCAAATGGATAAACCACAATTCATAAAGACAAATCTAACACGATTAGTGACAGGCTATTTGTTATGTAAAATACTCTTGTAGCTAGCTTACCAGAATCTATCATAACGCCTGTGAACACAATCCTACACTCAAGGACATACCTCGCCAAAGAAACATATAAAGCAGAACACATCACCTCTAATTGGGTAGATTATAACTGACATCACCTGGTAGATCGAATCACCCTTTGTGCACCATGCACAAAACATTGTGTTTTAGCCTACCCTACTAGTTGAAAAACTGCAACACAATAGGAGAAAGAAACACAACAGGAAAATCTTACCTCCAACTGAAAATTCCAAAAAAGAAAAAATCCCAAACTCTTAATCAAACTTTCTCTCTCCTGCTAAGCACGAATATGGAATCCCTTACCTACAGAACTCAGACTCAACTCCAATGTGCCCGACTTCTTGAAATGCTTAAAATCCTGCATTTTCAGACGCACCTAAATACCGAACATTGTTCAAAACGTTGCTTTCTCCTCCGCAGCTCATTTGGTTTGAGATGCGCTACACATATATTCACAGGGGGAAAAAATGAATGCCAAAGTTCAAAGTAGGGTTGCTGTATCCCTGCCAACTATTCCAATCAAAGTTTAAGGCCAATCTTCCTCTTGAATGAAACCTTAAACTGATGGACGTCATTTAGAGTCGCCAGAGTCGCAGCTGCGACCCCTGGCTTGTCTCCTGCGACCCCCAGCACTATCACTGTGATCCCCTGACCTTAGAGGACAGTAGCTAACTTGGAAAGGGATAATTTATTGTTCCAAGTGATGTGGATCATCTTTGTGCCTCCTGCTGCCCCATAGCAAATGGAGAGAGTAAGAAACAAATACAGGGGAGAGGGAGAGAGAGGAGGTAAAGTTAAAAGGCGTTAAGACACCTAAAGGGTAAAGTAATGAAAGGAAAAAGACACTACAAGGGTAAGTGATCAAAAGACAAAACACAGGCGATTGTCTGCTTGAGAGAGACAAAGAGGGAGGAAAGAGACACCATTAATACTGTGACAGACAGGTGAAAAAGCACAGATAAGGAAGTAGGAGGAGGGCGAAAGATGACTGTAAAAAGAGATAGAACAGGTGAGAAAGTTAGGTGAAAGAGGGGAAAACATGTTTTATAAGGAGATCAGTGAGAAAGAGACAGTTAAGATAGACAGGAAATGTGATCAAGAGTCAGTTACAGGTGAGAAAGACATGACAGATAAGAGAAAAGTTAGAGAGATGACAAACAGCTGAGGGGAGTGTGACAGCGTGCCAAAAGTCATATGCTATCGGGGTTAAAAAAAAATTATGTACTGCCAATACCTGATATATTTTGGTAAATCGACGTCCATGGTTCAACCCTTGGCCAAGCACGGGATGAGATGAAAAAGAGGGGAAAATGTTCACAAGCGGTTCCACACCTTGTCAGAGATATAAAGACCTATTTAAGCCCAATTCTATATCCCTCTGCCCACCTTGACGAGCTAATGGCATCTGCAAAAAATAACAGTTTCACCACTAAAAACATAATGTGCGGAACTTGCCAAAAGGATAACAGATGTTCAGTAAGCAACTTCAGAGAATCATAATCAACAATAAAGATATCTACAAGATGTCAACAACCTGTGATGACATCAAGGTTGGTGGTATTCTCAGGAGACAGCCAGTCCATGTGACGTGTGCATGTTTATGACGCCATAGTGTTCCCATTGTGTCAAGAGCTCCCTCACCTTGTCCCTTGGAAGAAGTAGATCGCGCACTGGGGTCCCATCGCAGACAGTACACCGGTCAACTTTTCCAGTGAAGGGGTCCTTCACCTACACTGTCACGGTGATCGCCTCGGGATTGAAAGGCGTACAGCCACACGCCAATGAGTCAACCACTAGCCGCAGCGGAACTCACAGGAAGAAAAACAACCATGGCCGCACGGACAAGAAAAAACACATCGCAGATGCAAAACGAAAACAAGAAAAAAAACAGGTAGACCCTGCGCGCGTGGATGCACAACGAATACAAACAAAAAAAAAAAGATTGCCCCTGCAAACACCGCTGCTCGCTCCCGCAAGGTGGATGACGCCACACGCACCAGCAGACCAATTTCTAAAGGTCATCTCCTAGTGCAGCACATGCGTGCTGCGCTAGGCTCGACCTAAAATACAGTGTCAAAGAGGGAAAGCAGGAATGTAAAAGGCTCTACGAAGGTGAGACAAAGAGACTACCGGCTAGATGTACGAAGCCAGTTAGCAATCGCAAAGGCAGCAAATCACTAAATCACAAGGTTTGCATATATTAAATGACTTTTTAAAATATGCTAAGCCCATTTTGAGATTCAGTAACAGTTACAGAATTGTAATATGGGCTCAAACATGCCTATTGAATCGCGATATGGAAGGGGTGTGTTTAGGGTGTCCCTTTCAAATTGTATGGAATCGGAATGCTATGCATCAATGATTTTCTTGATAGGTTGCCCACTCCTCAGAGGAAGAGACTCTGTGGGACTGTCTCCCCTTTGTGAATGGAAAGAAAAAAACGTTTGGGAGTGGGTAGTAGTCCACTGCCAACTCCTAAATAAACATTTTTGAAAAAAGTTCTATTTTTCTTAAATGCACACCTGATTCTCTTAAGCCAACTGATGAATTAAAAAAAACATGTGGTTCATTAATATGTGATGGACAAAAGAGGTGCACGTACCGCTATTTACTTAACCTAAACTATTTTTTCAAAACATCCGAACTCAAACATCATGTTTCGTGTTTCTATTATCACTTCTTTTATTTATTTTGTATTTTATTTTGATATTCGTCAATTTGGTATATCAATTTGCCAAATTTAGATTTGTTAAGACCTTATGTACACAAAGAAAACAACATTCATATTTACAATAACAGAAAATACATTTCAAATGCAGTTCAAAAATTCCATCATTCAAGCAATCATTCATTCATCTCACATACCATAACAGACAATAAAACAATATTCTTTTTAAATGAGTACTGGAATAGAAATATTCACAGTTAAGCCATCAGCAATTATTGTTCTCAAAAGGGATCTATTTTTTACAATTCTGGAAAACCTTTTTCTATTTTTTGGCTTTTTAGAAAGGTCTACGCGTTTCAAACTCGTATTATTTAGGAGTTCTCATCAGGACCATTGTCTCTTTCATATTAGAATATGGAGGGAGTTGAGTTGTCCCCAACGTGTACAAAATATTTCGTTTTTTTGTGTCAGTGTTGTGTTGACTTGTAGCACTCCCTGCCTCTCAACCAACTAGAGGGAGAGCACAGGCGTGTATATCCGGGTTTAGTGTGCCTCCGCCTTGGCAAAGCGGGGCACAGAGCTTCAAACTGGTCTCTTTCTGAGTTGAAAACGCTGCGTTTCTGTCGCGCTGACTTCCGGGTCCGCAAAGGATCGACTTCATATATTAACATGTGATCACAGACATGGTGGTGTGCTGGCCACAGCTGGCCATGATCTCTGTGATGGTATGGCATCTACGGAAATTATCAATTTTTTACTTGGTACTCTCCCAGAATTTTGCCTGAACTGTTTTTGTTAGCTTTAGGACTCTGTGGTCTTTACTCCTGCTTACCGGAAATAAACCTCCCGTAAAATGCTCTGAAAGTGTCATACAACTGATTGGCAGCTATACTTTATTTCTGAGTCCCTATTATATGGTACTACATGCACCCCGGACCCGCAAAATAAATGCTACTAATGGACTAGAGCACTTATTGTGCCACTAGCTACAGTAGCACTGTAAAGCATGTCTCGAGGCCTGGCACTGCTGCCTGGCTGTGCAGTTTAAACTGTTAATTTGACCTGTCAAAATCACCCTTTTTGAAAGGCCTAAACCTTCCTTTCAAATATTTATGTCATCGCATGGTAGACCTTATTGTCCAATAAAGAAAGTGCATGGTATTTAAAAGGTGGACACGTCAAATTTAATGCTCACATGTATTGACAGTGGCAAGGCCCCAAAAGCCCTTTTCACTGTATCAAGTTTAGCTGCTCCATAGGAAAACACTTGATTACATTACAACACCTAATAATGGGAATTTCAGTTTAGGAGCAGCAACATATATAATTCAAGAACTCATCCTAACAGTTATTCAAAATACACATTTTGACTGTGTTGGAAAATGTACTTTTAGAAACATTTGCCTAAACCTGCCTAAACCTCTGGGGACCTTTCTGCCTGTACTCCACTGTCACTTGACTGCTGATGGCTCCCATGTGGTGAGATGTGGGTTGCTCCCAGGCAGAGGGCCATGGGCTTGGTTGAGGGGAGCTGTTGGTCTTCCATTGACAGATGGCATGGGGGCTTTGCCTATGGACTGGTTAGACTTCAAAAAGGACTATGCTGGTCCTCCAGTCAGCTTGGTCAAAATCCAATGGAAGGGGGAGCTGCCCCAGAACTGGTTTGGAGTGACCACAAGAGAGGGTTTTCCCCTTATCCTAGCTACAAATCTGGGTGTGACCAGGGAGCTCTGACTAAGGGAAGAAAGGTCCTGCCATCTTAGATTTAGGTAGAGAGGGGCACTGTAGGATAGCTTACAGCAAAACACACAGCAAGTGCTGTAAAAGTGGGTAGGGTCACCTTTAGGAACTTAACCTCATTGGCTAGGGTGTGGCCAGTATTTGTCACAACCCACAGGCATTCAGCACAAATGGGGCATCCTATGTACTCATCTTACAATTCTACTTGACCTGTTAAGAATCCTAAGAAGGACTGCCCTGCTGTCTGAAGAACATGAAGGAAGACTGGGCCTTCTTGCATTGAACCAAAGACCCCAGAAGGGACTCCAAGGTTCAGATGGCCGACCTCTTCTTTGAGCTACAGGGCTACTAAATGCCTCCAGATGCCTTTCCCTGCTTTGCAGCTGATCAGAACCAATTGGACCTGGCCTGGTCCCATCTGCTGACCACTGTGGGAGTGAGAACTGATCCACAACTACTGTCCCCAAGGTCCTGGACCTTTGGTTGTGGTCATAGTGTGCTCCTTAAAGCCTTGGTGAAAGCTTGACTGGACTCTAAACAAAGGCTCAACATGATCAACATTTGTCAATGGCTTCCCCGGATTTGACTCTGAGCAGCACCTTATCAATGGCTTCACCAAACCCGATTGACTCCAAGACCTTGCACAGCAGCTAGCCATTATCGTCAAGCCCGTCCTCAGATCCAGTTAACAAGCTGGTCCCACTGAATACTGCCACCACCATAAAACTCCCTAAGTGAGAAGGTAACTTAGTGACCGGGACCAACCTGGTCCTTGTATCTGATCCATGCTCAACCGGTTTCCCAAAATTGCCGGTTAGTGCTTTTGGCACAATTTTGAAATATAAACTGTAAAAAATCATAACTCCAATATTTTCTCCTGCATACATACTTTACACATTGAGTCTGTGTTATGCCTGGATGCTCAATGCCATAGCTAACAGGGATTCAGCACAGGTTTACTCAGTGACTTTTGTGATTCCTTTGACAAGGATTGGGATTATTTTTTGAGGTGGATTCTCTCTCCCTTCAACTAGAACTCTAATTTCTTACAGCATCCAGGCAGATTGAGTCACAATTTGTGACCTACTGCACGAATTTTGACCCACTCCAAATGCTGATTTTGCAAACTGAGCTATTAGCATAAAGATGGATTTGCAAAATCAGAATTTCTTTTCAAAAAGTTAATGCACAATTTGCAAGAACTTTTTTGCAAATCAATTCTTTGAACATCTGCCCTAAAAGTATAGGGTGGTGGGACAGAAGTCCGAATTGGAATCAAAACTATGCATACTTTGTGTGCGGCAAACCTGACATTTAGCAGTGCAGCAAGCCAAACAAATGCTTCGGCCCGACAGTTTTTATTGTACTTTTTATTTGTTTACCGCGGAAGCAAAATCTATTTATGCCCTGTAGAACCAAACCCACTGCAATCACTCAAGTACTTTATTTGATCCGTGGCAGTCAGTCTGCCAGCACTGATAGGCAATGTGATAAGTGCAACATTCTGTCTTTACTCTGTATCATAGAATGTCTGTTGGGTCACATGAGTGAATAACATTGTCTCAAAAAATTGTGATGTCATAAATATCGTGGAACAAAATACAAAAGGAAATAATATTGCTTTTAAAGTATTTAATATTCATAGTATTATAATAATAATTGTGTTTGATTTGTTTTCGTAAGTTTTTATGTGAAATATAAGTTTAAGAAAATTAATATAAAATGTTTTCATTTAGCAGCACATTGTTGGGTTTGTAGGGGCTTACGTTAAAACGTTTTTTTGAAAAAAGTAACATATTGTTTTATTTATTTATTTATTTATTTATATCATTTATAAAGCGCGCTGTTACCGAGCGGTGTCCTGGCGCTGCAGTGATAACTCCCCTAAGTGTCAGACCTCTGCCTACTTCCTGAAAAGCCAAGTTTTGATATTTTTCCGAAAGGCCATTAGGTCCGCACTGGATCACTGAAATAATATCGAGGGACAAAATATCGACTTGCAAAAATATCGTGGACAAAATATCGACAGTCAAAATATCGAGTTTGTATCTACAAACAGGTAAGTACAAAAATATCGAGTACAAAATATCGTTTACAATAATATAGTTGTAAAAAATATCGACTTTATTAAAAACAGTGTTAAATTAAATTAATATTAAAATTTAATTACTAAAATATACTTAAAAATACTTAAATTAACTTATAATAATTAAATAATAAATGAAAATAATAAAAATAAGTTTTTTACAATCTTATTTGTTAAAACATATATATATAGTAACATACTATAATTAAATAAGATACTATTATATTACCGTACGATACCAGAAGTGTAAAAAATACTATTCCCACTCCAAAGAGTGCAAGCGTAGGGAAAGCGTTGGATAGCGTAGGGGTTAAAATTACTATTCCCACTCCAGTGGGTGCAACAGTAGGGAAAACTGACCCTGAACACTAAAAATACCCCTTTACCCAAAAGCCCAAAACTGACCCTGAACCCTAAAAATACCCCTTTACCAAATAACTGAAAACTGACCCTGAACCCAAAAAATACCCCTTTACCCAAGAACTGAAAACTGACCCTGAACCCTAAAAATACCCCTTTACCCAAAAACTGAAAACTGACCCTGAACCCTAAAAATACCCCTTTACCCAAAAACTGAAAACTGACCCTGAACCCTAAAAATACCCCTTTACCCAAAAACTGAAAACTGACCCTGAACCCAAAAAATACCCCTTTACCCCAAAACTGAAAACTGACCCTGAACCCTAAAAATACCCCTTTACCCCAAAACTGAAAACTGACCCTGAACCCTAAAAATACCCCTTTACCCCAAAACTGAAAACTGACCCTGAGCCCTAAAAATACCCCTTCACCCAAAAACTGAAAACTGACCCTGAACCCTAAAAATACCCCTTTACCCAAAAACTGAAAACTGACCCTGAACCCTAAAAATACCCCTTTACCCAAAAACTGAAAACTGACCCTGAACCCTAAAAATACCCCTTTACCCAAAAACTGAAAACTGACCCTGAACCCTAAAAAAACTCCTTTACCCAAAATTAATTCATATTATTTAATTACCAATTAGTTATTAATTAACAATAACAATAAAGTAAATATATTAGCACATTAGCTGTAATTAATTTAATGATTAATAATATTTTTTCACAATTATTTAATTAACAATAACTAAAAATTATATATATAAATACATTACTCTAATTAATGTAATTAACTAATTAATATTATTTAATTACCAATTAATTACTAATTAAAAATATGTACAAAATTATATTAATTAATTAACTAATTAATATTAATTAATTACCAATTAATTATTAATTAAAAATATTTACAAACATATATTAATTAATTAATTATTATTAAATTACTCCCCACCCTTATCCCCTATTAACCCAACATCCCGCTCCTAAACATTAACTACAATTTATATTGCTATTAATAAAAAAAAAAAAATTAACCTTTTTCTACATATTATCGAAATTTGTTACTTTGACTATTTATATATATTTTGTCTTGTCAATTTTTTTGAGTCGATATTTTTGTACTCGATATTTTGATATCATTATTTTAATTGATATTTTGACCAACGATATTTTTGTTCTCGATATTTTATTATTGTCGATATTTTTAACTCGATATTTTGTCCATTCGATATTTTGGAGTCGATATTTTGTCTGTGCACCGTCCGCACTTTGTTTCAAAGCTAGGGGTAGGGCATTCCAAGCAGTGGCCGCCCCTCTGACGAAGCTTCTGCCCCCCCATTGTGCCTTCCTGATCCGGGTTGTCTTAATCAACCCTTTGTTGGCTGACCTCAGCTGTCTGCCTGGCGTGTACCATTGGAAGTACTGCTGGAGAAAATATGGACCAATTCCATGTACCGCCTTGTACACTATACACAGTGATTTAAACATTATCCGTTTGCGCACAGGGAGCCAGTGCAGTGTCCTGAGTTCCTAGGCAACCGGTGCAAACTTGGGCAGGCCGGCGATGAGACGCACGGCAGCATTTTGCAGCACCTGTAGTTTATTGAGCAACCCATGTTGGGCCTCAAGGAGAAGACTGTTGCAATAGTCGAGGCGGGAGAGCACAAGTGCCGTCACCACCGTTTTTTTGCAACTGTTCAGCAAGAAAGGGAGTTTCTTCCTAATAATTTTCAGGGTCCAGTAAATGGAGGAAGTCAGTGCATTAACTTGAGGTTTAAAGGAAAGTTGATTGTCAATGAGAACACCTAGGTTCTTTACCTTAGTTACCGGAGTGGGCGAAGTGCCAATGTCGTCCGGTCACCATTTGGGGCGCCAGCAGTTGACATCAGACCCAAAAAGTAAGACCTTGGTTTTGGAGGAGTTCAATTTAAGGCAATTACTTGCCATCCAAGTGCTGACTACGGTCATACAGTCCTGAAACCTGGCAGCTACGCCTTCTTCTCTCCCCGGGAGCAGTGATACGACGAACCCGAAAACCCGTAAGCCCGGATCACCGGGGCAAGAGATGAAACATAAATATTGAATAGGGTGGGGCTAAGGGAGGAACCCTGAGGGGACCCCCCTGGGAGTTTGAGAGGTCTAAACTCAAAATCTCACAGGGCCACCACCTGAACCCTATTTATAAGGAAGGCTTTCAGGATGCTCGGGCCTTCCCCTGAATCCCGCAGTACTCTAAACGATCCACCAGAATACTATGGTGGACCGTGTCAAAGGCAGCGGACAGGTCGAGGAGGACCAGAGCCGCACGTCCACCTGCATCCAACGCCTTCCTGATCTCTTCAGTAGATTTAATCAGGGCGGTCTCAGTGCTATGACCTTCCCTAAACCCATGTTGGGCTATGTCCAGACCCTGAGAAGATCTAAGAAACGTACAGAGCTGAAAATTCATAACCTTCTCAACAAGTTTGGCTGGCAACGGCAGCCGGGCTATGGGCCGGTAGCTGTTAGGGTTGGAGATATCGAGTGCGGGTTTCTTGAGCAGCAGGAGAATCGATGCCCGTTTCCAGCATGTTGGAAAATCCCCGATATCGAACATCTGGTTAAAGAGATTAGCAAGGGTGCATGCTATAGGGGTAGCCGCCAATTTTGCCACTGACGCCACTGATTTTAAACTTGTAAATTACTTTATTGTAATGTATTGCCTTAATTGATAACTATTTATATAAATTATTTGAATAATTGGTATATAAATTCGTTTTTGATTTTTAATTTATTGATCAACGATTTTTAATTGTTAATATGGGTTCATTAATTTTATACTAATTTTCAATTGTATTATTTGTTTTGTTTTATCTAATAATTAATTTAATTTTAGAACTTTTTCACTTTTATATGATTTATGTATTCATTAATTTGAATAGTCTTTTGGTGTTCTTCATTAGGGTAGTACGGATGAAAGTGTTTTAATTCAAATATTTGTTATTTTTTCACATTTTATTTTTTTAATTGTAATATAAACTATATTTTTAATCTCTATTTAAATGTTCTACTTAAACAGTTTAGGAGAAGGAATAGTAAATCTGATACCTCCAAAAAACACTTCCTTACTGTTGCTTAGATTAGAGTGGGGATAATAAATCTGACCACTCCAAAGTCCAATATTTTCCCTATTTTTGCTTATGTTGTAGTTGGAATGGTACATTTTATCCCTCCAAAGGCCAACACTTTAGATACTTTGGCTCAGATTGGAGTGAGAACAGTAAATGTAACCACGCCATAACGAAACATTTAGGCCATTTTTGCTTAAGACGGAGTGGGAAAAGTCAAGAACTTTCCCTGCTGTTGCCCAGATGTAAGTAGGGATAGTAAATCTGACCCCTTCAAAGTCCAACACTTTTTCTACTGTTACTTACATTGCAGTGGGAATTGTAAATGTAACCCCTCCAAAGTCCAACACTTTTCCTACTTTAGCTAACCATGGTACTTATGGCACATACTTCTTCACGTATTCGTTTTGGTTTGATTTTCTAGGCTGACCCTTTGTCACTCATTAGTCTTTCAGCTTTTTCAAACCCCGATCTTTGTCATTTCATCTCACTATGGCTTTTTAACTCACTGTATGAGGCAACTTTATCAGTCACTTCTTTCAGTTGCTTTTTCCTGCTCCCTCGTGAGCCCCAATGTCTTACCATTGATGTTTATTTCATGCTGTTGTATACGCTTCATTAAAATTGATGTATTGATACATTGCAGATTCCCCTGATGAAGGGCTTATGTGAAAAGCCCGAAATGCATTGGGAGACGTTAAGTTTTGTTGTTTTATGCTGAATACAAGCTGTTTTGTTCGTCATTTTCTGAATTTTATCTGCGACTATCAAGAATAAAAGCAGATCACAATGAATCTTATTGTTTGAAGATCTTATTCTCAACCTCGGATTCTTTGGAAATTGTTTTGATAACTGTTGTTTACTTACCATCGATGCTAGTGTTATTTTCCTCCTGTGCTGACATTTTGGTTCTTCCATTGTTCATGACGAGCTCAGCTCGTCATGAGTGTATGGAGGTGTGCATCATGACGAGCTGAGCTCGTCATGAGCGTCGAAGGAGTTAAGAGTAATTGTACAACAATAACTATTGTTGTGATAATGTTGTGTACACTTTAATGTGACTTGATGGTAGTGCACTGGGTATTCCTGGATAAATTTCTGTTTAATCTTCTCTACACTCTGAAATAGGTGGCCTGCAAATCCACTCACCTGGTGCACACATGATTTTTTAAGCTTTATTTAAGTTTGCACAAATGACTAAATTTGTTTAAACTAGAATCTTTGAGTGCATTCCAGCTGCGTATCATTTATGACTTTTAAGAAAGATGGCGTTTCTCTGCTTTTAGCTCTGTGTTTCTACAGCTTTATCTCCAATTCGCGACTGGGGTGTGTGGACTTTGTGCACTTTCTCTAGACAGCCACACAAAAAGGAATGTTAGGTGTTACTGAGTGGCCAGCTGCATCCTGATGGGTCATCCTGGGCAAGATGAGAGGGATGAGCTAACACATACACCTGCATGGGCAATGTTCTGTCCCAATACAAAGGTTTGCACACCTCCCTGTAGTGAGCCTGGAGCCAGGGCTGGGAGGTGAGGACCTCTGTGCACTTCAATGCCCCTCTTTGAAGTCACTTCCACTTCAAAGGCACAACTGGGAATAAGTTCTGGGTCTCTGACCCCCCCAAATCAGACACTTCTGGAACTGTGAATAAACTCTGCCAGAAGGAAGGACTGCTGTGCTGCTACAAGGACTGTCTTTCTGCTGGACTACAGCTCTGGAATAACAACTTTTATGCTGTGTGCTACTCTGGTTCTTGCTGCAACCTGCCCTGCTGAGGAAGAACTGGACTCTTGCTTGAACCCAGAGTTATCTTCAAGGGCATGTTGGCTTCCCTCCTGTTTTAAGACTCAGGGATATCAAAGTGTTAAGCCCTGCTCCTGTGCCTGATCCATTGGAAGTGGACCCTGGTGCTTGCTCAAGTGGAAACAATGCATCCTCTGCTGCATGAGGCAGAAAAAATACATTGACGCTTTTGCAGGAGGAGAACTGGCAAATCTCACTTGGAACCAGCACATTTGCATTGGAAACAATGCATCAGAACCACTGCATCACTGCCGCTGTTGGAGAGATGATCGGCACATCCCCTCCACTGCGCATAGCACTCGGACCCAATGCCTCTCGGAACAAGTGCTTCCTCTTTGGAACCAGTGCATCCCCAGGGTAGCGCAGAGAAAATCTTTGCCTCACCTCGACTGCGGATGGACACTGATGCATCACTCAGCTGCACTCCGCATCTTGCTGTTGTGACCAGGATCAAGATACTTTTTGTTCAGCAGACCATACGTGGCTCCAGTACCCAGCCTGCACTCCATTGCGGTCAGCCTGAACTTTTGACTTTGCCCTGGCCCAGCCTGACCAGATAACCCCCATAGGCACTTATAATGTTGGTCCTGTTTTATTTATAAAAGCCTAATCTATTTTCTACACTAGTGTGAGGTCTTTTTGTGGTGTTTTCACTGTGTTACTGCTGGAAGTGTTATACAAATACTTTACACATTGCCTCTTAAGTTAAGCCTGCTTTCTCTATGCCAAGCTACCAGAGTATAAACATAGGTTAATTTATGGTGTGTATCTGACTTACCCTGACTAGGATTGTGGTTCCTGCTTGGACAGAGTGCCTCTGCCAACTAGAAACCCAATTTCTATCACAATGTTCCTTCTAGCGATATAAGCAAATCACATTTTAAGATAAAAACCTTATTATGAATTTATGAAGAGGATCCTATTGAAAGAAAGATTCACACCAGCATCTGATGGCAGAAAAAAGAGGTTCAAATGACTGAAATGATTTTCAGTTTCAGTACAGTCATTACTTTATGACATTTGATTGTCTACATGTGAAATTGAGGTACTTGAAAGAAGAGTGCAGGCTAGTGGAAGAGTAGGGTATTGGGTTCAGGATAGTAGCAGAGCATGAGTTATGTTTAGTCTTCATTGATTTTCAGTTGGATGTTGGACATCAAAAATTGAACCTCCTGGAGATCTTCACGCAGAATGTGGGTCTGGTCATTTGGTATTTTGTTCAGTTTGAGAATGATCTGCTTGACATGTACCTTGTTTAAGGTAGAAAGACTAGCAGTGAATCATGTTGGACACCTGGATCAGGGGGTTCTGAACAGAAGAAGAACATGAAAGGGTCTTTGGGGGCCATCACTGTTGGAGTCATCTAGGTGGAGAAAGAGGGTTCTAATAATACTTTTGATTTGTTGTTAAGGAGGAAAGCTGATGCTATGTACTTCAATTATGTGAAGTCTATTTTCGAGGACCTTAGCTGACAAGGGTAATAGATGCTAAGACGCCTAGTAAGATCAAAGTTCCATCATCTCTTTCATATCACCCCATGTGAGGCAATCACAGATAGATACAAGAAAACATACTCTGCCTCTATATGGCTGAAAACCTACTTTGGAACTATGCAGCAATGAGCCTCCTGTACTGTATGTACATGAATGGGAGTGGGGAGGTCAGAAGAATATCTGATCCTAGGTATGTGAGGGTTTGTTTGGAAGGTAACAATTAAGACAAGTAGAAAGATGTTGAATATGGATAATAAATGATACAACAACACTGGTGGGGTTAAGGATACATTGAGTAAAAAAGTTGGACATTAATTTCCAGAGGGATATTGAGGTCTCTGGATCAACAGTAGCTTTTAGAACTAGTAGGTTGAGAGTGGGTCCCCCCAAACTCCATCCTCTAACCTATGTTCATTAACCTGTACATGCCACTCAAGTACTATTGGCTGACAAACAAATCCAAATCCCCAGGTGCATAGACGCACCTCAACCGTATCTGAAGGCCTCATCTGACTATGAAAATTCTCACATGAACAATTCAAGCTTCGTTTACCAAGGGTTATCTTAAAATGAAATTCACCAAGACAGAGTTTTTGCTCATTGCTAGTGACTGTACATAACAACAGGTTGATGGTTGGCTGTGTGGGAAGAAGCCTAGTAGTCCCACATCTTGATTTGTAAACAGTTCTAAGTCCTTGGAATTAAGTGTTTACACGAACCTCAACTTTCACATTACACACAAGATGAAGCTGCCTGGCCTCAACTGGCTCTGTGCCACAGGGTGAGACTTTTCCTATTCGATGCAGACTTCAGACCCAGTCAATCTTAACCCAGCCAGCAATAGTTCATAGTTATCAAAATTGCCAGCACAAAACAGAAACTCCAGGAATGCACAATTACATGAATAGATTTGCAACATGACCCGTTGATGGCGCAACGTCCTGAATTAGTGCCACGTTCAGCTTCAAGATTTCTGTTGAACACAAGACTAAAATGCTTGGCATCATATATCCCTTTTCTGTAGAGTGACGCCATTCCTCTCAGAACATGATTCAAAATGGGTATGTATCTAATCTCAGTGGAAGAAATGCTATAATAGCCATCATGCCATAGGCGGGTCTGATGCCCTTGTTGAGCATACTTCAACCTGCAGCGCAAGTCACCAAAGACCTTTGAATTTTTGTGGGATAACTCCAATGTTAAGAAATCTCCAAAGGCTGCCACCACCCACCTACATCAATTTCAAGACCTGCTGGTCTGGAGGCTCAGTGAACCTTCACATCCCCTCCAAAGATCTGTATTTGGCCTCATAATGCAAAATTATAGACCAGGAAACACAGAAAGGCAAAGACCAGATACCAGACACTCACTTGCTAAAAGATGACAACATCGAACTTCACCCCACTTGAAATCCACCAGGCACCGTGCCTCTTTCACTTCAGAAAACAACTTAGAACATTCTCTCTTCAATCAACAAAGCTTCCCCTCATAACTAAGTAAGCTGTTGGTGAGAGACTGCATCTGAAGGTGGTCACTAACTCCTCTGCCTACCTCTCCTTCAGGCCCTACCCAATTCTCTCTGCCCTCCCCTTGTCTTCTGATTGTCTCAATTTGCCCTCTAGAGTCCTCTCAGTATTGCACATGCTGCCCTTCCTCCCACCCAATCTTGGTCAACTCCAGGTGTCAAAGTAAACATTTCAGGGAGGAATCATCCTTTTCAGAACATTAACTTCTGATCACTTATTAGCAAGGTTGTTTTGTATATAAATGCCTATTGATCAACAACTATTAATTACATCTGATTTTACTTTTGGAGCCTCTTTGACATTGAAGTTACATTGGCAACATGCTTTTATTTCTCCAAAGTGTTCAGACTTTGCATGTGTGTTGTACTGTACAGCACACTTCCACAGAAGAACACGATTGAAACTGTGTCTAGGCATAATATTTGGTGATGGTGGATAAATGTGACACAGACTTTTTTGCACTATGGTGCAAAGGTGTGTGCATTGTTCTAGGTAGTCGTCTAATTGTGCGCCAGGGAGAGAGAAGGACAGCATCATACCTTAGTTGAGAAGAAAATGTCCTCCTCTCCCCTCTCATGCAACCGAGCACAGATTCTTTGGTTGCTGTCCTGTGTTGCGTGACATGTTTGTAAATTTCCCCCCAACTCTCGAGGACACTAAAACTCTGAAACATTGTTTTATCTGTGAATGTTTAATTCTTCCTAGTGCTAGTATCTATTAGCGTTCCTTAATTAAATGTTAATGTTCATTAAAATGTCAAATATACCCAACTGCTTTGAAATTTACACTTATAGTAGAATTCCTCTGGCAGCCTATGATCCATATTTCAACGGACCAGCACACATTTACATAATTGTTGCAGCAATATTTCATATTGATGCATTGCATGGTTCTCGTGCAATGCCCGTAGACTTGCCCAGATTGTATTGAAAAGAAAAAGAACATTCTTGACATTTTATTTAAATGCAGATTTTAATCACTTTAACGACAGATATTCAAAGTTGTGCTTTAGTTGCTCGCTTAGTAATTAGGTCATTGTTCAGACAATACCTTTTATTGCTTTCAATATTTTCACAAAAATAAATAATACAAAATGCATTCTAGCATACCATTGCAAAGGTTCATTCAATGTCTGCTCCACCAACATTAGGCTGACAGGCTAAGGTGATAACACTGCTAATACACGTGGAAAGTACGAGAGCATAAGAAAAATGTTATCAAGGTGCAAGTGCTGGCCTAGGATTTAAGTCCAAGTGCTTTTTCACTATTAACTCAGAGCTTTTGCAGAAAGACCAGGCAGGCGCTGCAAAATAAACTAAGTGCCAAAATCATAAATCAGACTTCTGCGCTATTTTTCTGCTTCACACGTGTTTTTGGGGGGAAATCAATGACTGACACATGCTATATATAGGGCAAATGTATTAGGCCTTGAACTTTATTGAGCAGAGCTCCATTACACCACTAACATTGCTGGGGGGGGGGGGACAATATATTTCTTGCTCTTAAAAAAAAACATTCTTACAAACTCCATTACCCATATTAAAACTCAAACCCGTCATTAATCCTGTAGAATATAGTACTTAAATCATTCTTGTGTTGGTCCAACTGTGGACTAAGGAATCTACTGATCTGGGATGACCTGGCATATTTAAAATAATTGTAGCCTTAGAAAAAGTTAAAAAAGACGTTAAAAAAGCATCTTCGAAACATCTCGCCTGATCAAGTTCTATTTTAGGCCTCTTACCGAGAGGAGTAGAAAGTGTATTCTCCTGGTCGCACCTTTCGAAAATGTCACTGGTTAAACAGTTCATCATAGATAATGGAATATTATGAAATGGTCACAATTCTTTGTGCGTGCTCTGCGCCGTTGGTTGCCACAAAAATAATCAGTGGGGGCAAGAACTGACCTGCTATCACGAATAACTAAACGGTGAGTATATTCTCCCATTACTCTCATGGTAGAGAGAATGGGGCTATTAGAAGTCAGAGGGGGCCTTGAGCTCCGTTCTTGAACACTGATACATCTGCTGCACTCCTTATGTATTTGACCCTTCATAGGGCACGATTTAAAGGGAATTTTCGTTACTTGAACATTACGATTTTTAAAATCCTTGTTATAGTTTGTGGAGAGAATATTGAGTTGAATATCACATCCGTTTTCTGTTTAAAGATAATTCGCGACATTTAAACCTTTTAGATATTTCTTTTGACAATTTTTATAGTGCAACATTGGTTTATATTTATGAAGTTTTTCTGTGTTAACAATTATACTTTCACGTACTACGATTGTTTGCGTTTTCTATCAATTGGCATTTTTTTAGGACAGCAAATTCGTAATGGTGGTAAATAACTTGAAATAAAACAATGTGTTCTCTGCGAGCCTTGGAGAGTGGAGTGAGGGTTAAAATAACTGCTGGTACCAATGCCCTTTCCCACTGTCGGCCGCCCTAAGGTCAGAGAATGACGGATGCTGTGGTGGCTGCACACACTGATGGGCAGTGCCTGGCATTCATTGACAGCGAAAGCCACGGGGGGGGGGGGGAGCACGGGCAATGGACATGCAGTCCCAGTGTTTCGCCCTGACAGGCCAAATAGCTTCTCTCTGCCTCCGTAGAATGCAGGAAATGAGGGGCTGGAAGATTAGACTGGGCAAAGACAAGAGTTGCTGAGGTCGCCCATTCCCTTTCCTGCAGCAGCTACTGTGTTTGATTGAGAGTGACAATTGAAGTAGGATAAACGGAGGAAGGTGTGGAAACTCGAGACACAGGAGAGTGACTATAACAAAAGTGAGGGCCTTTACTAAACGTTTCAGCTTGAGGCAGAAGTATTGTATAAGAGATAAAGTACCACCCACCATAAATGATAAGAATATTGCAAGTCAAAGAGGAGTTCCATAACCATATATAGGAACTAGATCCTTATCACATGCGTCAGGGCTTTAAAGTCATGTGAAAGAGTGAGCACATTTGCAAACACGAAGAATAAAAATAAAACCTATATGGCAAAATTAACATATACAAAATCTGTTAGTTAGTTAATGCAAACAGATATTAGAAAAAAATCAATAGAAGTCAGCTTTAAAAAAAGCTGCACTGGTTCAGAATGTGTAGAAACATGCTTTTCTCTATCTGAATGAAAAAATAAACATGTTCTCTCCGCTTGTCTTTGTAAACTGAATAAAAGAGCAGAAGCCAGAAAAGCAGCATTCTGTTTTTGTTGCTTTAAACAGCTGCTCCAATTAGCTCCGTGACCTGACATGACAACAGAACTTAACTGGAATAACATATTAGTCGAGCTCTGACGTCTTATCTTCATACGAGGTTTATCAAATAGAGAAACAGACACTTGTAACACTAGGCCATTGGTCATGTAAAATTAGAGTGACCTCAAAAACCCAATGCACATGTGAGTCTTGCGGTATATATGGTTCATCCGCCCCGCATATGGGTTGATGGCAGTTATCATCGGTCACTCTAAATTAGTGATGTTGCCAGCCTCAACCTGAGGCACCTCTGGCATATAGTGCAGTGTCCAGAGAAGCAGAAAAAATAGGAAAAAAGTGTGTCAAAAAGGAAAAGGAATAACCAATACAATGGGTTTAAAAACTGAAAAATCACCCTAAGTGATTTTATTTTATGGTGTGATTATTCAGATAGTTAAAAAAGGTCTAGTACTACTAGGTTGATCGGGTAACTAGATCATAGTAGTTGAAAAACATTTATTACACAAAACGTCGACATGTTTCTGCTCTGTCGGCCCGTAGGGGTCTATAGAGCATTCGTCAGGACTAACTACAAAGGTAGACAAACAATGTTCGAATTACTCACACCTCTTTGTGTAGTATTGTAATTATACCCTGTACACTTTGTAGGGTTGAAAATTCCTCCGTTTTCTGAAAAGAGAAGGGAGAAAACAACGAGAAAGGCACACTCATTTTATCACTCAATCCTATATTTAGGCTGGTACATCAAGTAGAATAACATTTTTATTCGGGAATATACATCTAAAATAAGGAGGGTTTAGAAATTGGTTCGAGCTTATCGCGCTGTGATGTGGAAAAAAGTGCACACATTGCGAGCACCTTCGGCATGGAAGGAATTAAAAGTGCGCGTTGGCCTCATCTGAATCGAGCAGAGCGAATCAGATATGTTGCAGAAAGGTAGCTACTACAAGCGCGTGTGGGAGCAACCTCTAGAAAGGGGCCTCTTAGTTAAAGATAGTGCGAGTTAAGTTAGACGCAGCGCAATAGCGTACCTTATTAACAGGGAATACTTGCTGGCGTGCCTAGAAGCACTAAAAGCTAATGAAAAAATAGTGATCAAGCCAGCAGACAAGGGGGGTGGAACTGTTATTCTAAGCAAGGAAGGATATGACGCACAGTGCTTAGCTCTGTTATCTGACACAAGGTTTTATCTGAAGATAGACTCAGATCCCACTGAGAGGCTAAGGAACACCATTGCAATTATGGTCAATGAAGCTGAGACGAGAGGCTGGATCACCCCGAAAGAGGCTGACTATTTGATGGCAAAGGAACCCACTACCCCCTATTTTTATTCTTTGCCAAAAACCCATAAAAATAGAAGTCCACCGCCAGGACGTCCGATAGTTTCGGGCATCGGTTCGATATTGGAACCACTCTCCAAATTTGCTGACGAATTCTTGAAGCCTATTGTCCAACAAACACCGGCATATTTAAAGGACACCAGAGACCTCCTGGTACAAATAGACAAGAAACCTTTCAACCCACAAACTATGCTTCTTGTGGGCCTAGATGTTGAAGCCCTCTTCACAAGCCTGCCACAAAATGACACCATGCAAGTATTAGAAGACGTTCTATTCACGACAAACTGGGATTTTAAAACACCAAGACATTTCATCCTAGAGTGTTGTAAGTTAGCACTCAAAGAAAACTTCTTCGCTTTTGGAGACGATATGTATCTTCAAATCCATGGAACTTCCATGGGGAGTGCCTTCGCTCCCTCGGTGGCTGGGCTCTATGTGAGTCACTTTGAAGAACTAAACATTATCAATGTAAATAACACCTTCTCTTCCAGTATTCTATACTGGAAGAGATACATTGATGATATCATTTTGATTTGGGACACGAAATCGGACCTAGAGACTTTCATGAACTGGCTCAACAGCCGAGACCCATGGCTTAAATTCACACACACAGCCACCAACAGTAGCCTTGATTTCCTTGATATAACCATTTTCGTAAAGGATAATGAGTTACACACCAAAACATACAGAAAACCCACGGCCAAGAACAGCATTCTGTCCTATGAAAGCTTCCATCCCAAACCACTAAGGGACAACCTTCCCTACAGCCAGTTCCTTCGTTTGAAGAGGAACTGTAGCAACAACTCAGATTACAGACTTCAAGCGAATGAATTATGTGAAAGACTGAGACAAAGAAACTATACAGAGAGAACTATCAAACTCTGCAAAAAAAGGGCCACAAATCAACCAAGAGAATGCCTCCTTCAAACATTTGAGAAAGAAACAATACCGGACCTAACCACCTGTGTGACAACATTCAGCCAGGCATCTTATGCAGTAAAAAAACTGGTTACCAAAAATTGGCATATCCTTCACACCGGACAATTCAACTGGCCCAGACCGAGGTTTGCCAACAAGAGATCTAAAAACATCAAGGACGTGTTGGTTCATACCCGACCACCACCGAAAAAACCACAAGTGAGTCTGCCCAGGGATGTAACGATGTCACCAGTAACTGGACACTACCCGTGTGGTTCGTGCGTAGCATGCAAAACTACAACTGCTACAAAAACACTACAGCTTTCGGACACTTTGGTGTGGCAACAACGTCAACACACGAACTGTAATTCGACCCATGTCATCTACACAGTGACTTGCCCCTGTGAAAAACGTTATATTGGGATGACATGTCGAAAAATAAAAACAAGGATTGGCGAACATCGCAGCAATATAAGACTAAAGAAGAATACCACCAAACTGTGTAATCATTTTGTGCAAGCAGGCCATTCCTGCGATGACATCCACTGGTCAGTGATTGAAATGTTAAGCGACAAATCCCAGAGATGCGAACGAATTTTATTCGAAAAGGAACAGAGGTGGGTGGAACGCCTCAGAACTTATGAAAATGGCCTTAATGATTCTATTCCTTGGCATCAATTCTCCAAATGATAAAATTCCCAATTCCGGTGTACTGCATTACTAAACGAAGTACCACTTACAATTGCAAGAGACTGTCGAGCTTTTTAAACAACACTCGTCAAAATCCTTGTTTATGCAAACCATTATACTTATTCACGCTAGCGAAAATGTGAGCCCAGCGAATCGGTACAAACGATAATACAAGAGACTGCCGTTTTTAATCACAAAATCCCTCGTGTTGCAAAATTCCTCTTGTTGCGAGTAATAAAGTTTTTTGTTTACAAAAAATCATCCACCTACATCAACACGTGAGCGCAAAATGCCTTTTAAAACGCCTACCCTTCCGGATTCACTAACTTCCGGGGGCAGAGTCAGCACAAGACTTGAGCACCAGTGCACGCGGGTAATGGCGGAGTTGTGCAGCATCGCCGACTGAATTGCGGTAAGGTGACCGACGGAATACTGATTAAATTCGATATTTTTTCTAAATACAGCTCTGAGTCCCGAGGGCCCCCCGACGCCAGCAAGTATTCCCTGTTAATAAGGTACGCTATTGCGCTGCGTCTAACTTAACTCGCACTATCTTTAACTAAGAGGCCCCTTTCTAGAGGTTGCTCCCACACGCGCTTGTAGTAGCTACCTTTCTGCAACATATCTGATTCGCTCTGCTCGATTCAGATGAGGCCAACGCGCACTTTTAATTCCTTCCATGCCGAAGGTGCTCGCAATGTGTGCACTTTTTTCCACATCACAGCGCGATAAGCTCGAACCAATTTCTAAACCCTCCTTATTTTAGATGTATATTCCCGAATAAAAATGTTATTCTACTTGATGTACCAGCCTAAATATAGGATTGAGTGATAAAATGAGTGTGCCTTTCTCGTTGTTTTCTCCCTTCTCTTTTCAGAAAACGGAGGAATTTTCAACCCTACAAAGTGTACAGGGTATAATTACAATACTACACAAAGAGGTGTGAGTAATTCGAACATTGTTTGTCTACCTTTGTAGTTAGTCCTGACGAATGCTCTATAGACCCCTACGGGCCGACAGAGCAGAAACATGTCGACGTTTTGTGTAATAAATGTTTTTCAACTACTATGATCTAGTTACCCGATCAACCTAGTAGTACTAGACCTTTTTTAACTATCTGAATAATCACACCATAAAATAAAATCACTTAGGGTGATTTTTCAGTTTTTAAACCCACTGTATTGGTTATTCCTTTTCCTTTTTGACACACTTTTTTCCTATTTTTTCTGCTTCTCTGGACACTGCACTATATGCCAGAGGTGCCTCAGGTTGAGGCTGGCAACATCACTAATTTAGAGTGACCGATGATAACTGCCATCAACCCATATGCGGGGCGGATGAACCATATATACCGCAAGACTCACATGTGCATTGGGTTTTTGAGGTCACTCTAATTTTACATGACCAATGGCCTAGTGTTACAAGTGTCTGTTTCTCTATTTGATAAACCTCGTACTTTCCCTGGGGAACGAAACAGACCTTCCAAATCCCTAGTCCCTCCCCATTGATTTATTGATATTTAAGCTGCGCACAGCAGCGGGACAATATATTCTATATATACATTCCTGAATATATAGATATTACTCCGAAACTCTAAATGGAGGGCAACCTTGGTTTGAGCTTTGATGCGAGTGATATAGATGAAATCTTGGCAGGCCAATCACTCTTACAGAACACAGAACTCACGGAAGCTTTAGCACAGGCAGATGACTGGGACAAATTGACGGAGAAAAAAAGAGAAGAAATGAGAACATCTATACACGGAATCATAATGACCGAATATCTTAGAGTAAAAGCAGCCCCAAGAGGTCTCTGGGTCAATAATGCCCCACGTATTTTTTTAAGTGACCTGGCCTTCCGACGAGATTGGTCCTCAATTTCGTGGAAGTGTACTCTTGATTATCTGGTACTAATTGTAAAAACTGCGAAAAGACTATCAGATAAACTCTTGAAAGAAATAGAGGATTGTGAAAAAGAGCTCAAGAAAGGCATCAACCCTGCAGTATACAAACAAAGGCTAGATGAAATCAACAAGGAATTGGAAGAATCTCGAGAATTCCTCACACAAAGCAAACTTAATAAACTTGGCAAAGATTTAAAGAAATTTAACCAAGAAAAGATGCACCCCTATACCGTGGAGGAGTATTCACCCCAAGATACAGGATCCGACAATGAATCTAACAATTCCTCTAATAATTCCTTCAATAGTACAGATGGTTATTTCCCCAAGAGAGGCAGGAACAATTTCAGACAAAACCGCCCAAGGAGAGGAAATAGATGGCAGAGACCATTTTTTCATGGGTACAACATGCCTTACTACCAGCCGTTTGTTACACCTTATGGCGGCTGGATGGACCCATACAATCAGGGCATGCAACAAATGCCAAACTTGGGTGAACAGCAAATGGGGCACAATCAGCACACCAGTCAACAAGAACCTCATTTTTTATCAAGAGGCCAAAACCAGCCAAGAGGCAAGAAAAAATCCCTCAGATGGCAAGACCAACAGAGGAATGTACAAACACGCAGCATGGCAGCATCGCACCCCTCTACCAGCAAGACCAATCCCTCGTAATCAACCTATCGGGTTTGGATCTACCACAGGAACAGATCGAAATCCTTAACAAGGGATTGGGTTTTGTTCCCACCCCCCGGCTTGACACTTTTAAATTGAAGAGTGAATTAGCTGAATTTTGCAGGACATTGAAATTGAAGGCTTTTTTCTCTAATCATAATTCCAACATGGGCACGACAGAACAAGGAGACACTAAACTGAGGAATAAATCCACTTTTAATCCACCAGCCTCAACTGTACATCCAGAACTACAGACGTTCGAGCAGGCACTCCTAAATGGAGTAGACAAACTACAATATAAAAAACCCTACCAAAACCTCAGTAAAAATGAACGCTTGGCCCTAGAAGCACTAAAAGCTAATGAAAAAATAGTGATCAAGCCAGCAGACAAGGGGGGTGGAACTGTTATTCTAAGCAAGGAAGGATATGACGCACAGTGCTTAGCTCTGTTATCTGACACAAGGTTTTATCTGAAGATAGACTCAGATCCCACTGAGAGGCTAAGGAACACCATTGCAATTATGGTCAATGAAGCTGAGACGAGAGGCTGGATCACCCCGAAAGAGGCTGACTATTTGATGGCAAAGGAACCCACTACCCCCTATTTTTATTCTTTGCCAAAAACCCATAAAAATAGAAGTCCACCGCCAGGACGTCCGATAGTTTCGGGCATCGGTTCGATATTGGAACCACTCTCCAAATTTGCTGACGAATTCTTGAAGCCTATTGTCCAACAAACACCGGCATATTTAAAGGACACCAGAGACCTCCTGGTACAAATAGACAAGAAACCTTTCAACCCACAAACTATGCTTCTTGTGGGCCTAGATGTTGAAGCCCTCTTCACAAGCCTGCCACAAAATGACACCATGCAAGTATTAGAAGACGTTCTATTCACGACAAACTGGGATTTTAAAACACCAAGACATTTCATCCTAGAGTGTTGTAAGTTAGCACTCAAAGAAAACTTCTTCGCTTTTGGAGACGATATGTATCTTCAAATCCATGGAACTTCCATGGGGAGTGCCTTCGCTCCCTCGGTGGCTGGGCTCTATGTGAGTCACTTTGAAGAACTAAACATTATCAATGTAAATAACACCTTCTCTTCCAGTATTCTATACTGGAAGAGATACATTGATGATATCATTTTGATTTGGGACACGAAATCGGACCTAGAGACTTTCATGAACTGGCTCAACAGCCGAGACCCATGGCTTAAATTCACACACACAGCCACCAACAGTAGCCTTGATTTCCTTGATATAACCATTTTCGTAAAGGATAATGAGTTACACACCAAAACATACAGAAAACCCACGGCCAAGAACAGCATTCTGTCCTATGAAAGCTTCCATCCCAAACCACTAAGGGACAACCTTCCCTACAGCCAGTTCCTTCGTTTGAAGAGGAACTGTAGCAACAACTCAGATTACAGACTTCAAGCGAATGAATTATGTGAAAGACTGAGACAAAGAAACTATACAGAGAGAACTATCAAACTCTGCAAAAAAAGGGCCACAAATCAACCAAGAGAATGCCTCCTTCAAACATTTGAGAAAGAAACAATACCGGACCTAACCACCTGTGTGACAACATTCAGCCAGGCATCTTATGCAGTAAAAAAACTGGTTACCAAAAATTGGCATATCCTTCACACCGGACAATTCAACTGGCCCAGACCGAGGTTTGCCAACAAGAGATCTAAAAACATCAAGGACGTGTTGGTTCATACCCGACCACCACCGAAAAAACCACAAGTGAGTCTGCCCAGGGATGTAACGATGTCACCAGTAACTGGACACTACCCGTGTGGTTCGTGCGTAGCATGCAAAACTACAACTGCTACAAAAACACTACAGCTTTCGGACACTTTGGTGTGGCAACAACGTCAACACACGAACTGTAATTCGACCCATGTCATCTACACAGTGACTTGCCCCTGTGAAAAACGTTATATTGGGATGACATGTCGAAAAATAAAAACAAGGATTGGCGAACATCGCAGCAATATAAGACTAAAGAAGAATACCACCAAACTGTGTAATCATTTTGTGCAAGCAGGCCATTCCTGCGATGACATCCACTGGTCAGTGATTGAAATGTTAAGCGACAAATCCCAGAGATGCGAACGAATTTTATTCGAAAAGGAACAGAGGTGGGTGGAACGCCTCAGAACTTATGAAAATGGCCTTAATGATTCTATTCCTTGGCATCAATTCTCCAAATGATAAAATTCCCAATTCCGGTGTACTGTATTACTAAACGAAGTACCACTTACAATTGCAAGAGACTGTCGAGCTTTTTAAACAACACTCGTCAAAATCCTTGTTTATGCAAACCATTATACTTATTCACGCTAGCGAAAATGTGAGCCCAGCGAATCGGTACAAACGATAATACAAGAGACTGCCGTTTTTAATCACAAAATCCCTCGTGTTGCAAAATTCCTCTTGTTGCGAGTAATAAAGTTTTTTGTTTACAAAAAATCATCCACCTACATCAACACGTGAGCGCAAAATGCCTTTTAAAACGCCTACCCTTCCGGATTCACTAACTTCCGGGGGCAGAGTCAGCACAAGACTTGAGCACCAGTGCACGCGGGTAATGGCGGAGTTGTGCAGCATCGCCGACTGAATTGCGGTAAGGTGACCGACGGAATACTGATTAAATTCGATATTTTTTCTAAATACAGCTCTGAGTCCCGAGGGCCCCCCGACGCCAGCAAGTATTCCCTGTTAATAAGGTACGCTATTGCGCTGCGTCTAACTTAACTCGCACTATCTTTAACTAAGAGGCCCCTTTCTAGAGGTTGCTCCCACACGCGCTTGTAGTAGCTACCTTTCTGCAACATATCTGATTCGCTCTGCTCGATTCAGATGAGGCCAACGCGCACTTTTAATTCCTTCCATGCCGAAGGTGCTCGCAATGTGTGCACTTTTTTCCACATCACAGCGCGATAAGCTCGAACCAATTTCTAAACCCTCCTTATTTTAGATGTATATTCCCGAATAAAAATGTTATTCTACTTGATGTACCAGCCTAAATATAGGATTGAGTGATAAAATGAGTGTGCCTTTCTCGTTGTTTTCTCCCTTCTCTTTTCAGAAAACGGAGGAATTTTCAACCCTACAAAGTGTACAGGGTATAATTACAATACTACACAAAGAGGTGTGAGTAATTCGAACATTGTTTGTCTACCTTTGTAGTTAGTCCTGACGAATGCTCTATAGACCCCTACGGGCCGACAGAGCAGAAACATGTCGACGTTTTGTGTAATAAATGTTTTTCAACTACTATGATCTAGTTACCCGATCAACCTAGTAGTACTAGACCTTTTTTAACTATCTGAATAATCACACCATAAAATAAAATCACTTAGGGTGATTTTTCAGTTTTTAAACCCACTGTATTGGTTATTCCTTTTCCTTTTTGACACACTTTTTTCCTATTTTTTCTGCTTCTCTGGACACTGCACTATATGCCAGAGGTGCCTCAGGTTGAGGCTGGCAACATCACTAATTTAGAGTGACCGATGATAACTGCCATCAACCCATATGCGGGGCGGATGAACCATATATACCGCAAGACTCACATGTGCATTGGGTTTTTGAGGTCACTCTAATTTTACATGACCAATGGCCTAGTGTTACAAGTGTCTGTTTCTCTATTTGATAAACCTCGTACTTTCCCTGGGGAACGAAACAGACCTTCCAAATCCCTAGTCCCTCCCCATTGATTTATTGATTGGTCTTATCTTCATAATCGGTGACTGGGTGTGCCATAAATCACTGATTCTAAAGAAATTAGAGACTGACATTCTTACAGGGATTACAGAATCCCATGTATTATAAGGCTATTAGAACATTCTACCCACTGGCCGTAGACTGTCATAGATAAGCAAGGGAGGAACAGAAAGAGTAGCAGTGGAATGGTGAGCAGAAGATCTTTATCAGCCATTATGGGCCTTCAGCTACTTCATTGCCTTTAATGGAACTGTCTGTGAGAAGTTGGCCTGGTATATAATGCTCACTAATTCTTAGTGATCACTTTGTACCATGCCAAGCAACCCTTATGATGATGGTTGTAATTCAACCTTGTAGACCAGTTATCCTAGTGGTAACGTGGACAAAGCAGTCTTAGGCTAAACTCTGAAAGGCATGTGAAGCCAGCTGTATTACCATACACAACCCCCTTGAATACCAAATGAAAGGGACACCACACAGATATATATTGAAAATATATATTGATTTATTAACTATAAAATCCCCTGGACTCTTTATGAGCACAGAAGCACAAGCGTTAAATCACAAGACAGTTTAAAATACACAAAAGTTGCACAATATGGATGAGCCCTAGGGGCCACCTAAACCATATACTAAGAAAGTGGTATAAGAGATACCAATAGGAAAGGGAACAGGCCTAGGGCCTTGGGAATCGCTGGAGCTATTCGAGACTAGCAGTGACTAAGTCGGGAAAGGCCCGCGGGACTCGGGTGCAGTGTTCAAAGTGCACGCACTTTCCAATACAAAGTCTATGGTGCGTAAAAAGTACAAAGTTAGAAAGTTAGGAACCTTCCGAGGGACCTACGGAGCTGAAACTTAAGACACAGGCCCTTGAGATGTGTACCAGTGCAGGAGCACCGGCGGAGCTGAGTTACCTCACCCACAGGAAGCGGGTGCACAGGGTCGAAGTAGTGTCGGGTTTCGTCACGCTGGTCGATGGTGCTTGGAGCTGAAGATGCTGCAGGCGGCTCGATGTGAAGAGTTCCGGTGGATCCAAGGGTGGATCTGAAGATGTGAAGACCTGAAAGCAGAGGGGACAGTGTTCAAAGTCACTAGCCAGTGACTACCGTGGAACCAGATTGGAACCAGGCGATGTCGGGTGCAAACAGGCGTTGTCGGGTAGCTTCTCTCTGCAGCCACGTGGACACCCGGGGTCGAGGACGTCCAGGAGTCGGTCACGAGCTGTCCCACGCAGGCTTCTCGCTGTTGGCGGTGTCGGCAACTTGATCAGAGCAAACAGGCCTTGGCAAATGCAAGCCACGCAGAAGGTGAAAGATGCTTAACACTCGGACCAGCAAGGTCAGAGTTGGTGCTCCTTTTTACAGGAGCTTGGGTAAGTCTGGAGCAACCAGACCTGCTGTGTAAATTGTCGGTTTCGTTGCCAAGATGGCCCTGACCACGTGGCTAGTGGCCGGGATGGCGCGTCGAGTGGCACAATGCAAAAGGGCCCAACGCAGATCGTGGAGATGCTGGAGGGCTGATCTTCGGTGCAAGGGCTGCTCGGTGATGGGGGTTCTCAATCCTCAAAGCACAACGTCGAGGATGCCTCAGAAGCTGCGCAGTCAGCTTTTTGAGTGTCTTTCAAGAGGTCCGGTCCCACGTCACTCGGTGCCTCCACGGGTCCCTTCTTTGCAGGGACTGTGGATCGGGCTCTGAGAGGTCTGGGAGTCTGGTTCTTGTCGGGCTCTGGGCTCGGGCTCCGGCGGGAGGCGGCGGCAAAGCAGACGTCAAGTTGCTGGTTGGTACCTGTGTTCACAGGGTGGCCACTCCTAGGCCACAAGGGAGATTCTCTTCAGTCTTCTGAGCAGCAGAATGTCGAAGTCCAGTCTTCTTCTTCATGTAAAGTTGATTCAGGATGATCTGCTGTGCAATGGCACTGCTCCCACTCTTATTCCCAATCTGAGGGGTGGATCACCTACTAGGTCCCTCCTCTGGGAGGAACCAGGAAGGGGGGCGGTTACACCCCCTTTCCTTTGTACAGTTCCGCGCCAAGCCTGGGTCTGGAAAGTCCCAGGACCGGTTTGGACTGGCCTATGCACGGGGACACCTTGTGTGCCCCGGGCATGTCTGATTCTATTCAGCCCTGTCCTACCCAATACACAAAACCCTGTCTGGGGTGGTGCTCGCACCTCCCAAGGCAGGAAACCCTTTGTCCAGGCCACCATCTGCCGAGTTTCGGTCAGCAGCAGGAGGCCAGACTCGTGTCTGTGGTGGCAGCATCCATTTTGTGATGCTGAGGCTCTGTTTAACTTTAACCGGGGTTAAGGCTACACACATGTCGTGTCCCTCTAGAAGGGTGGAATGCTATCCCCGTCGCCAGAACTGGCGAGGGGATAGTATTCCAATTCGTATGACACCTTACTCGACATGTTCTGATAAAGCCAAACCAAAGATAGCATTTAACCGCAAGGATTATAATGCACTTAAGAGTATATGGTATGGCAATATCCCGGAACAGCTTAGGGAGTGGTTCCCGACAGCTGCAGACAGGCTCAGCTCATGCTAGAGCACCATCTCACATATTTCCAAGCACTCTGCCTCCAGAATTGATGAGGCCTTCCATAGGAGTGGCTGATAGAAACATATGTGTCCAGTTTAGGGTTAGGCACAGGCATACTGTACCTAAGTAAGAGGTGATTACACCAACTTACCCCAGCTGAGTGATCAGCCAGTTGTGTCAAATATGGAGGCCAGGCCAGGGGTGGCATAATACATGCTGCAGCCCCTGGTAGGCCTTGGATACACCTATGCCCTGGGTACCTAGGGTACACTACTACAGGGGCTCATAAGGTGAACCAGTTCCAATTCGTAATGCACCTAAAGTGCATTGGCAGTAATTTAGAGAGAGAACAGCAGGCTGTGGGTCTGATTAGCAGGCCCACAGCCACATTAAGTCAGAAACCAGTGAAGCAAAAAGCAAAAATTTGGGGTGACCATAGGATAGCAGACCCTACTCTCCTACACTGTCAACATTCCATTGTTTTAATGTATCAAAAAACAAAGAAGGAAGTGAAGAGATATATCAGTCAAGGACTCAATCTCCTCTGTAAGTTATGAAAAAACTCGAAATTTACAAAATAATGCGCTAACCTTCCAAAAAATGACTAAACCCAAGTGAACCATTTGGTTACTAGCATGGGAAAGCAATAACGTTTTTTAAAATAACCCTCACCCACCAAAAGGTCCCTTGGTGGCATGCTTCATCATCGGGTTCTTCTCGCCCGCGACTAAATTACCTTTAATGGAGCGCTCAACATATAAGTGTTCTAATGACTATTTTACCATTGTATTAACTGTTCCACTTTACTCAACGCAGCCAAGACTTTTGGGTTTCAGTCCAGCTACTGGAAACCTGTAGTTTGGATATTGCAACAAAAGTTAAAATGAATTCTAATATTAGGATAAATGGCACAACGTCCTCTGTTTTTAATCTTCACCAAGGCACTAGACAAGGGTGCCCACTTTCACCTCTTCTTTTTCTTTTGTCTATTGATCCACTCCTTTGCTTACTTAATCTGAATCCGAACATTAAAAGATTCTAATTGGGAACATACATAAAGCTGCTCATGCTCACGATATTCTTATATTTTTTCAGAGGACATTGAATCAGCTATCCCTTCTATTTCTACTCATATTTGTGCTTTTTTGGTAGTTTATGGCTATACTCTTAACAAAGAGAAAAATGATTGTTTCCCTTGAATGTTATGTGTCTTCCTTCTCACTTCGGTGATTCAGGCTTTAAGTGGCAATCTATGTGCATTAAATACCTGGGGATCTGGTTCTGTAGAAATCTTTCACATACTGTTACTTATAATGAATCCCATATCATCAATAGAGTTAAGGATCTTTTGTCTTCTTGGTCTCTGAAATACATTTCTTGATGGGTGAGGTTACAAACTCTTAAAAGGATGATAACCCCAATCATTAATTTTTTACGTTCCATGTTACCCATAAAGCTTTCTTCTTCCTTCTTTCATGAGATTGACATAATCACTTCAAGATTTTTATAGAATGATAAGAGAGCTAGAATTGCTTATAAATATCTTAGGAAGTTACCTATATTGGGAGGTTGTAACCTCCCTGATTGGAGTTTATCCCAGATTTCTTTCTTGGCGGCTCAGGGAGCACTTTGGTTTTCCCCAGGATCCCAACATATACCTCCATGGATTTATCTAGAACGAAAATTGTGTGCTCCTTTTTCCAATCTTTCTTTGCTCACAGCCTCACAAATTACTTTACCACACTCTCAGCGTATTATGTCAGATATGATTAATCTGTTGAAATACATTATTGGGAATGTTTTGAAACCTATTCATCAGTCGCGATGGACTTCTAACGATCTAATCCTAAGCTTGCTACTGATACTGAACCTAACATCGCTCATTCATGATCCGACAAGGGTATCAGACTGGTGAAAGACCTTGATTATACTAATCACGATACTCTTCCTTTCTCCTTCTTAGTCAAAAAATATAACCTCAGTAATATGGATTTTTATGCTTTTTTTAAGTTAAAAGTCAAACTTTTTAAGATATCCCTTTCTTTTTTTTTGTCAAATCAGTTTTTATTGTTTTGTTTTTAGAGTAACACTCCACCTTACAGACAACACTCACAGAAGCTTGATAGCAGATACATAACTATCACAAGTGCATTAGCACAGTGTCATACAATGGTGCAAATATTCAAGCTGCGTACTAAATAATACATAAGGTGTTCGTTTAAAATGGTCTAAACTGTAGTTTGCCTGTCTGAGTGCAAATCCTTAGGCTGTCCAAAGAGTCGGATCGTTGGCCGCTCAGTAGTCCATGTAGTTCAGGGCTGGCTTTTCATCTTGGGCTTGCAAACAGATGGAATATATTTAAAACAGAAAAACTTTAACTTAACAGCAAAACCTCACTAAGCTCTGACTCCCCTTTCTGCCCTCCCCCCTGTCCCCTTCCCTGACCCCCTGCCTCTGCCCCGGTCCAACACTGAGCGTGCCACTCATTTGTGACCACGCCTGCTTAGATGTCTTTGCGCTGTAGTGGAGTAGGGGTTAAACAGCGCGGACTTTCCCTGGCAGGAGAACAGCTTATGGCATGCACCCACCCCATGTGTGATTTCCATCCCCACCGCATCTCCCGCCTCTCCATCCCTGTCTGCCCGCTGTAACGTACTGGACATTTTCACCCATTGTGCCTCTATGGGTTACTTCCGGAGCCCCATCGTTTCCTCTCTGCGTATGGGGTCCACTCTGCCCTGACCCACAAGAAAGGTTGTTTGACCCTTTGAGTGAAGGCAGAGGACAAGCTATTCATTTGTAGGTGGGGCTGTGCTCAGCTCCGCCTCCATCCTGCCAGCAGATGGTCCATTTAGGCACATTTAATCTCGCTATAGTGTGACTGTCTGGAAAGAATTGACAAAGTCTAACTGTCAGCTACATGCAGTGATGTGACCCAGACCAGGCTATATGCACAAAAGGGCTAATTGCGTAAAAATACCAACTTTCTAAAAGTGGCATTTTCCTAATTGGGATCAAAAATCTGAGTTTACCTTTAAATAGGGCTCATCACTCTAATTCCAAAGACCCCAAACATGATATAGCTAACAGCTTCCAATTGGAAATTACAGCTTGTTTGATGTAATAAGGAATCCCCAATGTTACCCTATGAGAGGAGTAGGTCTCACATTAGTAAAAAATAGATTTAGTAGTTTTTCACTACCAGGACTTTCAAAACTTAAAATCACTTGTCACCCTTTTAATTACACAGCACTCTGACCCGTGGACTGCCAGCAACCTACCTTACGAGTGCCTTAAATGTAAAATAAAAGGGAAGTGTACTGCTTGGCAGGGAAGTGTAAATGCCAAGTCGACATGGCAATTCAAAACTGCATTCAGGCTGCAGTGGCAGGCCTGGGACACGTTTTAAGGTGTTAGTTAAGTGAGTGGCACAATGAGTGCCGCAGACCAACTGGTAGAATTTAATTTATAGGCACTGGATATATGGTATACCACTCTACAAAGGACTTACAAGTAAATTAAATATGGCAATTGGGTATAAGCCAATGTAACCACATTTTAGGGGAGTAGCACAAGTACTTTAGCACTGGTTATCAGTGGTAAAATGCCCACAGTCCTAGCGCCAACAAAACCAAATGCAGCAAAAATGGAGGATGTGAGGCAAGAAGTTTGATTGAAGATCACCCTAGGGCTAACAGATCTTACATGATGTTGCATTGTGTGAGATCTTGATCCGGATAAAGAAATTATAATTACTTTTGTCAAACTAATGTCCATCCTTCCATAAATATTTAAAATCTCCCTGTATCATTCAGACTACAAAATTGTAGGCTCAACATGTACAGCTTTAGTTTTTAGTTAACTGGGCTAAATACAACAATGTATGCTCACCATTATCAACACTCACTCACACATTGTAGCGTGAACAGCACTTAAAGCGTACAGCACATAAAGCGTTTGCCATTAAGGAGCCATTAAAGAGTACAGCCATCTGCTGTTATATAAAAATGGCAGGTGGGAATTTCATAAAGATGATTGATTGGAAGCACAATATATTGCAATTCAGGCGTACTCCCAGGTGGCTTAAAATGTATTGGTAAAATTGTATGAAACAACTGCCCTCTTTTCTTAGAAACCAAGGGCCTCATTTATGAGAAATGACGCATCGCTGCGTGAAAGCAGCGATGCGTCACTTCTCAGTGCGCACTCCTTGCGTCATGATTGATGAGTCATATTTATAATATGGCGCATCATGTGGCAAGGACTTACAGATACGTCAGTATTTCTGACGTATCTGTAGGCGCAAAAGTGACGCATTGCTGAAGTGTGTCACAAAAGTGACGCAACTCCAGCAATGTGTACTTTCACCTGGGCAAGTCCTATGTTGTTACTGCCTGCGTCAGTCTTAAGCCTGCCATGATGCAGGCATAAGATTTTGATGCATTAGCAGCCAAGAAATGGTGCAGTGAAATCTTATAGATTTCACTGCGTCACTTCCATGGCCCTTTCTTGCGTCAAAACACCCCCCTTGAATACATTATAACTTGCGCATGTATAATGTGGCGCAGAGGTTTACAAAGTGACGCATCTACCTAGATGCGTCACTTTGTAAATATGGCGCAACAAGGTGCATTTTTCACGCCACTGGTGCGTCACAAAAAGTGACGCACCGGTGGCGTAAAAGTGACGCACAGTCTCATAAATGAGGCCGCAAGAGTACAGCAGATTTAGGAGGCAAGAAAAACCGAGTATAACACTCCTGTGACGTCAAATTCCAGAGATCTGAAATGAAACCATCAAATTTAAATGTACCGTCCACAATCTCAAAAACAAATTATGTTTCAAATGGTAATTTTCACTACGACTTGGGAATGTGTAAGTACTGTGATGCAACACTGAAGCGTGTCATCCCGTTAAAGAAGCAGTGGATATGGCCTGGCAACCTGGGGCAATGGGTATTTTTTTTTTTATTATTGAAAGCATGATCGACAAAAATAAAAACAAAAAGGCCATGTTACTGTCTAAACATTGCAGACATATTTTTTTTAAATACTCCTCACAAATAACTTTAAGGAAATTAGGCGTACTTCCTAGGAAGAAGTTATATTTAGGACAGGGAATCTGTGCTAGTTTTAATGCACCTCTCAGGAGAATATGATTCCCATTAGTGTGAAGAAAATGTGTCATTGGCATTTGTTTAATGTAAGTTGAAGCTATTTTTTAAGCAAGCTGAGATGAATTAAAACATCCAAAACGTTCAATAATGGAAGAAAAAAGCATTGACAAAGTTTAGGATTGGCCTACCATATTGGCAATGGTGTGCCCATTGGCATATGAGATCAGGTGAAATGCTGTCACGCACAATGGACGGGCTGAAATGAACTGACTCGTTGCCTTGCACTGCACGCTGTAGTGGGCGGAAGCAAAATGTGAAGCTCAGCTGAACAAATCAAGGGTTGATTAGGTAGGACCCAAAGCCACTTTGTTTATGTGAATAAGTGCGCATTTTTATTCATAAGCATTTTTTCCATTACTTGATGTTAAAAAACATGTAAAGCTCCCTCTAGCCGGACCTGAAATCATTGTTTGCCAAAAGACTCCAAAATGATAATGCCATCTGTTTGTATGTGTTTAAAACATCAAGGTATGTCAGGAATAGCGAAATCAATAAGATAAGTAGCTATAACAAGATCAACTGCGTCAAGACAAGAGTCTAGGTATTGATTTCATTATGTTCGTGGTTCCTTGCTACGCAGCTCGATAAACCCGCCTGCAAGATGTCCATCAAAATATCAGTGATGCTGCAGCAGCTTTTTACCAAGAATATCATTAAATCACATGTTTAACGTAATAAAATTCACCTAATCTGTTCCACTTCAACATAGCCCTATTAGTCGTGTTTTGTTTTCCCCCAATGACAGGTTTTATTGAACAGGTTACACAGTGTAATATGAAGGAAGAGCCTCACACTGCTACTTGCAAGTGTGATATGCATGCCTGACAACACCTACCTTTCCAAAACAAGAACAGGGTAGAGTAAATGAACGAAGCTGATGTTAGTATTTGAGTGGTACTCATTTCATCATGAAATGAAGGATGAGAAACTGAACCAGTCATACTGGGATCTGATCCATTGAACATGTCTTTATAAAGAGATGTAAATGTTGGTCCATTAGCTCCATATTCGCATACTAAACCTCTAGGAAAAATCAAACTTGTGAAAATCTTGCTCTATAAAATGAGGTGTGATCTATTGGTTAAGTGTCTGTCTTTGAAAGTTCTAATCCAAGTAATAATAAAGTAAAGGGACAAACATGTTTTGGTTGGACATTGAGTTTATGTTCCAAGCACAGAATGGGTTTATGTACCTCCGATAATACAAGCATTGGCAAACTCAATAGTTCCAACATCGGCTGCCAGCTTTTTGGCTGAGTCAGTGTTTGCGTTGTTTTCTCATGTGTAGGAAATTGGGTTACAGGTTGAGGGGAGTAGAACTCTACACAAGCAGAAACCACAATTCCTGTCAGGAGGAAGTTATTAGCAAACCCCATATTAACCTTTGCCAAACCTCTAGTAGCTTGGCACACTAGCAGTCAGCGTTAATTTAGAGGAAACTTGTAAAGTGTAGGACTCACTGCTCACTGCACCACCGGATTCAAGCTAGCCTGGATGAGGAGGGGTGATGCCCCGAAATTGGTCCTAGGATGCTTGTTTCCAGGCCAAGGAGGACCTGGCTTGGCAGTTGTGGCTGGACTGTTCCCTCGAGGAACAGAACAGTGTCAAGACTGATTTGCATATGGCTGGGGTGGCCAGGAGAGCAGAATAACAATGGATTAAACCCAGATTTTTGTGACTGGGGGTTAATGTTTGCATTGATCAGCATTCCGTCCATCATTAATTTTTTAGTTTCCATTTGTCACCCTAAGTGGAAAGGAATGCCCAGACATGGGTCCCATGCTCAACGAGCCACTGGATTCAAGCTAGCCTGGCTGATGAGAGGGGATGCCCTGAAGGGAAACAATGCAGTCATTACATCGCACTACAATAACAATGCAGTCATTACATCGCAACATCCTTTACTACGCATGTCACTACAACGCAGGCATTACAATGCATACCATTACAACGCATGACACTACATCGCATGTCACTACAACACAGGCATTACAACGCATACCATTACAACGCATACCATTACACTGCATACCATTACAACGCATAGCACCCCTACACTAGCCAACATTTACCCTACTGTTGCACCCCCTGGAGTTAGAATAGTCATTTGTAACCCCTACACTATCCAACGCTTACCCTACTGTTGCACCCACTGGAGTTAGAATAGTAATTTTTACCCCTACACTATCCAACACTTACCCTACTGTTGGACCCCCTGGAGTTAGAATAGTATTTTTTACCCCTATACTATCCAATACTTACCTTAAATGCAATGTAATGGTATGCGTTGTAATGGTATGCATTGTAAAGGTAGTATGCGATGTATTGGAATGAGTTGTAAAGATAGTTTCTTAAAATGCGATGTAGTGTCATGCGATTTAATGGAATGTATTGTAGAGGATGTTGTGATGTAAAAACTGCATTGTAAAGACGTGCGTTGTAAATACATGGTTGTGACGTCATACATTGTGCCCTGAAACCAGGCCCAGGATGCTCGTTTCTGGTCCAGGGGGGACCTAGCTTGGCAGTTTGGGCTGGACTGTTCCATGAGGGCCAGGATGGCGACTGATTTGGATATGGCTTCATCTGAACTGGGGTGGCGTGGTGAGCAAAAGAACAATGGATTACACCCAGATCTTTGTGACTGGGGGTGAATATTTGCATTGGTCAGCATTACGTCCATCTATTGTTCCTTTTGCACTAGTGAACTAAAAGGCAAGCAAATTGTCCTGTGCACCCTATATGTAGGTCAGATTTTTATCATAAATGAAGCAAAATAGTAGTCTGTAAATCAAAATACAAGAGTGGTGTTGCAATTTTCCCTTTTTGCAGGGCCATTCCTGAACTTTTTGCCTTCCTCCTAGTCTTTGTCTAACCTGGTGTTGGTGGGTTTAGGCCTCTGGGCACTTTAGCACTGCTGTCCAGTGTAAGTGCATGTGCTCTCTGTGGTCAACATGGTAAGATTGGTCTACAGCTGTTTGGCATATTTAATTTACCTATCAGTCCCCAGTAAAGTGGTATCTAATATACCCGGGGCCAGTAAACTAAATGCTACTGGTGGTCTTGCATCGCTGATTGCGCCACCCACCAAAGTAGCCTTTCAAACCTGTCTCAGGCCTCTGCCATTGCAGGGCCTGTGCACACATTGTTACTGCCGCTGTGACATGGCACATAAAATGGGTGCCATGTCTGTGACCCCCGTTTTTACTGCCATGTCAGTCACCCCTCAGGTGGCCCCTAGCTAGCCCTATGGGCAGGGTGCACTGTTGGTAAAAGGTAGGACATGTACCTTAAGTGTGTGACATGTCCTGGTATTGACAAACAGCCATTTTGTTTCTCACTGCTGTGATACTGCCCTCTCATAGGAATGCATTGGGGATTCCCTGATAAGTGTTTCAGTGGTAATTCCTGATATGAGAGAAGCAGTGTGGTCAAGTTTGGTATGTTTGGAATAGTGATTAGAAATGCTGCATAATGGTGTGCGCAGATTTATGATCACTATTGTAGAAATGACACTTTTACTGCCATAGGACTGCTGCCCGCACATGAGCCGTTTGTAAGGAAATAGTGATTGTCGAGATTATTGAATCTTGAGGCAAACTCGAACGCCTTTGTAATTGACATCATTGTTTTGTCAAGTCAAGTGATAACTCTGACATTGAAGATGTGGAGTATTATTGAGTTCTCTGGAATCTGAACCAACTGAGCTGGATTCACTCTCAGAAAAATTGTCTCTCTAAAAGGGTCTTTGCTAGATGCAATATCTATTGTCCTGAAGATGGTCTGAGGTATCGAAATGTCGACCGTATCATCCACTTGCTTTATATTTAATGTATTTTAAGTGATTGTTTTGTGTTTCAGGAGATACGTTAATTCTTTGATAATTTGGGAATGGATGCTTTTTCTCATGAACTATTGGCAATATCACTTTTGCATGTTTTTCATTGAATTAATTTCTGTTCTAATTGTACCCTTCTGAATGTGATTTATGTATGAAAATACATTTATATATTTACTATAAGATATTCCCATGTTTGTTCTGTTGTTTTTTTCTCTGCACATTTATTGCATAAGTAATGTATTCATTGCAGGTTCAAGATCTGTTTAGATTGAACAACTGAATTATTTCAACACAACAAATCAGAAATCATACTCCTTAAATAAAATCCCTTGTTGGTACATTTGACCTGATACTTTTAGAAGTTGGCATTTCTGTGTGCTATGTGTCTCTGCCTGCCTGATGTGTATTGCATGTCTGGCTCTGGAGTGAGAGGTGTTGGTGAGATGTGTGGCTCCGGAGGGGCAGGGTGAGTCAGCGCTAGGCTGAATAGGAAGATCTGCATTTGGAGTAGTGTGAGGAGTAGTCCCCTGACCCTGAATAGGTCAGTGCCTGTCCTGTACAATGCTGGATCCGCATCCCTGTGGTGTGTCTGATAACAGCGCCCAATCTGACAAAGGAGGGTGTAAGCCCTGTAAACAGAGTGCTTCAGTACCCCCCAGAACCAGTTGGGACTGGTTCTCCAAGCCCTGTGCCAGAACAGAACAAAGAGTATTGGAATATAAATATTGGGGCTGTGACTACATTTAAGGTGTGCTGCTTGCGCTTACTTGAACTTGCGGCCAGCAGGCTGCCAGCCTGCCAGAAGGAACGGCCAGTGGGGATGGGCTTGTTGCCCTGCTAGACAGCTGAGGGGTCTGCTGGCTGGCTTGGAGCCCCCAGCGTAGTGGCCTGCCTGTGCATTTCAGGAAAAGAAGGGTTGCCTGCTCCCTGCTGAGGTTAGCAGATGGAAGCGCCTTGCAAGTATTGCAAGGTGCTGGTCCCCAGGCTGAGCACGTGAGGAGTGCTGGATGAGCCGATCCGCCCAGAGTAGTGGACCCGGGCGCAGCGCAACTCGTGATCAGCGCTGTTCCTTTTGTGGAGTCTGGAGACCAAGACGGGGGATTCAACTTGGTCAGAAAGAGAGGAGCGGCGAGAGCGGAGGAGACTTCGCTCCGTGGAGCCGCAGCGTCCTGAGGGTCAGGCCATTGCCTGGTTGTGGGTGGGGTCCAGAGCCAGGAAACCGGAAAGAAACCTGGGAGTGAGTGCATGCAGCGCTGCATGTGCCTGGGAGTGTCTCCCAAAACAGAGCGGGAGCCCACCCCGCATGTTTTTGCCTCTAGGTGGTGAGCAGCAAAGACAGGCACCGCTAGTTGGCGTGCCACTCCCGACATTCTACTGGCAGAATTGGGGTGTCTGGGGTGGAGTGCCTTGGCCCCGGGCCGTCCTTATGTAGAGAATGTGCTGCATTGTGGTTCACGGTCTGCGGGAGAGCCGGATGTCAGGCAAGCCCGCCTGTTGGGGGCAGAGTTTCCCCAGCAGAGCAGGAGCCAGGCTGAGGTTCTGTGGCAAGAGAGATGCTGCAGAGCCAACTAACGGCGGGAGCCCACCCCGTGCTGCAGTGTCTGGAGTTGGCCCAGAGGGACTGTGGGACCAATGGAGTCTTCGTCCCGTGATCCCTGAAGCCGGCCCAGGAGGAGAGACGCGAGGCCACAGTGCAGTTACCATGGCCATGGGTAGCCCACACAACAGCCTTTCTGAGCCTAAGCGGGCTGAGTAAGGTATTTCTGCCCTCGGGGACATTGGGCTACCTGTTGAAAGCCATGAGGGGACTGAAAGTGGGCAGAGACCCTTATACATCCCTTGGAGGGCACCGGAGAAGGTGCCTTATGAGAGCAGGTAGGGTGGTGATCCTCTACGGAGGTCCCGACCCTGCTCAGGCCGTTGTTAGGACTGGGCCAGACCTCGATGGAGGCCCCGGAGTCTAGAAGGAGGAAGGAACATCAACATTAGAGCGCAGAAGCTCTGCTTCCCCTGAAGGAGTGTTGATGCCCACGATGGTGCCAGTATGGGGAGTGGCCAGATAACAGGAGCTGTTCATGTCAGATGGGGTACGTGATGATGCTAGGTGTGTACTAAGGTGCACAGAGGACCGGATTTGGCATATTGTGGTTATATTCATACCTGTGCAGGGGGTGATGTATTATGGAGATGATGCCCTGTATTGCTGATGATTATATGCCTAGCAATGCTCTGCCTAAGGAGGTTGGGCTAAGTGTACCCTATGACCAGTAATTACTGGTTGCCTTGCTAACGGTGCACTGATGAAATAGGATGATGCCTACTGTGATGAATACATAATGTGTTATGCTTATGATGATGCCTAATATCATGCTATGATGTTTATGCCTAATGTGATGATGCTGAGAACAGTATTTTACCAGTAGTTACTGGTTGTGTTTTACTACCTGTTCTTATGGTTCTGACAGTGGCCCTGTCATATATATGATCCCCTGTGAAGTATAACCTAGTGCCGGGGTGCGGAGCTTGCACGCAACAGTGATGGCCGCCTAAACCGATAGCTCTGCTTAGCCATTGAACAATCCTTCATTTACCCTGCATTTGGGGGATCTTTCTGCCCCAAAATGCACTGCGGGTGACAACGGAGTGAATTAGGGACAAGACGAGCCATCCCAGTGAGCTCTGCACCAAAAAAATGAGTGAACGACGGCTGCTGGTGGTGAAGGACCCTGACTAGGCCATTATCGTCGGGCTTGAGTAGTGCGGCGCAGCCAGAAGGGGGACCGTCTCCAGAGGGCATCGTGGGTGCAGCTAGTGCCGGGGCGCTCTTGGCGCAACATGAGGAGGTGGCTGCTGATGGCCAGTGAAACGGAGTGGCAGTTGGCAAGACTCTGGCGCCATTTTGCCTTGCATCAGAGGCGGCTCTCCCCTGCGGTGTAGCTGCCAACATAAGCGGAAGAGAGGTAAGGCACCCTGCTGTGGCCATTGGTGGGGCAGAGAAGTGCTGATCGGGATCCAGTGCACCATAAGAAAATACTACGGGACAGCGAGAACGCGCAGCTGCGACCGAATGATCGGGTGAGGCGCAACACAGGATGGCATTCAGCTGCAAATGAACAATGGTAGACGCTGTGGATGCTAGTTGTGGTGTATAGTAGGGCCTACAGAGTCGCTGGATATTATGACTGGCTGCAACAATAATATGCCTGAAGGGGCGTGACTGTAGCTGGCTTTCTGGTGTGCCCTTCCAGGTCTCAGATGCGCCATTTTGAGCTTCAGGACCAAGGTACTCATTGATAAAACTGGTGCGTGGTGCCTGCAGCGGCAAAATAGTTTGGGACGCTTCTAGGAGGGGCTGGTGACGCACAATGTTGGAGGAGCCCAGAGGGGTGCGCCTATGAATAATCCAACCGCAGTTGGGGGAGCCCCAGGGCTGAGGTGAACCACGCTGCTGTGTGCATCGGCAGACCATCGGAGAGGTAACTCAGCACTTGTGGGATGTGACACCTGGTCTGCACTGCCCTGAGGGCAGTGGTAAATTGCAGAGCTTGTTTGACAGCAGGTTCATGGTGATAGGAGTCTGTTCCATAGTGGTGCACCAAGTCTAGGCAGCGGATAGATCCCTGCTGCCGTCTGGGCGTCATCCAGAGTGGGGATAACACATGTGCGAGGGAGTTGACCAGTGGAGAACCTGCCCCAAATGACTTTACTTGCTTGACTGGAGTGTCGGTCAAGAAGCATCTGAGCTGATTGGGGATATACCACGATGGGCAGAGATGATAGGTCGCAGCCTAAGCTATCTTTTGATCAAAAGAAGACAAAAGGGAGGGACACCACCTCGGCAGAGGGGGATAACACGTCGGACCCAGCGCATGAGGAAGTTGACGGAAATATTTGTTCCATGCTTGCTGCAATGGAAAAAGGCCTGCAGGAAAGCCTTTCTTCTCTGGGGACCAAAATTGACTCCCTCTCCTACAGAATAGACAGAATGTCAGAACGAATGGACAAGCATGCTGAGAGGCTTGACATGTCGGAAAGATGGATTACAGAGGTAGAAGAGGTGCAGACGACAATGGACACTGAGCACAAGCAGAATGCGATGCAGGGCACGCTACGAAATTCGTTTTGTTAATTAAATTGTTTACTTACCTCCAAATATCCATATGCCGGTTTTTATAACCCCCCCACTCTGCCCCTCCCCCGCCCCGCCTCCCTGCCTCACTGCAACTCCCTCCACAGGCCGTGACTGCAGAAATTCATACCCCCCTTTACGTGGAGGTTCCCACCCTACTCGCTGCTGGACGCTGTGTTTAAAAAGGAATTGGCAGAAGCAATCAAAACTTTTTTTCCCACAAACAAAGGGTAAGTTGACAGCTTGGGAAACATTTAAAGTATATATAGGAGGTATTACGATGACCAAACACTCCGGGGTCCTAAAAGCGATCCACAAAAGGCTGTCCGATTTGGAGGGCTCATTGAAGACTCTTGAGAATCGATTTCTGGCTGGTGTTGACGACGAGCTCATGCTAGAGTTCAAAGCTCAGCTGGAAAAATATAATGACACAGCAGATACGGAAATTAAACACCTAGGTAAATATGCCATGGCGCGCACGTACGGTGAAGGTGAGAGGCCGGGTACAGTATTGGCACAGCTCCTTAAAAAGAGGCAGGAGAAAAGATTATAGTAACAGAGCTTAAATCCGAGGATGGAGACGAGTTGGTTGAAGAGGTGGCTATAGCAGAGAGGTTCAGAAGCTACTACTCAGAGCTATATTCGAGCAGTGGTGGCACAGAAGACTATCTGACGTATATCCAGCTCCCATGGCTAACAAATATGCACCGCAAATTCCTTATGAGGCCTGTAGAGAAGGATGAAATCGTTCTAGCTTTGTTGGGCATGAAGTCGGGGAGCACAACTTGGGTAGATGGCCTGACAGTAGTGTTTTACAAGGCGTTCATGGTACTCGTCCCCCATTTGGCTACTCTTTTTGATGATATGCATGTCACGGGCACTATGCCACTATCGATGAATGAAGCAATTATTGTTGCTATCTTGAAACCGGGTAAACCACCAGATGAGTGCCCCTCCTATCGCCCGCTTTCATTGATTAATGTTGATACTAAAATATTTGCGAAGATCTTAGCTACGTGGCTGGTCCCGCTTGTTCCGATATTGGTGGCACCGGAAGAGGCGGGTTTCGTTCCAAGTAAGGACTTAAGTTACAATTTGAGAACAGTGTTTGGAACAATACAGCACACCAAGCCAGTGAAACAGGCAATAGCTGTATTTCTGGATATGGAAAAATTCTTTAACTCAGTAGAGTGGCCCTTTATGCGACAGGTCCTACTGAAGATGGGGGTGGGGGCAGTATTTTTGCAGTTGATACGGATATTATGCAACGCACCCACTGCTAGAATAAAAATGGGTAACCTAGAGATGGATCCTATATGCATCACTAAAGGTATGCGACAGGGCTGCCCTTTGTCTCCCATTCTATATGCGTTAGTAGGAGATCCCTTGGCCTGTGCACTTTGAAAATATCACAGATATAAGGGCGTCAGATTCCCGAAGTACGAGTTGATCGTCTCCGCTTATGCAGACAACACATTACTTTATGTACGCGACCCGGAACGGCACCTCTCATCGGTGTTGCGGGAGGTGGTACGATTCGTAATAGTGTCGGGACTAAAGGCCAAAATCCATGATATTTCCTCTTATGCTCACTACGGTCCCATTCGAGCCTGACTATGGGCTACAGTGGACAACAGAATCAATGAGGTACCTTGGGATCAGGATTCATACCGACTTGGAAGTGGTGTTTAGAGAAAATTATGGGGTAGCCATTAATAGAATAGAGAACGAAGTAGAAGGTTGGATCCATCTGCCACTGTCCCTGTTAGGCAGAGTTTTCATCATGAAAATGGTGGTACACCCCCGTTTTTTGTTTCTTTTCCATAATATTCCTTTGGTTCTCCCTTGCTCTTTCTTCCGACGACTCACTATGCAAAAGATCAAGTAGGCTTGGGCGGGTAAGCAGGCACGGGTCAGATGTGAGGTTCTTAGGTTGCCATATCATATGGAAGGGCTCCAGACTTGGACCTTTATTATGGGGCAGCTCAGAGTGCACATGCTTTCCACTGGATGCATGGCTTGCCAAACACCCCACACTTGTGTATTGAGAAAGTGGTGGCCTCCCCTCTACCCATGCCAGTTTTAATGTTTTCATCCCCAGACCGCAGAACTGGGATACTGGACTCGGTGAACGCCACAACACATGCTTGGCATCATCTCCTAAAGTTGCAGGCAGGGGGCTAAACTGTACTCTCCGTACACTCTGCTAGACTGGTGTCACTGGCTGCCCCCTGCAGGGAAAAGGGGTTACATGGGTGCTCGGTTCCATAGGGGCTCGGACCCTCGTGGACTTATTTTGTGGGGGGCATGGCGAAGAGCTGGGAAGAGTTGGTATCGGGAGACGCAGTGGCAACTTGCCTTACAAAATTCCAGTTCCACAGAACACAGCAAGCATTGTTACATATCCTGGGTGGAGACCTGGCGGAACGGCCGGAATTGTCCTCCTTATCCTATGTTATCAAGGGTGCATCACTGCAATCAATAGTATCGAAGATTTATAGGCTGTCCATGGGTTAAAGGAAAAATCATTACACTAAAGCCCGATTAGCGTGGCAGAGAGATATTGGCAAGGAGATCGATGATGCAATGTGGGCCTATTGGTATATTAGTACGAAACGCATGGTAGGCACAGACTCATTCACTTTAAATACTTGAATAGGGTATACTACACCCCGTAGAGACTATGAGTCTACGGACTGAGAGATGGGGATGATTGTAACCGATGTTGTGAAAGGAGAGAAGAATTTATACACCTGGCATGGATGTGTCTGGGGATCGCCAAATTTTTGGGACTTCGTTTATAAGAAATTGGGATAAATGGTGGAGCTGCCCCTCTCTCCGGAACCAGCACTAGAGTCATTGGGCTACTCCAAATTGATACCTAAAGGTGCTCGTAGTTTGGTGGATATGGGGCTACTGTTAGCCAGGAGTAGAGTGGCAATGTGTTGGCTACTGGGCCCGACCCCTACGATTCCACAGTGGTCGAGTGATATGTTGTACTGCAGTACACAAACAGAAACTTTCAGCGATTTACTACCACCACGTAATCGACCTAAGAATTTTGGGGCGTTGTATAAAACATACATTGAAACAAGGGGGAGGGTCGCTGCATCTACGGAAGCTGAAAGTCGGGAACTATGTGAGATCAACTTAATTGACAAGGGGGTCTCTTGTCTAAACAGATACTTGATGTTCTCCACAAAGAGCGCAGAAATATATAGTTCAAGGTCAGAGGGTGGGGGGTGAGCTCTTGCAACCAAACACTACGTATTATGTCGTACCTGACAACTCTTGGTGATGTAAAGTATGCTATATTATTGATATGTGCAATTGCTAATGTCATGCCATAAGATTCAGTCTTGTGCTTGTTTTATATGAAAACTTCAATAAAGTGTTAAAAAAAAATTTATAACCTAGTGCCAGAGGGCACAGTATACATATTTGAATATTCTCTAATGTGTTTATGATAACACAAAGGCTATTTTTGATATAACCTAGTGTGGAGTTTCTTTTGTGGTTTACCTAGTGTGTCGCTGCTGTGTGAGTGTGCTGCGCAAACACTTTGCACATTGCCTCTGGGATAAGCCTGACTGCTCGTGCCAAGCTACCAAGCGGGTGAGCAGGGTTTATTTTTGGTGTGTAACTCCCTTGCCCTGACTAGAGTGGTGGTTTCTGCCTGGCTGAGGCGCAATCCTTAGCCAACCAAAAATCCCATTTCTAACAAGTGGCATTTAATAGGGTGCATGTTCACAACTCACTACTTCTGAAGGTGCTCTCATATATGATTAGGAAGAAATAGGAGGCTCAAATATTCGCCTAGGATTCACATCATTTGATCACTCAAAGATGCCCGATTGTTCCCAGGTTTTCTAGTTTCAAAGTTTCAATTCACTTCGTGGTATGGTATCTCTTTCCCCTGTTTCACAACGAACATCAATACTTTGTCTTTCATTCTTGGTACATGATGTTGCTGCATGGGTGGCAGGCAAACACCACATCAAAGCTCTGATCTCATTGGACCCGAAGGTCCAAGAAGGCCTCCAGCTGACCCAGTCATGGGGACGTGGCTCAAACCTGGCTTGAGCCTTCAGTTGCTCCTTCACATCTATGATTAATAACCCACCAATGCGCTAGCATTCCTGCATACGACCTTTAAGATAGGCGAGTTATTAACTAGAAATCAGAAAGAAGAGTAAATGGTTTTTTCGTTTTCAATATGTTTTCCCGTTCAAACCTCAAGATAGCAGCAGACAGAAAATTAGCATTAGGAAATGACCTGGAAGTCAGAATGATAATAACAAAGGAGCGGTAAGCGGGTGACGTCACTGAGATCATTTGCAATCACCTCGAAGTCAACATAGTAATGAAAAGGCACGAACGCCTCGTGAGCGCGGGGTGGGGTCAGAATGCAGGGTTGGTGATTTTGATTAGTGACAGACGCCAGTAATTCCAGTGGAGAGAGCATTGTTGCCATAGCAACTTGCATGAGAGGAACTGGCAAATGAGAACACAAGAAGAGGGTTTGGACTCTTATTACCAATCATAAACTACATTTTCACGAAGATGTAGGAGTATTGGTTCTGTTTCAACAGGACGTGACAATGCCCACGAGGCACAACCGCTCTTGCCTTCAGCTAGCGACGTGGTGGCTTATCTTGCCTTCTGAACGACAGAAACTCAAGGAAATTAAAGCAGGCCTAGCAAGTAAGATAACAGGACTCGGCAGAAATGGCACAATATTTGAGCCTTTCAGTCTCATCCCACTGACGTTTCTATTTCCGGTGTGGTTTCGTGCAGCTCTACAAGCTACTCTTTCTTGGAATTTCAATCCCAGAGCACAGAACAAGTGTATGTTTTTTGTCATTGTTGCATGTTTTATTTAAAAACAAGAAACAGAAAAAACAGTATTGCCAGTTATTGGCACAGTACATTTGTCTTCTTATTGTCTTCACTCTCAAGTCAGGGAAACCGAAGATTACTGTAAGACCTAAGATCAAGTGGATGCGCTTGAAAACAAACACAATAAGAAAGCTTTTCATGCAGTCAATAAAACAGGCTCAAGTAAACGCACCAGTCTGAAGAGAAAAAAGAGATACACTGAAGTTCGAAGATTTGACTCCAAGGTGCAACCAGACCCTCCCACTAGCATCCACCATCTTAGAGAATAAGGGGTTTTCATATCAGTGGGGGCAACAGTTATATTGGAAAATTAATAATTAGAAAAGAGAACTGCAACAACAGCATACTTGCAGGCATGGTAAAATATGGTGCGGACAAAAATGTAGTACACTGGGGAGTGAGCAACAAAGGGATCAGCAACCACAAGCAGGGATAATTTGTTAAGGATTCTTTAAGAGGAGTGTCAAAGGAAGCCACGTCTTCTGTTAAGGAGCCTATGCAATTGTACACATTCGTACTGGACTTTAAATGCATTTGGTGGCTATAATGTGCCCAATTACAAGTTGTTGATATGGTCAGAGCTGGACTGGCCGCCGTGGTGGGCATCAGGCGTTTCCCCAGGGGGCTGGAGGCGTGGGGTCCCGTTTTGGAGCGGTCGGCACTGGTTTCGTTCCCCCAGAGCCGCTCTGATAGAATTATTGCCAGCGCTGTTTTGTGTTCTCAATTCTACCCTGGATGCAATGATGTCTGCTCCGAAATCAGTGGGGAAATTATGTGGACAGGGTACTTAATGATAAGGGTGGGGAAAAGGGCTGTGCAATAATCCCACAAAGTAGCACATAACTCTAGATTTCAGTTTTATATCTTACACATGTCATACTTTATCCTGCCCATACTAGTGAAAATCTTCCCTAATGCTCCTACACATTGCCCCAGATGCATGACACCAGATGCTGGTTTTTCCACATGTAGTGGTCATGCATGCATCTCACCCACTACTGAAGTTGAGTTCTGACATGCTAGCTATTTTCATTGGGAAGCCTAGCCTTTATACCCCTGGTACTTGTTTATAGGTCTTAATTAAGAGACCTAAGTCAGATAGAGCAAAGTTGCAATGGTCAATCTATCTCTTTTGCTAGCCCTGTTGAGTATAACAATGGTAAGGAAAAGTGCTCTGCTACCTTGTCTGATTAAATGGCAGAGGGGACTTATACAATGGACGACTGTGGAATAGCAGTCATTGTATGCTGAAGAAATAAGAGAGCTAAGCAAGTACCCCACCCACAGCACATAGATGGAGTGAGCTCATTGAACAACTGCAGACCCACATTTAAAATGACAACATGCTTCCTAAGGGGCCACCATACAGCAACAACCATATAGCATTCATCAAACAAAAGATGCATCCTCCATACATGTAGAAACTGTTTCAGACACCCAGTAGGGTAGGTTCAATGAGTCAGTCGATCATACAGATGTCTGGGTGGAACAGGAAGGTTGCCTGCTAGGAACACAGAGAAAGGGAGGTCTGCTTGCCCAGCCTATAAGCCTACTTCCCTTGAGCACTCCCATTGATTGATCCTCTCCACCATCCTGTGATGCTGGTGCCGCTCTCCTGACATCACTCTATTGTGTGAGAGCAGACGAGCCGCTTTCTATTAATTATTTTACAACTGAGTTGGGACATATGGTTTGTTTTAATGTTTACAGTGCATCTCAATAATACTGGACTGGATCTCTGAAAAAGCAAAATAAGACTATGTGAATTTATACTTGTGAAAAGGCGTTTTATTAATGTGAACATTGTACCTCAGCACTTGTTTATGACTGGTAAGTATTGAGAAATGTGTGCACCTCAACTGAATTGCTGTAAAGCCGATGCAAATAAAAAAAATGCTATGAAAAAAAGGAACCTGCAAAATTGTAAAGTTTTTTTGCAACCTTCATGGAAGCCTCTGGAAAAGGGTCCAACCGTGCATTATTGCAAAGATTTCTACTATGCTACATTTGTGTGAAATTTGTAACTCTTCTTACATATTAGGTTATACATATCATAATTTAGCAGTATTGCCCTCCATAAGATTTGCCTTGCAACGGCTTATTAACAAAGGAAAATATATGTGAAAATATAAGTTTTTATAACTGATAGAGCGCTTGCAGCACTCTAAATTATATGGGTGTATTATACTCATGGTTTAAACACACTCACCTATATTTGTGCAGTCGAGTATGTCTATCAAATGCATTTATTCAACCTTTCAAGCATGGAATTGTAATGTGTACCTTCAAGTAGGATTTACATGTATTCGAGACACTATCATTCCAGTATGCATAATGTGCAGGATGACATTATATTCATATTGATGTAATTGTGTGCTGTTTAAGTTGCCTGCATGGTAGGCCCAGAGCACAGGTTGTTGACAGTTTAAAAATCCTTTTTAAACTGTCAACAACCTGCGCTCTGGGCTTACCATGCAGTAAGGCATGGTTGCTAACAAATTGTTTGTGTGAGCCAGAACAGCATGCTCTCATCCGACTACAGGTACAAGAATTCTACGTTATTCTTAGTTTAAGGAGATAATCTGAATGTCTTTGAAGAGTCTGAGAAGCAGGAAGGGAGGATATCATTTGTGCCTGGCCTACCTGAACTCCAAGGCCACTGGAAGAAAAGAAGAACTTAATGAAAGAAGCAACGGATAACTACTGCAGACCTTTGCAAGTGGAATAATTTGTCTTGTGATACATTTAGGGGGAGGCTGAATTTGGTCTTTTTGTATTATGCACAGAGACAGAAAATCAGACTTCTACATTTTTCGGAGGAGAAGAAGCACCTCAAGAGCGAGCTCCCTAACCTTAAGCTATTTTGACCTATTTGACATGAGTACTTCTTAGGAAGTGTACACGTGCTGACACCTTTGGGAAATGAGATAGTGACAACAGCCAGGAACATAAATGAGAATAGTGTAGGGAAAGATAATTTGTGCTTTCCTTCCTAATGAAAAGGGAATTAGATTCCGCATCCATCTTGGGGTGTATTTTGATTCTAGAATGTATCACATTGTGTCTTGTCTGCCAGATTAATTATATGCGTAGGTTTGGCTCTGTAATAATTTATATGTACCCTATGTTCGCTAATCCTTAGATGTGTTTACATCCAATTATTTTTGGCCTTATAATAAAATCCATAAACTGGAATTTGGAGTCTGTGGTCTTTAAACATGACTAAATAGTAAGTATAATTTTGAAGTATTTATTCCTCTCAACCACTTTCAGCAGGCAAATTAAAGACCATCAGTGCTAAATTTGAAAAGGAAGGCAAGGACTAAATTTAGCGTAATCATGCCCAAATGTCCCTTAGCGTGCATAAACTTTTGAGAGTCGCCCCCTAACATTCCCTCCTACACAGATATAACACTAAGAGAAATAACAAATTCTGTTGACGTTCCGTGGGTGCCGGAAGGGATGAAAGTGGATGTCCTGTCCTGCTCGGCCCCTTTTATCCCTCCTTCAGTGGTCCCACGCCGCTTATAATGCCACTGGCCTCCAACTACATCTAGTGCAATGTGAGGGGGGTGGCCTCCCACCCGTGATGTCAGTAAGGGCGCATACCCCGAAGTGCGGGGCGCCATGGAATTATTAGCTTCCTGCCAGGAACAAATCATGTTATGAGAGTGTATTTCTTTGTCTGAGTGTTGAAATGTATGCACTTGTGAATTACTTGTGAATCTCACTCTAGACGTGGGAAGAGAGTATTCCAAGGTGTATTTTGCCTTGGAAGCTTAGGAACGCCCACAAACATGTATGCTTTTAAGCATTCCTAAATTTCAATACAACCCCATGCCGAACCTGGAAAAGGTTGGAGCTTTACTTCAGTGCAAGACTAGTACAGTTCTCCTTCCAGATTGGAAAGATGATCAGATCACCCCGCCTTGCTCAGGGTGTAGAGGAAGGGCTTTCTCCATGGATAAAACAATTCTCCCCATTGAGAAAAAATGTGCATTATTAAAAAGGCTCCATTCGCGTGGTGCATATTTACAAAGGCTCCTTTCGCGTGGTGCATATTTATTTGCTATGGACATCCTGCACAGCTGGAATAGAAGACTTTTAAAAAGGTAACATGACATTCCCAAAGTACACCTGGAAATCTCCAATAAGCCCCTTATTGTTCTTATCTTGTGCAATAGCATTGTGCACAGATAGCATCGGCAAAGGAAAATGTGCAGACCAAAAACCTCCATACATGTGCCACTGAGCATTGAAAAAGCTCAGCACCAGATAAACTTGCCTGAAAGAAGTGTGCATATATTTTTGATTATGGAGAAAATGATCTCACAATGAGTTGAAAATGATATTTCACTGCACAGAAAAAGCTTTCCATGGGTGCAGGTAAACTGCAAAACTTTGACACCACTGAGAAGGGTAAAAATGAAACATTTCAAAAATATGAAAAAAACTGGCTCCCAAAATAAAGGTGTGCACTCCTTTTTTTCTATAAAGACAGTGAAAGGGAATAATAACCCTGACAATATGGGATTCACTGCAGGGCATTAAAGAATGATGTGGGAACTCACAATGAAAGCCATGATCTCAGTATTAAATAGTTCAAAACATTTACGGTCTGATTTAGTATTTAGAGATAAGGCACTCCATCTCAAGCAAAATGGATTACTCTGTCTGCCAATCTCTTGGTCCAACTGCCATATTTAGATTCAGGCAGAACGTCAGCTTTCCATCAACAGTGCCCCAATTGGCTCCTCTAGCAGAAAGCTTATCCTAAAAGCCCAACTGAGTGCTGGCATTGGGAGAAAGGGCATCATAACACCCTCCCTATTTAGGGCTGATGATCTGATGTCTAGTTTTCTGTTGATTTGACCACACACACCCAGGGAAAAAACTCCCTAGTTGTAGGGACATTGGTTCTTTGCTTTATTGTTTTTGGAAAAAGTTTTGGTGTGCAACTCTCAAAACCAACAGTGGCTGTCCAGACATTTGGCTACCTTCATGGGAACTGCTGTAAGGAGGTTCATCTAAAGTTACAGAGATCATCGCTTGGCCAGCAGTGAGGTCTAAATATGTCAGTCTTCTGTTTGTCACAGTGGCAGACGTAGTGTCTGGAATCACCCTGGAGAACCGGGCCTTATGGGTCTGGCGGCGTAGGGCACGCCTTAAATCCACGAGTCCACCTGCCTTGTCGAACAGAGACACGAGACACTCTGTTGAGCGTGGAAAGCCAGATTTATTAGCTGCAGCCAAGCACAGTTATCCCAGAAGTTACACGCAAGGTGGGTTCTGAGGAGACTGCCACTTCAATCCGTGGTGCACAATCTTTTATAGGAAACACATTTACAAAGTTTACTCCTTACACATACAAAACAAACCAATGAGAAAAGTTGGAAAACAAGCTATCAGGTGTCTCAAATACACCCCTTTCTCAGACCCTGTGTGTTACCCCTCCCAACAAATTAATCAGTAGTGGTACCAACAATCCAATTTGCAGGTGGAGGAGCGTTGCCCCACTGCTTCGCAGCAGTGAAGTAAAGTAAACATTAAATGATAATAACTCATGTTATTATCATTTTATGTTCCCTTCTGCTGCAGCTTTGCTTTTGGGGTGGGGCTGCTCCGACGAAAGAGGAGCATGGGAAGAGTGGTTTGCACACTCCTAAGTGCACAAGACTGTTTGGCTAGCTCTCTCAGGCCGGCCAAACATTCATGCGGCCTTCGTATCTTCTCCATTGAGGCTGCATTACAGCTTGCGTGACGAACATGCCCAGGCCTCCATTCCTTGGCTGAGTGCGATCCACGGCGCTCAAACCAATCACAACACTGCACTGCAGCATTGTGATTGGGAGGCTGGGAGACGGTGCTTCTTGCTGCAGGACCGGAGTCAGGAAGAAGAGGATGGAGGAGAGGTGGCAGTCGGCTGGCCATCACAGGTAAATGTTTTTGTTTTTTTTCCTTTTTCGTCCCCTCTGCCCCTGCTCACCAACCAGGTCCGGTAGCAGCCGCTACTGGTTTTTAAGCTAAATGTTTGCAAAGAAAATGCAAAATACATTGAGGTAATAATTTTCAACCAAATGTCTAAACTTTGTGTAGTCTCAGGTAAAAGTTTCAAGCTGTTCACCTTGATCCCCCCTCACAAATGTCTCTTTACTGCAGCAGCATGAACGTAATGTAGTAGAGGGACTTTTGTACTCTTCTTCGTCCCATCTTATTAGCGTGTGCCCGATAAAATGAAATGATGGAGAAAAGGACAGTTGTGCTGAAGCACGTGATGACTTGCTGTTCTTAAGGAAAAGGAGAAAGCTAAAATGAAGAGGGAACGGACACTCTTTCCGGGACTTTAACCCCTTCGATGCTGATGACGAGCTGCCACAGGTGACGTGTTCGGATGACGAGCTGAGCTCGTCATGTAACGCGGTTATTCGAAAACAGCCGCACAGCGCAAAAATAACCGCAGCAGCGATGCAGTTAATATAATTGTAAAAATACAACTATGCAAACACTAGAGAGCAGCTGTATATTTTAGAGCATTTTGCAGTGAATCATGATACCTTTGAGTACATTTTTTATCAGTATATTAATATAGAATCTAAAATTGTTGGATTTCTCAACAATAAATCACCACTAAAATACATCACATAAACGAGAATATCTTTATATAAGCTCAAATGATACAATGAAACACATAAATGAACAAGAGTTTTGCTCTCATCTGCAATACTTCAAAAATATGCATTACTACAGCAAAGCAACTATATGTTACTGAGTGCTTATGCTGTTCGCAGGCCTTTTAGCACCCAGGCATTATTTAAAGCCCATCCACAACAAATGAAAACTGAGCCAGTTCACTTGGTAATGGCATGCTTAATTAGTGTAATAAAAAAAGTGGAATGACCAATTGTTTTTTTTCACGAGACCACCACCCAATTCCTCCACTGATTCCACCCACCTGTCCCACTCGTGCAAGACAGTTCATTTTGCTGGTGCCACCCACTGAATGGGTGTGCCGTGTCCAAAGCTAAGCAAGCCGCCTTCCTCACGGATCTTTCAAGGGGTTCAGAACAATTTGGGTCAAATAGTGGATTTCAAAGCCAATTTTCATTTACATTTGCTAAACTGTTATAGTGTCTGAAAGGGCCCTCTTTTTGTGAAAAATGCCAGCTATTTTGTTATCCGTTTTAGGGGGAGAGGAAGGACTGGAGTGTTTAAGGAGTTTTTCCTTTCCTTTCTTCAAATAAACCTTTAAAATTACTAAGGAGAATTTAGAGCAAAAGAAAATAGGACAGGGTAAAACCAGTTAGGCAATGCCATGTACAAATGGGATAGGGTTAGACAGACACAAGAAGGCCATGAGGTGCACACAGTGCTTTAATTGGGACGGTACCCACCGGTACTGAGTACATGCACTTCTCATTTTTACCGCTCTGAGTACCGGCAAAATTAGGAAATCAACGACAATGGCGCTTTGGCGGAACCCTTACTTTAAAACGGAAGGCATAACCCTCTACTGGAAATCTTGGCCCAAGAAGGGCATTAATATGGTGAAAGATCTCTATGAAGGGACACAGCCCCTACCATTCTCCACACTTCAAACCATGCATAACCTAACCTCTATGGACTTTTACGATTTTCTGAAACTTAAGGGCATTATCTCAGCGCACTGCCTTACCCCACACACTCCCTTGCTCAAGACACACATGCGGCGCCTCCTGCGTCTGGTCACTTTGTCTCTAAAGTATAAAAGCAGCTCCTTCCTCTACCTAGGAAATCGCACAGACAGGTGGAAATTAAATGGGAAGCAGAACCCAACTCCACGGGCATTGAGTTTGACTGGGATACGATCCACAGTAATGCCATTTTAATATGGTATCCCCAATCCTCTCTCAGTCCAAATACATGTTAATTAATAGGACATTCTGGACCCCGGATAGACTCTTTAAATGCCACCTACAAGATAGCACAAGTTGCTGGAATTGCCAGTCTGGTACTGGTGATCTAGCACATATGCTCTTCCACTGTCCCTCCCAACAAACTGACTGGGGGAAAATCTTTGATTGTATACAACATATTTTCAAAATACAACCAGTATGGGAATTCGTATATGTTATACTGGGTGCCCTAGATCCACAATTACCAAATGCACAGGATCGCCAGCTCATAGACTTGATGCTCACGTTGGCATGTAAGGTGGTTTTGTGCAAATGGAAAAATTCATTGGAAGTCTGTTTTAAAATGTTGCAGGATTGGCTATGCTTTCTGAGAGGGGCTGATAATCCAGCGCTGCACTCCTCCCCTTGGAGAACATCCAACAAAAGACTCTGGAAATCGCTTGATGCGTCCTCATTCCACTTTGATCCTCCATGACCGATAACTTGATGCTGCAACCCATCAAGACTCTCTGGTGTGTCATACTAAGGCCCATTGTATGAATGTAACCTAGTGTATGTTCCAATCAATATTTAATGTCACCTGCAGGTCCTGACCTAGCTGATGACAGCAGACATTCGTATGTAACTGTATCTTTATTCATTTATTTCGCTATTACTTTACTTTATCTATTCATTTTCGATTCTGTATCACTGTTTATTGTATATGTGTACTACAATCTCAGACGCCGGTAAACAATTGCATTCTAGAGTTAATTCAGCAATGTACGATGACCAAACAGTGTACTTCTTTGTAATGTACTTCTTAGTTTCTTGTTTCTTTTTGTTTTTAAATAAAAATGATTTGAAATTAAAAAAAGAAAGCCACAGGAGATAAGGGGTGTAAAATGGCCTTTATCTCACCTGAGTCTTTTGTGTGAGTGCCTATCTGTGTGTGTGTGTGTGTGTGTGTGTGGGTGTGTGTGCGTGTGTGTGTGTGTGTGTGTGTGTGTGTGTGTGCATGTGTGTGTGCGTGTGTGTGTGTGCGTGTGGGTGTGTGTGTGTGTGTGTGTGTGTGAAAAGCGAGTGAAAGAGGGAGAGAATCCAGACACTATGGAGGTATTTTAAAGGACATTCTTGGAATGTTTTGTGCGAGCATTGCTGCTTGTTTTTGTTAGTGCGCACTCAAGAATATATACGTTTTCGGCTACATTGTAGAAGTGTCTTATATGTCTTGTCCTTAGCCCCGCCCACTTGCTATATTCATAGCTCATTATAAGAGTACCTGCACTTATTTTTCCCCATTTAAAGCACTGGGGGCACAGGACTTTGGGAATTCCACTGCCAAAAAGGAGGGAGATATATTAAGGGTTAGAAAGAGGCAAGTTTATCATAACCAGGAACATTTGGGCAGGATGATACTGCGGGGACAGCGATAGCAACAACACAAAACATTGGTTCATAAGCTAAATGTCAGTAAATGAGAACACAGTATTGAAGGTACTCACTATCTCTCAGTACCCGTTTGTTAATGGGAAGTAATGCAACACTCACACATCCCCTTTCCTTTGCAAAGATATTTGGAAGCAAGAGTTAGAGCAAAAAATGGACACCCTCTGAGGGAAATATAATACACAAGACTTGATCGGGAAGAAATCGTAATGCATCAACGTAACAGACGAATGCACATAAAGAGCACAGAATAAACATGATGGACGTAGCAGATTTTCAATAGAACAAATTGGAATCACTTGAACCTTGTTCCCCAATACTGAAGAGCTCAATGGGCTCAGTGCATCAAGAATATAAAATGTCTCTTAGTGACAAACTCCTTCAACCATCAATGCCCCGATTACTTACCGGTAATCTTCATTACTCCGAGTATAGTCTTCCTCGCCACATGACTAACAAAGTGAGCTTCAGCTCCACACCAGAACCCTCCAAAGCAAAAAGTCAGTCTCCCATGCCTCCCATCCTTTCCCAAGATGGCCGACCCAATACCACCTGACCTCTATAAGAGGCGGGCCGGCCCAACCGATCAGCCTGAAACTACCAAGCACAAACATGAAGCCGATAGCCAGACAGGGAGAGAGGGATGGGAACTCATGTGACGAGGAAGACTATACTCGGAGTAATGAAGATTACCGGTAAGTAATCGGGGCATTACCTCCTCGTTAGTCTTCCTCACCACATGACTAACAAAGTGAGCACATACCAAAGCCAAGCGGCTTCATGGAAACTCACACGAAACCAATGGACCAGAAAGGGACACCCACGGAGGAGGGCAACCCAACAGCCAAGAAGAGTGGAAGGACCACCCAAGAGAGGCAACCACGACCCGGAGAACCAGTCCGGGACAGCACAGGAAAAAAGGGCCCGAAAACCTGGACCCCCAAGACACGAAGAGCCGCCAGAAAATCCGCCCGAACCAAAATCCGAGGGAACAGAGAAAGCACAGAGCCAGACCGTATGGACCCAAAAGCAACCGCAAGAGGTCCCAGAACAGCAAGCAGGTCCAAGGACACCAAGACTGCCCAACGGACAGCCAAAAAACGAGAGAGGGGAGCAGAAGCCCAGACAGAGGAACCGAGGGCAACCCCACCACAGCCACCCAACAAGAAGAGAAAGACAGACAATACCACAAGGCAGACCACCAACCGCGGGAGAGCCAAAAACCACCAGAGGAACGGGGCAGCGGAACCAGACGCCAACAAACAGACTGGCAGGAGCCGCAAGAATGGAAAAGGGGAGAAGGGACGCCCCCCCCAAAAATAAGAGGGCCACCACAACCCCACCCGCCAGGACACAAACAGGCGGGACACGGACCCCAGCGGCAAAAAGGACCCCGGAAGGGAGTGAGACACCAAGTAAAGGACCCAGGCAGGCACCCGGCCACCAAGTGAACCCAACCTACCAACAGCGAAAAGGGGAAGGTCCACAAGGCCATCCACGGAACCCAAATAGGAGAAGGAACCAGGCCCAAGGCCAAGCCACCAGAAAGGAAGCGAACAAGCAACAGAGGCCACCATGCAAAAGAAAGCACAGAGAGCCCGGCAGGGAGAGGAACGCAGCCCGGAGGAGCGAGACTGACCCGCACAGGGACCAAGCAACCCAGCAACGTCCCACAAGAAGGAACCGAAGCCAGCACCCAGGTGGGCAACAACGAGACCCGGCCCAGCCGAACAAAGAAGACCCGACAGAACCAAGAGCGCACCGGGAGGGGCATAACTGAAATACACCACCCCCGGATACGGAGAGAGCAGTGTCAGACGAAGACCCGTCCAGCGAAAGCCCATGCCAGCAAAGGCACAGGACATGCGCTAGAGCCCCCTGGCACACAACCAAGTCGAGAAGGACAGAAAAGGCGGGAGAACGAGCTCGGGCCAAGCCAACACTCCCAGGGAGCCATCCGAGCAAGGAAGCCCACGACCCCAAAATCAGGGCCAAAGGAGAAAAAGACACAAAAACTACACTGGAAGAGCAAGGCCCAGCCAGCACAAGAATCAAATTGTGTCAAGGCACGGCAATGCACCTGTGTCTTCCAAACCAGGAGCACAACGCTTGAATTAAACATCAACTGTGATAAGAACCACGTACTGTGGAAGCCTGTGCCACAGAGGCACAAGACACACCACTTAGCAACAGCTCCGTGGTGTTTTAGACAAAAGCCAACAAACAACCACTGAGACAGTGCGAGGCGAGGGGCAAATGGGAGCAGATTAAACAGAGCCCCGACCACCCCGCCCGCCCCCCCTTTTGACCTTTGGCCCGCTAAGGCAGAGCCTAACCAGCCCCAAAAGAGACCGGGGAAGGAAGGGGAGAGGTCCAAAAGCCCCAGAGTCCGCTCCTGCAACAGCAGGAACCACTTACCTGAAGACGCATCTGGAGAGTAATGACGCGCAGAACAAAAAAAACAGGCTGATGGGTTGGGCCGGCCCGCCTCTTATAGAGGTCAGGTGGTATTGGGTCGGCCATCTTGGGAAGGGATGGGAGGCATGGGAGGCTGACTTTTTGCTTTGGAGGGTTCTGGTGTGGAGCTGAAGCTCACTTTATTAGTCATGTGACGAGGAAGACTAACGAGGAGGTAATGCAAAGTTACAACTCTAGGCCCCACATGCAAGCAGCGCCATCTGGACACAAACCAGTTTTCATATAAGGAAGCTCCTTCTCCCTCCTCCCCCCACCCCACCCCCTCCACGCACACACAAACTCCCTTCCAGACCTACATTCGTTACCACTCAGCTTACTACATTCAACCGCAGATTTGTCCTATGGCACTACCAACATTGTGTCCTTATTGCACACCCTACCATGAGCCAAGAAGGCTTCATTTTCCTTCACCGATTTTACCCCCTCTGGGGCAGAGAAACAAGACTGGGCTTTTTGCACATCCACTGGCTTCTTAAGCCGAACCCAATCACCTCGTGTATGGGACTTCAGAGCGCCTTAGAAAACGACAAGGCTGCACAAAACTGTATGTTCATAAATGGTAGGAAATTACAACATGTATGTTTCTTAAACATTTGTACAGAGCGCCGCGGCCCGGGTGCTTTAGAGCGCCTTACGTCACGCATTGTTTCCGGGGAGTGGGAGGGTATTGTTGACCCCAGGCTGGGATATGACTCAGGCTTCTGGTTACATATACACTCAGTGGTGATAACCACTAGGCTACATCTCCTACCGAACGAACCAATGCAGAGCGATATGATGTATAAATGTACATAATGCGGACGTAACTTCGTGAACTCGAAGTGGTTTCAACCGTTCGCGACACCAGAGAGCAGTCTTTGGACAGATAGGTATGAATAGAATGCATATTGTGCTTAGAACCAGTTTTTGAAAATCGATCCCTTCAAGCAAATAAGACTCCCTTCAACCCCCAGAGAAGAGTTAGCGGCAGGGATCCCGAGCTTGGCAGTCCCTGTGAAAGCAGCACACTGCGCACATACCTCAAGGAAGAGGGCCTTCAAACATCGAGTTGTGTGCCCTTCGCAACTAAATTTAGAATGACAGAAGCTTTTCATCTAGCAGAAAGAATGTCAAGGCTTAAATTTCCACTTAGTTTAAAATCTAACCTGGTCCCTGAAGTTTCATGAATTATTAAGTCTGCTGCAAAGTGCTCCACTTAGACTATGAAGAGAATTCAGGAGCAGGTTTGAGCCTGGCGGCTTTCTGTGGTGTTATTACTAATATTATCCTTCGTAACCATTGTAACTGTCGAGTCAGGCAAAGTGTGTTTGTTTGAGGCTGGTCACTCCTACTACCCACATTGTCCATCCGAGGCAATGTACGACCCACGCTGGGGGGGCCGGTAGACAAAAGCCACACGAGAAAGAGACACCTCAGAGCAACGAGTGTGTGGTAACATGGTCAGCGACTGGCTGCCGCCCCCTCCCATATGACCACACCAACCCCCGGACACATGAACATGAAACATGGTTATCTTTGGAAGGCGGGGGGTCGCAAGACCCCCCGGCCGTATTTATTAAGATATAAAATTTATACATTTTAATTGCATGGTAAACAATTTATACAAAAATCAGCAGGACATTAGATACAATATTGTCAACAAGTTTGAGAGACTAACCTTAACAGAAACTCTAATACAGATTGTTTCCTAACCGAATCTAACATCCTCATCTAGATTTTTGTATACTACATTTCTGGCCATATGGCAAGGTCGCTAACCGGTGTCAGGTCCTACTAGCTGCGCCTCACCTAGAGATGTGCGCATGCGCAGCCGGGCCTGGTAATTACCCGGTCCACGCCGTGAACTCCATTTACCCACTAAAGGAGGGCCCTTACTCTGCGCCATCCGGTGACGTCATGAGTATGCGCGCGCGGGGTGGCTACCAGCCTAAGGAAAGCGTGACTACTCCAACCCGCGCTCCTTTGAAGCCCCAGTTACCTTGCCCCTGAAGTTCTTGGAGGGGCCAATGGCCTCCTCCCCCTGGGCGGGAACCTCCATAGGATGATGCCCGCCCCCTCAGACCTTAAAATAGCTGCTCACCGGTAATGACCTTACCGCATGCCCCATACCGAATAAATACGACGACCTATGGGAAAAAATTCTAAAGGACAACTACACTGGCTAAATCACAACACGCATCCACGTAAAGCTACAAAGGGAGAAAAGGCCTAAACACAATTGCAACATCAAAACACATTTCAGCCCAGTTCACTAAAAGGGGGAAAAATTCCTAAAGAAAGCATCATCAGCGAAATATACAAACCAGATAAATATCCCTTAGGCACGGAAAATTATGGTCACAATATCCTAGCAAATAACACCTAAACCAGACTAGTAAAGCATCAACCATTTAGTTCCAGGGATGGTGGGTGGGCAAACAAGAAGCCCCGAGCGCGGGGCACGACACGATGTGAGGGGGGCGTCCAGGGAACAAGAGGGTCTCCCGGGCGCTCCCCGCTTCTTTATCCATGAGGGGCCCGATGGGGGGTGCTATGCCCCCCACCCAGCCCCTCCTGCGGCCCGCCCCCCTGACCCGGATGTCCTACAATGCCATCCAGATCAGGGAGGGCGCCAACCAATCGGTGGTGGGGCGCGCCCAGGAGGGCACGCCCCACCACCGAGAAGCACGGAGGAGGAGGCGGTCGCCGCGCCGCCATGCGGGCGGGGGGGCCAAGAGCCCCCCCTTTTCATATCTCGTGTTTTTTCCTGTTTCAGCACCATCTGGTATTCACAGGTATGTTGCCATTATGAATATCCGGGGGAGTGGAGCAGCGGTATTTAGGCTCCACCCTATTTACGTCATGTATATACATTTATGTACCTGTATACAACATTTATATTCCAAATGTGGTCAGATCTTAATAACATATGGCGTAAATTTAAATTATTAATAGTATGTAACCATTACAACTGCTAAGAGATTACATAAACGAGTATTAGACTGACTTGTAGACAGATGTAGTCATATTCACTACATGTTCACGTTTAAAAATGATTTATTGCTTTCCATTGATTCATGAGACTGTTATGTGCATCCATTTTGATTCTCGAGTTAACCTAAATTGACATTAGGCCATAACTGAAAATGTTTGTTTAAACACTGTTAGTATGCTCTTTTCCCATCTCAGTAGGTGCGCTATCATGTTTCTGATAACTTTCAGATATTATTATTAGGCAGCACTGTTGCAGCACATGGGCACAGTCTTACCACGGGAGGCAGAGCAGAGATTTGGGTCCTGAGAGCCAACCATCTGTTAATGTGTTGATATTGGGAGCTGAGGTTAAAGGATGCTTCTTAAGGATTTTCGTTCCACGTTATTTAGAAAAAAACCTCAAAATGAAGACACTTAAGGCAGAATTTAAAATGTGGGCACAACATAAGGAGAAACTGGGCATAGTATCATTATTACACCCCCCTTTGGCATTCATCATTTTTTCCAACTGTCTTTGTTGACAAAAGTTGCCTCATTTGGGAGCAAGAAGATGTGGTTTATTAGACTGGGTGATTTCTTCAGTCAGGACCACATGTATTTGTATGAGGAACTGCAGCAGGATTTTGGCTTTACCGAATAGAGTTTTTGTAAAGTTTCTGCAAATTATGGATTTTGTGTTAAAAATAGACCAGAACAAACTTTCACTAGAGTAGGTTCCACTAATTAAATTGCTGTGTCAGTCAGTCAGTCAGTCAGAATAACTTAATTTCACCGACATGATGAAAGCATGAAAGTATACTACATATTTATAAAAGGAAGAAAGATAAAAACATTCCACATCATTACAGTACAATACTTTTTAAGATACAATAGCTATACAATTTCAAATTTATGATAAAAATTCATGCTTGATTAAGTTCATATTACAATTGATTGGATCCGCAGATTGAACGTCTCTTGTTTAGAGCAGTTAAAAGAAAGGATGGCACAGAAAAAAAATAAAGGGGTAAGACAATAGCTGCAAATAGTAAAAGGCCACACAACATTGTCTAAAGTTCATTTTTCGCATAATGGGGATGATAAACCTTTTCCTCTCTTTATGATAATGTTTACAAAAAAGCAAAAGAATTGCTGAGTCGTTTTTGGTGAGGCAGGGTTAGGTCAAGTCACAACCCATCATTTGATTTAATGCCAGATGACCGAGAAATTCAGTTGAAAAACTGGGCAGGGGGATTAGCCGATAAGAGTATAAACTTTCAGTAATCATTGGAGGAGGGCCAGGAGGTTCTACTATCAGCAGGATTGAAGAGCCAACATTGTAAAAACTATATTCAATCTTTATTAGAAACCTGATAAGATGCTTAGCTGGGTGAAAAGACATGAGGCTAGTTGCCCCTAATGTGAAGATATGAAGCGGATTTAGTACACCTGCTTTGCAACTGTGCAAACTTAGAGGATCCTTAAGGAAAGAATCAGCAATTAACTGAGGTCTATTCTCAATGCACGAGTCTTGATTACGCTCCACCGGATGCTGTTTGGAATTGGCGAGCAATTTGCTAATGACAAAGGGAAGTTATATTTCATCTTGGGGAACAGCGTTTACAACGCAACTTTTAGAATGCAGTACCTTTACGACGCAACCATTACAACGCAAGTCATTACAACGACAAGTCGTTGTAACGACTTGTGTTGTAAAAGTTGCGTCGTAAAGGCATGTGTTGTAAAAGCATGCGTTGTAACGACGTACATCCTTTCATCTTTATGGCTATGGCATATCTGTATTGGCTGAGCTTGGCTTAACTCAGAACCCCCTGTACATCACCAATGGCTAGCTAGATTTCTCTATGTATCATCTGGAGACCATCTTAGGGCAGTAAAACGAGAAAGCAGGGAACCCTGATATGGTCCCTGTGGCCAACCGGACAGAACAAACTAGCTTTGGAGTTATAATATTGCAAGTCAAGGATGTAGGGTAATGTATTAATTATAACTAATGAATTATGGTAGTGTAAAATGTGATAAGACGAAGGCCTGTTAACGCAGGCGTTCTATTGAGTGGGCGGGCTGCGTCGGCCATTGGCCGATGGCAGCACTGGGGAGGGCTGCTCCCGTCGGCCAATGCACGGAAGGGGTTAAGTACATAACTATTTTAAGGGCATTTGATTGTGTGATTTTTATCTGTTTACAATATAACATATATTCAATTATTGTAACATCTTCCTTTTGTATATCTATAAATTCTTTGGTATGATGCTCCTCAATAAAAAAATGAAATAAAAAAACATTATAACCACTAAGAGTTTACATATAAGAGTATTAGATGGATCAACAGACAGATGTAATCATATTCACTTCATGTTTATGTTTAATAATGATTGTTTGCTTTCCTTAATACTGCAATGTGCATCTATTTGGATTCACAAGTTAACCTAGCTTGACATTAGGCCGTAACTGGAAATATTTGTTTAAACCCTGCAACTATGCTGTTTCTCTTCTTTGCAGGTGGGGTATCATGATTCTCGTTAAAAAAGGCTTATTGTTATGTATTAGACAACTGATAGGGAGGCCTGGGAGAAGAAAGTTGGCAACAATGCGGAGCAATGATGGTGGGAGAAAGTGTCCTGTTCACGGTGCATCAGGAGGATGCAACAGTCAAGGCCAACAGAGCTGCACCTAAATGTGATTAGATGGGAACTTAGGGGGTATGTCGACTCCCCATGAATGCAGTTACCTGATTGTCTCTCAGTGGTGGGGATGAGCTATGGATGTTCTGGCAACTGTTAGTTGTACTTTTAATTGGTGTTTCATAGCTAGTTAGGCATAATTCATCCCACTTCGAGATGGAACAGTACCCTCTCTTCTGGGCTTTCGTGAGTGTAAAGATTTATGCTTGGCACTCTTCCCATTTTACTTGGACCTTCTACTGAGGTTCGAACTTATGCTGACACCTTCTATGATCCCCTGTAACAATTTTCTTTAAAGTTTTCATCCCAGCACATGCTTAAACTAGAAAAGGAAAGTTTATTTATGGAAAATCTGTTTGCAATAATCTGTTACTTTTGTATTTTGGCTGTTACTATCTTATATCTTATTTTAGTACGACTTAACTTACTGGCATATTTTGGTCTACAGACTGTATAGCTATATCTTTTAAATATGTCCCTGCTTTGCATATATACTGGTTGGATTAATGTTCTAAAATAAATCTTTTATGGTCAAAATAATTGATTTTTATTGTGAAGTCAAATTGGCTTCACAAAAATGGAAATGTAATTCTGATGTTAGTTCCCTTACAACACTTCAAGTCGAATAACAAAAGTCCATACGACCAATGGGGACTTTATTTTGTGGATTTCACTAAGAGATTGAGGTTCAGATATCCACGCCCCATCAGGAGCATTTACCAATGGCTGGAGGTCCTCTCTCGGAAGAGCACGTCACTGGTGAGCCTCGGCCAATGCAGGTAGGTTTCTTTTCCCGAACTTCCACCAGGACTTCACTTTATGAGGACCAAAGAACCAACATGAAGATGTATTCACCCAGAGACTTAAAGGTAAGGAATGGGGTTCAAGCAGCCTCACACAGGGTGGCAGATGATCCTACTTCTCCTTGAAGGTATCTTTACCCTGTGAAGGAAATTGTACCCCTCCTATGCCTGGCTAGGTTAGCAATTATCAGATAGGTACACTGCAGGACTGTTCACCAAGGCCAGTTGTACATCAAAATATTGTACACAGAAATATTGTCTGACAGCATTATCGTGCCTTAAATATAATTGACAAAACTATAAACCTATTAGATCTTCGATTATTAACTGCAGTGGGCCAATATTTTTGTAAACGAAATTTAGGAAGCAATGTTTATGCCAGACGATATTTTGACAATATTCTGGTACCACACCTGAACTGCATCAAGTCATACATTCCTTTGTTTCATCAAAAATTTGCTCTTCAAATGTGTAACTATTATTAATAATTATAATATTCATTGTGCATTGTATCACCAACATTGATCGGAATGTTTTAATAGTCTTTACTTCATTATATATGTATAAAAGAGATTTATTGAGTGTAGTCCCATATGGAAATTGATAGCAAAGATGTGAGTAGCATTCCTCTGCCATGAAAGAAGATGTATGATTGTGCATGATGACAATTAAAATGAATTAACAGAAACAATAACCCAAGCAACAAATGCCTCCCTATCTCAGGAGGAGAAGCCACACATTTGGACGTCACACCTAAGTTCATTGCATAGGACTAGTTGACTTTCATTGCAGTGCTAAAGAAGTGAGACAGGATAGAAAGGTTTCTGTGCTGGAGAAAAACTCACTGCAATCAAAATCACGATGAGATGACTCGCTTATGCAAATATCTATAGTTATATTTTCAATACTGGAACTGTCATTGTTGAACATAAATTCTCTATCTTGGGGGTAACTGAGTAAGTAAATTTGCATGCGTAATTAAAACAGCCTGATAAGAGATTATGCGTACAAAGAGGGCGTGGCTAGGCAGCCAACATGGTGGACGCGAGTCTTTAGCGTTCCGGCCAGTATGCCCTGATTATCTGTCGCAAATCCTTAAGTGCTTCCATTAGTGTCAGTAACGTACAGGACTCATGTGATAAGGTGGAGAGGAGTCCGTGAAGCTAACCGGTGCATCGATTCATCGGGCGGACTCACAGCTGAGACTGGGGAAAAGAGCGAAGCCCAGGGAGAGTAAGCGCGCGAAAAGGTGGCACGCATTGAGAAGCTCAGACCGTGGCTGTTGCTCGTGGACGTACCCGCAGAGCAGTGGCGGCTGGTGACATTTGAAAGTGGTGGGGCTTAAATACTGCACTGTGGGGTCGGGGGGATTCTCCCACGAGAACATTTTGAAAAAAGTGGGCAAATGATGCATTCGCAAGAACATTTGAGAAAGAGGTGGCTTGGCGAATACATCTCTGGGACTAGCCAGACAAGTCTCTTTGCACTTGCACAGATGCATCTCTCTTCCTGCATTCATATAGGCACAGTTACTCACCCTTCCCTGACACATCACTAAGCCAGCATTCACCCATCCACATCACTCACTCTGGACTCACACAGGCACACTGCTCAACCTGCACTCACACAGACATCACTCACCCTGGACTCACACAGGCACACTGCGCTTACACAGACATCACTAACCCTGCACTGTCACAGACATCACTCACCCAGGACACACACAGGCACACTGCTCACCCTATACTCACACAGACATCACCGACCCTGCACTGTCACAGACATCACTCACCCAGGACTCACACAGGCACACTGCTCACCCTGCACTCACACAGACATCACTCACCCTGGACTCACACAGGCACACTGCTCACCCTGCATTCTCACAGACATCACTCACCCTGGACTCACACAGACATCACATACCCTGGACTCACACAGGCACACTGCTCAACCTGCACTCACACAGACCATCACTCACCCCTGCACTGTCACAGACATCACTCACCCAGGACTCACACAGACATCACTAATTCTAAAATGTGGGAATTCATTTTAGAGATGTTTATAAATAGTCACAAATTAGCATTTCCGTTTTCCCCTATGGACTTTGTACAATTTCTGTGGAAAAATATGCCCTGTGGCGGAGACTCAAAACACTGGAATGTCGAATTTGCTGCTTGTACTGTCAAACCACCTGCTAGTCGAGTGGTGTTTCATTAAACTCATGTGTAAGTAAGAATACATTAGTATGCTTAAGTTGAGATTAGGCTGCATTTCAATAAACTGATGCGACAATGCGGTGTCCCACAAAGCAAGTAAAAGATTCGTAATTGAACAGTTATGCTGTGACATGGATGGATGGTGACACTTCACAAAATTATAAAAAACCAAAGCTTAATCTATAAAACTTCGGCACAGCAGTTCTATAATTATTAAAACATATAATAATCATGTTGTACTTCGGTCTAGGGTGAAGGGCTGATGTTGTAAATCTCCCACTAAAGAGAATCGGGGGGAGGGGACAAAACGAATGAAAGAGTAATTTCCCCCCATTTCATATAGGATGCTACTACCTCTTCTCTCTAAATAATCATTGCGTGCTCACGCACCTTGAACACGTCCTTTCCCCACTCCAGTCACAACAGTCATTTATCTATATAGACAGATGTTCCTAAGTGAAAGTAAGGGTGAGGGAGGGATGTAATTAGTAAATGCTCACTCACAGTGTCCGGCTTTGATGTCCTCAGTTTCTTCAGCCCGTCCAAAAGCAGCAGATCGGCTGAGTCATTGTCATTGTGCATGAACTAACTGCTGCACCAACTTCTTTATCCTCCTCTGTTGCTACTTGCTGCTCCCTGATCTCGGCCTCCTTCCTCCCCGAGTCCGACAGCATGCCTGTCTGCAGGAGTAGAACATCTCGGTGGCGGACCCCAGGGTGGCATCGGGCATACACTTACAGCGCCGATCTGGCAGGGCCCTTGGTGCGACCTGTAGTGTTGAACTCCCGCATCTACACTTCCGACAGCCGGCCATAATCAAATGCGTCATCAGTCAGGCCGCAGCGACATAACCAGTGCACGGGCAGCTCCTAGAGGCACGCGCGATCAAAAAAAAAAACGTGACCAATCTCTGGATTCTGCGCTGTGTTTAGATGATGTCATGGTGGGAGACAGAACAACGGCCTTTTTTAGGAAGTTAGAGTCATTATTAGGGGAGGTCATAGACTACAAATGTAACAGCTTTCCTTAATAACAGCCTGGAAGTTTACAACTGCGTGCTCGGGTCCCTGCACTCACTGACGTTTCCTTCCAAAACATACTCATTGCAGAACCGACCCCTTGTGGATGTAAAAGTTGGAATCAATCAGGCCATCCTAATTATAAGTATTTTTCTGGCCGGCGAAGCCCCTTGCAGCTTTAATACACATGGTCCTTTCCTGGAAATGTCCTCGCCGGGGCCACTCCAACCTTCTGTTTGATGGTCTTGCAGCAGGGCAGCTTTCATTAACTGCTAACTGACACTCTCGCAGGCGCAGCAATCTTCCGGGCCTCGCTGACGCTGTGGCCGGGCCCGGGACACCCAGCGCTGGAGTCTGATGCTGGTTTCTGTGCAGCGCTCCTCGTACCAGTGGTGGGCCTAGTTTAAATTCTTTTAGCAAGCGCGGCGGTATCTCAGCCAATCCTGGCGCAGCATAACATCGCCACTGCGCCAGGATTGGTTAACGAGCAGGGCTAAAACTGCCCGTAGTGAGACCCAGCTCCCCCGGGTCTCTGCCTGTGTCCGTGCTGGAGGAGGAGGGAAGGGGCTACTGCATGTGTGCGCATGCGTGGGCAAGTCTAAAAAATGACTTGTCCTAAATGCGCACACACTGCAGCTGCCCTCCCTACCACGCTGCTATCTGCTGCCTGCCTGCCACTCACTAGTCATTGCCGCAGGCCCGCCCCCCCACACCCTTCCGCAATCATGATGAGGTCACTAGTTAGTGACTTACTCCGACCGGTTCCGAACTTCCGACCTCAAAATAAATAATTGATTATGACTGTCGGCGCTGCGCTCGTAATTTATATTTTTTGGTATGCGCTCGCAGTGTCAGTGACGTGACGGTTGTCCATGGCTAGTGGGGCAACGCCTCAACGCCCCCAATGGACGAACCGCCACTGCCGCAGAGAGGAATATCGGCAGGGTGCACCCAGCTTAATGAGCAACCCCGAGTGATATGACCTTTGGTGAGGTGGAGGCCCTCCAAAGTTCGCGGGCGGCAGGCAAGTTCCTGAGAGAGTATTGCTCAAGGGAGAACGAGCAAGTGTTCTGCGACCTCTAGTGGAGGTGAGGAGCGTAGTCTGCGGGAGCTGCTGCCGGTGAATGATGGGGCACCTTGTAACAGAGGTGAGTAGTGGACTCCTGGAGGGGGGCCCCCGTAGAGACCCCCCTCCAGGAGAGACCCCCTCCAGGAGAGACCCCTCCAGGAGAGACCCCCCTCCCATAGAGACCCCCCTCCGTAAGCACCCTGGCTATCAAAGCCTGGAACAGTATGCCCAGACACCTAAGACTTCAGACACTTGAGAAGCCTTTTAGAAAACTTCTCAAAACATGGATTTTCAATCTTCCCGACGATTGGACTAAAGCTTCCATCTAGCCTCCCCCCCACCACTCTGCGACCTGGCTTCAAGGACTTTCAGCGCCATGAGGCTCCTTCCGGAGCGAACGCTGCGCTCTATAAATACCACTCCAAATATCCAAATATCCAAATATCCAAGAGACTGCAAACTGCATGCAGCGGGGACGTCCCCCGGAACCCATTGTGGTGTGAGGCATCAAGGTGCTGTGACGCTTCGGGAGACCGCAAACTGAAGTGCCTAGGTGGCTGTGAGGGGGCTCAGTAGCAATTGTGTGGCGCGAAAGTCTGGCAGAAATGGACAATCCAAAAAGGCTCCATCTTGTGGACCACGCCATCTTGTGTGGCCGAGCTGAATGGCATCAACTATGCGGGGAGCTGAGGAGTGACAGAGGGTGTGCGGAGCAGTCTCTTGTGCCTGGTGCGATGTTGAGATGCCCGTAGGCATTAACAGGACATCAAATGAGGCCCCTACCAGGAGCTCGCTCGCAGAGGTGCTCAAGAAATGAGTGGGGCAGGCTGCTACTGAGGTTCGCACCTGTGGCAGCGACTGCTGAGGCGGCTAGCCGACTGAAGTAACTGCGAGATTACCTGACCTGGCAGCAGACAGTGGAGTTGTGGAACCGGTTGGCGCCTCCTCACCCGAGATCCTTGCAGTTCCCAACAGGTACCAGTCCCTACACACACAGCTATAGCTCAGCTGGATGCCCAAGTAGTGGAGGACGTGGCTGCCAGTCTGGATGCACACAAAACTCCTGGCCTCTAACGCTCCTACACCACATAGTGGACTGACCGGGTGAAGGTGAGCACAAGAGCAGCACAAGAGATCTTTACATTGGAATCAGCTCTTAGCAGGGAAGCAAGCATTTGGCAACTAACGGCATCTGGAAGAACCACCACGAGCGGAGGTCTGGTGCTGCGGGTTGCCGCTGGCTGGCACCTGTGATGGAGCCAGATCACTAAGCACGTATGAGACCAATAGCGCAACGACCTCACACGCTGGAACTGAACTCAATGCCCTAAACCGTATATCTGGTCCACGAAGCACACGCCTAGGAGACAGCTGCCCTCTATCCTGAGTCCAGAACGCAGTCATACTGTTTGTTCACCAAGCACACCTGGTGCGGGCCGCGAATGCTCATGGCGCAACTACTTGTAATGGGCCGTATGCGAGCCAAGATGCAGCAAGGGCCACTACGTGCAGGTAACCTGGATCCTTCACATGTGAGAGACGAGGGTGATGCAGAGCTGACATCTGCAGCACTGGCAGCCAAAATGGACTCTGTCCTTGTCACGGTGGAGAAAATAGGTGCAGCGCAGCATTACACCAGGATGTCTCTGGAGACCAAGATCGATAAGGTTACCTCGGACTTCATGCTACTCCATGCGATCCACCGCAAGCTAGCTGACAAAGTTGCCGCTCAAGGTCAAGCTCTCAAGGAGCTCCAACCGATCATTCACACTCACTCTGCGGCATGGCAAGATGTGATGGATCGTATACACGCTTTAGAGGACAGAGCAGACGATGCAGAACGATAGTCTTGTCGCAACAATATCCGCGCTATGGGACTGACAGAAGGAGAGGAGTGTAGGAACCCAGAACATTATATTAAGAACTGTCTGCGAGACCTTATCCAACAGGGATCACTGTCGAAACAGTTTGCAGTGGAAAGGGCCCATCGGTGCCAAAACAGAGACCTCAGCCGGGAGACAGACTGTGCCCATTCCTGTTCAAACTCCTTAACTACAGGGACAGAGTTGCGGTGCTCTGTGAGACCCGGAAGTCAGACACCGCATCATGCTTTTCCATGACTATACTGCTCTCATGCAATGCCGCAGGAACAACTACATGACAGTGAAACGCCAACTCAGGGAGCTAGAGTTGACTTACTCACTGCTGTTTCCGGCCAGGCTGCGAGTGGTTGTGAAGGGTAAAGTCAGCTTCTTCGATTCCCCTGCGTAGACATGGCTTGAAGAATCAGGACTGTGGACGGGAAGTAGGCGGACGGATCCATAAGATCACCACCCAGCAGGCAAGAGACCCACACGGCGTGGGCGACGATGGGCACCACGCAGGGTAGAATCTGTCACAATACTTAGCACTCCGAGCGCTAACGACCGGCTGGAATCCTTCTTGCAGCCCACGGTGGTGACAAGTGGCTCGTTGTCACCATCAAATGGCATCTCCAAGGACCTTCACTTGCCGGTGGTCACCTCGCAGACTGCGGATGGTATCTTGGGATGAGAAGCTATTATGATGGACTCTGTAGCGGACTGCTCACGCAAGTAGCCAATTGTTTGTTAACGTGGCCCTTTTACTTACAACACCGGGGGTGAGGGCGGGTCAACAACACTGCTAACTGTGCACACCTATTACCTGTTCCCTAGGTACCACTAAACTTGTGATGGGACGCCCAGTGGGCCTTCGTGCAGGCAGATGGCAGATATGCGAAGATTCTGTGATCTCAACTTGAACACCAATCTGTCCGCAGGTTACAATGGTGGAATTTCTCAGTGGCACACCATACACGTGGGATAGGGTGGGGACAGTTACAATAGGGGGCCACCTATGTGTGCACCCCATCAGGCCGCACCTTGACCTAGTTTATACCTATGCATAGTCACAGAAGTTTGGATGGACAAACACACAAAGTTCACCCTGGACGTTATGTTGTTTACAGTTTGTATATCAATATTGTTACAGTAGACCGGTGCCCTTACGCTCGACCAAATTCCGTCCTTGCCAGACCTTTCCCCACCCCTGGCCTCCCCGCTGACCATGCACTCTCACAATGACCAGAGTTAACATGATCACATGGAACATATGCGGCATGCATACACCCACACAGCGATACTCCATATTTGCTTATCTCCAGAGGCATTCGTTCATAATCTCCTTACTACAGGAAAGGCACATGACACAGCTGGAACTGGAAAGACTGCACAAGCGTTGGAGGGGACAAGAGTATGGCACTGTGTATTCGGCGTATGCTAGAGGTACACTCGTCTGGGTAAGAGCAGGTGTCCTGTTCGTTAGTACGGACAAAGTAATAGACCCCGAATGCAGGTACACTCTATTACATGGTACGCTCAAAGGTCAATCAATCTTTCTGGCTTCGATCTATGCTCCCAATACCAATCAGACAACATTTAATACAGCTGTCACAGGTGCTGACTCCTCATGCTGGGCTCCCCTGGTTCTTGGGAGGGGATTTTAATTTGGTGCAAGACGTGCATCTTGATAGATCTTTCCCCCTCTCTGTAAAACATCAGCTGTATCCAACGTGCAGGTGCTCACGGACTGGCTATTGCACTGGACATTACTAGACATGAGGCGGACCCTCCACCCCTCTGAGCGTATCTACTCCTATTACTACGCGACACACGACCTACACGTACACCTGGATAGGGTGGTAGGATCCCAGTCCCTGCTGCCACTCGTAGTGAAATCAGAATATTTAGGGCAAATAGGGCAATATTTAGGGCAAACACACTCCGATCATAATCCACTGTGGTTCCAACTCAGTTGGTAAGCTGACCACCCCCCTATACCTACATGGCGCCTCGAGCCCACTGCACTGGAAGACTCCGAATTTCGCTCCTAACTAGGGACTGCTATCCTCACCTACTTCGAGCTCAATGAAGGTACGGCAAGTGATGCGCTGGTGGAATAGGATGCACTCAAAAGAACACTCAGGGGACACTGTCTAGGAACCACATGGAACATACAGAAACAGCTAGCGACGTCCATAGCCCGCCTTGAGCCGCAGCTACTGAACTATGAGCATGAGGGGGAGTGAGGAGGCAGACACTCAGCCCGTCTGGAGACCCTTCCAACACAACACAAGGAACTTGTGGAGCACTTGCGGTGTCATAACTACGCAGTTCACACAGCCCGCACACACACACAGCAGATAGGGTGGGCCACCTGCTCGCCTGGATACTAAAACAAGAGAGCAAACACGCGCCGATTGCAGCCATACGCAAGCCAGAGGGAGTGCTAGTGTACACACAACAAGAGATCCACAGGGTCATGGTGGGCCACTATACACAACTGTACCAGTCCAGAGTCCGCTGCACAGGCCAAGACCTGGAGAGGTTCCTCGTGCAAGCCAACTGCCCAATGCCTCCGACGTGAATCAGGAGCTACATAATGGCCCCCTCACTTTGGAGGGGATAAGTAAGGCAATCTCATCCATGGCATCCAGGAAATCACCGGGCCCGGATGGCCTGCCTACCGAATTCTACAAGGCCCACCAGAGTCTCTGATGCCACACTCACACATGCTTTACACAACAGCGTTAGAGAAAGGTACGCTACCCCCATCGATGCGCGAGGCATACTTAATGTCTCTGCTCAAACCCGACCGGGATCCCACATCCTTGGGATCTTATAGGCCGTTAGCGCTCCTCAACGGGGATTATAAGATACTTGCCAAAGTGCTGGCGGAGCGCTTGGCACCAGTGGTTTCCGACATAGTACACAGTGACCAAAATGGATTTGTGCCCAAACGGAGCACGTCACTGATCCTGAGGAGGTTTTTTAGAGTAGCCACAGACAGTGTTCGGCAATGGCCAAGGGCGGGTTGCCTAATGTTGGACCTTGAAAAAGCATTTTATTGCTTAGAGTGCGGCTACTTGTTGGCAATATTGCCACAATGTGATCTGGGGCTGGGATATCTGCAAATGGTGGGCCTCTTATACAAGAATCCCACAGTTTTGGTAAGGCTGGGTCGTATATATCTAATGCTTTACCAATCGGCAGGGGTACCAGACACAGGGTGCCCACTGTCACCACTCCTGTTCACACTGGTGATCGAACCCCTGGCGGCGGCACTGTGCACCACATTGGGTAACTGAATACCCCTAGGTGATACAGTACACCAGGTGTCGCTATATGCCGATGACCTACTAGTATACGTGCGGGACATAGACAATACCCCAACCCAATTAGCGCACATCCTACAAGACTTTCTCACCATTTCTGGGACTCTGGGTGAACACCAGCAAATCCTGTCTTTATGCATTCGGGGAGGGGAGGCAGGACCCGGGATACACCATCAATGGTACAAGAGTACAGTGGAGAGGAGATACCTTCCGATATCAGGGAAACCAGATATACCATCAGCTGGCGGACCTCTTTGACGGTAACCTGGGAAGGACCCTCATGGCCATCAAGCCACAAGTTCGTTTCTGGATCACATTATAGCTAACAGCCACCGGAAGGGTGGTCTTGTCCAAAATGGTGATTCTCCCACGGCTACTGTATTACTTTACTAACTTACCTTTATATGTCCCAACCTCTTTCTTTATGGTAATCTCTAGGCTGCTCAGAGACCTCATCTGGGGGAGTGGCAGACACCGGATGACACTGGCGAAGCTATACCGTCTAAAAGATCGTGGGGGACTGTCAGCGCCTTGCTTTGAGCACTACTACTTGGCTGCGCAACTTCAGTGGGTCACCCGCTGGCTCGCGGATAAGGATCGGGAAGATACGGCGTCTACACTACCCCCACACTCTTTAGAGCAGATATTGGCGCTATTCCATCCCGCCACCAGGTCTGCGGTGCCGGCGCTGCTCCTTCTAGCGGTGGCGTACAGATGTTATCGCAGGTGCCTCTTCCGTACTAAGGGGTTGGTCCTTGACATGCCAGCGATACCACTAGAGGGCTCCCCCAGTGGGATGAGGACACTTACGTCTTCCACACTCGCGAGCTGGCGGGATGCTGACATACGGACTTTGGGAGATCTATAAAGTGATGGCACACTCATTCCGTATGAATCACTGGTTGCAGAGGAGGGCTTACTGCCAGGGCAATTCCTAATGCACCGCTCACTAATTACAACCCAGACCGCCAAATGGGGAGACATGTACACAGAACACAGCCAACACCTCACCATTCAATATCTCCACGTTATGGGGCGAGGCCGTCACCTGATCCGTTGGTTTGTGGCATCACTGAGCACTGACACGGCGATCACCCTGGAGCCCCTTCGACGCAAATGGGAGCAAGATCTGGGGAGGCCATTAGAGGACAAGGAATGGGAGCGGGTATTGAAGAGCCCAGTGCGCATTCCCAGAAACATTAGGTTCCGACAAATCCAACTATTCATTGTGCATAGGGCATACATTACACCTGAGTTGATCAATAGGTACTTTCACTGCACCGATGCAGTGTTCCCCAGAGGTGACAAACCCGGGGCTGGTCTAATTCACATGCTATGGAGTTGCCACAAACCGCACACTTTTTGGCACACAATCAGCGAGCTGCTACAAGTAAGCACGGGGCGCGACATACCCCTTGACTGGACGGTCTATCTACTGCACCATTTCCGTAGGACCCGGCCACAAAAGTAGCCTCCCAGTTCCTTGACCTGGGGTTAGTGGTCGCCAAGTGACTTCTTACCAGGAAGTGGAAGGCGCAGGACCCTCCTAACATACAAGCATGGAGACACTCACTCATTGCATTGGCCAGGGCAGAGGGGACGGCCATTCGACGAGAAGAGACCCTGGGACTGAGGAAGGAGCCCATAGCTTCTCAGTGGGAGGGACTGCTCCAAACACTTCCGCAAACTGCGGAAACATGCCAAGGGGTACGACAGGAGGGGATGGATGAAGGCGCCGAGTCAGTGACACGGACCAGGTTCACATGCAGCCGTGGTCCTCCATCTGCATTAGCAAATCCGAATAGCCATTGTGGGTGATCACAGTGGACGTCGCCGTAGGAGACTAAAAGCCAGAATGGCATGAAGTGGCGGGTTAGGGATAGCGGAGGGGTGGAGGAGGGGGGATCTGCACTAGCGCCAGTCTATGTTGTGGTTGTTGGTTTAGACTGTTTTCATTATATGATATCTGTTCAGAAGTCCATAATGACCCATTTGAAAAACGTTATACTCTAGGCTAATGGAACCATGTCAGCGCTGGATTGTATCCTATATTATCCATGGACTGAGCTAAATACTGGACTTTGCGCATCCGGGTGCACTAAGCGCCCCATGTATACTTGCAAAGCTCAACTCCATGTACCAGTAGTATGTATTCACTATTGATGTGTGATTTAATGACAGTTCTAAGAGTATTTCGCCAGTACTATACATGTACCCCAAAAGTCAATAAAAACAGATTTCAACAAAAAAATTGATTTTGCATACAAAAATAAATTATTTAGACAGATGTCTTAATGTGACTGAAGAAAGTGTGAATATTCTCCTGATTCTGCATTCAATTCTTAAACATTTGAAATACATTATACCCTGTGGAAATTACAAATGATTGAACAGGTTTATAAACAAACATAACCTCGGACAGGACAGAGAATTGAAAGATTATCCCAAGGAGTTCTCCATTCTAAGACAAGCTACTATCAACATGATTGGTTTAAAAAACATGAACTACTACTGTTACCATTTATTTGGGAACATTTATTAAAATGTATACGTGAATAAATATCGAACTAGATCAAGGACATTGGAGACATTTGAGTAACGAAATATTTGTGCAATAATTTCTCCAGAAGGGGTAAATGACTTTCTGCAACTATATGTTTTCTGCGCAGTGTGTCAACAACATATCTGTTAATCAAGCAAATTTAGCTCACCTACGTCAGCAATGCCAATAAGACCCTCATCTGATATAATTAGATAGCCATTACCTGGAGGTTGTGTAGGAGATTATTGATTCAAGAGGAGTCTGCAGCTCTGCAGCTGAAGGTTGTCGCTCTGCTCATTCTGAGGTGAATTGAATTACAGATATTTTTGTACAGCAGTAAATGCACCCAAGAGAATTAAAGTCTTGGGTGAACCAATGAATTAAATCGTTGCATGATTATCTGTCTGGCGTGAAAGGGGCTAACCATTGCAAAGAAAAAGACCATTCTCATAACCCAGGCTTGCACTAAGAATCTACAACAACATATTCTAGAATGTTGTTTTTTTGGCGTCTGTTTGAGTTTTTAGATGTATTGTAGCACCATTCACTTGTTGGCACTATCAATGATTGAAGATTTTCTTGAACATTATTGAGCTCCTCTGGTGACAAATCTCTGTCGCCCTCCAATGAAAATGAAGGATACAGACACTGCTGTTCAGCAGGTTGGTCCCTGGTGTGCCGCCACCTGCATTGCAGAAACCCTTGGCTTAAATGGCAGACAACTAGGTGCCAGATGAAAGAAACCATTTTGCGACCTCAAACCATGCACTTCGCAGAGCCACAGGCTTTGCATTTATAAAATGGTGTCAAGCCATGTACAAAAATCCCTTCTACGAGTCTGAAAACTATTCCTAGCTTGTAAAAAAGGATTTAGTGACCCTTTCTAAATCGTAAATGAGTCAGGGGCATGACAGGACTGAATACTTAAAACGAAATCCTTGATTAGCGATAATGACATCCCAGAAAGATGGAATTTACAACCCGAAAGAAGTTCATGGAGTCATTAACTCAGTCCTAACAGTTGTCCTGATAAATAAATGTCGTTTGGCAGGAACCTAAGACCAATGAAATGGATATTAATTGTGAATAGCTCGAAGTAGCAGCTGATGCCAGAGGCTTGACATTTGATACCCACTGTCTCAAGAATCATGATGACAGTGGCAGGAGCAGAAGGTAAACAGAGCTCTCAAAACCTGTTTACTTTCTGTAGCTATCCGCCCTTGCCCTTACACCAGCCTTTGAACATCGAATAGAAGGCTGTTGACAGTTAAAAATTGTGAAAAAGGATCCAATGTTGCCTATGGCATTTTGGCAAATCCACATATTTGATTAAAGAGGCAACACTTTTACTGCATTCAACCTATCAAAGAAAAAGTACAATAAAGATTTCTTATGAAAATATTTACTGCATATACCAATTGGTCTCCCTACTCTTGACAATTCATAGGGCCCAGGAGAATGAGTGAGACCATTCTTTACTTGAACACTCATCAGAGCCTACTATTTTTTTGGGCCCCTTCAAAAACTAGGGTGCAGAAACCGAACATTTCCGATATTTTTTTACAAAATTCTATTTTTCACATATTGTATATCCACTGGTTGGACGCGCGGAGCAACAGGGATATTCACGTTATTGGTCCTGAAGAAAGCTGCATGAATTAATAGAGACAGCTGAAACATGTCGACCTGCTTTTGAAGGGATATAAGTGGTCAAAAATATTACCACTAGCAATATCCCACACATTGTTTTTAATAATATTAGCTGACCACCAAATAAAGTTGTTTTTGGTACAACTAATATTTTTTAATATCTCACTATCACCTGCACTTAAACACATACTTATCAAGTTCAGTTCACAATAACCTGCTCCGCTGTAAATCAGGCGTTGAAGCACACTGGAGGGACATTCGGTTCCTCCAGTGGGAACCCCATGATGAAGCATGTCACCACTAGGGTGAGTGAGGGTTCTTCTTAAATAAATATGAGTTATTGTTTTTCCTTTTGTATGTGTATTCACCCTTTTTCCCTATTTTTGTTCCAATATCGCCTTGTCACTGTTGGTGGAAGGTTTTTTCCTCTGGTGTGCCTGGCTTTATTTCTTTGTCCACAGCACCATCAAGCCACTCCTTAGTTGTTTGTTACATTTATGATTGGGGATATAGAAGTGATCCTTTGTTTATCCTCCCTCTCTTGTTGTTAATATATAGTAATAAATGAGCCCCTCAGCAACATAAAAAACCAGTATGGGCCAATTGGAAGTTTGACTGTGTGGAGACGGGACTGCCCCGCCAACCTACCTCTAAACCCGCGTGAGAACTGCCTGCCGTATTATGACTCTTTTTAGTCATTGGCGGGCGGTTCCTTTGGTGGTCCTACAGCAGTGCCTATAAAATAGGCACCGCAATGGGAATGTCGAAGCAAGTTCCAGCATGGCATGGACTGTGCATGCACCGACCCTTTACATATCCAGATGGAGTGAGGCACTAGGGGGCTCTGTAGGGCCCTCTTTCTTTCCTCACCACCACTGATTTCATCAACTCTTCCCTGGCATAGGTGTAGCCAGTGGTCCACCATTGATACAACTTTGACAGCCGTAATACAGCAGATTGTGGACCGCCACTGTGAGTCTGGCAGTCACAAGACCACCAGACTCGTAATCAGGCCCATAGTTACTTGAGATAACTATGGGTGGTGAAATTTCAAAGGTTTTGGCCAAACGTGGAAGTGAGCGCGCACGCCAAGGAAGAAGTCACAGATACTTTGACCTACACATGGGTCGCAAGTTTTACTATGTTCCAATACGCCTGCAAGTTGATTTCAGAATTAAAACATATCACTGCTATGCCTGCTAGGTGGGGATAGATTTTACCTTCTTAAGACTGAAATTGTGGATATCAGCCCTGAAAAGTCATATGGTGACTACCCATTCACGAAACATGTGTTGGCTGGCAGAAGAATCGGAATCCAATTAAAGAAAGAACTGGCGAATAAATGGACGATTGGGTGACTCTCGTTTTATGTTTATACATGATTACGTGTGCTTAGAGACTTGTCTCAATTTTAATGATTTTGTTACTTTAAAAAAAATATGTTTGAACTGACAATTTCACCTAAGTATAAAATCGCTTTAACCTTTATTGTTTTTCTGTGAATTTCCACTATTTTTTGCTCAACCACCCACGGGCATTAAACCCCCCACTGCACACAGCCTTAAGCCACGCAGAGCCTGGGGTTGGCCCAGTTCCACTGCACCCAACTCCACGCGTATACAAAAATAATTAAATCATTTGTCTGAGTAGAAAGCATATCAGTGGAATTGTGCCTGTCCCATATGTATTCATGTAACATATAGTGATAGACTTTTGTGAGAACTCCTCTCATGAAATAAGCCCATTAGTGCATAGCATATGATGCCAAAATCATAAAAACTATGCTAGTTGAACAGTCTGTCATTGCGTGCAGATTCTTCTCAATCAAAATTGTAAACATAAAGACAATGCCTCATATTCGAACGTCAAAGGGTACTTCCACATAGCCGACGAAACCTTGTCTTAAAAGTCCTTGGTGGTAAGTCAGTGCTAGATGCAAACAGCTTTTGCTACCATATAATGAAAGCAGATTGACGTAGATGGAAACAAGTGATAAGACATGCATATGTTTTGTGTGACATTTTGTTATAGTGGTGACGTGTGGTGTTATTTTTGTGCTTTTGTACGTTTGTGCTCATTTGGCAATGTAATGTTGCTGTGTTGTACTTTGAATGAGTTGTTTTCTGTTTTGGCTGTTCTGTCGTGTCATGTTATGCTCTGGGTTATTACATTGCTTTGTGAATGTTTTTGTTTTATGGAGATGTCAACAGTTGCTTCCATCACATAGCACCAATGACTAGTTCCAGTGATAAGCATTAACCACTCTCAAAGGTGGTCAAAAGCGCTCCTTCAGCTCTTCAAGACACCACCCAGCCCAAAACTGTGTCAGGGACACGTCTTAATTTAGAAACGGACAAGGCAGACAGTGTTCAGATGAAAGTTCCGAGAATAAAGCGAACACTTGATACATTATTTTCCATTTAGCTTTTTATTTTGAATTACTTTCTAAGGGTCTTTAAAATTACTTCGATAATTCTGGAGGCTTTGAAGTAAACTTTGGTGACTATAATTTGCTCTACGACTCCCTCTATGTTAATATTTCCTACTTGAACTTTGCAAAGATAATTAGAATATTCATACCCTACTATGCTTTTCAAATGTGCTTGGCGCTTTGTGGCACCCACTTGAATGTAACTTTCTATCTGTGAGGGATCCATCTTCTTTCCCATGACTCCTGCATTCTTCCTTTCAAAATGGCGTCCGTATCTATTTTTATTTTTGGTAATGATGCCACCCCATACAGTCACTTGATCTGGTAATAGTACAATGAAATGTACAAAGAATGTTGTCCAAATAATTTTCACCTTTGGCATCTACGTCACTGACATTTCATCCTAGTTGGTAATGTATTTTTAATTAGTCTGTCGTGCTAGAACCTCCGTTAAATTAGTGACTGGGGGAGCAAGTCATGTACGTAAATTATAAATGGATTGGGGTGGCAGCTGCTATAACCCCTGGATTGACTTTTGCCATCACTGGTATTGCCCCAGCTTCCCCTCCATCAATGTTCATGAAAGCATAGACAGGAGCAGAAAAAACAGGGTCCCTAAAGCCCTTTTAATTGCCTGTAATGTCCACACCTAGTTTTTCACGGCAACCCTCACAAATAAATAGAAGATTATTGAGATAATGGGCAAGTGATGCCTCCAGCTGTCAGAGTGTGATGGGGTGGGGTGCAGAAGGTTGGTTCTGCTTGGTGCTTTTATCATGGTGTGGTAATGGGTTGCTTCAGTGGTTTAGGGACTGAGGGCCTCATTAGAATGTCATTATGATGCGGTCAGTCGGAGGGGCCAACCGGCTCAAGGAGTCTGTCAGTCGGAACATATTCCCAACAATAGGGGCGGTGCCTGCTCCGACACCCCATAGGGATTACGATGTCCCTTTCTGACAGCTTTTCCATGGTGGTCCGACCAGCATAAAAAGGCTGTTGGAAATGGACTTTGGGGGCCCCTTGCAGGGCCTCAGTCCCTGGTGGGCCTCGGCTAAGGGACTGCTGACTACTTGTTGGTCGGTCCCAAGCCTACTGCAATGGTGGTCGTACACGCATCCGATTGCCATCGTAATTGGGCCTTGAATCTTTTAGAAGTGATAAACTAATCAGACGTGAAGTCTTTGATGAGGGTTGTGATGAACTGTTTCCTGCATGCAGAGAATGTAAGTTTCCGAGCCCATGTTAGAAGATTTGGACTTAAACCTTAGGTTAAATACACCCTCCTCCTTCAACTGCACTTTGAACACCAATTACAGCATCTGTAAGAATGAATATACAAGAGATGGGATAGTGCTAACCCGAATGTCTACTTACAGTTCTTTGTCTTTATATTATGAGATGAGGTCATTGCAGTGATGTGGTGGGACACAAGGTATATTTTGTAAACGTCTGGACTGGTAAGTTCTTGGAAATTACCAGGATTCGTTGGGTGTTCTATTAACGTGTTTCATGAAGTACATCTTTTTTACACTCTTTGGTTTTGTGATATGATGTATATTTTGCAAATATTGTGTCTGTGATTAATGTTTTGCTTCATCTACATTTATATTGGTTCGTCTTCTTTTCAATTCAACTAATTCTTTGTTGAAACATCTGTTCAGTCCTCAATGTTGCTGTTACTGATCTGAAATGTCAATCATGCTGAGTGAATTAGTAATGCCCCTATTCGGGTGTGTTTGTGTTCGGCGTTTTTTAGGGTCTAGTTTGACAAATACTCTTGTGCGCCAAGAATATCAAGGAATGGTCTGACCAGCTCTGAGGATGCATCATTGGTTCAGAAGTTTCAGTATTGCAAATGACCTCTAAGTCAAATGAGTGGCACGCTGTGTGACTTGGTCCATTCACAGATTGGTTGAAACCAAAGGCTAGCATATATTCAAGAGTGAGTGGAATGCGGTTAGAGTTGGTGTTTTCCTCCCACAGCCTAAAGTCTCCAATTGACTGCACTTTCTATCCAGAGGATTGGAGAACTAGTGCGATTTTGAGGAACTCGTCTAGATACATGGCATGGGTGGGTGGTATTCCTATTAAATGAACAGTTCAAAATGGTATACTATACCAGATTTAATGTATTCACAGGAGGTGTGTAGTATATTATGAATGTCCATACAGGTAATAATGTGTTGTGGATGAGTGCTACTCCCCTTACATGTTTGGCTTCTCTGCTCCAAACACACATTTTGATATTATGGGGCATCAGCTCATCAAAGATGGTGACAGAGGTAAAAAGATTTTTTTTTAAAAAGAAGATGGTGACAGAGCTATCAACTAGTCACCTTTTTGCATATTTATATGTTAATTTCACTGATTTCACTGATTCACTGGGATCTGTGCAATGTTTCTGATCAGAATGGTTGTTGATGAGGCCCATATTTAGGTCAGGCATGAGAGGTGGTGTTTCTTTTTATGACTCAGAGTTTTCATTTTATTCCGGGTATAGCCTTGCCCTGATCCGGTCAATCAGAAAGCACTATCAAGGGCTTATTGTCGACGAAGGCTTGATGATATGGACTGGTGTAGATTAATCTGGCTCGAAGTGTAACCAGCCTGCTGCCCAAGCTTCAGCAACAATGATGTCTCATGTCAGGTTCTCTGGCTGATGAGTTAATTGCTGAAATATGGTGCAATGTAATTTTACACGTCCCGTGGGGTCAAATTGAGTGGTTTGTATTTGGATACTTTTCTTGATTACTTCACAAAGGCTCTTTTGGCCCTTTTAAGGGTATGAAAGACCAACCTTATAGTCAGTACAATTTTTTTCATTTGCTAGTGTTGCTTGTGTGAGATGTTTTCCAACAGATCTTTCTGATTCCTATTATGTTGACCTTATATTCACCACGGATTTCCAAGCTCAACAGGATTCATACCAGGTCTAAGATCCCGGCGAGAAGACGGTGAAATCCATTATTGGTTGCCTCCGTTTTTGGACTTGTGTACACTTCCATGAAGAGAATCTTCAGGGCCATTTTAAATCTTGGGATTTTTGGGGACGATGTTCGCAGGGTAGGAACTGGTGTGACTCACTCCTGACTCACTCGTTCAGTTCCTTGAGTAGTGGCGCCCAGACAGTCTTGAGTCGTGGGATGCTGCGGTTTCTGGTACGGCTGCAATGAAAGAGGTGGGCTGTGCGTCCTGGCCTTGTGATGGTTTAAAAAGGATGCTGTATCTTTTCCCTCATGGCACACATCGGTCTACAGATATAGAATATTAGTAGCACAATCAGCGTTTGTGTTTATCTTTATGGCTTAAACTAGCAGTCATACTAACAATGACATTGAAATATTAAGAATCATTACATAGTTTCAATCAGAAATGACTTAGACATGACTGAAAATACGTTTCGTTCTTCAGAATACTGCAAGCAGCTTGTAAACAGTGCGATGCGGTGTTTAATATAACCGCATAAGGTGCACTAATATCGCATTCGGAGACAGTGATTAAATGCACATCTATTGTGTTAATGGCCTCCAGGTGTGCGCTGATATTGAACACTGCAGGAGAACGAACGGTTCAGGAGAGAGAGAAGAGAGAGATGCGCCGATAGGCCTATTTCCATTCCGCGCGGCTGACTGCAGGAGCAGAAAGAAGCCAGGAAGAGGAAGCGAAAGAGCATCAGCATCGCAGTGCTCTTCAATATATTCCAGGTCAATGGTTTAAGTCAAACCCTATTAAAGTTAGGTAATGACATCAGTACCAGCGGTGCCTGGAGTTAGCCTGTAAAGAAAAGCACAGCTGCCTAGATTTCGTTGAGCTTCAGAAACTCTCCGACTTTAAATGCTCAGTTAGAACAACCAGGGACTGAATGCTACAAGTAAGTAATTTAAGGAAATGAACAGTTTGACTCAGTAGTGGATTATGAGATAAGCGAGTCACTAAAAAAGTACAATACAAAATTGTATCTAATTATTTACGGAGAACTTCATGCAGAGTGCCCTGAAATGGGATAAATGTGCAATAATTTGTATCCAATATGCACCATTGTTAGACCTTTCAGCCTTTGGGTGATCTACCCTCAAATGTTTTGCTTTCATCCTCCATTTTTGCTGATCTCATTTTTCCTGGACTTAGGACTCTGCGCAACTTACCACTACTGACCAGTGTTAAAATGCATGTGCTCACTCCTAAAAACATGATTACGTTGGCTTAGCCCCAATTATCACAATCAGTTTACTTATAAATCTTAGAAAAAAGGCACCACCAGGCCACGCCCAGGGCTTGTAAATTAAATGCTATTAGCGAATTTACAGCACTGATTGTGCCACACACTTAAATAGCCCTTTAAAAATCTCACAGGCATGCCATTGCAGCCTGTGTGTACAGTTTTAAACTGCCATTTCAATCTGGCAAAATAACCCTTCTGTCAGTCCCAAACCCTCATTTTTAATACATATAAATCACACCTAGGGTAGGCACTGGACAGCCCAGAGGGCAGGGTGCAGTCTATTTAAAAAGTTAAACACGTACTTTTAAGTTTTACATGTCCTTGTAGTGAAAAACCCTTAAACTCCTTTTTCACTACTGCAAGGCCTACATCTTCCATAGGATGATACTGGAGTTACCTTATTAAATGTAATAAGCTGTAATTTTCAAATAAGGGCAGGTGACTAGTTCATGTTTGATGGCTTTGGTAATGTTCTGAAAAATCCTCTCTGATGGGAAAGTCACATTTTAGATTGCAGTTTTGAAAATGTCACATTTAGAAAGTTATCCTTTTTTACATTAACCAAGTGGTGCCTGCAGCCTGTCTCTGGGTCCCATGAATGAGTGGAGCTGACAGTTGTCTTTGTGTCATCCTCCTAGACAGCTACACACAATAGAGAGCTTAGGAGTCCCTGGATGGGCCATCAGTAGCAGGATGGGAGGGAGGGGATGGACACAGCCAAACTTACACTTGAATATCCTGCCTCCGCACAAAGGGCTGCATACCCCCCATAGTTAGTTTAGAGCCAGGACAGAGAAGGCAGGATGCATGGAAACTCCAAAAGGGAAACCACTGCTGCACTATGCATCCTTGCTGAGGCTTTCGCATCCCTTGTTGACGGAATTGTCGGCAATAGCGCCGGACTCCGAATTGCAGCTCCTCTGAACTGACGCATCACCCGAGTGCAAAACATATCCTTACGGACAACTATAACTCTTCTAAACTAGCGATTGAAGATGCAATGAACAAATTCGGCAAAGTTTCAGGTTATTTGATAAATGTTGACAAAACAGAGGTAATGAGCTGGAACTCGCACTTAAATTCATCTCTCTTAAAGGATAAAATGAAATACTTAGGAATCATTATAACACAAGATCTTGGAAAACTAGCGGAAATAAATCTAAACATAGTGGCGAATGAAATGAAAAATCTCCTTAAAATTTGGTCAGGCCTGCCGCTAAGTTTCTTAGGCAAATCCAATATAATTAAAATGTCAATAACCCCCAAATTCACTTATCTATTTAATAACATTCCGTTAGAATTCAAAAAGGAAGCCCTAAAAAAAAATACAAGGAGAAATATCTGACTTTATTTGGTCATCAAAGAGTACAAGAATCTCATGGAACAAACTCAGGAGAAAGAAGGAACAAGGAGGTATAGCAAGTCCAGATATATATGAATACTACAGATCTTTCCAATTCAAAAACTTCAGAGCTTTGCTAAAGGTGCATCAAGCATATCCAATCTACTTGCAACATTTAACAAACGGTGAAGATCATTTCCTTTTCAAATTTGGTCACCCAAAATTTTTCAAAAAAGTTAAACTAAAGGTTCTGAATAATGCCGTTAAGATTTGGAATCAAATAAGAGCTGCCACAAAGATTCCATATTACAGTAGTATTGGCTCCAATATGGGACTCACCAGGCACCCCAGACTGCTTAAAGGACTCTCTATCAAACCCACTCAGACAATCTGGAATTGAAAAATGGGGACAACTTCTGTCTGGAAACTCTTTAATATCATGGGAACATTTGCAAGTAATTACAGACCGAAAAATCTCGAAGTTTAAATACTATCAACTGAGCAGCTGGGCAAATACGATTCCGAAGGGAGCATCAGATCCTGAAAACCTAGAATCAGAAATGATGAATGAAACGGTATCAAAAAAAGAAGTATCAAAATGGTATTGGACACTAATTGAATCGGGAGAAAAAGATCTTACTATCTCTGAAAAAATATGGAGGAAAGACCTACCTAACGAAGATTTGGATCTATGTCAAATTTGGAAAAAATCAGTAGAGAAATGTTGGCTATGTGTAAAGCCCGCAGCATTAAAAAGGAACCACCTATTCTCTATACATAGAGCGTACTGGACACCCAAGAAATTATCAAAATTTAAAGGATCTGCAGTAAAATCGTGCAGTAAATGCAGCGAGGAAAAAGTGGATGATCTCCACATGTTTGGTGGCTGCTCTTCGCTTACACAATACTGGCAAGAAATTGGTAAGACACTAACTGCAATTCTGGCAACACCGATAACTGTGAGTATTATCTTAATTATTTTTGGGATACACTATACTACTCAACCAAATCAGATTAAGCTAGACAAACATCAAGAAAACTTACTGTTTGTTATGATCCTATTAGCACGTAGAGAGATATGTATTAATTGGATAAAACCAGTACCACCAACCCATGAGAACTGGTTAAATGCTGTAATAAGAACTAGTAGTTTGGATAGAAAAGGGAAACAACTAAAAAATATGAAATATTGGGAGATCCTGGAAAATTATATCACCTCCAGATGATAAACTAGAATCTTTCCTCGTCAGAGGTTTCTTTGACTCTTTTTCTTTTTCTTTTCTTTTTTCTTTTTCTTTTTTATTCCAATGATTAAGCCGAATAATAATTCCTGGCATGACTTGAAGTCTGTCAAACATCCTAAGGGTCAGAGATCTCCTGAAACAAAGGAATTATTGAGCAAGATAAAGGTGTGCGGAAGAAAACTGATTGGATCGAGAATGAGACATACCCCTTGTACTCCTCGATAGACGATTAGGGGCAGTTTGGAGGTACAACCGCTCGGATACCGTCGGACTCCCAAACACCTTTCTTTCTGCATAACCCGCAATATGAGGATAAAAAAAAAAAGACACATCCTCAACACTGGATTTTGCAGTACATGCCTTTCTCGATATGATCATAGACGATGATGCAGGACCTCAAACCGCAGCCTTAGAACTGATGCATCGCCTTGACTGCACTGCTCATCTTCAACGCAGATCCTCACAATGCATCACAAACCAGTGTTTAAGGTACTTGGTTCAGAAGGCCTAACTGGGCCACAGTAGCTGGCCCACGCTCCATCACAGTCAGCCTGAACTTGTGGCTTTGTCGTAGTCCAAACCAGATATCAGTTGCTGCTTTGTCTTTTTTGAACCTATGTTTTCTGAATTCTTTTAAATGTAAAATCTCTGGATCTGCTGATTGGAGTGTCATCATTTTAGTCTTGTTTCATTAAATAAAAAGTACTCTATTACTGTTTGAAATGTTGCACAAATACGTTACATAATTCTCTCAGTTAAGCCTGACTGCTCTGTACAAGCTACCTGAGGGTCGAGCACAGGTTAATTTGAAGTTCGCTTGACTTCTTTCTCAGAATAAGTATGGTTGCTGCTTGAGAAGGATTTCACCCCCAAGTATCCCAATTTCTTACAACCATGACATTTATGTCAAGCGGTTTTGCTATACCTTATGACTATGTATGATGAAATAATTAAGGCAACAACAGAAGTGCCACAGGGCCTAGATCTTCTAAACATGGCCATACTGACCTAAATACTTCAACTGAAAATTCAATCCTAAAATCTGTTTACATTTTAAGTCTCAACTTTTATGATGATTGGACTTTTAATTAGGTTTTAATGTTTTTGTCCAGATTTGGCAATCTTCTGGATAAATGTGCTAGATGAACACGTTACTTACCTTCCGTAATTAGCTTTCTTGTGTATGCTCTATCTACCAGCAGGTTATGCACCTTCGGAATATACCCAAGCGCCAGACTGGATATAGAATATTTCATAGCAATTGAACCTTCATTGTGGCAGGTGGTACCATTGGACCCCCCCCAGAGACCTCAAACCACCTTCAGAAGAAAGAGTGTGTGTGCTGATGTTACTTTATGTTTATGTTGCAAACTTTTGTAACCTCATACACAGATCTGCCATGACAGATTGGAGATGACAGTCTGCCAAATCCAACTTTGGATCTTCTTAGTATCAAAGGAGTCCGCCCCACAGAACATGAGTGAGGGAGGGTAGTGAGGGATCTTTTGCTAGATAGAGTATGTAACTTGCTCATCTGATGGATCCTTATGAACTAAAATTTGGGACTTTTTGAATAGATACCACTAAGGATAGACTCAAAAAAAGAAGTCTTGCAGGACCTAGTCAATGAAATAGCCCTCTCCATAAGTTTGACAGTTGAGGCAGTAGTGCTTGTTAAACATGTGTCAATGCAGCTGCCTGGTAGATGTCTAGTACTGGAACACACCTCACCATTGTCATAGCAGCCTCTGTACCACCTTGGTACCACTTGATCTGCTTGATGTAAAAACTGAGAGCTCATTTTGGTCCAACCAGCAGCAGCGTCCGGCATGGTTCATGGGTGGAAGGGCGGATGTGTCATGGGGGGTGCTCGGGGGGTTTACGTGGGGGGTCGTGCATGTTTAAAGAAAATAAAATGAACTTACTGTTACACTGGGTCTTGCGTCTCCACTCCTGCACTTCTCCATCTTGGACGGAAGAACAGCCAGGCCCCACTGATCAATCGCAACGCTGCAATACTGCATTGTGATTGGAAGGCACCAAGGCTCCCCTGACCAATATCAATGCTGCAATGCAGCATTGCAAATGGTTTTAAGATTTCTGGTTGGGTGCTCAATCTGGGAATGGGAGCCTGGGCTTGTTCTCCATGGAGGCTGTAATGCAGCCTGCATGGAGAACGGGGAAAGTGCGCATAACTGGTTTGGGCAGCCCAACAGGGATACCAGTGCTCCACTGCCCGGCTCCGAAAGCAGAGCAACCTCGCCCACCCACCCACCGGCAAAGCAGGAAGAAGAATAAATTGATAATAATTTAGCGTTTTTATCATTTTATGCTTCTTCTTTGCCCTGCTTAAAAGCATTTGGGCGACGCTCCACCTCCGTAGTGGAGGAGCCTCTACTGCCAGCAAGTGAAGCCTTTTCTCCTCCTAAAAGAATATGGCAGAGAGAAAAAGGCATGAAAGGTAAAGGACAGGCCCATGACTGACATTTGGCAAAAATTAAGTGCAAGTCCACAGCGCTAAGTTGTGAGGGAATAAGGAGGTGTATGGGGGTTGGACTGATAGCACCTGTTGTTTTCCGACATGGAGCCGGAAAGTAATTGCATTGTGGAACACTGTTTTTATAGCAATTGCAGAGAAAAGCTGTACATGGTATTGAAAAGCAAGCACGTCATGGACGTAAGGACCAAGTTAAAGTCCATCTGGGGCATAATGAAAGGTACTGATGGAAACAAGCAATGAGATCTTTTAGAAAGCGCTTTATGACTGGTGACTTGAAAAATAAAGGTTGGTCAGACAAGTGCAGAAAACTCACTGCAAAACCTTGGTAGATCAGGGATAGCACAAACAACAAAACATTTGATAACTTGCTTTCTAGAGGGTGAACTTGATGGCTGCAAACCTGGCCATAAACTTATCCCAATGGTCCAAATGTATAGATTTGATAGGTACATGCGTGGCCTCAACAGGTAAATTGAAACTGTGTAGTTGCTGCCAAGCAAGTAGGTATTAGCAGGGGAGATTACGGTGCAGGACTCTATCATGTTGCTGAGACATGAGCTCTATCAAAGAAGAAAGAGGGATCAGAGGACAAATGATCTTACTCAAAATATCAGGGTACCACTCTATCCTGGATAATTCGGGAGGAACCAAGATTAACTGAACCCAGTCATTCCTGGTTTTCTGCGGATCTCAGAGCAGGAGAGGTAACCTTTGGAAGGCATTTAGGGACCTTCACCCTTTTGCAAAAGGAATGGGTCTACAAGAGAGTCTTTTAATGGAAACTCTTGTGCGCAGTAATTATTACACTGTTTATTTGCCAAGGTGATGATCAAATACAAACAATAAATGCCCCACTGGATGAAGATTCCTCATCCACCTCCGGATAAAGACAGCATTCTAAGTCCACCAGCTAACAGTTGCTTAGTTCATCTGCCCTGGTGTTAAGCGAACCCACCAACTGATTGGCTACTAGTGAGATCCCTCGGGGGGCTAACCTTTTTTAAAGGCACAGCACCTCCTAACACAGGGTGCACAAACCCACACACTGCCTTGCTATTTGCAGTACCACATGGCATTGTAGGTAGGCAGACAAAATATCGATTTTTAAATATCAACATACAATAATGTTGATGTTTAAATATCGAAGGGACAGAATATAGAAGGTAATATCAATATTTTTAATATCGATAGGACAGAATTTCGAAGGTAAGTAATATTAATTTTGTTAATATCGATGTTAGTAATATCGATGTTACTAATATCGATGTTAGTAATATCATTGTTACTAATATCGATTTGTATATGATTTTTATGTATATTATTATGAATTTAATATGTATTATTTTTATATGTAATTTATTTAAATTTTGTATTTTAGTACCGTAGCGGGTGGTGGGTTTATAGGGGAATAGGGTGGGAAGTAATTAAATTATACTAATTATACACGTGGAGCCTGCCGTATTGTGTATGTAAATGCAGGGGGGTACAACAGGTACACCCATGTGCACCCCCACCTTGCCTTCACCATGGGTGCCTGCAACGGGCCCCCAAAGTGAAGACCGCATGCTTTTCCATGGCGGCATTGCCACCACGGAAAGGCATCTGACAAAGCCCATCCTGATATGGCTGGCGGTGTCTGATAGACACCGCCACAATATAAACCCTTTTCTGCCCCGGTCGCTTTGGCGGATGGTCTTTCTGTCCGCCGCGGACCCCCCAGCCATATTAATATGGTGCAGGGTCATTGCAGCAAGGATGGTGGGCGGATCTCCCCCTCCAGGCCGGCGGTGGCTACTGTCAGCCTGGCGGGGGCGGTCCGCCCACCATTCTAATGGGCCCCTAATCTTTTGTGTACTGTTAGACCCAGCGGTTTCTGGCTGGCTTGGACACATCAAAACCGAACAGAATCCACCATCCTAAAAAAGATGAGTATAGTATGATACACTTGTCCAATAACCTGTCCTCACCCTTGGGTAGCATGGTACAGAGCAGCCCGGCTTATCCTCTGGGTCATAGTGTGAAATTGGCACAACACCACCCTAGCAACACACTGAGAACACTACAAAAAGTATAAAACACTGGTCTTTGTATCACACACACATTGAAATCAAAATGACCTACACATTTGATAGATGGTTTACAGTTAAATGCAATTTTCAAACTCTCCCATTAGCAGCAGAACTGCATGAACATATATGTACTAGTCCTAAGTATTCATCTGCCCTGGTAGACCCTCAGTCTCGTAGGCAACATAAACCCATGTCAGTATTTAGCCAAGGTGTTCACAATCCAAGCAATCCCTCCCACTTAAAAAACAATGGAAACATATATGCAGGCTGTTTAGAGGTATTCCACTGTTCTGCTAACACATTAGCATAAAACACGACATTCCCAATATCGTATGCCTTGTACAGTTGTAATGTTCAAGAAATCACATGTTTTGACAGCACCTCGTGATCCAGCTTTTCAGCCACTCAAACTACACTAGCCCGCGATACAAGTTGCACCGACTGGCGACTTTTTGATTAGATTGATGGGACCAGCTAAAGCAGATGGGAACAGTTACTCAGATTTGTCCATTCAGATTAGGCCTTCAGGCACCCAGCGCACCTTTAGGAGTTCAGGATCACTATCCCACCATAGGCAAAAGACTGTGACACCGATGCTGATGTGCTTCCAAATTTGAGAAATGCATCCTCCTCAGGGAGGGGTGTGATCTGGTGGTCAGAGACAGTTTTGGCTTCCAGCTTGGGTCCCACACATGCAGAAAACCACTCAGACACCACTCGCTACAAAGAGTGAGCAAGCAGCAAAGGTTTCCAGTTGCCAGTACCGGTCCTTCGTACTCGGCAACCTTCCCCACTACTCCTCGACCTCCTTTCATTCTAGTGTGATTACGGCTTACAGTCAGGACGGTCCTAGTCCCAACTGACAATAACTTCCACCCATTTCTGCCTCACCCTGTGCGGTCCTTATGATCTGTCCCCGCTAACCTGTGGACAGGAGGTCAGCCAACCGGCCCTTGGAGAGTGCTTAGGGACCCGGGTCATGACAGCTGGCAATAAGCTGTAGGCCAGCAACATTTAGGTAAAATCCACAAAGTGATAGTTCCCTTCCTGGATAACGATGAGCCCCAGGACACCACAAGTCTGTGAATAAGCAAGTTGCAGTCTGCCAGCCCCAATGGTTCCTCTTCTTGATGTTCCAGTGTTTAAGCAGCGTAGTATGGTTCCAATCCCAAAAGTGTCTCTAATTCCTGAGGACAGAGCCCCAATAGATATACACACAATGGCCTTTGAAGACGAGATCAGTTCAAAAGGCCACCTTTGAAATGCACAGGCCCTCTCTAAATGATGTCCTTCTGCCATCCTACTCTGGGAGACCTGATCAATATCAATAATAGGGCCAAGACACTGCCCCTTGGAATGGGGGTTGCCATGTCCACGCCCTTGTAATCATCTCAGGAAAGCGCCTCACAGTCAGAGGTCCACAGTTTCTTTTGACCCCCTAGTTTATGACCTTCTATAAGGAATGCACAGATGCAGCTGTCCCCCACAGCACACAGATGTGGATTGGAGACAGGCTGACAGTCACACAGAACCACGAGCACAGAAATGCCCACTTCCCCAAAGTGGCAATTCCACATAAGTAATGTTGAATTCACTTGCACGACCTGAGAGGATTTGACATTGCTAACTCATCGATATCAAACTCTATACTGCTGCTCTTCTGCACATAGGAAATAATGCTACAGACGAGGCTCCAACTTAAATCCAACTGTAGAAACCATGGACAATTTTAAAACGTTCAGTTTCTCAGAAGATCAATTTAATAAACTGATTAACCAAAATTCTCCAAGTGGGACTAAGACCATTACAAATCAGTCCAATGAGGAACAGCTACTTATAGCTTTTAATTTAAAGAAAAAAATTGATCCACACGGAGTTACATGTGGAATTTCCCATTGAATATCTAAAAGTGGGTGTGATACCGATTGAGCTTCAAATCAAGAATGAGCCCGGATTATTCATTGAACACAAAAGGTTTTTGGAAACTTGGTCCCACATTGAAACCGCTGTAGCCGGGATTGGCTTATTCTTATTATAGAAACAGCCCAGGAGGTTATTATAATAGAAAAGAGATGCATAGAAGAACTAGAGGGCAAAATAAAAGACAGCACGACAGTGGATGAAATTAAAAAAAGACTTGATGAAATGGAACAAGAAACGGAGGACTATAGAGAGTATTTGGTCAACAACAAAATGAATAAACTAAGAAAATACATACCCCTATTTAGGAAAGGAATACTACAACACCAAAAGGGATCAAACGTGGAAGAAACCTAGTTATCAGAAGCCCATCTACTCTCGAGGAGGCAATAAGATGATTACCTTCTCAGCTACATCATGCTCAAGTAGTGATAACGAAGAACAACATCATGAAGCTCGGAGTAGAATAGTATCTAATTCAGAACAGGAGTCTTTTTTAAGGAGGCGTCAAAAACAAGATCAGGAGAATTTCAGGAGCTCGAACAGAGGGGATCTAGTGAGGAATTATCCCTCTCCCTCTAAAAACCAGGAACCACAGATATTGGCAGCAGAAAAAATCCCAATCATAAATATAACTTCAAGAAACCTCTCTACGATTGAAATAGAGGTACTTGAGAGGGGATTTAGTTTTGGACCTTCGGAAACCCTCAATCAATTAGTATTTGAGAAAGATTTTAAACTATTTTTTAGAACAATTAGGTTAAAAGATTTTTTTGAAGATCGAGAATGTCTCCCTAGCATCAACATCTCTGGATTGAGAGGTAAATCATTCATTCAAGAAAACTTTATTTCGGTAAAAGAAATACCATAAAAAGTATGCTAAAAACATTTAAAAACAAGATAGACATAAAAAACAGAGTGAGTTATTTAATATCTAAAACAATTTCCAAGTGGGCACAATTAGACATAAATCATACATTTAAGGGCCCAGTTAAAATAGTATAAATAAGTTAAATTACTAAAAAATACAGGAAAACTAAAAAATACAGGAAACTAAAAAATACAGGAATCCCAATAATAAATCTATCTTCAAGAAACCTCTCTACGATTGAAATAGAGGTACTTGAGAGGGGATTTAGTTTTGGACCTACGAAAACCCTCAATCAGTTTGAATTTGAGAAACTATTTTTTAGAAGAATTAGGTTAAAAGATTTTTTTGAAGATCGAGAATGTCTCCCTAGCATCAACGTCTCTGGATTGAGAGGTAAATCATCTTTTACCCTGACCCCTGGACAAGTTAGTAAAAATATTGAGATTTTTGAATGAACTGTTGAGATTGAAATGAAAAATTTGCTGTCTCGCCCACAAAAACAAAATAATAATTTCTTAAAAAACCACAGGACAGCACTTAAAGGACTCCAAGAAGACTCAAATATTACCATCAAACCCACTGATAAAGGCATAGTAATAGTAAAGATTATAAGGATAAAATGATTAACCTTTTAAATGTTCAAGAGCATTACAAACAGCTATCTCACTCTCTTAATGATAATAAAAAGGGACCGTATGGGCGCAAACTGCGCCCCAAGTCTGACTTGTCTCTACGTCAGTAAATTTCAACAGAACCATGTTTTTAACGAACCAGCACCTTTTTTTGAAAATGTAAGTCACTGGTACCGTTTCATAGATGATATCATTTTCATCTGGAATGGTACCAGTGAAGACCTTGGGGAATTCATCTCCTGGCTAAATTTAGGGGACCCTAACCTCAAATGTACCTTACAATGGAGCAATAGGAAGATCAATATTTTAGATATTTGCATTAAAAACAGTAAAAATAAATTGACAGTTAAATTATACATCAAGCCAACTGATAAAAATATACTCTTGCACTACAAGAGTAATCACCCCAAGTCACAAAGAGATAACAACCCCTTTGGGGAATTCCTACATTTATGTAGAAATTGTACAACACTAGAGGACTTCTATGGCCACCCTTGAAGAAGAAATCAGGTGATGGGGGTTACCCGAGAAAGCTTATTAAAAATCTGTTTAAGCGCGCCAGATTCTATGACAGAGAGTATATTTTAGACATGAAGAGAGAGAGAGGAAATAAGAAATCCACAGATAAGTCAGTGTCTGTCCCTAAATTCTCCCAGATCAGTAACCAAATCAAGAATATTATAAATAGAAACTGGAAATCTTAAATGATGAAACAGAACAATATCTAGACAAACCCATGTTCGTCTCAGGCGTAATAAAAATGTACGTAATTCCGTAGTTCATACCTACAAAGATAATGATGTAAATATCCAGAAAAACATGCATCTAATGAAAGCAGTAGGCAACTACAAATGTGGATAATGTTCAATTTGTGCGCAATGTATAGTAGCCAAAAGCCATGTATTCAATGGTTTTGTGTCAACTCCAGATTTGCTGAACAACTGTACGAGTAAAAACGTTGTTAACCTCTGATCTGCCCATGTGGCTTAGGATACGTGGGTGAAATAGGACATGAGCTGCGACTAAGGCTTCTAGAACATGAATCTGCAGTACGCACTAACAAGGAAAATGCACCACTCACACTGCACTGTTCTGAGTTAAACAAAAAATGCGATGAGTTTAAATGGTTTATCCTGGAAAGAATGAAGATCAATAGACGAGGAGGTTACATTGATAACATGAGAAAGAAGAGAGAACAGTGGTTCATGAGCAAACTAGACACTATCAACAAAGGTTTGAACTCTCGAGAGGACTGAATGTCCTTTATTACATAGAGAAGATGCAGATAGGTGTATTGATAATATATGAGAACGTTTTCCATTTTAATGAATAGTATCCCTATCTCTTACAAGCCAACCATACTTCTATCTCAATGAGGGGCTTATTCCAGTACTGTTAATTAATAACGCTAAAAAATATAGATTAAGTGCAATGCCTCAGTATGATATTACCAAACAGTCCGAGTTTACGGTTATGTTATCCAATCCTTTTATAGAGCATACCATTATAACCACTATTATGTCATTTAATAATCCTATTTTGCTGTTCATTTGTAAATTGTCGGTGAAGATTAAAACTCAGAGAAGCAAACTTTTAAAAATACCAGAATCTGAAAAAAGAAATTTTCCAAGAGGGAGGACCATGTTGGGATTATTCACAAATTTGTCGTCAGATCCACTTTCTATGTCTACTGCCAACCCGGAAGGGAAATGTATAAAAACACATCTCGAGCAAGACCACGGGAAAGCGTTTCCCGAGGTCACGCTAAACACACACAGGTGAAACCTTGATTCTAAATATACAAACATATAAATAGGTTGGTTCTACCCATCATATTTATAGATGGGTGGTACTGGACTGACGACTTAATGCTCCGACACGCTGACAAGTAAGTACATATTGGTGAACCTAAGAGGACTCTGCGGGTGGGGAATCTATTTTTTAAAAAGGAAAGGGAGAATTATTTTGCTCTAAGAACTCCTCTTTTTAAGCAGCGATGCTGGTATGATATATTAGCACCTTGGCTGCGCAGGATATTCCTCTCCGGTGCTGGGCCATAATGATCTTGGGTGTTGTCATGACGAGCTCAGCTTGTCATGAGCACACGAGCACGGTGCGTCATGACGAGCTGAGCTCGTCATGAGCACCGAAGGGGTTAGAGAAAAACTTAGATGTTTTCAAGCACTCTTTTCCAAACTAGTAATGGTAGATAGCCCATGCTCTATGCAGTGCATTTTTATGGTATAAAATACTCGATAAAAAGTTAGACGTTTTCAAGCACACTTTCCTAAAACAATAATGGTAGATAGCCCATGCTTTATGCATTGGAGGGATCGAGTCTTGTGTTAAATATGGTAGTACTATGAGTAATTAATACAAACTACGTAGAGTGATATATATTGTAAGAACAGACAATAACACACATACAGATATATTTGTTCTATTCTCAGAGACCCTAATTAGAAAAGGGACTTTCGATGCTGCAATCAGAGAGAAAAAGCCTGAAATAAAATAAAATACTTTCTATTAGGAAGGTATGTGTATAACAATCTCCCAGTTCAGGGCAAATGGTGGAGGTGATCCCTATTATCTACAAAGCTGAAATTGTGATATGCATATATTTGTTTATAGAACCGCTAAATCAACTAGACTTGTGATAACAGCTCTAATGATATAGGGAAGTTCCACGTTACACATCCAGTTCTTCAAAGGGTATCTATAAGGTGAGATATGAGAAATAATTATTGAATTATATATGCCACGTTGTCCGAGGCCATTTGAGTTAGGATAACCTTGATGTAACTATATTCTAGATATACCCCACATAATCAGGACACTAGTAAAGAGAACCGAAGTATCTGCCCCGGAAGACTACCACAATTTTATATTTATTGGATGCTCTTGTGTGCTTCTATTATTATCAAGAGGTGAGGACATATGGTCTAGAAAAAGATACAATTTTGAAGCACAATAAAACTAGGATTAGGTTGCTAAGGAGGTGTGCATATACTGGTATGAAAGATGAATGGTAGGCCCATTGGGGTCTTGAGAAAGTGTATTTATGAGTGAAGGGAATATTAACAGGTATGCCAAGGGGACAGTGGTCTGGTGATAATCAATTTAGATACTGCCATTTATTTTATGATCAAGGTTGAATTTGGATTAGGTATATTATGCACTTTTTGTGTTAGCCTTTGATTTTGGATTCACAATGTAATAATGTATAACATCACTCCAATTGTACTACCAGGAATAACCGACAGATGCTATGTTTTCTTTAAAAAAATGTTTTCTTCACTGTTTTGTGAATTTATGATGAAATATTTTTAGACACATATATTGACACTTGTGTGTTATCACACATGTGCTTTTTAATGACTCCAGCTATCTAATGTTGTCGTTGAGAGTAAGAAATTCAGTCTTGATAAAGATGGTGCTATAAAGTTTTCCATCGAAACGCGCCCTTTGATAGAAACACAATCCGTGCAGAGACTGGCACCATTGAGTACTTATCCACATTACAGTACCGGGTTTCAGCCATCAATATCAGGAGATCACGGATCTTTGCTACTTAAATGACACTTGTTTCTGTCTAGTGTGAGTAATCCCTTGTTAACATGTACCATGTGTTTAATGTTTTTAATTTTGATGTGTCTATAATATGTATATCATTTTGAATTAATTACAGAAGCTGTTTCAAGGAACAGTATAATTAATTGTTTACACATTTAAAGACTAATGTATCTTTTGTTATTGTGACTAATAAATATATTTGTATTTTTTTATTAAATACGTTGTCTACAATGTCAACCCTGGGTATACAATTATTTTTCCCTTTTTATGAATGTTGTGAGCTTGAACCGGTGTGAGAAAGGTGAAAGCTGATATATATAGTCAATTCTACTGCAAGTCCTATAGTACAGTCCAAGGAAATTAATTTTTTGATACAATAATGTTTAATAGCCTTTCCACTGGTCCCCCATGTAAATCCATGCGAGAAGTAGGCCCCACCGTATCAAACACACTATCTGGAGCCATTCACAACCAGTGCATGTAACATACCCTCACCCATATCCTGCCTCTTCCAGACACTGCACCCTGCCCCCATAGAATACTCTGATGCAGAACCTGGGCAAGTAGCTTCTTAAACGATAAGCTGAGTAACAGTAAACTGCACGGCCAGGCCCTACCAGGGCAAACCTGCAGCATGTTTCCAAATCTACCTCCGTGGGTAGCACAACCAGTGCTGCAGGCACACGGAGGAGCATTCAGTTACATGACCTAAGTATATATCTTACCCATAGACAAGGGACTCACAGCTAACTCAAATCAGTCAATCATGTTTACACCAATCACCGTTTTTTTTATGACAAGCATAGTGCTTTGGCACTGAATAGCAGTGTAAAATCTTTCAAAGTCCTATGTCAGAAAACAAGTTCCAAACAGGAGATGGTAAGCCAAAAAGGTTAGGGGAGACCATGCCAACAGATGACAGGTCTAACATGTACTAATTTGTTTTATGCGCTATAATAGGAAATTAATAAAAATCACTGCTATGACAACACTAATAGAATGAAAATATTAGTGTGTAGTGCACAGTAAAAACAATGAGTACAACTGGATCCAATGTATGTAATATGACACCTAAACAAGGGCAGGCAATACAATTTGGTTGAATCCATTCCATCGAAGAACCAGTATACTGTTCTTACAACTCTGAAGATACTCTGAGGGTGAAGTTTCAGCATAGATCATCCATGTACTGCATAGGCCATAGGCATAGAGGATATTTTTATATATCAAATCAATGGTACTTATTTGAAGTGGTGGCTTGTGACATTTGAAAGTGATGGGGCGTAAACATTCAGGATGAATGCCCGATGGCAAGCAAGCTTAGAGAGCGGGCCCAACTGCCATAAGAGGGGCAAAAAAAGAGTGGCAAAATGGTGCATTTTTCAGCATATTTGAGAAAGCAAGAAGGTTAATAAAGTAATTGTGAAAATGTGGATATGGCATAAATAAAGAGATTTCATATGCCAATGACATAGACTTAGTAAAGATTACATTTTTCACTTGGTTCTCAGCTCTTCTAACAAACAAGGAACACACTTGAACCAGGTTATAGAAGGGGGGTGATTGAAACCGAGGAATATTTTCCCTTTGGAATCAATTTTATCTTTATCCCAGTAAAGAAAAGTGTTTTTTATTTTGCTAAATGCGACACTATTTGCAATGTGCTTCGAAAAAGGAAAGAGGGAAAATTGGCTTTCTGTTTCCATACACCTCTCCAGCCACTAGTGTCATTTCCTAAATGTTGAATGGTGATGGTAGCAACATCACACCTCCTTCAGACCTCTAATTTATGAAAGTGACTTAAGGTGGCCATAGGCATCCATGGTGAGCCACAGTACAATTAACCTGAAAGAGGCTGATTTATTTATTGAGTGAATATCCCGTAAATGTGACATGGAACCAGCCCCTCCGCTCTCCACCCCACCCAGCCTATACAGGACAGCCATAGCCCTGATAACATGGAGAGTAAATCATGGTAAAAGAACACACCTAATAAGGGATTTCACCGCTGATTCGAGAAAAAACGGATGTGCAAACCTGGAAGATGTGCTTTTGAAAATGTAGCTGAAACTTGCTTCCCCACCCACCTGGTATCCGACCTCAGACTCCCTGCAGTTATGCAACACATGCAAATTCAGTGTGAGGAAATCTTTACACTCGGGAAAATAAAATATTTCAATGTTCAGAGGTGCTTTAGAGCTTGAGGGCAAAGAAGCACTGTAATTTTTAATAGGAGGCAGTGGCTCACAACTTTTCTTAATAGGTGAATATTTGTTTTGAATCATGTATGAAGATAGAACAACTGTTAGAGCTGATGATAATGGATGTTATTTTAAGGGCCCGTATATTGACTGGTATCACAATGTCTCTCAAATCCTAGTCAGACCTTATATAACAAAGGGGTGATCCATTATTGTTGAGGAAAAGAAGTGAAAGAAAAGAAACTGCCGCCATCACCAAGTGTCAGTTGAAAACGAACTGGTCGGATACTATAAACCAAACCGAGCTAAGTTGCTCAAAGACAACGGTATACAAAATATGAAGTGAAGGGAATATCTGAGTAAATTATAATAAAACCAAGTGTTCCATGCACATACTAAGTCGCGGAGCAACGGCTCAACATGAAAACTTATATGGTGCTCAAAAGGAAGATCGCAATACAGCGTGCTGAAAAAGTAAACACAATAGGGAGCAGTCACGGCTCGCGGGGGGGGGTCGCGTGGGGGTGGGTACCAGGAAGTTAAATATGAAAAGTAAAACTTACCTTACAGCCGGTAAGGTGAGTAAAACTTACCTTACCGCTATGCCCCCACGCGCCAATGGACGCACCACGCCTGCTTATTTGACCATGGAAGCATGGGTTCAGACATTGCTATGCACCGATTTCATTAGTCCATTGAGCGATCAGAGAGATCAATCAATCAATCAATCAATCAATCAATCAATCAATCATCGCATTTATATAGCGCACTACTTACCCAGTGGGTCTCAAGGCGCTGGGGGGAGGGGGATCTGCTACTGCTCGAACAGCCAGGTCTTGAGTTGCTTCCTGAAGGCGAGGTGGTCCTGGGTCAGGCGGAGGTGGGTGGGGAGGGAGTTCCATGTCTTGGCGGCGAGGTAGGAGAAGGACCGTCCCCCTGTGGTGGCTCTACGGATGCGGGGGACGGAGGCGAGGGCGTGGCTGGTCGATCGAAGCTGGCATTTGGGAGCGTAGAAGTTGAGGCGGCTGTTGAGGTATCCTGGGCCTTGGCTGTGTAGGGCTTTGTGTGCGTGGGTGAGGAGACGGAAGGTGATTCTCTTGTTGACCGGGAGCCAGTGCAGGTCTCTCAGGTGTCCGGAGATGTGGCTGCGGCGGGGGATGTCCAGGATGAGTCGTGCTGAGGCGTTCTGGATCCGCTGGAGTCTCTTCTGGAGTTTGGCGGTGGTTCCGGCGTAGAGGGTGTTGCCGTAGTCCAGACGGCTGGTGACGAGGGCCTGGGTGACCGTCTTCCTGGTCTCGGTGGGGATCCACCGGAAGATCTTACGTAGCATGCGCAGGATGTTGAAGCACGACGAGGAGACGGCGTTGACTTGTCTGGTCATGGAGAGGGAGGAGTCCAGGATGAAGCCCAGGTTGTGTGTGTGGTCTGTTGGTTTGGGTGCGCTGCCTAGGGCAGGGGACCACCAGGAGTCGTCCCAAGCGGCGGGTGAGGATCCCAGGATGAGGACTTCCGTCTTATCTGAGTTCAGTTTCAGGCGGCTGCTCTTCATCCATTCGGCTACCTCCTTCATCCCTTCGTGAAGGTTGGCTCTGGCGGTGGCGGGGTCGTTGGTAAGGGAGAGGATCAGCTGGCTGTCGTCGGCGTAGGAGATGATGTTGAGGTTGCGCTGGCGTGCGATGTCTGCGAGGGGGCTCATGTAGATGTTGAAGAGGGTTGGACTGAGCGAGGAGCCTTGAGGGACGCCGCAGATGACTTCGGTGGCTTCAGATCTGAACGGAGGGAGGCGGACTCTCTGTGTCCTTCCGGCGTGGAAGGAGATGATCCACTCCAGTGCCTTCTCCTGGACTCCGACGTTGCTGAGGCGTTGTACTAGGGTACAATGGCAGACAGTGTCGAAGTCCGCAGAGAGGTCGAGGAGGATGAGGGCCGCTGTTTCTCCATTGTCGAGCAGCGCTCGGATGTCATCGGTGACTGGGATCTGGGCGGTCTCGGTGCTGTGGTTGGCCCGGAAGCCAGACTGCGAGGGGTCGAGGGATCCGTTCGTCCCGAGGAAGGCGGCCAGCTGCTTGTTGACGGTCTTCTCTATGACTTTTGCAGGAAACGGGAGCAGCGAGATGGGGCGGTAGTTTTTTAGGTCGGTGGGGTCAGCCGATGGCTTCTGGAGTAGAGCGCTGAGTTTGGCGTGCTTCCAGCTCTCCGGGAAGGAAGCGGTGTTGAAGGATGTGTTTATGATGTCCCACAGGTGGGGTGCGATGACAGCGTCGGCCTTGTTGAAGACGTGGTGAGGGCAGGGGTCGGTCGGAGATCCGGAGTGGATAGAGTTCATCTTGCGGTCAGTGTCTTCGGTGCTGATCGGAGTCCAGGCACGGAGGGTGGTGGTGGGGGGTGGTGGTTCGGTCGCGGTGTTCGTCGGTTGGGTGCTGAAGCTGTTGTGTATGTCCGCGATCTTGTTGTGGAAGTAGGAGGCGAGGGAGTTGCAGAGGTCTTGCGAAGGGGTGATGTCGTTGTTTCCGGCGTTGGGGTTGGAGAGCTCTTTGACGATGTTGAAGAGTTCTTTGCTGTTGTGTGCGTTGTTGTCCAGTCGTTCCTTGAATGCAGTTTTCTTGGTGGCGCGGATGAGTTGGTGGTGCGTTCGGGTGGCGAGCTTGAGGGCGGTCATGTTGTCCGGTGTTGGGTCTCTGCGCCAGGTTCTCTCGAGGGCTCGGCAGTTCTTCTTGGAGCTCTTGAGTTCGTCGGTGAACCATGGGGCTTTCTTGCTACCGGGTCTGCTGGGCGGGGTCCTCAGGGGGGCGAGCTCGATTGCACAGTCGCTGATCCACTTCGTGAGGTTGGTGGCCGCCTGGCTAGGGTTCGTTGTGCTGGTGGGAGGGTTCATGCTCAGGGAGGACGCGAGCTGGTCGGCTGTGATCTTGTTCCAGTTCCTGCGTGCAGCCTGTTGCTGGTGGTGGTGGATCGTGGTCCTTGTGAAGCTGAAGTGGACGCAGCTGTGGTCCGTCCAGTGGAGTCCGGTGGCGTGGCTGAAGGCGATGTCCTTGCTGGATGAGAAGACGGGGTCGAGTGTGTGTCCGGCGTAGTGGGTGGGGGTGGTCACCAGTTGCTTGAGTCCCAGGTTGGCGAGGTTGTCCAGCAGGGTGGTGGTGTTGCGGTCGTTGTTGTTCTCCATGTGGAAGTTGAGGTCCCCAAGGAGGATGTAGTCAGCGGAGCAGAGGGTGTGCGGGCTGATGAAGTCAGCGATGTCTTCGCTGAATTGTGTGCGTTGTCCCGGGGGTCGGTAGATGAGGGTGCCTCTGAGAGTGGTCTTGGGGTTGATGTGGACCTGGAAGTGCAGGTGCTCGGCGGTTGCGAGGGTGTCGTCGGCGTTGGTCGTGATGCGGATGGTGTTCCTGTGGACGATGGCGATGCCTCCTCCAGTGTGGTTGATGCGGTCCCTCCTGATGATCTTGTAGCCGTCTGGGATGGCGATGGCTATGTCGGGCGCTGAAAAGGCATTCATCCAGGTTTCTGTGAGGAAGGCGACGTCTGGTGATGTTGTGTCGAGCAGGTTCCAGAGCTCAACGGCGTGTCTGTGGACGGAGCGGGTGTTGAGCAGGATGCACTTCAGGTGGTTGCTGCTGTTGCTCGTCGAGGTCTTGAGCACTGCTGGAGTGGTGCAGGTCCGGATGCAGGTGAACTTGCAGGCGTTGCAGCAGAAGGGTCCGTGGGTGGGTCTCGGGTTGGCTCGGTAACAGCCCGGGAGTCGGCCGGCGTTGAGGGCGTTGAGTTCGGTGGTGTCGTAGGTCCGGCAGGTGGGCTGGTGACGGCGGAGACCTGGGGTCCTGGCACTGGGCGCGGTCCAGGCGCGGACGGGCGCAGACGTGCTTACCTTTGGCGCACCTTCGGCGCTCAATCGGTGCTCCCGCTGCGCGGTCGCTCTGGAAGCGTCATAAGTGAGGAGCCGGGAGGGCGGGTCAGCTGGGTGGCGGGAGCAGGGCGGCCAATGGGCAGGAGGGGGGGCGGAGGCGCCAGAGGGCAGTGGCGGGAAGAAGGCGGCAAGAGCACCCCGGAGGGGGAGGGCAGCCGAAGCGGGGGAGAGGGTTACAGAAGGAAAGGTAGCTCAATTTGACACTAGAATTGTCGGCAGTAAAAGTATGATATTAAGATATATATCCTGTCTATCTTAAAATATGTTTCTCAACTAACCTAAAGTAACATCTCTTCAAAACATACTAGGGGAAGATACAACTAAACAGCAAACTTGGAATGTGAGCCCCAACCCAAGGTTGGAACAAGTGTCTGCACCAAATCCATATTGCCTTTTTGAATCCAATTACTAACATAATCAATCAATCAGGATTTATAAAGCGCAGCTAATCACCCAATAGGGTATCCACGCACCTAACATCAGAGTGGCCCTGACAAATAACAATAAATTAAATCATAGTTCTCCTCATTCGCATGCACATCCCAGTAATGAGCACCCTTCGAGATGGACAAGTGAAACATTGCATGTTTCTTCGGTTATTTAAATCTGATATTAAGACAACTCCACAACTCAAAGACAGGATATTTGATAGAGTCCGATTTTTCACTATTCTGTGTCCTGCGATTGTTTCATGCTGGTATCTGCATGACAACTGATCTGTTTGGAATTTGTAAAAGCATCCCTCGTGCCCATGCCCCTAAAGGATGTGCACGTGGGGTAAAATCTTACAATTCCTACTCTGTCTCATGCCCACACCCACAAAGAATCTTACTGCAAGCAGCCAAAAAAAAGGAATATGATCCCTCTAAAAATATGCCAAACACAAAATCACCTCCATTTTAAACAGAAAAACGGATTCTTCACCCAAGAGTCTATAGAAAGCCTTTGTTTTTCGACCAGCTCCTTGCCCCAAGATGTCATCCTGTGAATGAAACTGTGCCACGACTATCAGTTGTAGACACTAGCGTAACGAAAAGTGAGGGGGCCTCCCTGCACGGTAGTTAGGGGGCCCCCTCTGGGCTCAATCAGGAGCTCTCCGGCCAGAGTGCAGTGTTGAAGGGGGGCCCTCAGAGCCCCCCCGCAACGCGTGGGCTGCGGGGGCCTGTGTTACGCCCCTGGTTGTAGAATGCCCCAGTGCCACCACTCAGGCCCCTGAAATAGTGCTCTGTGTTCTCTCTCCAAAGAGGCAAGTAATTCTGTGTGTGGATGCCATGGATCCTGCCTTTCTTCCTCAATTGGACAATAAGGTTACCTCTCTTCTGGATTTCATAAACCTTTGAGTAAACATGTAATTTGAAAGTGTTTAAATTTTTCCTCCACAGCAAGTAGAGAGTGAACAAAGCACGAGCACTCATAAAGAATATCCAGTCTGTGCTCTTCTGATGATGGAGGCACAGAAACAACTAGTATCTGCAATATCATGTGCCAAAATGAAAACTGCAGCTTTCCCAGTATGTAGTCCCATTCTTACCAAATGTGGATGAGAAATTGGAGGTTAAATTCAGCCTTTTCTGGGACAGAAGCACCATTCTTTTTCAAAAAGCAGCAGTAGTCCCCGTGCCAGCAAATTGACTGGAGCACCAAAGTAAAAGTGGCCTATATTAGCAAATCGGATAGTTAAAAAACATTGCCGTGTTTAAATTTGGGACGTTTTCAACTCCTAAAGACAATCTGTCTAAGTGTTTTACAAGTTACAGAAGACTGTATGGATATGATCTTGCTGCATGCAAGGGAAAGCAACAGTAAAAACCGCCCCGGCAGACCATAAATCAGGCTCACCTACATACCAAAAACTGGCCAGACACCGCTCTTTCAGACATTTCAATGGGCACTGCCTGATTTATCTATAGGCCAGTCTAACCCTCTCAGAGGATGTCCAGTTCATTCCTTTATACCCAAAGACAACATTGCAGAATTAGGATTTTATTTAGTTTTTGGTGGGAGGGATACTTCATCAAAATGTGAGGATATCTGTTGTATTAAAAGTTTCCTAAACTAAAATGTAGTTGAATTATGGTGTATGTTATGTTATGTTATGTTATGTTATTTTTTATTTAATATAGCGCAACGGTTACTCAAAAAGAGAATCCCGGCGCTTTAGGTAAGGTGAAACTGGTTACAGAATAACACAACACAGATAAAAACAAATTAAAAGTCCACAAAAGAAACAGGGCAACCGGCAAGGCTATTGAGAGAACAGCCAGGTTTTGAGGCCTTTCCTAAATTCAAGAAGACTGGACGCCCCTCGCAAAGGGAGCGGTAAGGAATTCCACAACTGTGGGGCCAAAAGACTGAAGGAGCGGCCACCTAGGCGGGCCCTCTTCACACGCGGAACAGCCGCGAGAAGTAAAGATTCCGATCTCAACGCGCGAGTAGGGTGGTAGAAAGTGAGTCTCTTTCGCAGATGTTTGGCTCCCACCGCATGGAGAGCCTTGTAGGCTAGGGTCAACGCCTTAAAGGCAATGTATGGGATATGTGCTACATTTGTGATGGAGAATTACACCTACCAAATTCTAAATAAAGCCCATAGGGTCATCTGCCTCCCATGCTTTAGGGACCCTTTATTCATTCACCAGCTCTTTGCACCTAGTGGCAAAGCAACAATTCAGAGGCAAGGAGGGAGTAATAACCTACAAAAACTTGCTAGGTTCTGTAGCATATTCCATGTTCCTCACTATGCCGACTCCTCAAATATTCACACTGTTTAGACTCGCAGTTCCCCTTTCAGTGCTGTATTGGTAGGTGAGTTGCTAGTCCAGTAACCCCGGTCACGTATTTATTAGGTAGAAGTCTATGCTTTTGTTTGTCTGGGGGTTGAGCTCACAGGTTCCAGGGTATGGTCACTTTTTTTGCTCATTTTAACTGCCTCTAATCCTGTGAGCCCTACTCACCACTATATTTGAATCTCCTAGAAGTGTTGTCGGTAATAGTTGTGCTTTTAGTGGCAGTCATGTAGATACAATGCATAGAGATTGTGAAGCCCTCTTATCTTTATCTTGTGGATTATACCAAAAATACTGGTTATTTGTACTTCTTTCTAATTCTTTTAGAATTATGAAGTAGCAGTTTCTAGTTTTAGTTTTTCTCATTTTTTCCAGGGATAGAGGATTTTCCTCTTTAAATGTCTGACCAGCACTGCTAAACAGCAGTTTGTCCCCCGAGGGCCTCTGGTGGATAGATTGCATCACAGGAGACCAACATCCTGATTCTATTCGGTAACCCTCTCCCTCCCAAGTGGTTGAGAAGCATAGTAGATAAGTGTTGATTTTGATCGCAGTCATAGGATTAATTCGTTAGTTGTGCTATCCAGTACACATGCTACTTTGAGGAGGGCCCTCTGTACATTCTCTGAAGGATATTTCCTTCTAAAGAAAGTGACAGGTCGTAAAGTTACCTGTCTCGCAGGGGGGCTTATCCTCATTGGATGATTACAGGGATTTGAAAGAGTCAGACTCAATGCAGTAAGACCTGATTATACCAAGTCATGCTATGTGTTTTCATCTAAACGTTAATAACTCAAAACTCCAGTACTATTCATTGGATTTTTGTTGCGTTAAAATGGTATTTTATGTATTCGATTTTACTCTATTATTTTAAATTGGTTCGGGATTTTTCTTCTGTTTTATTTTCACTTTATTACTGTCTGAGAACTGTATAAATACTTTGCACATTGTGGGTAAGTTAACCCTGGCTGACTTTGTGCCACACTGCCAGATGTTTAAGCACAGGTTTATGTGGTGACCTTTGTGGTTCACTCTGACAAGGACTGTGTTTAAAATTTTTAGTGAGCTCCTCCCCTCTCAAAAGATAACACCAATTTTTACAGGTCACATTTACTGCTCTGACTCCAACATAATAAAAGCAAGGAACGTGATGGACATTTGATGGGTTGAATAACTAAACCCATCCCACCATAAGCAACTGTAGTAAATCTATTAGAATTTGGAGGATTAAATGTACTATTACCACTCCAAAGTGAGCAACAGTAAGGAAAGTGTTTGTACTCTGGAGGGGTTGAATTTACTATTCCCACTTCAACGTAAGTAAAACCAGGTTACCCCTTAGAAGTATTAGACTTTGGAGGGTGTCAATTTATCATTCTGACTCCAATTTAGGCAACAATAGATAACATGGCAGACTTTGGAGGTGTACAATTTACTAATTCTGCTCCAATCTAAACAACAAATGGCAAAGGGTTGGACTGTAAAAGAGTTAGATTTACTATTCCAATCCAAGCAACAGTAGGGAAAGTGATGGTCTTTGGATAAAATTATTAAAACACACTCAAAATAAAAATAATATATGTATATAACTATGTACAATAACAAAAGTACCTGCAAACAAAATGTTACAAAAATAATTTTACAAATAAAAATGAACATAAATACACTTTCCACCTTATTTGCAAAAAAACACAACTCCTTTGAAACTGAAAAATCATAATAAATGATAAATAAAACAGTACACTTATTGAAATATGAATTAAATAAAATTAAAAATAATAATACATATATTTTATAAACGTTGTTATAAAATACTCTTTTATTTCAATTAACAAATAATTTAAAGGAACAAATAATTCACCTGAAGAATAATTAGTTCGGAAAAATCACATACATAATTATCAGTTAAAAATGTAATTATCATAAAAAATAATTTGTGAAGACAACTATAAATTAAATAAGTTTGAACCCCCTTCTAAAATGTAAATTACTAATTTAACCAAGCAAAAATAATATATATATTAACAATCACAAAATACACTCAAAACTTAAAATGACCACCAATTTACAACATTTCTCACCAATTAAAAATGTCAACAGCTGCTTATGCTATGGCCCTTTTTCTGGGCCGCAGCACAAGCCGCTATTGAAAAAGGTTTTTAGGGCCACCTGCATGGCAGTCCTAACATCATCCGTCACCCTTAGCTTACACTTACGAGCAGAGGTGCCATCTGTTCGGGGTCAAGTCACCATCTATTTTTAATTGGCGCGTTCGCATCGCTGCCGTGCTCGCTCATACCTGCTTTTCTTCATCTTTATCCATACTGTAATATCCCTGAGACCTGTTTGTATTTTCCAGTTCCCGGAACCCCGTTGCTTTTGAAACACCAGGCCCTGCTTATACTCCCACAGGAATGTCCTTTGTGGCTTCAAGTCCCTTTCCTGAATGGTGCTTGTGCAGGCGTTTGGCTGACTCAGGGGTCTGGTGCTTCCATGTGAAGTGCGGTAGGCGTCTTGGTTTTTTCCTCACGTAGGGCTCTTGCTCTCTGCAGCATTCTCTGTCAGCCTTTCACACAGTAGAGGTGGGCTTATCCTACTGGGCACCTCCTCTTCTCAGAAGCCTTTCCCCTCTTAGAGGGGTTTTGTCCTGCTCTTGCTTGCCACAACGTTTGTTTTTGTGAATCATTAAAGGTATTTTGGGGCATATTATCAAGCCTGGGCGATGTGAAGGACATCTAACATGAGCTTCAATTGGAATTTCATAGAGCATATTATCAAGCCCATTATCGCCACTTTATCAGCAGTTTCCTGCCGATAAAGCGGCGATAATTTTATCGCCCAGGCTTGATAATATGCCCCTTTGTTCTTTTATTATTCATTGCAGCTTTATCCACACATTGTTTAAGTCTTCTGGAGCTGTTATTAGCCTCCTAATTTTTATTATCCTGTTAGAAGACCTCACTACGCTGCAGATCTTGCTATTTGTGGTGTAATTTATTTATTTCTTTTTATTATTTGCCTGCTCTCTGTTTACCAGTATGGAGTCCAAAATGGTGCCAAACAAATGTAAACAAGCTGTTTCATCTCCTCCTACCAAAGCCATAGCTATTGATCCATAAGACGATTTATTGGCAATAAATTTCGAGGAAATTCAAGCTATCAATATTAATACTGACACAATTTCTTCAGATATCAAAAATATTCAGAGAGATATGGCTTTCTTATCGATGAGAGTTGCAGATAATGAGATAAAAAGTTGTGATGATACTACAGCCATTACATCTATGGCTCCACTTATTCCTCAGGTTGCTTCCCTCCAACATTCCTTACTTGGGGGCCGATTAGGATGGCGGACGGATCGCCACCGCCATGCAGGCGGTGGCGATCCATCCCTCATTCTTGCCCGCCTGCCGCCTATTTCCCCCCGCCATATTAAAATGGCGGGGGGGACCGTGGCGGACGGGAAGACCGTCCACCTCTTTTCCGCCGCGGGCGCCTTGCTGTGAAACGCACAACATGCATTTTTGACATTGCGGCGGACGGTGCTTTCAGCTCAGTCGACCGCAATGTTAAAAATGTGGGATGCACCCGCCACTGTGGCGGGTGCATCCTAATTCGGGGCACCGTACACCCTTGTGGCATACGGTCCCTGCCCCAGACAGGACGCCAGCCTAATGGACCCCTTGATTTGGAAAATAGAAATATACAATACAACTTATGCATATTTAATGTTCCAGAGGGAGCTGAGGGACAGAGTTGTCGCCTTTTCTTGGAAAATATTCTCCCTAAACAATTAACCCTTTGGCCGTGGCGGTAATTCTGCCACGGTGCTGGGGTGTGTGGGGGTGAGAGCGGCGCCACCATGCTAGTGATGGAACCACGCCGTCATGAGCCATGGGTGAGCTGTGCTCATGACGGCATGGTTCTGTCATGACTGCGCCCACTCACTAATTCGCCCACACAGGTGGGGAATCAGTGCTGCCTGGGCGTAGCGGCCGTAGCATGATGGAACCATGCCGTCATGAGCACACGCCGCCTGTGGCTCCTGACGGCATGGTTCCGTCATGAGCAGGGAAGGGGTTAAATATCAAATTTCCCGAACTTTTTGAGATTGATAAAGCTCACAGAATACCTTCAATTCGTAAACCTCATCAAGTCAAACCAAGACAAATCATTTTTTACATTTTGAGGCACCATCATCTCCTCCTTATACGAAAGGCTGCCCGAGAGATCCCTTCTCTCCTAATTGAAGGAAATAAAGTCTTTATTCATCAGGACTTTGCATAGGAGACTGTTGAAATACAATGACAATTTTCAGAATGGAGGCCTCATTTATGAGAAGCTGGATATAAATATGGTCTTTTTGACCCTGCAGTTATGCACATCTGGAAAAATGATCTCTCCAAGTCTTTCTTAGCTCACGCAGATTTATTCAGATTCTTGGATCAGAATAATCCTATTCTCATGGACTCTCAGCCATCTGGTTCTGCAGGCTAATTTTTATGCCCCTTACTGTAGGTTGTTATTCTCTCTCTCTGCAGGTGCATATTAGGATGTGTTTTTCTTGCTTCGCACTGCAAGAGCTGGGGTGTATCTAAAGTGCCCAATTTCATTGGTTCCGAGTCTCACAGGAACAGAGATCTGCTGGAGCCAGATTTTGACGTAGTTGCTAAGTTTGTGTCTGATTTTGCGCTGCTGTTTTGCCTACTTGTCTCTTTGTGCTATTGCTTAGAGTCTGTAAAGCTTCTCTTCTGCTTGACTGTCTTCATCACCTTTCTGGGTTACTTATTGAAGTCCTCCACGAAGTTTCTTTCGGTGATAAATGTATGTATTGATTAAGAGACCGCAGGCATTATTATGACACATTGCTGTTTTGTGTAATGAGTGCAATCTCCAGGCTGCCACGTGTTTGCATGTTCCGATGGCTAATTAAGCATGACTCATCCAAGGCAGCACTAGAGAATTAGATATGAGTATTGATCAGCTTCTGTGTGGGATAAATGCGAGCAGCATCAACCTTTCAGCACCTTTTGTATCCCTTCGAGTTCCAGCAACAGCAGGTGTTTTTGATTGTTGGATATTCATTAGCTTTCTCAAACGGGAGCGCTAGGCTGTTGCCAGAAAATACATTGCAACATTAACTGAACTAAAATGCTGAAAGATGAATATACACCTGGATACAGGGAAGAGTATGGCAGAAATGCGAAGAAGAATGCTAGACTTCCATTGTTAGGTCGGATTTATCCAATCTTAAATAATTCAAAAGTAAAAAAAATAAATATATAAATATATATATATATATATATATATATATATATATATATATATATATATATATATATATATATATATATATATATATATATATATAAATAAAGGATCTCAGGGCCAGTCCTCATCATTCATTGGTGTGTTCAGCTGTCATTCACATTTTTCTTCCACCCATAACTGCATACAGCATGAGAAAATAGGTAAGTCCACTTCATCCATTGGATCTCTTGGCTGTGAATTAATTATTCCTCATCACAAGTGCCCATTCACCCAAAAAACTTTGTGAGTGGCAGGGCTAGTGGAGCAATACTTTACTTTGTTGTTTTTTTCTTTCTTTCCATTCTTTATCATTTTTTATATATTTAGTCACCCTTTTTTGTTTAAACTATCCGAAACTCCAATACCCCAATAACCATCTCAACCCCAGTATTTGACCACCCAACTCTTTGCCAAAATAATTCGGTTACAGAATCTCCAATTGCTCTAATGGTTAGAGACTACACTCCTAATCAGGAAAGCATAATTTAGTAGAGTTGAACACATAAAGGACTGAGTTCTAGATCAGAAATAAGCTAAACTTTGTTTATTACAGTCTAGTCAAACAGGGAATATGTATAATTTGCATAAAGGGCCAAGCATTAGTACAGTAAATAATGCAAAATCACAAACCCTAGTTAAGCATAATCTAGGGAAAAATGATATGTGTCAGATTCATGGCCAGCACCAACAGCATACCAGGACACCTACAAGGAAATGGCAAAGTATCTCCCACAAAGTCAAAGGGCCTTATTATGAGTTTGGCGGTCCTCACAGTGGCATGTGGCTACTGCCGCACCGGTGTTCCAACCGTCCTATTACAAGTAGGGTGGTCGGACCATCATGGGACCATCCCTGGTGGTCTTGCTGCAGTCTAGAGGCAGCAATATGCTTGGCGGGGATACTGCAGCCAAGCATATTACAAGTTTCCTCCCCGCCACACTGTTCATGGTGGTGAGCCTGCCGTGAAAAGTCTTGTGGTGAGGACACAAAGGTGTGCCTATGAGGCATGGGGATACATGAGGAGAGGCATATGGTGTGCCCCCTGTGTGCATGCACCCCCAGTTCCTGCAGGCATGAACTAAACAGTCCATGGCCTGCAGGAACTTCCGCTGGCATTCACATTACCATGCCTTTTTTGTAGGCACTGCAATGGGACCGCCCAAAAAACGCCCGCCATTGACAAATAAATGCAAACATCTGGTGGGTGGTGCTTACACAGGGTAGGCGGTGCAGGAGTGGGGCAGTCCTGCTCCCGCACCGCCAAACTCATAATAAGGGCCTGAGTATCACGCTCACAAATTTCACTGACAGCATATCTATCCAAAAAGAAAATATTGGGTATACCCTCAAGAAGCAGAATCTCAGAAGTTTTATAGCAAAATCACACAAGCTAATTATAGCTTCTGCAAATTTAGTATGATATGATCATAGTTAGGGCTACATTTAGTAAATTAGGAACAACATAATATTTAAAATCTATGCAATGATTTAAGCACTACCCTCTTTCCTAAGGTAAGAGAAATCTTCCATTGCTTCCTCCACAACTGCAATCCTGAGTTGTATAATCGAAATGACATTTTTTTGAAATATGGCTCAAAGAACTCACACGTCTTCAGTGGCACTTCCAGCTGATGTAATTGAAAATTATACTTTGGGTATACCACAGTAGACATATTCGCAATGTACACTTTCTAACAAGATTTATACAACACTAATTCATTAATATCATCCACTTGATTCTCTGCCGAGCAAGAGGAGAGATGTTTTTGCAGCGGGGCAGTGAATGGGAGGGGGAGTGAGCAGGAAAAGTTGAACAGAACATAGGAAACTGCATCCATTTTGAAAATAATGGTGTTCAACAAAAAAATGTGACATGACTGTTCATTGTTTTATCTAGACGTCTGTAGGTCGTATGTAATTCGCTTCTGGTGCAAATTCATTAGCTCATCAGCTATGATATTTGCACATTCAAAAAAATGCTCTAACACCAGTCTTCAAAGGACAGCGTGACTAATCCTCTAAAACAGGACCGCATCAAGCTTGTACTGAAATTTCTCAGCTGCTTGATTGAAGATTAGAGCACATGTGGTGAGGGTCCCGCAGAGTTGATCCCCTCAACTCCTGGACTGATCCTGATGAAACAACCAGGATCATCTGCAAAAAAGACAAACTTATTCCCTATGAGAGTGTTGTGTCCACGTAGGGCCCGATTATGAGTTTGGCGGTGTGGCGGCAGGACTGCCCTGCGCCACACTGCCAAACCCGCTTGAGAACCGCCCATCGTATTATGACTTTTTGACTCACTGACACCGCAATGGGTATGTCAAAGAAAGTTCAAGCATGGCAAGGGATGCCATGCACACAGGGGGGGGGCACATGTTCACATAGCTATTACCTTTCAATGCAAACAATCTATATCATGCTCCAATGGTAATTCCATGGAAAGTAGGGTTATACAGTGACACCCACAACAGTAATTTATGCAATTGGTTTTCACACTCAGATGCGAAGAGCATTCCAGATGTGCCTTTACCAGTCAATGTACAGGTTGGTCATGAATCTCATGAACTCATCTCATCTCTTTATAACAATCATCAACTAGGGTAATGAAGAAGATAATGATGGTCACTAAAACCCAAGATGCCTCATCTTTCAGGAAGTAATCTGGGAAAGACATGGCTTGGTAGTTCGGGCTGGACTGTTCCCATGAGGCACAGGGTCAAGGCTGATTTGCATATAGCCATTGTCTGACCTAGTGTGGTGTGGAGTGCAAAAAAACGATGGATTTAGGTCCAGATCTCTGTACTGGGGTTAATGTAAGACATTGTTCTGCATTCTGTCCATCAACTGTGTTTTTTGCAATTTTCACCCCGAGTGGGATGGGTATGCTCAGAAGTGAGTCCCAGGTACTCCACATCACTGGAGTCAAGCTATCCAGGCTGAAGAAGACTGATAGCCAGAAACCGGTCCTTGGATGCTTGATTCCGGTCTAGGAAAGACGTGGCTTGGTAGTTCGGGCTGGACTGTTCCCATGAGGCACAGGGTCAAGGCTGATTTGCATATAGCCATTGTCTGACCTAGGGTGGTGTGAAGTGCAAAAAAACGATGGATTTAGGCCCAGATCTCTGTACTGGGGTGAATGTAAGTCATTGTTCTGCATTCTGTCCATCAACTGTGTTTTTTGCAATTTTCACCCCGAGTGGGCTGGGTATGCTCAGACGTGAGTCCCAGGCACTCCACATCACTGGAGTCAAGCTATCCAGGCTGAAGAAGGCTGATAGCCAGAAACCGGTCCTTTGATGCTTGATTTCGGTCTAGGAAAGACATGGCTTGGTAGTTCGGGCTGGACTGTTCCCATGAGGCACAGGGTCAAGGCTGATTTCCATATAGCCATTGTCTGACCTAGGGTGGTGTGGAGTGCAAAAAAATGATGGATTTAGGCCCAGATCTCTGTACTGGGGTGAATGTAAGACATTGTTCTGCATTCTGTCCATCAACTGTGTTTTTTGCAATTTTCACCCCGAGTGGGCTGGGTATGCTCAGACGTGAGTCCCAGGCACTCCACATTACTGGAGTCAAGCTATATATATATATATATATATATATCTTCTTGGACCCTTTAAATCAGTTACTTCCAATGCACTCTCATTTAAAAAAGTACCAAGGAAAAGCTATTTAATGACACCTACATGCCACAATCAAACTTTATTGCAGCAGCCAACCATTATTGTGATACAGTCTTTAAATTGTATTAGAACTCATCATTAAGCTACCCTACTTGTCTATCTTAAATGTGGCGCGCTACTCCATGATCCTGTATCATCCTTAACCAAATATAAATTCTAGCTTTTTCACTTTCATTTCTCCTGTGGTTCGAGCAACAGGGTGGTGAGTTACAAATCAAGTAAATAAATAATAAATACAAGCATGTCTCAAGGAGTAATAGCTTAGAATGCTAAACTGACCCGATGCAGCTTCCTTGTTGTTGTGCAATGCCTCTGATAGAAAAATATAAAGCTATTTTAAATTTGTGTCTCAGAAATAGTTATTTTTAGCAAATCTCAATCCCAGAAGTAATTTGTCATGAAAATATCAAATCATCCAGAATTGTGTTACCAATTTCAATGTAGACCAGAGGCGCAACTGAAGCCAGATTTCGGGGGGGGCTAAGAAAAAATTTCGGGGGGGGCTGAACTTTAATCAGTAGGCAGAGTTGAGCGCAGAGTCGAGCTGCAGGGGCTCTTACAAGGGCTGAAACAATAACAATGCCTAATTAACATTCAATTGGTCTTTAAACGACCTGTAAAACGTTCGGGTGCGGCTGTGTGTGTGCCCGGGATCTGTCTCATCCCGGGCTGCCACACACGACGGGGGGGGGGCTGAAGCCCGGTGAGTTCAATGGGTGTTGCACGCCTGATGTAGACCCTTTTGAAATATGGAAAACACGATGTCTGAGGTAGGTAATGTGATTAAATTAGTTATTTACTTTTCTGCTTAGGGGAAGAAAATCTTCTGCAACAATAGGTCACATCACAAAACATTCTTGAGTGGAGGTATTACATGTGCTTAGTGGTAAGTAAAACAGTGAATGATATGAATCCCCTTTAGCACTATGTTATGAAAGAAGACTTGTGGAAAGAGGTATGAATAAAATATTAGTGCATATTTGTTCTATTGCATTTTGTTTTATTGGTAATGTGTGGTGTTGGTGTTGTGTGGTTGTGTTTTAGTGCTTTAGTGCTGCACTATTACACTGTAATAATGTTTTGATGTGCCAAGATTGTTTTGTTGCATTCAGTTTCGCTGTGTGGTGTCCTGTTAGGTTGTTGCGCTCCTATTTTACTTGGTGTTATGCTATTGTTTGCATTCTGTTCTCCATAATTACGTTAGAGATGTCAAAAATGCTACTATATATTCAGCCAAAGAAGCTCCTTCCTTTACATTTTCATTGGCAACCAACCATTTACCCCTACCGCAGCTCCAGCTTTTCAACTTTTTAAAACACAACCAGTCATCTCAAAATTGTGGCAGACGCCATGTACTAAATGAGCACTTATAATGCTCATTTTAAGTGCTATTGGCCAATAACTCATATGTTTAAAACTTAATTTAAGGCTAGCCACATATCAATGCATCCAGCTACAGGGCAGCATCTCAATGTGGTAAGAACATTTGCACTACCAGTTGACTTGAAGGTCAATGGTACATCTTGGGTGATTGTGCTAATATAACCTGGCTCAAGCAAGCCTTTCCTTCTCATAACACATTTTAGAACAGTATGCTTCTGATTAAATTATAGTAAATATCTTACGCTTGCACTGACTAGCTCCATAATGGGGATTTATTCCTGCCTAGGGTCCCCAAGGAATTAACCTATAAGTTCTCCTCAACCTATCTTCCCAAACAATTGAGCTTGTTGAGAGATTCAACTATACCTTCAATGACATGATTATGGGCCTGCCTGAGCTCTTAAGGGGGATGTGAGATGTCCTGCTATTTGTCTACAGTGAGGTACCACAGAAGGGGGTTACCCATTTGAACTCTACTATAAACACTCTGTTAGGGGACCTCTCAGCTATGTGACTTAATAGCGGGAGTAAGCTTCTGGAAACTCCTTGCTGGCTCTCTGTAGACAGATACAGCACTTCTGGAAGAATGCTAAAAACAGTGTTGAGGCCAGTCATGAAGTGGTGAAACTCTGGTATTACCAAAAGGCCACTCTGGTAGAGCTTCATCCTGACCAGAAGGTGTTGGTCATGGAGCGGGTGGAGTACAGAGCTCTCCATGTTCAATGGACTGGCCCGTATAAGGTGAAGCAGTGGAAGGGGGAGACCACCTACCTGGTGAACCCCAAGGCCCCCTAGAAACCTTGTAAGGGTACTCCACATAAACTACCTCAAACCACACATTGAGAAGGCAAACGTCACTATGCTCCAGGTGACAGATGAAGGAATGGAAGAGAATGAACCTCAGTCTGACCTCCTGTCTACCCAGTAGCACAATGGGCCAGTAGAGGGTTTTAACTTCTACCCTACATTGAACCTTGAGCAGCAGGGCAACTGTTGCCAGCAATTTGCTTCTCTGTTCTCCCTCATCCCTGAGCTTACCCACTTGGGCACCCATGACATTGATGCTGAAAACAGTCTGCCTGTGAAACAAAACAATATTTACTGGCTGCCAGATAGGGTGAGACCCAGTGTTAGGGAGGAGGTCTCCAAGGTTCTGGAGTAAGCGGTGATTGAGCCCTCCAGCAGTTATTTCTCACTGTCTGGCACCACAATCCGCTTTACATTGGTTCCCATGATTATTGCCTCGAAATATACCTATGAATCTCCAGGAAAATGTGTTGTCATGCAACACTGCTTTTTCTCCTCGTCTTACAACATTCGGGTACATGATAATGTTGCTGCTAATAATCTGACAGTGACCATTTAGAACTGCAACCTAAATTCTCTTTCATCAGCTTTCAAACATTGTGCATGAGCCAGAAAGTTGAATTATAAGTGGTATATTGTCCCTGCCTTCACTTGCAAAAACTCCTTCCTGACCTCTCAATACCACACACAAATTTCTCTGCATTGCCCGTTTGCCATGTTACCTTCTTCAATCCGAAACATGCTCCTTCTGTCTATCTCACAGACTAAAAGTGTAACTCTGCTAATCTGGTGGAATTTCCACCTAAATGTTAAATCGGGGTGGATCAGGTTTAATGAGTAAAACACACATACTTGATTCGTTAAATCTTTTTATGTAGGGCTGCCTTGGTGCTCTGTTTCAAATGGCCAAACAAGCTCAGTTTGTACCCAGGTTTTACATTTTTTGCTAGAGGCCCCTACAAGACTTACTGATTGTGGGCCTTATTAGATTAACCATGCAATATATATGTTGTTACGGTAGAGTATGTGTGTAAATGATTGTTATACTATTATGCTTTTTTGCTTTACATTCGTTGTTTCTATTAGACAAGCCAGTTATACAAATTAAATGCATTTTGACTCAATTCTGTTCTAAATACTCAATGTCAGATGAGCAGGCACCCTCAAAAATAAGATCTGTTATATCCAGCTGGTGAACTGAAGGACTCTAATTCAGCGCTTAATTTGTAAAAAAAAAAAGAGTGCCAATGCCCAAAGCTTTGCCCGTAAACCCACAGCACACACTATTACATGTCAGCGCACCCAATGCCAGAGCAGCATAGTCTGAAATGCACCAAATGCCTTTTTAATCGATTACCAGGCACTCCCTGATGTTTTATCTAACTCTTCAAGGTTCCTGCATTGTTTTTTTGTGACTGGTTTTAGTCTCTCTTTCTCCTTCTTTCCCCTTTGTTTGTTTTTCCTGCTCTTGTTTTTGGGCAATGTCTGACAAGGAAAAATGAGTGCCGGTGGACCTGCCTGGCAGAAATTAAGCACTGAATATAGTTCATTGGTAGACTTTGCATCCTTGGCGTGATTTCCCTGACTTTTTGACTCTACCTCCTGCATTTTTGACTGTGTTTTGGAATTCGTTTTTGCTGGTTTAGATGCTGTGGGCACTTTGCCACTTTTCATCAGTGTAAAAGTGCAGTGCTCCCTGTGTAAATTGTAATTATGATTGGTTATCCATAATTGGCATATTTGTGTTACTGGTAAGTCCCTAGTAAAGTGCACTGAGTGTGCCAGGGCTAAAATTCAAATGCTACTAGTTATCTTGCAGCACAGGCTCTGCCACCCACATGAGTAGCCACGCAAAGGCATCACAGACCTGCCACTGCAGAGTTTGTGCGCAGTGTAAACTGCCATGTCAAGCTGGCAAGTGGGAGGAGTTTCACTAGCACCTGAATAGGCTGTGTCACATTTGCACAATGCTGTCTTCACCTTCTGTAGTGAAGCTGGGCTAGAGAGGACAGAACTGGTTTGGACTGGGCTCAGAGACCTTTGCCACGAACAGAACAAAGAGAAAATGGGGTATTTATTATTGGACATTAAACCCCAGTGAATTATATCACTTCTGGACTAAAGAGGAACCACTGTGAAGGAGAAGAGCTGGAAAGCTGTAAGGAGGAGTACTCCCCGTTTGCTATGTTGCTTTGCTGGGTTGGCCTGCAGTTGCTGTTTCTGCCAAAGAGAGAACAAAGACTTGTATTTTGCTATGAACCTGCTTGAAGAAGCTTCTCCAAGGGCTTGACTCATGTTCTGAATTCTCTTCACCTGCACCCAATGACCAGCACCTGGACTCCTCTGTGGACTCCAGCATTCAAAAGGGGGCTAATTCCAGTTCCTGGGCTTCGAGAATTGTGTGGTTGATGCTGCAAAGCAAGAAGAACGACTCTTGGGCTGCCAGGGACCGCCCGCCTTCATCACAGCTTTGACACCCTTTGATGCCTGCTGGCACCTGCAGTTATTGGCCTTCCTGACACCAGTGCTTGCACCGACCCCGCCAGCACCAGCATCACGTTATTGCGGAGCGAATAACCAATGAGGGTGACTTCACAAACTCTTTGACGTCTCATCGCCTCACCAGAATTGACGCTTCACTGCCGACACCACCTAACTTCCCTGTTCTGGACTATACACCTCACCTCTCCCATGGCAGAAGGGAACCAGTACGACTCACCTCCACAACGCCATGCATTTCCTGTTGACTTCATTTTCCAAGCGCCTTAGTTTAGATTTTGTACCTGTCACAACATCATTATAGCCCCAGGTGGAGCTATTTTGTTTCTACAGTTCTATTTTTGAAGTAACCATTTTTAAAGTGATAACTTGAAACATGGATGTTGGAGTTTTGTCATTTTGGCGTTGGTTGGTTTAGATAAAGATACTTTCTTTTTCTAAACTGGTGTGGTGTGCCTTTGTGGTGTTTTCACTGTGTTACTGTATGTTTAGGTACAAACACTTTACACCTTGCCTTTGGGATAAGCCTGTCTGCTCATACCAAGCTACCAAGTGAGTGAGCAGGGGTTATCTAAAGCGTGTAATGCTATTACCCTGACTAGAAGCAAGGGACCCTACTTGGACAAAGGTGAATACCTCTACCAACTATATACCCCCATTTCTAACATCCATGTATACAGATCCTGTGCCAGTATTATTACTCCTCACCTTTAATAGTAATCACATGAAGGATATCTTTAATACAAGCCAAATAGGCCCACATTTGCCTCCACCCTTTGCCACCCCAGTCTTTGCCCATCCCCACCAACATAAGAGCTTAAAGTGTGCACTCTTCTAATATAACCAGCATAGAATTTTATTGAAGAAAAAGACATTACAATTAGAAATCTGCAGGGCTAACATGCCCAACAGCCTGCCACTGATAGAAAGCTGCAAGTCGATAAAACTGTTTCCATCCATCACACTGCTAATAAAGGCAGCCCAATATAAGATAAAAGCATCTCTCTGGTCACCCACGCAGGACACCAAAACACTCCCCATATAGGCATAGTCTCCTTGACAACACTTTTTAAACTACACAGCCCAATTAGTGTATCTTGCTACCCATCTGGGAATTTGCTTCAGTGCCCCAAATAGGGGTCAGAAGTTTGATATAAATGTTACAAGTACAATAGTTCAAATGATCTGGTACTAACATAGTTTTTGTTTCTGTAGTTCCAGATGCATTTTTTTTTATTGCTTCATAATATTGTTTAAAGCTTTTTATAAGCTGGACAATAAAGTTATTACTTAGTATCTGGTTAGTGTGCAGTTCAAGGAACATGGTATCCGTGAAATTGTTTAGCACAATATAGGCAAGATATGATCACACATGCTGCAATGCAATAAGCAGAAGCTGCAATAGCCATTCACTCTTTATTCAGTGGTCTTTGAAATTTGGTGTCTTACATAAAGTGTTAGAATGTGAGTTGTGGTAATGGAGCCCACATACCACAACATAATTTCCTTGCAAGTTAGATTGTGTAGCCTTACGTTTTTGATTTCATGTCAGCCAAACTTGTGGTATGTCCACTCTATTTACTTGGGTGAACTGCCATGTACCCACCAGCTGAGCCTCCATTAGATCTGCTGGCAAAAAGCCTTTGAATGATGGCCCGACTGACATTAGGCTGTCAGTCAAAGTTTTTCAAACTACCTGCCCTATTTATGGTGGATGTTCTGATGTACTTTTGGCTGTTTTGGGACCACAAGTGAAAGCCTGACAGGAAAACACAAATTACATCCCAAATATTGGGAAATACTTTTTAGCGAGCCAGGGACATTTATCTGGTTTTTTTTTTAAAGAAAAAAATGCTATACTGAGCGACAGCATTAAACATGGTGGCCATACAGCAAACGTTCAGTGCCTTCAATGGAGCTGCCGCTACATCTTTCCTGCCTGGCAAATGTCTCTAAATATGGTAGAAGGTCTTCCGTGAGAGCAGCCAAGTAAACTCTTGGCTGCCCTGTCAGACTGCTAGACCGGATGCCAAACTCCAAGCAAGGCCATCAGTTTAAATGTGTAAACTACTAATAATCCACAGGTTTCTAGGAAATCACTACAGCCCCCTGTACTTGGATTCTTTACTCGAGTAGGAAAGCATACCTGGTAACATTTTAGAAGAGGACAATGGGAGATTTAAAAACAAAATAATCGGGAGACTTATTTCCCTCATTGGCTTCTAGTGAAGCAGAGACAATTTCAGGCAGGAAACAGCCATAACAAAGCCCTTTTTAGGATCACAAATTGGGGGTCTCCTGACTGAATGGTTTCTATTGGCATGTATGGGAAAGGGGAGTATGTTGCTATGCATACAAACTCAACTCTTTTGGAAACATAAGTGTGCCACACCATCTACTTAACTCGGTATTGGCTCAGCATAATTTTGGCTCCACTTTTTATGCTTCACAATTATACATTTATATATTTGTATGACATCCATATACAATGTGCTACCTGATGAATGTTCGGGCTGGCGCAGCGGGCGCGCCGGATGCGCGCCAAAGCCGCGCCTAAGCCAAGCCCGTCTGTGCCCGTCTACGACCGGACACGGCCTAGGGCCACTACCCCTGGCTCCGAAGGCCGAATCACCTGGAGCAGGAGTGATTTAGTACGTCTGTCCTCCTATATTTGCACACCAGGCCACCATAGTATAAAAGTAGGGGAGGTTGAAGGGTGCAGACATTGCCAATTCCGTTTTTGTACATTGACAGCTGATTCCCGGGATAGTTGCCCTTCTCTGTCCTGTGGTCTGATCAATGTGAGGTCGCTCCGATGCCATAAGCTTGACATATACGATCTCCTTGCGGATATACAACCAGATCTGCTATTCATCATAGAAACGTGGCTGGATGCCTACTCTGACCCCGACATTATTCAGGCACTACCAGATGATTACCGGATGGTGAGACTGGACAGACCTGAAGGCAGAGGGGGGGGAAATAGCGATTGTTTTTAAACGGCAACTTGCCTGTCACTTGGAACCAGTCCATTTGACGGGAAGTGAGGCTGGTGTCTTTACCATAAATATTGATGGGAGCACGACGGTGAAGGGCTATTTAATCTACCGCTCACCGGGTCCTCTGGCAAGGTTCAAAGGCAACCTTTTAGAGGGCATCACGGAGACAGCGATGCGGAGAGACAAGTTTCTGTTACTCGGGGACTTGAACACGCATTTTGAAGATTTGTCCAACAATGGAGCAATGGAGTTCCGCCAATAACTTCAAACCCTACAGTTAGAGTTAAAGGGGCAGCTTCCAACACACCAGCATGGACACCTGCTAGATCCAATATTCACCAACTGGGAGGAAGTCACGGTGGCTTCTTCTGTGCCCCTGCCTTGGACCGATCACTTCTTTGTACCATTCTCAATCTATCTTCCTAAACAAAAAGCCACTGACCCCACCCCCTCAACTACCCCAGGCGTAAATGGGCTAGGTTCTCCCTGCCAGAGTTCAATTAGGCTCTTACCGCAGGGGGGCCCCCTGGAGGTGACGATGCGGACACAGCAAATAAATTGCTTAATGACCGTATCACGGCCGCCTTGGATTGCACGGCCCCATTAGGCGCCCGTAAACAAAGAACTGCACCATGGTTCAACGAAGCACTGCGCTGTGCCAAGAGGGACTGTAAGCGTGCAGAAAGACAGTGGAGAGTGGCCTATGATAGCCAGATGAAAGAGAGATACCTCGTCAATAGACGGGCTTATCACAATCAGATTAAGATAGTGAAAGCCACCTATTATGCTGACAGGATACTGGGTGCAGAGAACTCAGTTAAGGAACTGTTCAGTGCATATAAATCCCTGGCTGTCCCTAAAGCCTCCACAGGAGGGGAAGACCATTCAGCAGCTACCTGCAATCGAATTGCTAAATATTTTGGGGATAAAGTGTCCAAGATCTACTCTGCCTTTCCTGCCCAACCCTCAGTAGGGCACGAATTGGAAGTATCAGTAGGAGAGGCAGCTGGACGAAACATGCTGCTCAACTTCACCACCCCTCCAGCAGAAGATCTAATTAAATTATGCAGTTCAGTGAAATCGGGCTCTCTTCGGGACCCAGCCTCTCCTAAACGGCTGGGGGATAGCCTGATGACACTCGAACCCTACATTAGGCATCTGCTGGATGTTTCCTACCGGTCTAGTTCTATGCCTGAGGTATGGAAATAAGCTGTGGTGCTCCCCCTCCGCAAGAAGCCCAATATCAGCTTTGAGAAGCTGGATAATTTGTGCCCCATCTCCCTGCTACCCTATTTTTCTAAAGTGGCGGAGAAGGTGGCCAACGTGCAGCTAATGCAATTTGTGGAGAAGACCAACCTTCTTCATCCCACCCAATTCGGGTTCCGGCCTCGTCATTCGACGGAGTCAGCTCTCCTCATGGCATCCGAAACCATCAGGCAGGGTGCTGACGAGGGCCAGACTATGGCCTTGATTCTTCTGGATCTCAGCGCTGCGTTCGACACTGTAGCACATTCCATCTTGCTACAGTGTCTGAACAAAGGAGGGGTGAGTGGTGCAGCGTTGAAATGGATCCAATCATTCCTATCTGGCCGAGGTTTCCAAGTCAGGCAGGGTGACTGCTACTCGGAGCGAGTAGCCTTGGACCAGGGGGTGCCGCAGGGCTTGTCCCTGAGTCCAACTCTTTTTAATCTCTACGTTGCCACCATAGTGGAGAGTCACGGCCTGCGCATGGTGTCGTATGCCGACGACACGCAGCTGGCCATCTCCCTGTCACGTGCGCCCAGTCTCGCGGCGGACATCTTCAGAGCATGCATGCAAGATCTTGCTGCCTGGATGTCTGCCAATTGCCTCAAGCTCAACGGAGGCAAGACTGAGGTGCTGGTCGTGGGGGGAGGCCAGGCGGCGTGGACGTCGGCGTGGTGGCCACCATGCCTGGGACCAGCACCACTCCCCTGCCAGGAGGCGAGGAATTTGGGTATCTGGTTTGATCCCAACCTGACCTTCGGACCCCCGATAAATCGGGTGGTCGGATCATGCTTCGGGACTCTCAAGAGCCTCAGGAAGGTTCTGAAGTTTCTGCCTATCAAAGCACGCCAAACATTAGTGCATGCATTAGTCACATCGAAGATGGACTATGGCAATCTTCTTTATCTAGGGACCTTAGAGAAGAATCTGAGCCGCCTGCAGGTTTTGCAGAATGCTGCTGCCCGACTGGTGCTCAGATTACCTAGAAGAGCAGCCTCCAAAGCGGCGCTCCAGGCCCTGCACTGGCTCCCGGTGAGAAGCAGGGTGGAATTTAAAGCACTCTGCACCTGCCACCGGATTGTCAATGGTAAGGCACCCCTTCCTCTGCAGGGACTGCTGACACAATACGAGATCTTCCGGCACGGGCGCCTGTCTATTCCCAAGGTGTCTAAAGCTCGGATGGGCGGAAGATCCTTTAGGTATCTGGCTGCGTCAAGCTGGAATAAACTTCCGGTGGCGCTGCGTCTAGAACCATCAGAACTTATCTTCAGAGCCAAGTTAAAAACATTATTATTTACCCGGTAATAGGTCCCGCCTTAGCACTTTTCCCACAGCACTTGCTCTTTAGCGCGGGGACACGCCGCTGTGCGTCACCAAGCGCTTTATAAAACCCCCTATTATTATTATTATTATTAATATTATTATTATTATTTCATTAACGTTGCATTTAAATTGACTAATAGATAAGTATATATTTGGATTGATTCATTGATTTGTGTTGTCTATGTTTACCATTTTTTCCACTATACATGTATGTGTATGTATAATTGTATAACCAAAGTGTATTACTTTGCCCTCCCAAATAATAGAAAATACTGCCCTCCAACATGGAGGTACAATCACGCTGAATCAATAAAAACAAACACCAGGTAAGGGATTTATCTCAAAACAAATTAAACACATCAAAAGACTGTTCTCAGATAAGGCGTGGGGTTTTATTTGTACAACACTCTCTAACAGAAAGGCTTTCCCAACTGTCAAATGAACACCATTCAAATGTATATAGAGATATATATGTATATGTGCAAGCAATAATATCACATCTATAAGTAAGCAAATGCACCTGTTAAATGCTTGGAATAAAATACATGAAAGGAATTACAAGCAGATAATAATATGATGGATGTCAACTCCAAGAAATCAGAAAGATATATACACTAAATACATCAGATTTCAACCACTGAAGACTTGAATGTGCACACAGACACTCACACATCACAATGTTGATTAAAGCCACTGGAGATTTGAATGTGCACACAGACACTCACACATCACAATGTCAATAATCAAAAATAAAACACATCACCGGCTAAACTTCATCTTGGCCCACTCCAGGCTGAGAGATTCACAGCTGACTCAGCAAACCGTGAACTGCTGCACTGTAGACGCGTGCATTATTCAGGCCAAACAAATCCCTGTTTCCAAGCCAACAAAGCCCAGCTTTATAATCTCAAAGCACACTTGAAGTTTCCGAGAGGCCCTCCTCTGCGCCAAGGAAACTTACTGGAGTTGGCCACTCTCCATGCAAGCATTCCAAAGGCAAAATAGTTCTCACTTTCCTTCTGCACTCTCACATGTTCCAGTCCTTATCTAAAAGAAGCTTACGAAAGTACAGGAAACAATCTCCAAATACAAAACAACCTTGAGCGTGAATAGCCTAAACAACTCTACTAATCTGAGGGCCTGCCTGTGTGTGCAAAGCTCAAGCTAGACAGAGTTAGAATTCAAGATGGCATGAGGGCATGTCAAAGTCAATTGTAAGAACTTCATAATGCTTCCCGATATACCACACAAGGCGCATTTGTGCACCACTGCCTATAGCATCACACACATCATCTCCCAATGTACACATAACGCACATTTGAGCACCACTGCTTATAACACTATGCTTCGAGACCAAGAAGTACATTCTGCACCTCTCTCTCATGCTTTCAAATGCTCATCCTATATGTTGTGTTCCTGGCAAGGCTGTTGTACTCCATGAAAGCTCCCCCACTCTAATACTACAAAGAGACACCAAAAAAATGCTCAAGGAAAAGTACACATGCAGGAAAAATTATGTCATACATTCAAGCTAGGATAAACTAGAACACTAAACGTCAATTTAAATAAGGGTAGTCATAGGTCATCACGTGGTTTCAATACATGGGAGTACCTCTAGAATTACAATAAAGTTTTTTTTCTTTTGAGTTAACTTAGCCTGGCTATTGGCCTCAATTCAAGTATGTGTTTTAGCTTTGCAAGTAGACTGATTCTTTCCTTTTGCATGTGCATTATGCTTGCGTTAGCTTGAGAAAGACTCATTGTTTGATTAGATCATCGATAGCGAAGCTTACAGGGAAAAAACTTGCTTGAAATTCTGATAAATAATGGTCAAAGGAGGCCTTCTGTTTATCACGTACAGGGATGGTGGGATGTTCAGTGTTGAATGTTGCAGGCCCAATTTCGAGAAGATGGGAAATTAAAGGGAGTATGCTGATGCTTTTCACAGTCTACACTTTTGCTGGTTCCTGATTGCATCAGGCGAAATAAGGATGTTTTTGAAGCTATTGTTATTTTAAAAGTTGTTTCTATAGTTAGTTAGGCTGACCTGCCCTGACTCTGGAAGAGAACTGATCTCTTTCTTCCTGGGTTGTCCCCCTAAGTGTAAGGCTTCATGCTGAACACTTTTTTCTAGTTCCCAAACTTCTACTGAAGTTTGATTCCATGTTGATTCCTTCTATGCATGCTACCTGGATAGAAATCCCCTTTTGGAAAATCTGACCTTACCTATGTTTAGGTTACAGAGGAGACGTTTCTTGATGGAACACCTGTTTGCAACCATTTGCTTTGTTATTGGTTTGGTTGTTACCATTCTGCATCTCATATTATCTCGCCTCAACTGAATGAGACATTTTAGACTGAAAATTATATATTATTGTATCTCGTGAATTTACTCTCATTCTTTTTCAGTTCAATTCAATAAATCTTTATTTGGATACATTTATCATGTCCATAAAAGCAAAGGTCAGATCAATCAATTTTACAAAATACTTAAAAATCTTTAAAATGCATAGGAATACAGGGCCCGATTCACAGAACTAACTTAAATCCTAAACTTACTACTTTTGGTATTCACAGAAGTTAGGATTTTGTCTTAAGTTTGTCTTAAGACAGACTTAAGACAGACTTAAGACAGACTTAAGTTAGGATTTTGTCTTAAGTCTGTCTTAAGACAAACTTAAGACAAAATCCAAACTTCTGTGAATACCAAAAGTAGTAAGTTTAGGATGTTGTCTTAAGTTAGTTCTGTGAATCGGGCCTAGTGTGCTCAGAGAAGAAAAAGAAAATGGCATGTGGAATATACACATAAATGAATTATTACCATTCACTTATAACCATATTTTGTCGAGACAGACTAAAATTCAACCTTCATTCATCGCCCATGGTTTTACATGCACTTATTCTATTTATATACAGGAGTGGTTAATATTCTAACCCATTTAATTACAACTATTGATTTCTGGTTCTTATTGTGGAGTCACTCTAGCTTCACAAGTTTGAAATATTTTACTGATGTTTGCTCCCCTGCAGCGTTTCAAGTCAACTCACAAAGGTGCACACGACCATTGGGGAAATAACTGATGATTTTACAAAAAGATTAAGTTTAAGTACCAGCGTACCATTTTCTTATTTTTTATTTAAATAGTTATTTATCAGAGCGCTTTACAAATTTACAGACAGCAACACAGTGATAGCGATAAAATCAGTTTCAATGTATAGGTGTAAACCAGGGAAGAGAAATACTGCTATACAAGGGTCTTGAAGTAGAGGGGATACATCGTTATAAGCCCAAAAAAATTTTGAGTAAAAACTATGGGGCATATTATCAAGGGATTTATCTCCGCTTTTTTGGCTTTGAAAGCCAAGTAAGCGGAGATAAAATTATCTCCCTATTAGCAACAGGGTGCTAACACGCAAATTCGCATGTTAGCACCCTTTTTCTCTACGCTTCCCCTTGCATCTCTAATGAGATGCAAAGGGGGCGTTCCAGAGAAAAATAATAGGAGAAATGTTGTTAAGCGACATTTCTCCTATTATCAAGGATTTCGCTAACCCTGTTAGCAATAAAAAAAAAGCAGCGCTAACAGCGATTAGCATTGCTTTTTTTACACCTGGTATTTTCCCGACTTAGCCATGATATCCTATGGAAGGTGGATATCATGGCTAAGTTTGTGAGCCCCTATCATCAAGCTAATGCCAAACTTCGAGAGATTATCGTTGGTTTTCCAGCAATAATCTGTCAATTGGCAGTTAGCGCGAGGATTTTTATCACTTCTGAGATAAACCTTGCTAATAGCAAGTTATCTCTGCGATAATTTCCGGCGATGCTTCACGTTAAAAAATGTGTTGCTAAGCATCGTTAGCGATAAATATAGCTAAACGTTGGTAATATGCCCCTATAAGAATAGGCAATACCAATAAACGGGAGGGTGGAGTAGCAGAAGGGGAATGCAATCCACTGAGTTGACATGCTATCTTTTATGGGGGGTTTGGAGTAACCTGGTTGATTAAATGGCTTAAATAGAAACCACTTGAACAAGTTGATGTGAAAGTTGAGGAATAATTCTAAAAATAGACAGAGGGAGCATAGCCTAGCTTCCATTAAAGTCTCTGCTTTCCTGTTACATTAATTTACTAAATTCAGCTTGCCAAAAGAATCCTCAGGCATGAGCTCTGGGTCACCTTTACAAAGCACTGAAGACAAACTGCTTGCAGATTAGTCCTGATGCAACGGACACATATGATCTGCGCCTGTTGTGTTTACACACTCAGTGGCTGATTGCTTTTATTCATTTACATCTGAGGTCAGTTTTTTTCCTACGAGCAGGGCGATTTGGAAGATTTCTAATTTTCTCGCTACCATGGCAATTTCGATCCGCTTGAAAAAATTACTCCAGGCGATTGCTGGGAATCTGAACCGAAAAATGCACTAAGGCAAATAAGTATTTTTGAAATGGCCATTTCTATTTATAAGACAGTTGAAAAAGGGATCTTAATAAAATGTATATTTGACCCTCTCTTTACAAATAGTTAGTCATATGATGATGGTTTATTGGAGGAAGGTTTACATAGGAAATTGCCTTCATGATTTGAGACGTCAACTCACAGGGGCAGTGGCTCTTAGATGTGACTGATTTAAATGTACTGATTATACCCCCCAAAACTCTTTAGGGTGGACATAATGGCACGTAAACTGTAAACACAAGATGCATAGACAACCGATGGGACATTGCATGTGCCAATGCAGTGATCACCAAGCAGTCTATGTTCCACCTGGGGCATCATTCCTGCTTTCTCCACCTCCAAAGTATTCCTGATGAGAAACATTCAGGTGAAGCCATTAGTTCATTAATTTGCAGGTGGGTCCATTCTGAAGAACCTGAGAACTAATTTGATATCCAAACAACATTGTTGGATATAGGTCTTTTTAAGGAGGCCACTCTGACCATAGAAGAGAGGGCATCTATTCATTGAACTTCATCGCAAGGGGAGTAGCTCAATGTTGTAGCTGCATGGGAGAACATAATTATCTTAATAACCAAAATATGTTGCAAGCAATGCTGCTTTTGGAAAGTACAACAATTGGGAAATGAACTTAAAACACCAACAGGGTAACTGAGAATGTGAGTTAATAACAAGTGCAAAAACACCCAGGTGCTAATAACAATAGTGTCAGCTTTCAGGGGTCTTCTTGCAACAGAATTCCCCCTTTTTAATGGCCTCAGTCTAGCTCCATTTAAAAACTCTATTCAACCCAACAATTCAACATAAAACCATCATTATTTTTTTAACAAAAAGCTTGAGACAGACGTCTTATCACCCCTGTAACAGTGTCTTGCAGTAAGGTGACTGTTCTTACTGCACATTCGTGCTGCAGCCTTCATTTAATAAAGACCAGCCGGAACACTGGAGCATGTCAGAGAAAAGATGGTGGCTGAAAAATGTGCAATCTATGCATAAAGTGCACATGCCTAAAACAGTGTTCCCCCTTCTTGATGGTCCCATCCCAGCTTTGTTTCAAAACAATATTCACACCAACAATATTCAATCATCACTGCAACAGCTTCCAGTGGTATGGTGACTCTTTCGTTGTACCTCCTGTGAAATTTAGAGATCTTTTTAGAAATTTCAAAGTTGCAAAGTGTACATCTGGCTTCTAAAGTATATTAGTTTGTTGGATATGGTAAACAAGACAAGTTATGCTCTCTAATGCGTTTGGGTGACATCATCACATAGCAAAAGCAGAGGTATGTGGCTGTTCCTGTATAGGTTCCTGTATTTATTACATGAAGATAGCCAGGTATTGTGAACAGATGATTAGCCAGTGCAGTTAAGATTATGTAGTTTATTATTCTGTATAAGTTGTAGGAGATGTAAATGGCAATTCAATAACCCATTTGTATTGCTGTTTAGTGTAGTAATTAAAACATAACTTAAAATGCATGATGTACATTATGCATATATCACTTTTATAATAAATTCATAAAAATGAAGATTTGTTAAGAACACTATTCCTGTTTGGAAGTTTCTGTGGCTATTCATTACTGAAACACATCATAAATAGTTTATGGAGGATCCAATACAAATGTGCATGAATTACAAACATACTGTATCAGTGTGCCTAATTCCTTTCTGACCTTTGCATGCTAGTAATATTTATTGTGTAATTCCAAATTCCATAGACATTCTGTAGAACAATTTCATGGATGATGTTCAGTCAATTACTGTTGGACACTAAAGTAATGGTTGTTAGTTAACAGTTCAAAATTGATGCAAAGGCAAGCAAAGGAAAAGAGAAAAGTAGATTGAATTATTTCATAACTCGTGTCATGCACAAATTTAGAGAGAGAGCAGTAACCCTGGTGTGGTACAGGAATATTGTTGTCAGAATATCTTCAGACATAGCTATTATGTCCTAAATATCGTCTACACACATAATGCCTCATTAGAGTCAATAATTGAAATCCTATATCTTATTGGATGATATTTTTTTGAAGATTTATATGCCACGCACTATATTTGTATACGCTCTTCTCAGTTACAACCAGTAATCCCATCCAGATAGCTTTCTGATTTTCTAATGGTTGTATTCTCCGTATTACTGCCCAGGTTTACAAACACTTTGAGTTGGGTTTGTGTTACTTTTTTAATGTGTTACATTGCGGCAAGAACGCATTCCATTGGTGGTGCATGGGCATTCTTATGCACCCATCCATGGATTTTGATTTAAATCCATATCTATAAAGACAGATGCATTTGTACCAAAATCCTGCGCCTCTGAAAGTCTGGCGTAACAGAGAAATATTTTTTTTTTGTTCCTTTTTGCCTCTTTGCATGTGTGCTGCATACTGAGGAAATTGTCTTTCAACATAGTTTTGTGCAGGAAGGTTTTCCTTCCTGTATAACAAGTATGCTGACTAGAACACAGACACCTTTGATCCATGGTGCAAGGGAGTCTCAATGATGCATGGCATCATAGAGTGCACCATTGCGGGGAGAGAGCAGAACAGAGTCACCTCTTTGTAGAAATGGCACTGTGCTGATCTCTCCTGTTCATGCAACAGAACACAACTACTTCACTTGCTGCCCTGCGTTGTGTGATTTATTTGTAAATCTGGGCCTACATGTACAAGAGTTACATATGCCTGAGTAGCACTCTAATAAATATAGAGCTTTACTATTTTTAGTAAAGATGATTGTAAATCAGACAGCTCACTACCAAAAATGCTCCAGTTTGATTGGCTCCAGCCAGTCTCTGTCTACCCCGGAGATTCATAGCAAGTACCTGAGATGAGCTTCATCGCAGTACCAAACCTCATATCATTAAACTTTTCATTACAGCTTCCTGTAAAGATCACAGAGTTCTAATACAGAATAGATATACTCATCTTGCTCACAGAAAATGCCTGCACTGGGATCTTTGTTGCTGCTGAAGAATGCAACTTTAAATTCATTCACTTTCCTAAGCAGAAGCCTGAATGTGTACACAAAAATGTATACGTTTCTGAAATAAATTAGCAGCTGCAGTCCGTGCAGATAAGAGCAGTGGGGTGGTGAGGCCGGATGAGGAGTATTTCGACAGGAGATGACAAGGGAAAATTATTTATTTATTTCATTTCCCCTTGTGGTTGGCTGTCGAATTCCCCCCCCCCCCCAATCTAGCCCCACTGTCTCGCGGCTCTTACCTGCACAGACCGCACGGACCGCACCCTAAAATTAGTCCCTAAAAACATTCCTTTATCCTTGTTTGTATTATATTTTAAAGTGTTCCATGTCTTATGAAGTACATGTAAGTTTTAAGTTTGTTTTCAAAAAGTTGCCTCAATTTATCAAATATATCATGCCACAAATAACGAAAAATGTATACCTCCCCTCACATATTTTAACCAGCAGGTTTTATATCTATGTTAACACATCAAGGGTCATTTATTTCAGTCTGTTACATAGGGACAGCTTTAAATTAAACATGTTCTACTCTGAACATGATGTCCGTTCTGTTCTGAATATAGAATGCTAGCACTTCAGTTGTTCATTAGAAATCGTACAGATACAGACTGCTGCTATTTAGAATACATTTTACTCAGGCTGCCATATTTATTTCTGACGTGGATGAGGGATATCTTTGCTAATTTATAAATGTCCTATCATTTTAATGTTCCAGAGTTTTAGCCATAATCTATACAACAAATGACACCCACCATGTTTAGTTTTATTTGTTGCAGTCTCCTCCACAGGAAAAGATTTCAGTTCTACAGCTTCTATTCAGGTAACCTGGATTCAGATGATGCTTTCGTCATGAATACAGAATGTTAACGCTCTAGAGATATACTGGAACTCTGTGACAAAGCATTCGTTGCCCGACCTGGTTGCCAGGTCTTGGAATGACCTCCACCTCTACCTACGCGCCTCTCCATTGCTTGAAGACTTCAGGAAGGACCTCAAGACTTGGCTATTTGTTTACATGGCTCTCCGGCTGTAGCTTGCAGTTCCCCAGTGCCTGGAAAAACTTCAGGGTGGCAAGCCACGCTTCAGAAGACTTGCTGATTGATTGATTGATTGGTTGACATCTGCTTCAGAGCACTGAGGAATCAAATGATGGTTGGAGCTCCTGTGGGAAGTACATGTCTAACTCAGCATATCAGACTTTTCGCCTCTCTTGGCCGAGAAAGATATTTGTGAATTTATAAAAAGTGTTCCCTTGTAATAGCCTTTGGAGCACATTCCATGACAACCAATTCAGATATAAATATTTAGGAGTTGCTACCTGCTCCATCTATGTACCTCCCTCCTAAACTTCTCGCCTGCCCCCCTCAGACTGGAACCAGGTCACTCCAAATTAAAAATTCCCTGAAGACCCAACTTTCCTTCATGGTATTCAACTAATTCCTTTCTTGATCTTTATGGACCTACTTTTCATTTGGTTAGACCCACCTCAGCTTGGGCCTTTCTTGTTTTGTGTGGCTAATTCCTTACTTCTTGTGGCTGCATACACATCCTGTTCTTTGGTCAATTGGTCAGATGAGTACGATTGGCCAATCCCAACACCTGGCTTTGAATACGTCCCTCAAGATGTCATCATCTTTGGACATCATTCTGGACCTAATTTATATTTGGTTTGGTCCACCCTAGCATGTGCCTTCATGGCATTATACAGCTTCATGTTTTATGCCCCTGGAGGCCTCAATTCTGCTGGTGTGTAACGTGCAATACATTTCGTAAATAAATAAATAAAATTTTGTGAGAAAACCGGTTTCCAGCAAACATTTTTAATTACATCTCAGCAGAGTCAGCATTTTTCATCTTAGAACTCAACACAGTTCATAAAATGAGTAAGCCAACTCCAAATTATTTATTTTGTGACAAAATATATTATCACCATTTCTGTATATGTATTTTTTTGTATGTCTCAAAACCAGGCTTTCATTGTAATGCTTCTTAATGAGAGAAAAATTGCAGAGACCACCTAAAAAGTCCAACATCTGTGCTTCTTGAACCCTTCCACCTAAATAGTCCCATGTAAACCTCACCGTCAAACAAAAGAATTTTGTGAATCTCACAGTACATTTTAGGGTCTGATTTCCAATGCAATACATGGGAGCATATAATCCCTTTACTAAAGTCCATTTCTAATTTCCTTCTTAGTTGAGTTTCGACTTCTCTAATTACCCGTATTAACAAAGTGGCTTAGCTGCTCAGTCTTACTAAGATATTACAGGTGTTATTTTGGTATTTTGTAGTTATTTATTGTTATTTAAAATGTCTTAGAGAAATAGGCAGCTATTCTGTGTGTTTGTGTAAACCCCAAAATTGGTAAAATACAAAAGTGATCTGGCCACATGTGCATGAGATATATTTCTTGACATCTTAAGAACCTGCTGCTCACTTGTTGTAATTGTTTTTCAAATCAGCTAATAAAACACATCATTCCTTCTGTTTTCTTCCCATTTCTATCTGTTGGTTGTGAATATCAAGCCCAGTTAACAGGACTATCCATGCACTCTTTGAATGGCCTTTATTTTATCTAGAAGACATTACTTTTCTTTTTGCCTACCTTGTTAAAGTCAAGTTATAAAAAACATTTATTGTAAGTTGTTTGTGGACAACTACAGTCCTCATCATTGACCTGAATCATCTGCTTAAAATGCAGCAGAATCTTGTGTGTATAAAGGAGAGGAGACACTGTAACTCCTTCACTGTGAGTAGCTTCGGGGATTACAACATTCAGTGGGTCAAACTGATGTAAAAACAATAGAAAAACCAAGAATCACTCTTTTGTTGATGTTGAAAATTTTGGATATTTTAAAATTCAGACATCCCTCTGCAAAAAGTGTGCTTTTGTTTGAACAAGAAAGAGCATTTTGCTCTCGTTTGTAGGTCCTCAAGGACCCTCAAGAGCCAAGGGGACTTCCTCGTCCAAATAGTAGTGCGTCAGGAGGTGGGTTTGCAGAGTGGTGGAGAAAGCGGGAGTGGCCTGCTATCAGATCTCAGCAATCCTGCTGTAGGAACTTACTGGAGGAATTAGGAGGGGTAATTGGCCCCCAAGGATGTCCTTGGGGGCCACCTACCCATCCGGCCTCCAGTAAGTCCCATTCAGTAGGATTGCTGAGAAGTTGTCAGAAGCCACGCCCCCTTTTCCCACCACTCTGCAAACGTGCCTCCCAGTGCACTACTAGTTGGGAGATAAAGTCCCCTTGGATCCCCTTGGCTTTTTGGGAGCCAAGAAGCCCTCCTTGTTCCTCCTGTAAGCCCTCTGTGGTGGAATTCCTGAGAGCTGATCGGAGGCCCAGCCTCCTTTCTCCACCACTATGAAAAAGTGACCGCTAGTTAAAAATCCTTAGAAATTCACATAAAAAAAAAAGGTTACAGGGATGGTATAGTTAGGATAAGATTTTACTCATACAAAACCAGAGAAATTAATCAGTTATATATCCGTCATTCAGAGTTCAGAGGTCATGAGCAGTGCATTGCGGGGGCACGAGTTATAATTAAGTCAGGTGACTATACTGGCTGAATTTCTCTGGTTTTCTATGAGTAAAATCTGACACTAACTATAACATCCCAGTAACCTTTGTTTTTTAGTGAATTTCTAAGGTTTTTTAAATTGTATTTGTTAATTCTGAACAAATTCTTACCCTAAGAGGGATAGGCTCACTTGTTCTGAAGTTGATATTGCATTTATGTTATTCCTCCCATCATATTGTAAAGCGCTGTGATATCCTTCGGGATCTTGTTCACGCTATATAAAACTTTATAAATAAATCAAAAAAACCTTTGTTTTTTTTGTATATATATATATATATATATATATATATATATATATATATATATATATATATATATATATATATATATATATATATATATATATATATATACATATACATATACATATATACACTTGCACGTGAGAGTTCTGCAGCACTTAAGGGTTATTGTAAACAATGATGTTACGTACCCTGTGGCCAGACACTTTAAGGCTATACACAACAACAACTTTGAGTGTCTAAAATATTATGTTATAAATGCAGTCCCGAGTTTAAGAAGTGGAGGCAATAGAGAGAAATTCTTACGCAGGCTCGCAACACGCATGATATTAGAGCTGGATAGTGAGACTCCCAATGGTCTCAATAATAATGTAGATATGCATAACTATTTCTAATAAATCTTCCTATAAATGATAATTTGTTAATATTGGGACGATATTTTATGCCATCACTCCTCTGCCCAGTTTTTGAGCCTAAAAAGATTTTTAAAACTTTTATAAACATTTAAAAATACATTAAGAATCTTCGTTTTTTTAAGTGATGAAAAGAAAGTGATCATAAACCAAAATCCCACTGATTGTGACACACCAATTTGCACTACTTGTCGCACTTTTGCACAGTTATCTTATAAGAGGCACTTTATTAAGTTATGCACATTAGCACTTTAAAAAACTTTTTTCAACTGCTTCTATTAGGATTGTTTTCCAATTCAAGATTAAAGTGTAAATATTAAAATGGTATCATTGCACATGTAAGAATGTTTTACTACAATGTATAATTACTACATCAGGGTACATTGATTTTTGTTTTTTTCATTTATTCAAACATAAGTTATGAATTATTGAATTCATGAAACAGCAAAATGAAATTTTAGGGTTTTAAATCTTGATATGATTTATAAAAGGTAAATGATAATGCCTTTATCCTAATTTAACTGATTATACTGATTATATTGAAATGTTATCACATGATTTAAAAATATATATTTATTTATATGTTTTTTAAGGGTGCTGTGATATATATACTAAATAAATTGGTTTTGGATTAAATAGTGTTGTATTATGAGATTATGTTTAAAAACCTATGAAGTAGCAAAGGTCGAGTAGACTGTTTACTATGTCTATGATGTGATGTCACAGCCGGGGGGTGGTATTTATGTTAGGCGGCATGATCGTGGAAAAATAAAAGAACGTACATCCTGAAATTTGGAGTTTGTGCCCTTCTGGTCTATCTGGGGTGAGAAGAAGGCGAAGGAGGGCAAACCGTGGTGTTGTGTGTGTATATGTGTGTATATGTATGTATGTATGTGTATATATGTATGTATATGTATATACCTGTTTACCTGAAAAGGAGTGTTGGAAACCGATGCTTTCTCCACTTGTTTCCAGCCCACAACCCCAGGAAGAAGTGCCTACCAGGTACGAAGCGCGTCGGGAGGGATGGTTCATGTCATTGCTGTGCAACAAATTGCTAAGAAATGCCTCCTGGTCAACAAACAAAGCAAGATAACAACTCGCCTGTGTGTGGTCCTGTCTCTAACAGGCAAACTTTTGTGTTTGAATAGTTGTGGCTCTGCCTGGGTCACGAGAGGATCCCGCTGCGCTTCGCGCAGTCCTGCAGAGGCGCCAATCTACGCTTCAGCCTTGGGACAGGAAAGCGCTGTTGATGGGAGTAAGCGGCACTCCGTGCGATGAACTTAACACAACAAACCCACTCGGGATAATTTAATTTGATTCACGCCGTGGTGAAAAGCAGAGACTCACTAGAGACAAACAAACAACACTACATGTACCATCAGGCCACGTCGGTGGCCACGCCCACTGGGGCGGAACTCTGTTTACCTGAAAAGGAGTGTTGGAAACCGATGCTTTCTCCACTTGTTTCCAGCCCACGACCCCAGGAAGAAGTGCCTACCAGGTACGAAACGCGTCGGGACGGACGGTTCATGTCATTGCTGTGCAACAAATCGCTAAGAAATGCCTCCTGGTCAACAAACAAAGCAAGATAACAACTCGCCTGTGTGTGGTCCTCTCTCTAACAGGCAAACATTTGTGTTTGAATAGTTGTGGCTCTGCCTGGGACACGAGAGGATCCCGCTGCGCTTCGCGCAGTCCTGCAGAAGCGCCAATATACGCTTCAGCCTTGGGACAGGAGAGCGCTGTTGATGGGAGTAAGCGGCACTCCGTGCGACAAACTTGACAAAACAAACCCACTCGGGATAATTTAATTTGATTCACGCCGTGGTGAAAAGCAGAGACTCACTAGAGACAAACAAACAACACTACATGTACCATCAGGCCACGTCGGTGGCCACGCCCACTGGGGCGGAACTCTGTTTACCTGAAAAGGAGTGTTGGAAACCAATGCTTTCTCCTCTTGTTTCCAGCCCACAACCCCAGGAAGAAGTGCCTACCAGGTACGAAACGCGTCGAGAGGGACGGTTCATGTCATTGCTGTGCAACAAATCGCTAAGAAATGCCTCCTGGTCAACAAACAAAGCAAGATAACAACTCGCCTGTGTGTGGTCCTCTCTCTAACAGGCAAACTTTTGTGTTTGAATGTGTATATATATATGAAAGACTCACGAGCAGGGCAGAGCACAGCTCATAACAAAGCCCAGGTGCGATCCAACTCACCTGGGGGTTCAAGCCTTACGGACCTTAGTTCCAACATGGATAGTGGGTCTGAAACGGAAGCTGGCAGATTTTCAGACCAATTGGGGTTTACACGATTGACTGTGGAGCAGGAACTGGAATGTGTCCGGCAGGACAGGCGCGAAACTCTGGGCCCACGAGTTCCAGGAACAGAAAAACCCCAAATGAAAAGCGGCGGGAGCGGAGAAAAAGTTGCGCCAAGCGAAAAGCCCAAGAAACGCAACTACAAACGATGGAACACCAACAAGAAGAAGTAGCCAACACGAAACAAGTAAGCAATTTGTCACAAACATTGGACAATGGTTTATCTGTTATTAATCTGACTAGTACCACTTTTACTGACTCAGAAATCAGCATCTTGTCTAAAGGATTGTCGTACAGCCCACCCAGTAGTTTCAATTACGTAAACACAAGAATAGATCTTTTTAAATTCACACGTAAATTGAAACTCAAAAAACATTTTGCCAACAGTAAATCTCGTGGGACTGGTAAAAGGGTGGGGACTGAGTCCGCTATTCAGGGTCTTGTAGTGAATGATATTCCTTTGATGCAGGACCTGGCGGTTTTGCGAGCGGAAGCTCCGAACACTCAGAACACTCAGGGGGAGGTGAATATTCAAACCGGCGGCTTAAGCAATCTCAAGCCACGATCTACTTTCACCCCTGTAACCCCATACGACAATATTGATATCTTTCAGGATGCTGTAGTAAAACAGGTGAAGGCCTTGCATGTGAAAACGTTGAAATCCAATTATGGCAAACATCATGGCAGCAGCGAGTACCAAAAACTAATCAGTAAAATGAAATCGGATGGAAACATGATTGTCAGACAATCTGACAAGGGGGGCAACATCGTGCTCTGGCCCAGATCATTATATCTGGAGGAAGCCTACCTCCAGCTCAATGACCCGAACTGCTACAGACACTGATATCAATGCACTCAGGAAAGCACAATCAGATTTCCATTCTCTCCTGATGGGATGGCGATCCAGTGGACTTATCAGTATGGATGAGCTAAAGTGCTTGAAGAATGATCATCCTGTAACCCCTGTGTTGTACCTGATTCCAAAGGTGCACAAGAATGCGATCAAGCCGCCAGGTAGACCCATCATATCGGCGTGCGGGGGTTTGCTGGAAAAAGCCACCACTTACATTGACTTGTTCCTCCAAGAGCATGTATTGGCACTTGATTCATATATTCAAGATTCTAGTGACCTGATGAGGAAACTAAATGAACTTCAGTGGAGTAATGACTTTTGGCTTATCACCCTAGATGTGTCATCCCTATATACAAGCATAGTGCATGCAGGTGGGTTAAGGGCTGTTGAGTTCTTTCTGGGTAGACGACTGTAATGGCAGAGTTTTTGGCTTTATTTAGCAGTGATATAGATCATTAATCTTGCTCGCATCTAGTATAGGTATTCTTAGCCTGTGTTGGCCCTTTTAAGCCCTTTTTCCAGACCTAGAAGAGGATAGCTGCTTAATATGCCTTTATTCTTGACTTTAACCTGTCTATTGCCTATTGGCTTTGACATATTAGACACATTGGTATGGTTTATGTAGGTATTCTGACAGAGCTAAGGAGCATTTCACCCCTTTCAGGCCTACAGGCCTAGAGCTAGAGGGACTCCATCTTGATGAAGCTGAGAGGCTTTTCAGGGCAAAGGCAAAGTTTATAGTTAAGGCTGTTGTTCGCCCTAAGCGGACCGGAGAGAACCGGCCAGAGCTGAATCTAATCAGGAATTGTTCCCGGGCTCAGGTCTCTAGACGAAACAAGCAGACTGGTCACTGTGGGAGCGTCTAGCGCAAGGAGCCTGGTGCATGGGATTGGTGGGAGGAAGCTGCTGGCTGGAACTTTCCATGAGGAAACAGCATTCTATATCAGTGAAGTGCAGAGGCGGAGCCAGTCAGTCAAGCAGAGAGTTGAGTCGAGTGAAGGTGGTGAAGCCAGAGGGTCGTGTCAAGGTGGAGGAGTGGAAAGCAGTGGAGTGGAGTTGGCAGAGAGAGAGGGTTCAAGCTGGAGAAGAGCTGAGTTGAATAGTGAGCTGGAACTGAAGGAAGCAGTCAGAAGCAGTTGCTTATCAGGAGGAGGTGTGAATAGCTGGAGTCTGAAGTAATGCCTTTTAGAAGAGACGGAGGAGAGATTGTGGACTAACCTATGGGAGCAGATGGAGTTAATTGGACATTGGCGCAGAGACAGAGTGAATAAGTTAGTGGAATGAACGGTGATCAGAGCGGCAGGAACCAGTAAGACTGAATCTGGAAGGTGGAGACAGTTCGCGTGGGGGAGAGGAGTCCAGAGACAGAGTGATCAGCGCAGAGGTGTACCCAAGAGTGCAGGAGAGAGAGAGGGAGTCTGAGATGAGCCAAGGCACAGATGAGAGAGGAACCCAGATGACAGCTAGAACAAGACTACACACTAATAAGGTGAAGGCGTTCCTGTTATATTAATTTACTTTACACTTGCATCTTAATCTTATCTTTATTCCCTAGGCTTTTGCATTGCTAATCTTTTCTCTTTCAGCGGTGTGTTCTACCTATAGTCTTTGTCAGTTCTGTGTAAATGTTTATATTGTTGTAATAAAATAACCCCCCAGTTTATAACAAACTGGCGTGTATCTCCTACTTTTGCTCAATCCAGGTAAATGAAGCTCCTAGGTAGTTACTAGGTACATGAATGGATGAGTAATCCCAATCAGGTAAGTGGTGATCACATAAATAGGGAGTGAGTGGACCTATGATGCCAAGAATAGGAGACACACAATATTAATTGGCTAACTCCTAATATTGTAGTAGCAGACCCTTAGTGAAGAGACTTCCCAATATATATATATGTATAGGTGTTCATAGGAATGTGGTCGTCGTTGATATGCGGCGTTAGTGAGAACACTGGGTGGGAGACCAGTGTGGATACCCACAAGATTGTGGCTTGAATAAGTGAGAGCGCTAGGAGGTTGAACTAGCGTGGAGATCGACAGGATTGTTGATCGTTTGGAAAAGGGAGCATTGGGTTCTGCAGGCCCATGTGTAGTCGCACCGGATTGTGCGCAATATCTGCCCTAGGGTAGACCGGTCTGAGTGGCCGCGAGACCAACTGATGTGAATATAAGTGTGGTGTAGGGTATGGATATCCCTAGTAATTAGTGAGTATTCTTAGTATCCCTATAGATTTAGTGGTGTTTTTAATAATATGAGCTTGTATATTGCGAGTTCCCCATCCTCAGGTAGGTACCAGGTGCCTGGATAGTTGGTCCTGAGGAGGGATGTGATTACGTTCTGGCTGGGTTGGAGGGGCCCCTAGGGGCTGATCCCATCTACTCAGAAAATCCAGTCATAACAACGACCCATAGAATTAGTCGAGCACAATAAAATGTTGCTCGCCATGATTGGTTTCTGTTTGCACCATAATTACTTCATGTTCCTGAATCGATATTACCAACAAGTCAGAGGGGTTGCCATGGGGGCCTGTTTCTCTCCCAGTTACGCCTGTCTCCACATGGGGTACTGGGAGAGACAGGTCCTCAATGGTATTCACCGTGATATCTGTACTCGCCATATCATCCGATGGTACAGATACATCGATGATATTTTAATGATTTGGCGTGGAACTTATGAAGAGGCTGTTAGTTTCATTGATGTTCTGAATACCAACTCATTCAACTTGTCCTTCACATCTCATATAAGTCAGCAGGTGGCACACTTTCTTGATGTTACATTAGAGGTCAGTCAAGGCAGGCTAGAAACCAAGCTTTATAGGAAGCCTACTGCAGGCAATACTATTTTGCATGCGGGAAGTCATCACCCCCCACTTTTGATTCGGAGCATCCCCTATGGGGAGATGCTTAGAATTCGGCGTGTGTGTAGTACGGACTCCCACTGTACAACTGCACAAGCAGCCAGTAAACAAAGGTTTCTAGCAAGGGGCTATTGTGAAAACTTGATTGATACAGCTATCAGAAAAGCTAATGCCCTGTCTCGGAATGAGGCACTGATCCACAAGAAAGCACAGAAAAATGTAACAGCTAGCACTGAGCAACCAGTTAGACTTATTTGGACCTATAGTAGTCAGCACGGGGCTCTGAGAAAAATCATCAACCAACACTGGAATCTGATTAAATTAGATCCAGTCATTGGTGAACACATGCCTAATAGACCTGCGATTACCTACAGGAAGGCATTCTCATTACAGGATGCACTAGTTAAATCTAGTCATGAGGTAATCCCTCCCAAAAATTGGCTTGCTGCCAGTCGAGGGTTTAGGAAGTGTTCCAGTTGCAAGGCTTGCTCTCAAGGGCTCAACAAGACCGAGTTCTTGACGGCATTCTCTACAGTGCCTCGTAAGATCAACAAGCAACTTACGTGCAAGTCTGAGTATGTAGTGTATGTGCTGGAGTGCCCATGTGGCCTGCAATATATTGGTAGTACCAAATTGCAGGTCCACAAAAGGGTGCTCCAGCATATTAGGGCGATCAACACAAATGATGCCACTTACCCTGTCGCACGACATTTTAAGGAGTTCCATGATAACAGTGGTCTCCTTAAATACTATGCTATTGACTCTGTGGGCCCATTGAGGAGAGGTGGTAACCGGGATGGGATCTTAAGGGCACTTGAGACCAGATACATCCTAGAGATGGATAGTAAAATTCCGAATAGTCTAAATTCCACGGAGGACTTTTACACATGCCTATAGGGCCATTAACATCTAAGGGCCTTCTAATACCCTCTCTCCGTTTGCTTATAATTACTGGCTGTAATGGATGCAACCTGTCATAACCACCATGGATATTTACAGTTGATTAGATATGACTATACAAGATGAGAGATACTAGGTTATACAATCAACTTTAACAAATGTACTTACTTTACATCTTCAGTACAGGTGTGTAACTGTATATAATCTTATAACTTCAAAAAAACTTGGTTTTAATTGCACTTGTTCAAATTAGCACTCCCAACAGCGATGTTTTGGTTTAGGTTTACGGTATACATTGAATAGTGGGCAATGCAGGGGAGTGTATACAATACATATGTGACTGTGCCTTCCTTATCTGATTAGCATACTACTACATAACAGTAATTCAGTTTTAGGGTAGTAGTTCGTAGTATTTATACTGTATATAGTTGTACATATATGAAATATTGTGTATATATTTTATAATAAGGTTGGGGGACCTTCAGGTATTCTGTGCATTAGGCTCCATTGCATTTATAGGCATTTATGCCGTTAGCTTTTAGACAACACCTTTCAATTCACTCGCTTTTCGAGGTTGTTCTATTGCACACTGTGTAAATATATGAAATTTTTGTCATACATTGTGAAATACCTAGATTGTCCTCGTTTATTAATAACAATTGCGAATTATCGGATAATACAAATGTATTTATACAGCTATTATAACGAAAGGCACCTGGTAAATTTACCTGTCTTCCCCGTTTTGCAATTGCAATGAAATGCGTATTAATCATGTTTAACACTCCCACTGATTAAGCTTTAACCAATGAGATGTTTCCGCTGTTGATGCATGAGCACTTTAAATTTCACGCAACTCTCTCAGTGCGTCATGTGACCAAGGCCTCTGTGTAGGCCGAAACGTTATGCTGGCGTGGTGTGCTGAGAAATAAAAAACTCACCTGCACTCTGGGTCTTCCGTGTTCTTTCTGGCCGATGGATGAGGATTGAAGGTCTGTCGCAGGAAGGGTGCAAGTGCGGAAATATATATATATATATATTTATATATATATATATATATATATATGTCAAACAAATGCCCTCGAGCTCTGAAAGGGCACACTTCGCTCTCCCCATCATCCGATGTGTAAGCCTCGCAGTCACTTTCCTTCCTGTGACTTCACTGTTAAAACATCATGGTCCGACGCGTTTCAAGGCTAAGTACGCCTCTTCCTCATGGACAGGCACAGGGGGAAATGAAAACACCTCTCGCTTCATTCAATTGTTTTATTAATGAAGAAACGCCCTAAGTGGGCGTGGCATCACGTGACAGCCAGCAGCATGCTGGTAAATATAGTCCAAGAGAGGTGGTGAGTATATCCTTAAGTAGGTTCAGTCCCCCTGTTAGTATGCCAATTATAATTCCTTAAGTAGGCAGAGTCACTATTTGGCAAGTCCGATCACCTTCGGGAAAGCAGGCTTCACAAAAAAGGAAAGTTCCTCTTTAAAAAGTGTTCTCACCCTCAGACACGCAGCATGCTTTCAGTCTGAAGGGAAAATGGTGCTCCTTCCTAGGGCCAAGGGTGGCCGTACGATTAACAAGTCAAACAAATGCCCTCGAGCTCTGAAAGGGCACACTTCGCTCTCCCCATCATCCGATGTGTAAGCCTCGCAGTCACTTGCCTTCCTGTGACTTCACTGTTAAAACATCATGGTCCGACGCGTTTCAAGGCTAAGTACGCCTCTTCCTCATGGACAGGCACAGGGGGAAATGAAAACACCTCTCGCTTCATTCAATTGTTTTATTAATGAAGAAACGCCCTAAGTGGGCGTGGCATCACGTGACAGCCAGCAGCATGCTGGTAAATATAGTCCAAGAGAGGTGGTGAGTATATCCTTAAGTAGGTTCAGTCCCCCTGTTAGTATGCCAATTATAATTCCTTAAGTAGGCAGAGTCACTATTTGGCAAGTCCGATCACCTTCGGGAAAGCAGGCTTCACAAAAAAGGAAAGTTCCTCTTTAAAAAGCGTTCTCACCCTCAGGCACGCAGCATGCTTTCAGTCTGAAGGGAAAATGGTGCTCCTTCCTACGGCCAAGGGTGGCCGTACGATTAACAAGTCAAACAAATGCCCTCGAGCTCTGAAAGGGCACACTTCGCTCTCCCCATCATCCGATGTGTAAGCCTCGCAGTCACTTGCCTTCCTGTGACTTCACTGTTAAAACATCATGGTCCGACGCGTTTCAAGGCTAAGTACGCCTCTTCCTCATGGACAGGCACAGGGGGAAATGAAAACACCTCTCGCTTCATTCAATTGTTTTATTAATGAAGAAACGCCCTAAGTGGGCGTGGCATCACGTGACAGCCAGCAGCATGCTGGTAAATATAGTCCAAGAGAGGTGGTGAGTATATCCTTAAGTAGGTTCAGTCCCCCTGTTAGTATGCCAATTATAATTCCTTAAGTAGGCAGAGTCACTATTTGGCAAGTTCGATCACCTTCGGGAAAGCAGGCTTCACAAAAAAGGAAAGTTCCTCTTTAAAAAGCGTTCTCACCCTCAGACACGCAGCATGCTTTCAGTCTGAAGGGAAAATGGTGCTCCTTCCTACGGCCAAGGGTGGCTGTACGATTAACAAGTCAAACAAATGCCCTCGAGCTCTGAAAGGGCACACTTCGCTCTCCCCATCATCCGATGTGTAAGCCTCGCAGTCACTTGCCTTCCTGTGACTTCACTGTTAAAACATCATGGTCCGACGCGTTTCAAGGCTAAGTACGCCTCTTCCTCATGGACAGGCACAGGGGGAAATGAAAACACCTCTCGCTTCATTCAATTGTTTTATTAATGAAGAAACGCCCTAAGTGGGCGTGGCATCACGTGACAGCCAGCAGCATGCTGGTAAATATAGTCCAAGAGAGGTGGTGAGTATATCCTTAAGTAGGTTCAGTCCCCCTGTTAGTATGCCAATTATAATTCCTTAAGTAGGCAGAGTCACTATTTGGCAAGTCCGATCACCTTCGGGAAAGCAGGCTTCACAAAAAAGGAAAGTTCCTCTTTAAAAAGCGTTCTCACCCTCAGACACGCAGCATGCTTTCAGTCTGAAGGGAAAATGGTGCTCCTTCCTACGGCCAAGGGTGGCCGTACGATTAACAAGTCAAACAAATGCCCTCGAGCTCTGAAAGGGCACACTTCGCTCTCCCCATCATCCGATGTGTAAGCCTCGCAGTCACTTGCCTTCCTGTGACTTCACTGTTAAAACATCATGGTCCGACGCGTTTCAAGGCTAAGTACGCCTCTTCCTCATGGACAGGCACAGGGGGAAATGAAAACACCTCTCGCTTCATTCAATTGTATATATATATGTGTGTATATATATATGTGTGTATATATATATATATATATATATATATATATATATATATATATATATATATATATATATATATATATATATATATATATATATATATATATATATATATATATATATACACATACACATATATATAAAATTATTTTTGAAAGTCAGGGGCTTTAACCCATGCCTTCATTGTAAGGCTTGCGAGAATAGCAAAAAGGTGCTGACATACAGAGGGAGGCCAGATGATACACAAGACAAATCATGAGATTTTTAAATTGTAACTCTGATTTACAGTACTGTATTGTTTGGAGTGTTCATGTGCAAAACGCTACATTTGCAGCACAATTCACCCTACAAAAATACGGATCCTTGAACACATACGTGCCATAGTAAACAAGGATAAAACGTACCCGGTTGCGTGACACTTTGAACAGCATCATCAAAGTAACAGGGGTCTTTTGACCTTTTACTGTCTAGATCAAGTACACAGAAAAGACAGAGGAGGAGACAGAGTGAAGGCACTCAGGATATTAGAAGCTAAATATATTATCGATCTCCAGACGGAGGTCCCTGTAGGATTGAATAACGATGAAGAACTATGGGAACATCTGTAATGGTGAAATGCACTAGGATCACAGTAATAACATACACTACCAATCACTATACATTAAAAATAAATAACATCACTAACAGAGTACAATATTTGCTTGTCTACTTAGAAAATAATGAATTTATGGATAAAAATATTTGTAGGACAACAATGTATCTATCTACCATTCTCTATGAGATAACAATACGTTAGCCCATACAGGGACAGATAGTAAAGTTGGGGTGAACAACATGGTGGGGGTCACCTAACATAAATATATTAATGGACAAACCCAAGTGAATGCACGCAATACATGCAATGTATATGTATAAAATAAAATGCTGTAGATAGCGTACTTTTCACCATGAAAGTAACCTAAATGTTCCTTCTTTCCCCAACTTTGGGTTTTATTACATTCGCACAAAGCACTTTGTTTGAGATTTCAATGATCTGCATTTTATGTAACTTGTTTTAAGATGGCTGCGCCAACTGTGAAATGAATTTTAGTCCATCATTGCTGTTTACATAGATCTCGTGAGGCTTCACAATATGAAATTGTCGCATTTTTTGCACGGAAACCTAACATTGACAAAGCTGCAAGGCGAAACACATTTGTTAGGGGGGGTTGAGGGGTCTCCAATAAAGCACTTTGTATCTGGATAATGGTGTGCTTTCCTCATTCGACGTCGGAGAAAATACGGTGATAGTTCTTGATATATATATATATATATATATATATATATGTATATCCTACTGGCGGTCACCAGTAGGTAGTTATAGTTAGGACCTAGTTTCCATGGGAAAAGCATTTTTTGTTTTCTCAATATCTTTGGCGCCGGTTGACGAATCTTTGCAAAATTTTCAAAACTAGTGGCCCGCTCTGGTCAGCTCCTGTCTTTAAAGTTTCGGGGTGATTTGACAAGTGGGGCCTGAGCAAAAAGGGGGGACCCAAAACGTGTTTCCCCATGTCATTTACTATAGAAAACTTTAGACACAGCTACAGCCCGAACTGCTAAACAGAATTACACCAGATTTGGCAAAAAAGGTAGTCCTTAGTTCAGAAAGAGCCCTTTTTTTAAATGGTGTAAATCCGTTCAGTAGTTCATGAGAAATTTAAAAAAGAAAAAGTTTCGATATCTAGGGACAAGGAGGAGTAGCGACCCTTCACGAGCACAAGCTTCACAGTGATTGGCTGCCAACACTCCAAACCAGGAAGTGTTGGCAGCCATCTTTTGACTCTGTAGAACCGAGTCACAAGAAAACAGTGAAACAAAGTGAAAAAACAAGAAAAGGGGACAGGGTAGAAACACCCTGACCCCTTAGGCCTGCTCTGGGGATCCCACAAGGATCTCCAGGGCCTAAAAAAGCATTTTTTTAAAATAAAAATCAGACAAATTTGCGCTGGGGTCACGAATTAGTCGAGAAAAAAAAGTGTGGGCACTGAAAAAATGCATGGGGGTGCCCCAATCCCCCCTACACTGCCTCAGGGACCGCCACCTCCCCAGGGCAAGATTTATGAGTTGCAGGGGGGCTCATAGCCCCCATAGCCCAGGGGACCGCCACCTCCCAGGGGCTCAGTTGGATAATAAAAATTTTAAAAAATGCATGGGGGGGCCCAATCCCCCCCACCCTGCCCTGAGAACCGCCACCTCTCCGGGGCAAGATCTATGAGTTGCTGGGTGCACGCAGCCCCCCCCCCCCCAGCCCCGGGGACCGCCACCTCCCCGGGGCTCAGTTTAGTAATCCAGCATTTCAAAAAAATGTCTGGGGAGGGCACAACACCCCACACACCCCGGGGACCAGCACCTTCCCAGGGCACTATATATTTAGATGTGGGGGTCCTTTACAGATCCCCAAGCCCCGGTGACCACCACCTCCCTAGGGCATTCTAAATGAAGGGAGGGGGGCCATGCGGCCTCCCTCCTGGAGCCCTTGATGGCCCTGGGGACTGCCATCCTCAAGTGCCAGCTCTGCAGTGTCCCAGGATGCCCACCCCCGGGACACTGCTGTTTGCTATAGCAGGGCGGGAGCACTGGCTGGATTTTGTAAGCGAGAGCAGGTTTCCTGCTCTCGCTTACAAAACCTAAACCAGATTGCTTTTCCACAAGGAGAGCTGCATGTTAGCAGCTTCCCTTGAGGAAAAGCAATGTCGGCTGCCACAGTGCTCTGTGGCACTTTTTAAGTTGGGGGATTAAGTCCCCTTGTATCCTGAGGGTCTCAGGGGGCAAATAGCTCACCAGGTACCTCCAGTAAGCGACACAGAGCTGCGTTGCAGAGAGGTGTAAAAAGGAGCATGGCCTTGGACCACCTCTCTGCAGTGCAGCTCTGTGGCGCTTACAGGAGGTACTAGTTGGCCCCTAGGGACCCTCAGGATTCAAGTGGAATTAATCCCTCAACTTAAAACTTGCCAGGGGGTCAGGGGGTGCGTTTGCAGAGTGGTGAAAGGAGGGGGCAGGACTGATGCGACATGTGTGTACTTATCCAATCACTCCATCAAAATCCAAGCACTTGTAAATTCACCATGCACTCTCCTTGCAGTCCTCTAATCTTCCAGTCAGTACCCATGTACTCATAGAATGGCCCAGGCACTAACACATGCACTGCTACAATCCCCTAAGCACTTCCCATGCAGACCTCTAACCACCTACACACCACTGATTCACTCTTCCAATTACCCAGGTAGTACCCATGCACTCTGTCACTACCAATGCACTCCTCCAATCCCCCAGCCAGCACTATGTACTTATCCAATCACTCCACCAAAACCCAAGCAGTTATAAAATCAACATGCACTGTCCTTGCAGCACTCTAAACACTCCCCATGAACTCATGCAATGACCCATTCACTAACACATGCACTGCTGCAAAACCTTGGGGACCACCTATGCAGTCCAGTAATCTCCCTGGTACTATCTATGCAGACCTCCAATCACCCAGCCTGTCCTATGTGCTTATCCAATCACTGTGCCAAAACCCAAGCACTTATAAAATCACCATGCACTCTCTTTGTAGCACTCTAATCATCCACTCACTACTCATGTACTCATGCAATGACCCAGGCATTAACTCATGGCAAATATAGAGGAGGTCATGCTAATCACAGGGGTCCCCCAATGCATAGTGTTCCCTAGTGTATTTAGGTTTTTTCATTGCATTCTAAGTGTCTTTTAGCACAGCGCTGGCTCTAGGCCTGGTTAGTTAGAGTCAGTTAGTTTAAAAAAAATAAGGGACCGCCTGAAAACTCCTAGAGTTCCTAGGACAGGAAACAATTATAACTGAAATAGCATTCCTAGGCAACTCTGGACCATGTGAAAATAAAGTCCTATACATGGGAGAATAATAACTACATAAGCTCAGTGTACCACACAGAACAGTTAAAAATGTATCATTTTATTCATATAAAGGTTAAAAAGTCTGACCTAAACATACATGATAAAACATGAATAGCATGACATAAAATACAATAATATATACACCACGCTAACCAATTTAAACATGGAACAAACAATTACAATTTATTTAGAAACAAGGAAAAAAATGACAATTCAAGTGGTAAAACCACAAGTGGCTGAGATGTCGTAGATGTTTGTAAATTCCTCTACACGCGTTTCGCCGTACTAGACGCCTTCTTCAGGAAGAGCCACAGCAAGTTCTGTACAATAAAAGAACATAAATCACATATAAATCCCATATATGTACACTGAAGCTTATATAGGGATAAGGGCTGTGCAAATGCAGACAACAATGGGAACTCCAAGGAGAGGAAGAAAGAATAAAAGTTATGTATACAGAAAAATTTACATAAAAGATGCGGGTTGTGCTCGGGATATAGGAAGTTGTAAAATACCCACATGTGAGAACCCAATTTGGTGGCATGCAGAAATTGAAAATAGTATAGGGAAGTAATACCTTTATGCTTATGTAGTTATTATTCTCCCATGTACAGGACTTAGAGTCAGTTACCACCAGTACCCACCAGCCAAATGTCCGACTGCCCAACTTCTAATAAAGTGATCGGACCGCCGGTGCAGCAGTGGCTGGACCGCAACCACCGCGCCACCATGAGTCTGGCAGTACGTAGACTTCCAGACTCAAAATCAAGCCCTTAGTTTTGCAATGGCAGCCACACAATTTTCTTCCTACTGTGCCACCAATCACATCACTCTGTGCCGCAGTACCTGTCAATCAGAATTCTTTTTTTGCTGCTGTTTTTTTTTCTCGAGCCTAAGTTCACCAATATTTCTTTTAATATATTTGCTTTTCTTAATAAAAACAGAAACTCAGATGTTAACAAAAGAATTTGGATTTATCTTTTCTTCTCTTGGTAGAAGGTAGCCCAGCAAAGCCATGAGTGCGATTAAAGTTAATCCTTGCCCCCCTTTACTGACAACCCTTAGCTGTCAGAAGAAGACATCTTGTAATGCTGGCTCACCAAGTATGCCCTCGATTTGCTCAGTGAGAACATATGTAGCTTGTAACCAGTTGTTTTTGTACATAATGATGCAAAATAAATGTCTGCTTCTGGACTTTCAAATAGGTCGTTCACATTTTGTCAAAATAATTTTTGCAAACATTTTTTAGCGTTAACAATTTCAAGCCTTAAACTAACTATAAAACACTCACGCTCCTATTCGTCAGGCTGTAATTATTACCGTGTAATATCCATAAAGATAAACGCTAATAAGATCTATTTAAAAAATCGGAAAATGTGGTTGCTAATGTGGCATGCAAGTAAAGGTTGAGGCACCCGCACTTTAATATTTACTCATGACACATTTTACACTTGAAATGACATTAGTTATGGCAATATGAGTAATCATTTACCGTGTGCTAATAAAAACGTGAGCAGCACAATGCAGTGTCATTTTTATCTATGCAGAGTGCAGCAGAGAACCAGCAATCACCCACTGACCTGGAAATGCACATTGAGCGCGTGCGCGCCTTTTGTTCACTGAGATCAATAGAACTAAGATCATCACAGTCCACTCCAGTAAGTCAGTTCTTGTTTCGCTTGAGTTCGGTGTGTTTGAGCCTAGGAGTGTGCTGCCACCTGCTGTAATCCCACACACAATCTTTCATTTCACATACGCACTTTGTCACGGGGATTCAGTTACAGGCCTATCGTGCAATGCCTGTAATGCTCATATATTCTCAGTCGTGTCGCTGGGAAAACAAAGTTCTTCGCAGCTGGGTTTCAACCTATCTGTTTTGAATGTGAGAAATCTGCAATGGCAGCAGGGACGCTTACTTACTATATTTTATGCATTAAGAGGATTCTTGTTTGCTCAGCCCCACCTAAGGCATACCTAAGCGCCCAGCTTTGAATGGTATTTGATCAACTTTATGACAAAAAAACATTCCCAGATGTCATATGTATGCATGCGCACACACGAGCTGCCTTCGTTATGTTTTTGAAATACAATTTTACAAAAATCAATCTTGACCACATCAAGTACTGGCAAATCCAAAAGAAAGTGCCAAATCTATTGGCTTTGCCAATGCTAGATGACATTCAAGATTGGGAGTAATTCACACATATGTCTATTGATACTGCTAACGTTGCCACTCTGGTATGCTACCTCTGCATATAGATGCTGCTGTAATCAATAGCAATAAGTGTAATGGGTTACCCTGTAAACCTCAGAACCTGGGCGGGTAATTAAACAAAAAACAATGGTTCTGTCGGAAAGAACATTTCAATTGAACATAGTACTTAAAACATGGATGTAGACATATATCCCATGAAAGATATATACAAATAATAATACACACTGACCACAATAAAGGAAAAAAGTAAATTTTTAGTATTCAACTTTTTCAAAGATTTGAATTCTGCAATGAATCAGATATTCTGTCCAATATACACAAAACACATGGACTGTGAATACATAAGGAATGTAGGTCGTGACTGGTGACTGGGTGTTACAGGTGATAAAACATATATACATAAAAGGAAAACTTTTTCAAAATATCCACTGTAAATCACAATAGTCTCAGGAAAGTTAAATTGTTTCTTTTGTGCAATGGGACTTTGTGCAGAAGGATATATAGAATAGAACGTCGACGTTTCAACCCTGGGGGCGATGCGCTGATTTATGTGCATCTAAAGCGGGTCTTCATCAGGACTGGATTGCGTAGTAGGTGTGTGATTCGTCTGGTCTTCTATTGTAGATGATGCCTGTCAGCCAACAGGCACATGTAGCACTGTGTTGCTGTCTGGTTCTTTTAAATCATGTTGATTCCTCTACACCAGCCGGTGGAAGGATTGTAGGGTCTGGGACGCCTTGGCGATTGCTCGGGCGTGTTGGCAGCGAACGTCTGTCTCCGTTGACTTTTATATATGCAAATTTCACATCCATATCTTTAATGCTAGTGTTTTGAGCCCTCTATTCATTATCTTATTTCAGCATTATTTACTGAGAGTTACACTGCACAAAACAATATCTGTAGAATTTTCCATTAGTTTTAGTAAAATTGTGTGTAAGAATATTTGTCTAACTATTATGCTATATAAATCGATATAGAAGAAGTATACAATAACATACACATATTATGTATTATTAGATTTCAGAATTAATTATATCAAGTATGTCTCTAAATTTATCAAATTATCTTTGGCTGTGTTTCTCCCATTTGTAAAAGCAGTTGGAGGCCCATTACAAATCTTGAACTAAATGGTCTAGTATACCCCTCACTCACTTTCTACGAAGTAACCAATAGCAGAGGCACTGGTCAATCTGGGGTGCAGAAATATACCCAATTATGGTATTTTAGGGACTGATATATGGGAATAAAACTTTCCTATATGAGAGTTAGGAACAATTTTCATTCTATGTCAGGGCCGGGGGCGAGGATTATGCTGGTTCAAAGCTTGCTCACTACCAAAATTAAATAAACCCTCTTAAAAGTAGAGTCCTAAGACCAATCCTCTGTGTTCATGGTGTCCTCCTACTCCGCTCTCAGTGAAAAAGCTTTGCAAGTCACGGCTCCTCTGGCAGAATGCGCCCCAAAGGCAATCAGATCGATGCCTGCTTCTTGCATCACCCAACGCACCCACTGCACAGTGATGGGAGTGGACACCTCTATATGCGATTTCTTCAGTGCAATAAGGAGTTGTCTCTTGTCCAGAGGACATAACTCCTCCGAAATTCGTTCATATGTCTTCAGACATTGAAACACACACAACTTCGGGGAGTTTAAAGGCTGGGTACATGATTGTCCTGGTATTGGACTTCGTCCATCTGCAAACTGTGAATGATACCCGTGAAGGGGAAAATGGCCTTCCTGTTATAACAAGGGCTTGGACATCTGACATGCTTCTGCAGGAAGCTAGGAATAGCAGCATCACCATCTTGGCTGAAAGCTTCTTACGGGATAGGAACGTGTTTTGCTGCCAGGATAAGAATAGGTTGAGCATATGGTTGGCATCCAAGACCACTAAGAATTGCAGAGACGGCGGGAGGGACAATAAAATTCCTCTAAGGAGTCTGCGCATGAAAGGGTACTCTCCCACAAGTGCACCATCCACTGGAGTGTGCCCGGCAGAGATAGCTGAACAGAATGTCTTGATAGACCGATAGGCCAATCCTTAGTTTGCCAGGTCAATTAAAAAATGTAATACCTGCACAACATCAGCGACCACAGGATTCATACCCCTGCACAGACACCAACTTATTCACCGGGTCCAAGCTAACTTGTACCTCTTCATTGTACTGTCTGCCCACACCTTGGATAGGAGTTCCTGAGCTTGGTGCGAAAGGCCCAGGATCGACCATCGTCCCCTGTAATCTGCCAAGCCATCAGAGTTAGGAAGCCCTCCAACACCAATTGGTGGGGAATCAGGTCTGGATTGAGGATCAGATGAGGAAACTGGGGGAGTTGGATTGGAGAATCCCATGAAAGTTCCAGAAGAACTGGAAACCACACTTGAGACCTCCAAACTAGTGTGACAATGACCACTTCCACCCACTGTCGTCGGATTTGGGCAGAGGCCCACGTGATCATGGCGAAAGGCTGAAAGGCATACCCCTTCTCCGGAGTCCAATCCTGTAAAAAAGCATCCTTTGAGGCTGACTGCAGGTTTGGTCTCTAGCTGCAGAGCGGGGGCAACTGAGGGTCCAGCCGGGATGAGAACAGGTTGCCGTCTCTCCTGCAACCCTGCAAACACTTATGTATTAAGTTTCCACAGACTGGAGCTGCGCAAATGGCGGGAGTGTCAGTCTGCCACCTGATTCTCCTGACCTGGCAGTTATTCTGCTATGAGTGAGACCTGATGGTCCAGGCAATATTGCCAAAAACTGGTTGCTAAGTCTGAGAGGACCTTGGAGTTTGTGCTCCCAAGATGGTTGGTGCATCAGATGGCTGCAGCATTGTCCCTCCTGAGCAGCAGACAAGATTGAGCCCTGTCCTTCAACCCACACGGGACACGTTAAGGAGCTGCACAAGAGGTCAAGGCAGTTGATATACAAGGATTGTTCCTGTGGGACCACTGCCCTCCTATCAAGAACTCACCACAACATGTACCTGATCTGGACCTGCTGGGGTCTGACTCTATGACGAGGTCCAGGGCCAAACCGAAGATCGCTCTCCCATTCCATGCTTTCATGTGCGAAAGCCACCAGGAAATTTCTGCCTGCACTTCATCAGAGAGGGCAACTGACTGAGAGTAAGTAAAACCCCTGCAAAGGTGTGATGCCTTGAGCCACTGCAGGGCCTGATAGTGCAAGGGTTCCATAAAGATGGCCTGTATTGAGAAGGACAGGAGTCCTACTAGGCAGGTGATCTGTCACAATGAAGTGAGGCTTCTCCAGGGTGTGCTGAAGTTCATGCCTTATTTTCGTGATCTTCATGGATTGTAGACTGAGAGAAGAAGTTGTGGAATCTACAGTGAACCCAAATAAGATTGCCTTTTGGGATAGGACCAGTAGGGATTTCCCCTCATTGATCACACACCCCAAACTTTCCATGAGGTCTATTGCAGTCTGCAACTGGACTGAAAGCAGATGAGGACAGTAGGCCATGAGGAGCATGTTGTCCAGTTAAACAATGAGGCAGATCCCCTATGCTCGTAGGTGCTCCAGCACCGATCTGCAAAACTTGGTGAAGCACAAATGAGCGGAAGATAGCCCGAAGGGAAGGCTCGAAAACACCTGCTGATGCCAAAGAAACTGAAGGAAATGCAGATATGGTGGGACTATGGGAACCACCAGATATGCATCCTTGAGGTCTAGGCACACCAACCAATCGGAGGGTCGAAGAACATCTCCCAGGCGCGGAATTCCCTCCATTTTGAAATGTTGGTATACAAACTATTTGTTGAACTCCAGTAGGTTTATTATGAGGTGTTGACCTCCATCAGTCTTGTCCACTAGAAAAATGTTGCTGATAATCCTGTTGGGGTGAATGGCCATCAGCTGAAAAGCTTGGACAGCAAAGCGTTGACTTATGCCTCTATTAGAGCCCCATGAGAACTGGATCAGATGCAGCCTGGTCACCTGAAAGGGGGTACCATTAAACTTTATTTTGAAACCCTGTACTGTTTGAAGAACCCAAGCATCCGTGGTAAGACCCCGCCAGGCATGGATGAAAGATGCCAGTTTGCCCCCCACCTGTACCATAGAGAAAGGTTGAACACTCATCGAATTGGTAGCATTTGTTTGTACTCTGGATACTCTCCCTCAGTACTGCTGACCCCTGGTGGGGTACAAGTTTGCAAAGGGGAATTGATTTTGATAGCCATAACCTCAGCCGGAGCCTTTTCCTCTGGAATAGGGTTTGAATGCAAATCGACCAGTAGAGACCATTGGCATTCTGTAGACAGCACGCAGTTGGCGTTATCTAGAAAGAGTATGGCCCTCTGCATCCATTCCGAAAGGGATCCGGTGAGATCGCGAAACTCAAAGCTTTGGTATCTTCTGCCATGTCCAGGATCTAAGTTATTGGGCCTATGGCGTCCCATAGCTTGTCCTGGCAAGACCGCCAGGACTGGTCTATGCCCTTTTTTGGTCTTTCACAAACTTGGTCAGGAAGGTGGTCATCTTGGGGTCTATGTCGGGTGTTTGGGTGACCTACCGCACTAAATTGGGTCGAGGGCACTTCGCTGTTATTCAATTTTCCACCTCTTTATCTAGCGGTCTGTGTAGGTGGTTGGCCACATACTGCACCACCTTGTGAGTGACTTCAGAGGGAAGTTTATCATCTTGCATTTCTGGGGATGGTGGACCTGGGATTACCTGCAGGGTCTCTGGGGCCACAGAGGGTAAAGCAGCGAGACATTTTACATTAAAGGCAGGGTTTAACTGGTTGAATGAGTTGAGGTCAACACCCTCCTTTAAGGGAGTGCTTTGCCAGCATGGTATCTGCATCCAGCGAAGCTGGGGGCGGACAGGAAGGGCATGGCACGTCTGGCACCATCTGGGGATTCTTGGCACAATTTTGCACAATGAACTCTCTGAGGCACTCCTCCATGTGGGCCATGGCCTCATCCACTGCTCGAAGATGGAGGTGTCTACAGCATTATAGAAGTCGTCCTCCCAAGGGAGGTCTGCTACAGGGTCTCCATATACATCTCCTGAGGCATCCATGGGAATTAAGGATGTGTCTTATGGTAGTATGGGCAGTCAGAGGGCTGTTAATAGGGGACTGAGGGTGCAGACAAACATTTTTGTTATGGGCAGTGTCACACCATATGGGTTTAAGTCCGGGAACACTTCCCCTGGTGCAGGTAACTCAGTGGGGTTGATGGCCTTGGAGCATGCCTCATTAACAGACACTCGTGGTGATGAGGTAGGATACAGACCAACTCTGGGCAGTAAACTCCGCTCGCGGAATTTGTGGAGTTTTTCACACACCGCTCTCTAGCGGGGTTCTCAAAAAGTCCAATCCGCTTAGCAGAACAGAGTTGTTCCTTGCTCACCTACAGTAAGTTGGCAAGCACGAGTGAGGAAAACCCAACTTTAGATCTCTCCCCTGCAAGATTTCTCAGCGTGGGTTGTCGAGATGGCCACTACCTCTCGAGTTGAGAAACCTTCTGTTCACATTGAGGAAGCAGTCAACTTCTACTCAAACAGCAGAAAGAAGCAGCACCCTCTTGCACTGTGCAAGATGCCATTCATGCTGTAAAAGGGCTGGACAAAAACCTGGCACTAAAAATCAGTGTGAACGGCTCAAGCTAACCCACTCCGCCACTCTTGGAACTCTGCGTAGCTTGGTGGAGTTTTTTTCTCACTTCTCAGAGTTCTACATAGCAAAACTACACCCAGGCTTACAAACCCCAGGGGACATGGGCATTATAAATCACACACAATGCAGACCCTAAGCACAGGTCATCAACCTGCAACATCAAGCAATTTGTTTGGCAAACTACGGACCCCACAAGCGGGCGTCACTCTCCAGGCAAAGGCTCATTGCAGGCTCTTCACCTGAGGCGTGATTCCAAACCTTTCTGCACTGTTATTGACAGGAACTACGCCTCGTGGGTGCAGAGCGTCGCCGAAGACAAAGCACCACCTGGCGATTGGAGGACGGTACCGCTGTGTGCCACCTAATTATGCTCTGCGGTGGAGTGGAAAACCCTCCAGCGGCTGAGAGAATATCAGTGCTATATCCTGCAAGCCTCATGACCATTTTCTGCTCCAAAAACAGTAATCACGCTTGCATCCAAAAATTAATCATTCTGAAGTAAGGAGGAAATGACATAACTTGATGCTGCAAGCAGCGGAGAAAGTGGGGGATCAATGGTGAGGAAGGACTATTGCAGGCACAGGAGGAGCCTGATTGGTTACTGTTGTGAACTACCACTGTATTCTGATTGGTAGTTTTTACAATCCATTCCATGAGACTCAAGGGACTCACTCTAATGAATTGTAATTGAAAACCCCCTTAGTGGTAATGGTACTTTTAGGTTACTGTTCTGAAAATGCCACTTTTAGAAAGTGGGCCTTTATGCCAGTGTCAAGTCACATCACTATGAATAGTTCTGCTTTTAGGGTTTGTGTATTGCTATAAGACAGTGAGACAAACAATACCAAGGTGTGAGGGTTTTCCTACCAGGATGGGTGTGTAGGAGATAAACTCTGCTTTGTCACCATAGACAATTTCGAGCCACAACCGGAGGGAGGAAAATTATTTGACCAGGTCAAGGAATTTTCCCACACGAAGGCTGGCACCCAGTATAGGAAAAGAACCTTCAGAACCTTCCCTGGGCCTGTGAAAGATTCCTGCCACTGGTAGGACGTTCTTGCTGTCTGAAAGAGACACATTGAACCTGCCTGTCTTGATCCCAGGTTACCCAGGGGGACTTCAAGGGTCAGTTGACTGAACTCCTGCATGAGCTAAAGGTACACAACAAGCTTCCAGAGGACTCCATGCAACTGCCTAACTATTTGAAACTGCTTGAGCCCTCTGGTGTCTGCTGGAGTGAGTCCTGATCCCCAAGAGGTTCCCCGAGGTCCTAGGCCCCTGATTGGCATCAGTAAGAGCTTCACCTGAAGAAAAGGTTTTAATCCTGAAGACCAGGAAGTGACTTCTTCGCACTGAGTATCGGTCACCGGCGGTATGGGCAAGATGGCGGCCGAGAGCACGGTCGACTGAGCTGGTGTGTCTTGCCTGGATGAATCACCCGTCTGAGTGTTGCTAGCTCATTCACCCCACGCGACACTGGATTACTGCAGAATGAGCGTTCTCTGCACTAAATGTTTAGACTATCACTGTGCTCTACAAGCACTGTGTGCGATAGCGTGTTTAGGGTCTGGCGTGTGCAGGCTCTTCACCTACTGACGCTTCCGTGTTGCGCTGACTCTCCATCGGTCCAGCGTTCTTGGAGCTTTTGCTGTGACGTTATGGTGCCCAAGCTCACGGCGAAGACCGCGGCTGCAAGGGCTCGATCAGCTGCTGCTGCTCGGTCTAACAGTTCAGGCTATTCGACAGAGGCTGTCAAGAGTTCAAAGACAGCAGGGCCAGCGCAAGTTGGAGATGTCTTTGGGGAAGTAGCCACTGGTACCAGTCGAGCAGTGAATGGGAAGAAAAAGCAGACTCTACCGGCACTGTTTAAAAATGTTATCACCAAAGTCAAATTACCTGCAAGCAACGAGGGCAACAAGCAGCCGCCCCAGAGTCTTTCACAAGCTCCTGATGGTTCTGATATTTTGCATGACGTATCAGTCTTCTCACAAAACGCTGCTGCTTGCCCTGTGCCTTTGCTTGGGGGTGCACCAGCCCACACACAACCAGGGGCCGTTGCTGAATGTCCAGGGGTGGTCTCCCAAGCAGTGGTCTCTGCTGCTAAAGCCCTTCGGTCTATTTCCAGCTCACCGTTGAATGGGGTTATGGGAGTTGTAGTTCAACACGTGGAGGCTAAGCTAATCTCGCCACACCTACCCCCAGCCGATGCTACCGTACTACATAAGACTCTTGTTGTAGGTAGTACTGAGGGCAGTACTGATGGCCCGGAATCCCTCAAAGAGTCTGAAGGGGGCGACAAATGTTTTTCACTATCAGAACACACTGGATCTTCAATGGATGAGGAGGATGGGGAGTGGACTGATGATGGTAGCTATGTCGGGGACTGGTGATTAAACGAAGTCCTTAATGATGAGATCTCACCCCCCTTGCACAGTCCGTAAAGTCAATGGCTCAAAAACTCAGGGTGCTTCAAGAGAGGTCACCGGGGCACCTGCATTGGCTCTCGAGAATATTTCTTACTCAGTTCTTACTTGTCCAGTGGGACTGGCATCAACAAAGAATTTGCTTTCACTACCTAATCAGGCTGATTTGTCATCAGGAGAGATTACACTTGCTGTTATTATCAAACTATCATGGCGCATCGGGAGGAGTACCGTCAGGAGAACGTTCGTACAGAGGGGGTTTGTCGCAGATCCCAAAACTCCATCCATAGAGTCGCTAAAACTTGCACGGGCATTGCAGGTAGAATCAGTGAGGCTGAAGAGCGGATCTCCAATTTGGAGGATGCCCTAGCAGCCCACCCCCTTTTGTACCATATTTACAATACGGCGCACCATGGCGTAAGGATTGACTGATGCGTCAGAAATTATGAGGTATCTGTTGACGCAAGAGCCATGCATTGCTGGAGTCGTGTCACAAGCACAACGCAACTCCAGCAATGCAGGCGGAGGCCTATCCTCATTGTGCTGCGTCACTCCTTACGCCTGCTTGAAGCAGGTGAAAGAATTTGACTCAGTGGCATCCATCCTAAAAGTGGCATAGTGAAATATTGTAGATTTCACTGTATCACTTCTACGAGGCTTTTTTGCGTTGGAACGCCGACCCTGCAAACATTATACCTGACGCAGGTATAATGTGATGCAGGGCATTACAACGTGACGCATCTCCCTAGATGCGTCACATTGTTTCAGCAGGTATGGGGAGGCCTCAAGAGGTAGAGAATGAGAGAGAGAAAGATACAGCGAGAGAGAGAGAGAGGGATAGAGGGAGAAAGAGCGAATGAATGAATGGAAAGATATATATTGTCGATGAGATGAAAAGAGTGGGGCTGGTTGGAGCACCATTTTTCCCAGGGTTGCTTTTCGTTTCTCAATCCGGTCTAAAGGTCATGGTCATACAAGGGCTCTTTTTGGTTCCTCAGTGCGGCCCTCAATGTTAAGGTCACAAAAACAGGTCAAGTATCAAGGGAAACAGCCTTAGGGCTGTGGGAGAACGGTGAAGTTGACTGATAGACTGTATAGAGGCAAAATCGTGAAGTTCAGAGACAGAGCACAAAAGAGGAATGAGTTTGAAGTAAAACAGTGTCGGAAACAAGGAGCAAAGGACCAATACTTTCTATGGTATTGTGGCAAAAACAACTAACACATTTTAAGTGATCATCATTGACGAAACAATGATGTAAAATGGAGCAACACGAGAAAAATTCCTTTGAGGTTAGAAGCTCATTTAAGTAAGTGCTCAATGGTTCAATATACATTGACTGATGCAGCCAGTACAATAAATATGGATGTAAAATGATAATGATATTTTACATCTGGGCTATATTCAAATTACTTGCAAGTAACTACGCGAAAAAACGCTATCATACACGTTAGTTGGTGAATAGGGACAAAATGCTAATAAAAGTACTATTTTTCTTCCTTGATGTGGATCGGTGAGCACCGTTGCATTTTTCTCATGCTCGAGATATGAGGGCAGTTCTGACGAATTTAACTACAGCGAGTAAAGGATCCAAAGCCAGGCACACATATATCTTCGTGTGTTGTATATCATAGGTGGGATTGAGCTTCTATTAAAAAATAAAAGCAACTAAAAACACCTCGGTTCACAGTTACAGAATACTACTGTGTTTCTTGTGTTACAGCCATCTTCCAGCATCAGTAGAAGTAGCCTCAAGAAGGGATGAAGTGCAGTGCAAGAGAGAGACCGTCATATTTCTAGTGTCACTTTGAAATGCGGCAGGCACTCAGGAAAAATGCTACATTTCAACTTTAAAGGGCAACAGCTTTCAAATGCTAATTTGAACTGAGTTTGCTAAAGCCCAGCCACTTTCAGAAGAGATTACCTGGGCATTTCCCAGAGACACAAATGTCAGGGAGCTGTGCAAGATCACTGTAGAAGTGGATGCCAAACATTTTAATATTTCTGTTCGGCAATCCGCTGCCTGGTGAAAACAATATACGTGATACTTCCAGCATGACAGGGGAAGGAGGCAGCACTCTGAAATAAATGGAGTGTCATTTTAGTTTGTGTCCCCTAACATGACAGCCTAAGTGACTGACATCTGTGCAGTTAGCATAAAAGCTTTTTTTGGAATAAGGTGGTGCTCTTCATGATACCACATCGAGACCTATTTTCTCTGTGAGTATGGGGAGTATCTACAAAAAAACAGACACATTGATTGCCACATGATGGAGCAACCAACGTGACTTGTGCGGATGGTTGAAGCAGAATAATGTGCCTATTATGAACAAGGTTATTTGAAAATGTTCCTGTAAGGCTGTTCAATCAATTGATATTTATGTTGCCTTAATAGTATATTTATCCCATCAACTTCAGGCTGTACTATGGGTAAATGGAATGAAACAGTATTTGGATAAAATCAGATAGGGATATAATAAGGCAGTTACACAGAACCACCCAGATAAGTGATCACCCTTAAAAATATCTCACATTTTTCCACCCCAGCCTGTCTTCCATTCTGTGGGAAATTGGTTTACTGGTTGATCAGGGTATGAACCCTGGTCTAGTAGTAACCACAATCCTTGCCATGGGAAGGCACAAGCAAATCCTAAATTAACCTGTGCACAACCCACTGGAAGCTTAGCATAGAGCAGTCAGTCTTAACTTAGAGGCAATGTGTAAAGTATTTGTAAAGTATTTGTGCAAGACTTCAAACAGTAATATCATGAAAAGAACACACAAAAAGGATCCCACACCAAGTTAAAAATAGAGTAAAATGCAATAAATAAAGCAAGATCAATACCACAAAAATTCGATCAGAAGAAGGGGGAATACTCAACTTGAAATGTATTAGTAAACCTAGCCCCAAAAACCACAAATCACTAACTGTGGATATCTAGTCATGCTGGACCGGGACATAGTCACAAGTTCAAGGTGACTGTGATGGAGCACAGGCCATGTACAGGGACCAAATTAGACCAGCTGTACAATCTATCTAAAACCCTGGTTTGCAAATTGTTGCATGGATCTGCAAAGATGTGTCGTACCGCTAAAGCAATGCACTGGTTCCGAGGTGCGGTGAAGCTGCAATGTGAAGGACTGCGTATTGTTGATAATCCCATCAACAGGGTTTGCAATGCAACGCCCGACATCGATCATGCGGTACACTGTCAGGCCATACATCAGTTATGAAGAGCTGTGAGAATGTGATATGGAGTCCATCTTCAAGGCTATCATTCACAAGAGATGCGAGAGCCAGCGTTGAGGATGTGTTGAACAGTAGGGACTATGCAGTGGTTCCGAAGAGCTGTAATGCAATGCAGGTATTTCTGACAGGTCCAATCCACTCATCAGGGGCAATGGGTTGGTTCTACTAAGGTTTGTGCCATGTATTAGAGGAGATGTGTCGGTATCACTGGATACCCAGACGCTGGCAGAGCATCTTAAGCCCACATCTCAGGGTCCAGGACTGGTGTGGTACCACTGACCAAGGTAGACTCAGAGATAGGAGAGTCTAGGTGCAGATTCAAGGTTGTTGGAAGCCTTTTATGTCCCAGAAGCTTCAGCTCTCAAGGACAACCAACTAGCCGTTGAAGTCATTTTGGGTTCTGTGATGAAAAAGATGCAGGACCAGTCCTTCTCACCCAGGCAAGAGGGCAGCAGGCAGCAGGCCAGCACAGGAGGGCAGCAGTTCCTTCTGAGCAGCAGTCCTTCTTCCTGGCAGAGAATCCACAGGTCCAGATATTTACTCAAGTAGTGGTGCAGTGTGTATACACAGTAGTGCCTTTAAACTGGGGATAAGCTTCTAGAGGTCTGCTTTTGGAGTGCACAGATGCCCTCCCTTCCTGTCTGGCTCCGGACTAGCTATAGGGGGTATGCAGCCCTTTGTGTGGAGACAGGACACAGCCTATTTGAGAGTACGTGGGGCTGGGCCCAGCTCTTCCCTGCCATTCTTCCAGTTATGGCTCATCCGGTTTCACTCAAGCTCCCCATTATGTGTAGCTGTCTAGGAGGAGTACACAAAGCCCAGCTGTCACTCACACCCAGGCATGCATTGCAGAGGCAGGCTGCAGGTACCACATGGATAACTCAAGAAATTACTAACTTTCTAAAAGTGGCATTTTCAGAATTGCAATTTAAATGGAGACTTCACCATAAGTTAGTGATTCCAGAGACACCAAATATGTAGGGCTTACCTGTTCCCATTTGGAAATTTCACTTAAATGTATTAAGGTAATTCCAATGTTATCCTATGGGAGTGGTAGACCACTCAGTAAAGAAAACTGAATTTAAGAGTTTTGTCACTAGCAGAACATGTAAAACTTATAAATAAATGTCCCACTTTTTAATACACTGCACCATGCCCTCTGGGCTGTTAAGGGACTACCTTAGGGGTAACCTATGTGTATTAAAAAAGGAAGGCTTGGGCCAGGCAAAGGGTTTACTTTGCCATGCCAAAATGTCAGTTTAAAACTGCACACGCAGGCTCTGCAAAGGCAGACCTGAGACATGTTCAGACTGCTACTTAATTCGGTGGCACACTCAGTCCTGCAAGCCCACTAGTAGCATTTAATTTACAGGACCTGGGCACAGGTAGTGACACTTTACTAGGGACTTATAAGTAAATTAAAAATGCCAATTGGGTATAAGCCAATGTTACCATGTGTTAGGGAAAAAGCACAAGCACATTAATATTGGTTGGCAGTGGTTGAGGGTGCAGAGTCCTAAGTCCAGCAAAAACGAAGTCAGCAAAAACAGGATGACTGAAGGCAAAAAAGTTAGGGGAAGCTACACCAAGGATGCCATGTCTAACACACGCTCACTGCCTGACCCTCCCTGCAAGCCTCACTCATGGAACCTTAACTTATGTATAGTAAACCAAGCCATTGATGGATCAAAGCTCTGTTGCTTTATGGCAAGATGTTATTAATTTGTATAGCTCATATAGACGTACATATATTACACTGAGGCAGTCACAATTGTGTTGTTTTAGTTCAGCTACAATTTCCATGGAAAAGGTATTCTTTGATTTGTCTTTGACTTTGACCCTTATTGGCCAGATCTGCACAAGATCTTGTACTCACTTAGAATAGTCAACTAAGGTCTGGCATTTCACATATATAGTGCAGCTATGTATTTTTGATTTGTAAAGCACAGGCATTACTCTCAATAGTATACAAGTGAGGACACAGATGCACAGCCTGTACAATCCTAAGAGTGCATTATAAAGTAGATAGTGATACTGTAATAGGTGCTCAAAGGGTGGCGTCTTCCGTCTCAGACTCAAATATCAAAGAAACATGTGCTCCCAATAGGTCATCGGTTGCATCCCCTTTGGCACTCAAATGAAGGTTCCTTCAAATAAGTACTCCACAGTTCAGTGATGGTTTCAAAATAATATTTTGTCTTTATTCATCAATATTCATTCGTGAAATTTTTCAATCATTTCATGTTTATAGGGTGATTTATTTCATGATAACCCAACATTTATGCCAGCTCCAATGCATTTCAGACATTACATAGCCCTTCCTCAGTGAGCATCACTGCAAACATAAGATTTGACCATAATAAATAACATATACTGAAATATCATCATATCAAACATAATATCCCATAGATCCAAGAATAGTGAATAGTGAAATAACACTGCGTGGTGCCAAAGTGACGTGTGTCCGTGAAAAGTGCACAGGTTACCAACGCATATATAGAATTAGTGGGCACTTACGTTGGATTAATAGCATAGAAGTCTCAGGTACCTAAGGATACGAAGGCATAAAAAAAAATCAAAAATTGTTCAACCGCTACTTGAGCTTAAGGGTAGATACAGATGTGCCGGGAAACCTCTTACCAGGTTTGTAAATCCACTCGGTTTCAAGTCTGTAATCAGGTACTACAAGACGCCGAGATGGCGTTCACGTATATAAAAGTCGGACGAATTGATTTACTAATATCTTTGGTGGCAATTCATGGATCTCTATGAAATTTGGGGAGTCTTAGTATGTTTAGCCTACTCATGAATTTCAGACTTTCAATCTGGCTCATGAAAGTGGTGCAAGATTTTATTAGGGGGTCAAAGAAGTGTTCATTTGCAAATTTGACTCTGTTTTTTGGAATCCACACAAAATTTGGCAGACAATTAACAGGTTTAGTTTTCTGTAGGTTATGTCTTAAGCAGGAAAGAATAGTAAAAACTACAAATCCGCTGAAAAAGACAAATGGTTAATTTATATTTAATATTTTATTTTAAGAACTTTATTACTGAGCTAACTATAACTTGCACTCCCGCCATGCACTACCTATGCTCACATATTATATTAATCATGACAGGTTAAATGACATCACTGATGATACTTCAAATGTCTGGGAACCCGGTCCCTGAGACTTGTACTCAGGGGCACAACATTTTCATTGGTGATGTGGCCAGCCAATCAGATCGCTGGATGGGGCCCAGTCCCGTGTTATCCAGAAGGTTGATGGAAAAGCAGCTCTCTAGATCACAAGGCACTAGTTTTTAATTATCAGTACCACAGGACCAACCGTCCAGAGACACCTAACTTTTTAACCCCTTGAAGTTGGCCCTATTTAAATACAAATATTTCAAAATCGGCTGTAAGTATGTATATCAGGTTAAAGTTTTCACTTTTTACCAAATTACCAAATTTGGTTTAATTCCAATCAGTGTTTTTACTGTTAAGAAGGGCAAAGTTTCCTATGTGAATTAACATAGGAAATCAACTCTCTTTTTTTGGTCTTGACGGATCAGCCTACAATTTTCCAGAAAGGAGCAGAGGTTTATTGGAAAGTCTCATGCAATTCTATCACAGAGCGGCAAAGTTGTCAGCAAAGCGCGTGGAGAGCGAGCACATAATTGGTAAATGTGTTAATATGTGATGAAAAATATATACACCTTTAGAATCCAACTTTGAAACAACACTCATAATAATCAACAAATCTGGTCCATATCATTACAATCCTATCATTTTATAATTACATTTGCCTACTTGAACCATGGAAGCTGAATCTGAAATATTATTTTGGCCCAGGTGCTTAAAGGCCACAGTGCGCCTTCTAGTATCTCTGTCAGCTAGAGCTCTAAAACCAGAAACCATCAAATGATGCTGAAGAACCATGGAATCACGTCAAACTGTGCATCACTCTAAATGTTACAATTAAACAGAAGCCTTCAAAACTGCAGGCACTCATTGTCAACTACACACACTCATTGTAAACTACGTGCACTCATGTAAACTACATGCACTCATTGTAAACTACAAGCACTCATTGTAAACTGCAAGCACTCATTGTAAACTACAAGCACTCATTGTAAACTGCAAGCACTCATTGTAAACTGCAAGCACTCATTGTAAACTACAATCACTCATTGTAAACTACAATCACTCATTGTAAACTACGTGCACTCATGTAAACTACGTGCACTCATTGTAAACTACATGCACTCATTGTAAACTACAAGCACTCATTGTAAACTGCAAGCACTCATTGTAAACTACAAGCACTCATTGTAAACTGCAAGCACTCATTGTAAACTGCAAGCACTCATTGTAAACTACAATCACTCATTGTAAACTACGTGCACTCATGTAAACTATGTGCACTCATTGTAAACTACAAGCACTCATTGTAAACTACATGCACTCATTGTAAACTACAAGCACTCATTGTAAACTGCAAGCACTCATTGTAAACTACACACACTCATTGTAAACTAAACACACACATTGTAAACTACGTGCACTCATTGTAAACTGCAAGCACTCATTGTAAACTGCAAGCACTCATTGTCAACTACAAGCACTCATGTAAACTACAAGCACTCATTGTAAACTAGAAGCATTCATTGTAAACTGCAAGCACTCATTGTAAACTACAACCACTCATTGTAAACTACAAGCATTCATTGTAAACTGCAAGCACTAATTGTAAACTATAAACACTCATTGTAAACTGCAAGCACTTATTGTAAACTGCAAGCACTCATTGCAAATGACACGCACTCATGTAAACTACAAGCACTCATTGTAAACAACAAGCACTCATTGTAAACTGCAAGCACTCGTTGTAAACTACAAGCACTCACTGTAAACTGCAATCACTCATTGTCAACTACAAGCACTCATGTAAATTACAAGCACTCATTGTAAACTAGAAACACTCATTGTAAACTGCAAGCACTCGTAAACTGCAAGAACTCACTGTAAACTGCAAGCACTCATTGTCAACTACAAGAACTCACGTAAACTACAAGCACTCATTGTAAACTACAAGCACTCATTGTAAACAAGCACTCATGTAAACTACAAGCACTCATTGTAAACTAGAAGCACTCATTGTAAACTGCAAGCACTCGTTGTAAACTACAAGCACTCATTGTAAACTGCAAGCACTCATTGTAAACTACAAGCACTCAGTGTAAACTACAAGCACTCATTGTTTGGTATCCTGCCAACGTGACACCCAAAAATAAAGGTAAAACTTTTGGATCTGGAATACTGGCATCTTCCTGCAGAGCACATTTTGTCATAAGATTGCATTCAAATGCATTTTTAGTAACTTGATAGCTTGTCCATTAGGTAAGTGAGAATTAGGCAAACAGTGCCTTTATTTAATCTGTGTGTCACGTTATGGTATGCGGTTAACGTATAATGTGTCTGTGAATGTAGGCGCACATACAATTTAGCTTTACTTTAGAAAGTGGGTGTGGTGTGGGTCGCATTATGGGTAGGGAGGTACAGGGCGGGTGTTGGGGGTCAGTGGAGGCAGGGTTGTGTTACTCGGGTTCATGAGAGGGAGTGAGATTGACGGTTGGGAGGAAAGAGAATAGAAGAGTGAGTGAGGTTGGTGCGCAGGAGGCATGGAGAGAGAGTTAGGAGTGAAATGCTAAAAGGGAAGTTTAACCAAGCCTTATTCTGTGAGGAGCTTTGGCTGTGGGAGTCGCAAAGCATTCTGCAGTGTTGATGAACATCATGCAGCGGCTCCACTGAAGACAGATAGATCCTTGAACAGAAGCCAAATACATCCTTTCCTCGCAGAGATCTATAAGTATGGCTGTGCTCCCCGGCCGGGCATGGGCAGGCAATGGTCTCCGCCTACCTGGAGGCTCAGCCGTCACTCTTTAAATGCCCCCAGTTTTTTAGCATCCATACTACACCTGTGTTGTCAAAATGTACATTGCAGCGCCAGCACAAACCTTGCAGCTCATTCACTTAATGAAACAAATCATACTATAACTTTAGACAATGGTAAGCACACATCTTTTAAGAATCTGTGAAAAGAGGGCAAACACATCACACAAAGGATAGTGGATGGAGTGACACATGTTCATCTTGTGCGTGATTAGGGTGGTTCATTCTAAATGAACTGAGCCAACGTAACACAGATCTGCCCAAATATTCAAGCAAAAGCATAGGTTTGAGAGTTGCAGTCATGTAATTTTGATTTATCTCTAAAGAAGCATCTCTTTAGCAGGTGCATCTGGAAATAGGTTTCTTGTTGTGAAGTGGTTTCGTTATCAAGAAAGATCCGTGTGCAAAACTAATTCTGCCAGACCTGCAAACACAAAGCAAGACCACGTGGTGGCACCAGAACTCCAGTTTCTAAGGAAATATCACCCAACTCGAGCATCGCAGCTCCATGTTTCTATGACAACCAATTAAAGCAATTATGTGGCAAGACAATGCCTCAATAGAAAAGAACTAGCATGAATTTACTGAAACATTCGAATATATAATTACGCCAAAAGTGCATAAAATAAAGATGTTTACTCGAATTGGGTGTCATTTTAAAGGTCAAAAGCAACACAGGCAATCCGTCAATTATGTGTACGAAAGTGTGCCCTAGATTAAAATTTTACTGAAGCTACATACAAATCTTTTTGTCATTGGTATATATATCTATATCTATATCTCTCCATATATAGTGGAAGTCTATTAACCTGGTGACCAGCTGATTCATGCCACATTTCAAATCTCAATGCCCAACGCGTTTCGAAGTATTTCACTTCTTCCTCAGGGACAGCTGCATAAAGGTCATCAGGAGAGCCAGCATGCCATTTGTATTTATTTCATCCCGCCCTCAGTGGGTGTAGCTTAGTGCCCAAGAGCACGCTGGAACATGTAGTTACTCTTAGTGGGTTCCGTCGGCCTCATAGTGGCAATTTTTATCATACCCTCAACAGGGTTCCGGTTGGTACGCTGGTCCAATTGTGCCCCAACAACAGTGCCACATTATATATATATATATATATATCAGTGAGCAAGGGCACGGACGTGCCCGAAACGCGTCTGATGACAGCTTTTATCCACATGTTGTGAAAATAAATTTAGCAGCTTTAAGAACAACTTGCCTCGGAGCGCTAATTTCGTCGTCTGCGTGCCTTTCTGTGCGGCAAGCACATTGGAGACGGGCTGGATTTATGTATATATATATATATATCTCTGCGAAGAGAATCCCTGCCATCCTAGCAGGAAAGACGAGCCACACCGGTTTTGCAGTTAATAAGATATTACAGGTTTATTGCAGCAGAAAATAAATAAATATATATATATATATTTCTTTTGTCAAATTCGTGAAGCGGGTGCCAAGAAAAAGGGGGCTCTTAAAACGTGTTTTCTTCATGTTAATTTTCATAGGAAACTTTAGACACAACTACATCTCAAATTACTGAACTGAATTACACCAATTTTATCAGTTCAGTAGCTCCTGAGAAATTTAAATATTTCTCAGATATCCAAATATGGACTCAGAGGATCTGCAAACCCTTCCGATCTCGAGCTTGCAATCTGATTGGCTGCTAACAATTCAAACCAGGAAGTGTTGGTGGCCCCTTGCAGCCCCAGGGACCAGAGCTAACTTCAAAATAATATTTGGGGGTCTCCAGCTCCCCCTCCCCCCACACTGCCCGGAGACCGCAACCTCCCCGGGGCAACTTTCAAAAGTGGAGGGGCTGCCCTGCCTCCCTCCTGGAACTGTAAATGGCCCTAGGACCGCCGCACCTCAGGGCCGGCTCCAGCAATGTCCTGGGGTGCCCACCCCAGGACTTGCAGCACCGCTCCCGCCATCCCATAGCAAACAAGTGCTCCACTGTGAACAAGTGAGAGCATTTTGCTCTCACTTGTTCACAGTCGAGCACTTTGCTTTTTACCCCAGGGAGCTGCATGTCATCCGCTCCCTAGAGGTTAAAAGCAATGCCAGCTTCCACAGGAGGTGAGAGCCGGCTGGGACCACAGGAGCCTTCAGGCTCCTCTCGCAGTCGCCGACCATGTGGCCATGCCCCAGGGGATGGGGTTCTCAGGGCCGAAAATGGCCTGGGATGAGGGACGCTCGGCCTCCTCCCTTTAAAGAAAAAAAAAGGAATGGCCGGGCCCTGGTGGATGGTTTCCTAAAATAAAAAAAAAGGAAGCCAGCAACTCGCCAGAAACCCCGTCCCCTTTCTCCACTACTCTGCAAACGCGCCGTCCTTTAGGGCAGATCTCAATCTCCTGGTACCTTTTCACATAGTTCTGCTTTTCCAATTGTAGCCAGAGAGTTGTATAATCACAATTCCATATGCGCCTACCAGCCGGTAATAACCCCACTCGGGAGGTTTACAAAAAGCTATAACAAAAAGAAGGTATTCCACATTTTTACGCTCTCCTGAGCGCTGTTCTTCCTTACCGTGCGAGCCCTTCAGCAAGCTACCAGCGCAGAACTACAGCGCGGTCTAGGGAATCAAAAGGTGAGCGCGAGTCGCTCTGAAAGAATATGTCCGTTGGTTTGAAGCCGATCAAGCGAGACACGGACACGCCTTCAGTAACTCCATGAGGTGTTTCAAAAAGGGTTGTGGATCGCTGCACCACGGTGCTCTGAACACCGTCTCTCCTCATAAATCCAAGTGTCTGTCAGACACGCAAATGCAGCTTTCAATCAGCTGCTTTCAGGAAACTGCTAATCATCTATTTAAGGGGTAAAAATCCGACGGCTGCAAACTCTCGTAACTTCTGCTCTAGAGGAACTTTCTCCGAGTGGCAAGCCCCGATTGTGTAAAGGGTGGGGTTTAAATAACCATATCCTGGTCAGATCCCAGACCCTTCTGTTGGGATTGTGGAAGTTGTAGTCTGCACCATTCATTCGTGCAGTGTACTGTATTCAGCCCCTTAATACTTAACTCTGCGTAGCCATGACAGTGCCCCCTCTCATTGTCCGACGTCTCGGCGGACCCCCAGTGTAGTGGGAAAGCGAGAATGGTAACGCCTCAGAAGACCAGGGCAGTGCAGGTTAGCCGCTGGTTCCCAGGAGCAATCTTCTGGGCCAAACCCTTTCCAGTCAATGAGGTAATGCACCCTCCCCCTGGCATATTTTGAACCCAGGATACCTTGCACTTCGTATTCCTCAACCCCATCTATTTCCACAGGTGGTGGCCTTACTAATAAACGGGTGTTTTTAAGGCATGGTTTCAAGAGGGAGACATGGAATACAGGATGAATTCGCCAAGAAGAGGGGAGTTTCAATTTCATGGCCACAGGGGTTTTCACCTTCTCCATAAGATAGGGGCCTACACATTTAGGCTGTAACCTGTTGTTCCCCCTGAATTTCAAGTGTTTAGTGTTAAGCCACACTCTAAGGTTCTCGTTGACGGGCGTCAATTTTCATAACCTCACACAGCGATTTCCAGAACATGGATGTGAATTGGGAACCTCTATCTGTGATTATCACCGAAGGGATTCCATGTAGTCGTACTAAGTTTTGTAAGAAGACTGTAGCGAGTTCCGCCGAGGTAGGTAGGTTTGAGAGAGCAATAAAATGGCCCACCTTGGTCAGAGAATCAATGACCACTAATATGGTGTCATGGCCAGTGCTACGAGGCATTTCCACTATGAAGTCCATAGACACTGTGTGCCAAGGGACCGGAGTTGTGGGTATAGGTCTTAGAACACCACTAGGGCGTTGATGTTGCGCCTTGGCTTGTGTACAAATGGGACATTCTGAAACATATTTCACAGTGTCTCTCCTGAGCGAATTCCAACAAACGTAACAAGACATGGTTTGTAGCATCTTCTGGATTACCATATGTCCACCCAATGTTGTATCATGAACCCATTGTAAGACTTGCAACTGGAGTGGACCTTCAAGAATGTACAATCTTTTGTCATGAAACAACAATGCATCTTTGACAAAACAGTGTTGTGGTTCTTCCAATACCCATGCGTTTTTGTCTACGCCAATGGTTTGTTTCTTTACTTCTTTCAGGAAGTCGTCAGTATCAATGAGGGCTATTGTTTCTGTCGGAAAGGAGGCCTTCTGTAGTATAATGGGTGGTTCTTCAACCGATCGGTGTTAACGGCAGGATTGGAGAAGGGTCTTGAGAGTGCGTCAGCCTTCCCATTTTGTGGTCCTGGTTTGTATTTGATCACAAAATCAAAGTCTGCACAAAACAATGACACCATAATTGTCTAGGAGTTAAGGCCCTGGCACTCTTTAGAAACAGCAGGTTTCTATGGTCGGTATATATTTCTACTGTGTATCTGGCCCCCAGCAAGTGATGTCTCCATTCCTCACAGGCTTGTTTGATGGCCAGTAACTCCTTGTCTGTAATGCTGTAGTTTACTTCACAACTGGATAACTTTTTTGAGTAGAAGGCGACAGGATGAAGCTGACCAGTGTCTGGGTGTCATTGGGAAAGGATACCCCCGATGGCGTAATGAGAGGCGTCTGTTTTGAGTATGAAGGGTTGTGAAGCATCAGGGTGTCTTAACACGGGGGCACTGATGAAACATAGCTTTAACGTCTGAAACGCATTTTCTGCTAATGCAGTCCACTTAAAGATAGCTCCCTTCCTCAGAAGTAGTGTCAATGGTTGAATGATGCAGAAGTTTTTAATAAATCTTCGGTAGAAGTTTCCAAACCCCAAAAAACTCTGTAAGACTTTCACACATGAAGGAGATTCCCAAGTAGTGATGGCTTGTGTTTTCTTTTTAAACATGCAGAGCCCATTTGGGCTGATTACATACCCCAAGAACTCTACTTCAGCGGTGTGAAAAGGCACTTCTCCAATTTTGCATACAGTGAGTACTGCTCTAGACGCTCCAATACTGCAGTAAGATGAGGAATATGTTCTTCCAAGGAGGCTGAGTACACGAGGATGTCGTCGATATATACTATGCATGACACATCCAGTAGGCCTCTTAGAACTTCATCCATGAAGTATTGGAATGCAGCGGGGGCATTTCAAAGTCCAAATGGCATAACTTGATATTCATATAGCCCGAACTTGGTTCGGAAGGCCGTTTTCCATTCATCCCCCTGCCCCACTCTCACCAGGTGAAATGCTCCACGGAGGTCTAGCTTGGTGAAGACAGTAGTTCCTTTCAACTGATCCAGTAAGACAGGTGTTTGTGGCAGGGGATATCTTGTCTTTTTGGGTACTGGATTAATCGTCTTGTATATGCAACCCCTTAGGCCTCCCTCGCGTTTCGGGATAACAAAAAGAGGCGAGGATGCTGGTGAAGAAGAGGGACAAATGAAACCAGTCGATAATAGTTTCTCCAAGTATTTTTGCAAGTAGGTTGTTTCTACTTCGGTAAGGGCATAGATCCAACTACATTGGATATTGGCTCCTGGTTCCAGGTCGATCACGCAGTCGTACTCTCTGTGAGGAGACAGCTTCCTAGCTTCTTGCTCACTAAACACATCTTTGTATCTCTGTTATTCTTCTGGCAATGTACTGACACACCCCACACTGTGCGAAAAACAACTGCTGGCTAATAATTCCGCAAGGCTCTGCGTCTGAGGTACCTCTCGAATTCTGGCTTTAGTGCAATGTTCCTTACAATATGAGGACATCAACGTTACAGTACGCGCTTCCCATTGTACCAAGGGATCATGCAGAGTAAGCCAGGGCATGCCCACTATGAGAGTAAAATGAGGGGCATCAATTAAATCAAACTGAATAAACTCGTAATGGTCCAGGCCCACTTGCATCTGTACCTGCTGGGTGTGGTATTGCACAGGGCCGGACGTCAGTTCCGTGTCATCTACCGCCTTTACCCCTTCCGGGACCTTCTTCCTCAAGCAGGGCAGGCCGATTTCTTGTGCATAACTTTGATCAATAAAGTTACCGGTAGCCCCTGAATCCAACAAGGCATGCACTAGTACGATACCAGCCCAAGGAAGATCCTATGTTACACATACGTTCATATGTGCCACTGCATTCTGAACTGTGTTAACCACTGCGGGACAGACCTCTTCCTCCAGTGGCCTCAAACAAGGGATCTGTGACTTGTTTGGTCGTTCTAGTTTTCCAAGTCCTCCAGCGCATAATCCACCATTGGCACATTCTGATTCCCTTTAAACTCCTTGTAGGTGGTCTTGGTTTTTGCTCTACAGTCCTTGATAAAATGCCCAGGTTTCCCACAATACATACATAGGCATTGTTTCCTTCTTGGCTCTCTTTCATCTTGACTCAGTGGTCCTCTTATGCCACTAATCTGCATGGGTTCTGTTCCATCCGTAGCTGGAGGGTGTCCCTCTGAAACAACCCTTGGGTGAGGAGATACATATCTGGATTCAATGCGATGTTTATCACCTTTACTCTCTTGTAGTCTATGGTCCAATACAACAGTAAGGTCTATGAGTTCATCACAGGTAATGTGCATATGCACCACTTGGGGCAAGACAGTTTTCAGCTCACTCCTTAAACCTTGGTAATATAGGGAGGTTCTCTTTTCCGTAAGCCAATCGGTCTCGGCTATGAGGCTATTGAAATAAGTAATCTATGAAAATAAATCCTGGGTACCCTGTTTAAGTATAATCAGTTCCCTATCTAACAAAAGTAGGTGTGCCTTCCTATCAAATAATTTGAGCATCTCTTCACGGAGGGTGTCAAAATTGCGCAAGGCAGGGTTGTCTCTTTCTATCAGGGTAAAAGACCAAATAGCTGTATTACCCCCAAGATAAGACATCACAAAAGCGGTTTTGGCTGATCTGTGGGAAACTCAGATGTAAGAACAGTGTTGGTGTCCATCGCTCAGGCTGTAAGTAACCGTAGGCTTGTCACTCTGTCAGATAAAGTAAGGTTAACCGCTAACCTTACAGCCGGATACGGGAAAAATCCTTTACAACGCAACTTTTACCACACAGTGCTATTACAACGCAGGTTTTACAACGAAAACCATTACAAAGCATTGCGCTGGGGGGCGCTCTAGGATAGAGAATAGATTTAATTTACTATCCAACACCTTCCCTAGTGTCCACGGGGACTGGAGTTGGAATAGTAAATTAAACTATTCACTATCAGGCACCCCAAAGCGCTATGCCTTGTAATGGTATGCGTAGTAAAACCTGCGTTGTAACAGCATGCGTGGTAAAAGCATGCGTTGTAACGTCATACATCTCCGGATACAGCAGGAACGATGGTAGAAGCCAGTTAATCCCTACCCCTAAATGGAGATACCTATGAGTATCAATATATAACACTCCACAGATAACTCCCCTTCAGGGGAAGGGAAAAAAGGGACAAAAGAAAAAATAAAGTCGTTGCTGTCTGACTCAGAATAGGACTGTCCTTAGAAGATGAAGACCTCTCTCTTCTATAGTCCACCCCTGAAACCCTGTAAATGAAACACAAAAACATACACACAATGTTACCCTTTGCTTATGCTTAGTACCCTTATCTACCATGAACCCCTATGTGTATGTACCTACATTTTAAACAGCAGTGCTTCTCTCAAGAGAAAAGGCACAAAAGAGAAAAAATAAAGCAACTAACAAAAGAAAGATAGTTCTTTTTCACCAAAAAGGAGGTAGTTGTCTTTCTGCAGATAATCCTCTTTCCATAGGTAACGTCTGTCCTTTAGGGCAGATATCAACCTCCTGGTACCATTTCACATAGTTCTGGTTTTCCAATTGTAGCCAGAAAGTTGTACAATCACAAGTCCATATGCGCCTACCAGCCGGTAATAACCTCACTCGGGAAGTTTACAAAAGGCTATAACAAAAAGAAAGGTATTCCACACTGTCACACTCTCCTGAGCGGTGTTCTTCCTTACCCTGCGAGCCCTTCAGCAAGCCTCTATCTCCGGAGCGGGGGAATTATTCTGGGGACTTCACAAGGGTAGGTAGTGTCAATTCCCTACCAGCGCAGAACCACAGCGCAGGTGAGTGCGAGGTGCTCTGAAAGTAAACACAATATGTCCGTTAGCTTGAAGCCGATCAAGCAAGACACAGGGACGCCTTCAGTAACTCCATGAGGCATTTCAAAAAGGGTTGAGGATCGCTGCACCACGACGCTCTGAACACCGTCCCTCCTCATAAATCCAAGTGTCTGTCAGACACGCAAATACAGCTTACAATCAGATGCTTTCAGGAAACTGCTAATCATCTATTTAAGGGGCGAAAATCCGACGGCTGCAAACTCTCGTAGCTTCTGCTCTAGAGGAAGTTTCTCCGAGTGACAAGCCCCAATTGTGTAAAGGGCGGGGTTTAAATAATCATATCGTGGTCAGATCTCTGGCCCTCCTCTGGGGATTGTAGGAGTTGTAGTCTACGCCATTCATTCGTGCAGTGTAGTGTATTCAGCCCCTTAATACTTAACTCTGCCTAGCCACGACAGGAGCACTCGATTGTATTCAATGGAGTGCTCCACCTTCCAATGTTCTAATAAAAATGAAAGGCAGCGGTGTTGTTTTTAGTACACTTTGACTGTGTTCTGCATTACGTCCTTAGCTATAAGTAATTATTTGGTTTGATATTTTTCCTTACCCATTACAAGGTAATTAAAGTGGTAAAAGGTGGGGAAAATTATTTTTAAGTTTTCATATATTTAAAAATAAATGTACGGATACCTTGATATTGCGTTTGAAGTACAGCGATACTTTAAAAAATGCAAAAATTAAACACAGATTTTTTTAAAGTAAAAATATATAGCATTATGCTATATTTTGCAAATAAAATGTATTACAATGTATTTTTAATTTGTTACATATTTCATTCTTTTTTGTTTTCAAAAAGGTGCAGTTCTCTGTAAAGGGCTCTAAAAATATCTGGAAAATATCAATACATTTCTCTACCTATTGCCACTTTAATAAAGTGGCAATAGGTAGGGAACAACAATAAAACCAACTACTTACCTATATTTAAGGCCCTAACCCTAAAAGCAGTGAAAGTGTGCGGAAAATTACAAGGCTGCCTTTTACATTTTGCAAAGGCAGACACATACTGCCCCCTCATCTGCATGTACAGCGGTTTACCTTGAAGCTATAGCGGCATACAGCGGCACAATGTATACCTATGTATTTGAAAACTCATAATTTGAACATTATTTACCCTATTTACACCTACTACCCATAAATTCCATTTACACCTCATACCACAAATCTTTATTCCTGCCACATTAAATCTACATCCATTCCCCCACTTTTATGCTACATCTATTTCAGGTATCACACTCCACTCTACGCCAATCCACATTATGCTACTTCACTTTACACCACTCCACTGTACGTTATTCTACTCTATGGCACTCCACTCTACGGCACTCCAGTCAACGGCACTCTAGTATATACTATTCCTCTGTATGCCCCACATTTTAGGTCAATCCAGTCTACGATCTCAATTGTTTGCCTCTTTACTCATGCTATTCCTACTATGCCACTCCACACTACACCACTGCACTCTATGCCACTCCACTCTAACTCACTCTAGTGCATGCTATTCCACTGTAGACCACTCCCCCAATGACAATGCACTCAATGCGACTCCACTCTATGCTATTTCACTGTATGCCACTGCAGGCTACCGCACTCCACTCTATGCCACTCCCCTCTACGCCATTCTACTGTATGCTATTCCTCAATACGCCACTCCACTCTACACCACTGCACCTTACTCCACTCCACTGTGTGTTATTCCACTGTATGCCATTCCACTCTACAGCACTCCACTGTACACCACTGCACTCTAAGATATTCCACTGTATGCCACCACACTCTTCCTTACTCCACTTCATGCCATTCCATTCTACCCCATTCCAATCTATACTTGCCCCACGGTATGCTATTAAACCCTACCGCACTCCGCTCTACACCACTCCACTCTACACCACTCCACTGTACACTATTTCACTGAACGCCATTCCACTCTACTCCACTCCAATCAAAACAACTCCACTTTGCTCTATTCCACTGTATACCATTACACTCTACTTTACTCCACTGCACTCTATTGGCTGTTTTGGTAGATGAGTGCCTTTGTGAATGCCTTTGAGGGTGGGGGGAGTGGGAGTGCAAATGTCTGTATGCGTGACTGAGTGGCTGTTTGTGTGGCTGTATGAGTGGCTCTATGGGTGAGGGACTGGGTATGTAAGTGGGTGTATGGGTGACTGAGTGGCAGTTTGAGTGGGTCTATGGGTAAATGAATGGGTGAGTGTCTGTGTTGAACAGTCAGTGTCTGTTTGAGTGGCTGTAGGGGTGAGTGAGTGGGTGTGAGTGCTGTATCGATGTGTCAATGGGTATGCAAGTGGTTTTGTAGGTGAGTGAATGTAAGTTTGAATGGCTGTATGGGTGAGTGAGTAGCTCTGTTAGTAGTTGTATGGGTGAGTGAGCGGCTGTGTACGAATGGATGTGTGGGTAGTGAGTGGTTGTGTGACTGAGTGGGTGCGTGCCAGTAGCTGTATGGGTCTGTGAATGGGTATGTGAGTAGCTGTGTAGATGTGTGAGTGGGTGTATGAGAGAGTGTATGTGGTGTGAGTGGGTCTGCAGATGATGTTTTCTAGATGGATTTTTGTTGGGTTTTTTTGGGCTCTGCACACTTTACCAGTGCTAATGTGCTTGTGCCCTCTCCTTTAGACATGGTAAAACTGGCTTGCACCGAATTGGTACATTTGTATTTGCTTAAATGTTCCTAATTAAGTGGTTCCACATGTACTCATGGCATGCAAATTAAATGCTACTAGTGGCTCTTCAGCACTCATTGTGCCAACTGATTAAGTAGCCTTTTTAAACATGTCTCGGTACTGCCATTGCAGCCTATGTGTGCAGATTTAAACTGCTAGTTAAAAGTGGCAAAATAAACCTTTATAGGATATGCACTTTTAAGTTTTACATATCCGGATACTGAAAAAATACTTTACATTTGTTTTTCACTAGTGCAAGGTTTGCCTCTCCTATAGGATAACATTGGGTTACCTTACTACATTTAATAACTGATAATTTTCAATAGGCAGCAGGTAGGAAGGTTGATTCTGATGTGTACTGAATTGTAGTTTAACCCCCACTTTTAATGGTGAAGTTAGATTTTAAATCACAATCGTGAAAATGGCACTCTTATAAAATTGACATTTTGTTGTCCCAACCATTTGGGACTTATATCGTTGGTCACATGGCTAGGTGTAGCTGGCAGTTGGTCTTTATATATTATTGCATTATGCATTGGCCTCGGCCACAGAGGTGGGCTGATGGGATATCCACTGGACTTTCAATAACACTCTTCTACAATAATTAGACCCAGGAAAACAAACAGATACAAAAGTACTGTGCTACTGTTTTTCAGCTCTCGACGAGTGGAATTTATACTAGAGCAGTTTTATTCTCCCCAGTATTGAATAAATTCTCTTCTCCTTTTTGATCCTTTCGTTTAATGCCTTTATATCTGGTTGACATATTCTTAGAAAAGTGTTGAGATCATTCTTCTGTACAAAAATGTATCTAGATATGACCAAGCCAACTATGGATATTTTAGATAGATCTCAAAAACTCGTCAGCAAGACCATTCTAAATTGTGCAGACGGTTGGGTACCAAATACCCTGCACTGTGAGCACCGTTGTCCCGCTTTTATTTCTACAACGTTGATCCTCAAGGCAATAAAAGGCGGACAAAAGTGTTCAATCCAGCCATCGTAAATGACATAGCCTTAGGGCCGGTCCCTGCACTGCAACTGCTGTGCCCTTATGAAATCACACCAGCTTAACTGAAAGTCGTCTGGGAGACAAAGAAAAGCTGTGTTCCTTTCCGTGATCAGATTAGCAGTGGCACGCAATGGCAGCTCTGCTCTCGGCAGTGCATTAAAGGTCAGTTTGGGCACATAAATTGTCCCTACTCCCATCAGAGTGTTTATGTGACATCCACCTTCTTCTATTTGAATTCAATTTTAATAATTCGCAAATGGCAGCTCGAGAAAAGCTTTCTTGAAAGTAACATTTTAGTTGGTGACACATTTCACATGTTCTGCATGCTGTAAAATGTTAAAGCTGTGCATTAAAGACACAAAAAACAGTCAGTTTGTAATTGCATATTTGTACACATCTTTTTAAACATATTCTGTCTTGATGGATGGTGTGTAAGGATGACATCAAGTGTTGGCCTCCCTTGTATTAGAAAACATTTAATATAATGTGACCTCCCAAACGTCAATAAAATATGCTTCCTCTAACAGTAGAATACAAACTAGCCCACATAAAAATTGACAGAAACCACAGATATTACTAATAAATGTCAGATGCTCTTGTCACACAAAGTTTGAGCCAACAGACTTATTTGCTGATATTTCGTTTTGTATAGTGACAGCTTTCGCTCACCATAAAGTAGCACGGAGGGTTAATATACCTGCTGGAAAGAACGGATACCTTGCAGATCAAGGAGCGGTAGTTTGTTTTGTCTAGCTCAGTGGGATACTGCATGTGCCAGAGCACTCCTTTTGTTACCTGCTGTTCTTAAGTTGCAATCAGTGGCGTCACCCCACTGCTGTACAGCAGTCAAATAAAGGAAAAATAATAATAACTTGATGTTTTTATCGTTTTACTATCTCCTGCTGTGGCATCTTTGCATAGTGGGTTGGAGCGGCTCAAACTCACGGAGCAGGGGCCGGAGGAGTGGTGGGCACACTAAGTGCACATGACTGTTTGGCCGGCTGTCCTGGGCTGGACAAACAGTCATGTGGACTTTGCATGTTCTCCACCCAGGCTGCATTACAGTCTGTTCGGAGAACATACACAGGCTCCCATTCTCTGGCTTAGCGCCGAATTGGTAGTGCTGTGACCAATCACAACGCTTCATTGCAATGTTGTGATTGGCTTAGGAAGCCTGGGTGTGCTTCCTGTTCAGTTCCGGCGGTGCGGAGGGATGAGGAGGAGAGACGGAGAGCAGATGGGGCGGTTAGGTAAGTGTTTTACAAATTTCTTTGCAATCCACTTAACTCCCTCCCCCTGTGCGCCCGCCTCACCACCCCCAATCCGTGCCAGTTGCCACTGGTAGCAATCCTAGTATAGCACAGAGTCCTATGAGCGGTCATGAAAGAGCTCAGATGCATGTAGAATGCATGGTATAGGTTAGAACGTTATTTTTTTCTCTAGTCTTTCATCATACTAATGTTGCTAAATAGGGTACATGTGGGTAGAAATGCATTCTTATTTGTAAAGTCAACCCCAGTCACTGTGGTACATTTCAAATCCTGAGTTTGTGCTTTTCCAGACCAAACAAACTTAAAATATGCCGACTACTGGTATGAATGACATGTGATTCCTACACAATGCAATCCCAGCTGTCTTAGGTAATATTTCCCATACCCCGATTTGCATTGTTTCTGTATAACACTGACACTCTGACAGACTCTACACTGGTATGACTAGAACTATAAATCAAAATAAAATGCATGTGAGACACGAGCTATGGAGAGATGAGAGGCCCTGTTGGAGGGTGGTACTGAGGAAACCAGTGGAGAAGGAGGTTGTTGGGGGGCATCAAAAAGGCTTGTCGTACTGGGTGCCACCAGCGTTAAAACCGGCCCTGTATATAGACAATAGGATTTAAGAGAATAACATTAACAAACCGGCGGGCACAGTTTTGAAAGAAAGTTACAAGTGACCGAATGTTTTGGTTCTAGAGTCAGACTATGTTTTTCCTTAGGTCCTCCACTTATGTAGTTTTTTTTGTTGACAATGTTCTTAGGAGAAAGATATGGAGTATCCTGATAGAAATGAGCTTACTGACAATATTTTAAACATCTTGATGAGGCTCCATGAAGGTAACTATACCTAGGGCCACTGGTTAGCATGTGACAAGACTATTAATCTGTCTTTAATCACCAATGGCATTTACTACCTTGTATATTGGTCCTAACTCGTTTTTACTATTTATTAATGGAGTTGTTGATCATCTTGCCCATCTAACAGGGGTACTAAAATCTTCAACTTACTATTCACAGATGATATGTCCATAATTTAACAGGACATCAACATCTGGTGAACAGTTTTGGGGAAGGTTTCTCTTCTAGAGTACTTCTCATTCATACCACTAAACCACTAAACCGAAGGGCCTGATTCTCAAAGGTAAACTTACACTTTTGTATAAGTTTACGATTTTTTGCTATTCACAAAGGGATTTATGAGTAGCATCTTTATGAGTGCGGAGTCTACAGCACATACAAAGATTGGTCTTTTTATGTGCGGAGACTCTGCACTCGTAAATATTCTTCTTAAAAATCACATTGTGAATAGAAAATAATCAGAAACATACACAAAAACTACTTGTGAATCAAGTGTATGTTGATTACTCACACAGGTCTTCTAACTCCGACTTAGTTCTAGGTGGTATGAAACTGCAAAAGGTCTCTGGCAGAGATCATCGCGGGATCGCAGAAGCTGCTGATTTCAAATAAGCCAGACAACTTGAAAAAACATAACAGTTCATCATTTCACTGAGCCTGTGCTACTCTTCACTTTGCTTCAGCATCTTCCATCAGAGCTCTCACCCCAACACTTGAAGATTTTAGAGCGAACACTCCAACTACCACCCGATATTGGGCTGAAATCTGGGGTTATACTAATGATACCAGTTTCCAAAATACTTGTCACTTACCCTTCTTCAAGTAGGTTAATACCTAACTGAGGGGCATATTACCAACAACTAGCGATAATTATCGCTATGTTGGCTTAGCGGCAATATTTTTATCGCCGAGCTGCGGCGATTTTTATCACTTAGGAACCTTGCTATTATCAAGGTTTATCTACTAAGTGATAAAAATCGGCCGAAATGCATGAATATCACTGAAAATTCAGCGATATTCATGCATTACTGGGCTAATGCTCTTAGCCATGTTATCCACGTACCATTGGATAACATGGCTAAGAACTGCTCAGGGGCAGGTGTTAGCTTTTGGAGATAATGGCGCTTAGCGCAAATATCTCCAAAAGATTTGGGAGTCCACTCAATTCCCATAGCTGCTTATACAAGGGGAAATTTTAACGACCCCCTGGTCACGACAGACATTGTGCAAAGTCTAGATACAGGTGGTCATAATCTTGGAAATCCACCGAAACACGTCGACGCTTTCTTGTCCTGTATAATTCAAGACTCTGTCATCGTTGTCGACGCATTGATTTTTAGTGTACATAACACCGATGTTAGAAATCAGGAGTCCGAATATACAATTAGTATAGTACAATTTTTATGTCCTACCGTTTCTGTCCCTGTGTACCAATTATGCGGGTCAAAATTGAATGTTATGATTTATTATGAAATGTTTTTATTTAGGTCCTAGATTAGTTTGTCTAGTACCCACTGTATTTTATTGTATGTATACATAATACATTGTGATTCTTTTTCCTTATTAGTTTGTGGTATTGAACTATTTTTAATTATGTATGGATTGTTTATGTCATTTTATCTGAGTTAAGTTCAAGGGAACTTTGTTTTCACGTGGCATGGTGTCTGCCTGCCCCGGGGGTGAGTAGTGCATAGCGTTTTTTCTCCTCTTCTGACTATGCCCTTTGGTGTTATGTGGAGTCTGCCTCCCCCTGGGGTGTCTAGCTGGGTTGTTTTTTCTCCCTATTTGCCTTCCTCTTCTGTGTGTCTTTCATACTTCTTGCAGGCTGTGTCAGGCCCTTGAGGTTACTTGCCGCCCTGCTGCTTGGGGCCTACAGTCATGTAACCCTGACAGCACCTGTTCTTGTCTTATCTAAGAAGCTAGGCATTCCATTCTCGCCTGGAGGGCTTGATACTGTGCCCTCTCTCTGTATTGGTGTGGACCATGGCATTGGGTTTCACTGGTGCGTGTGCCTTTGCTGCCTTTCCCTGGTCTCAAGTGGCAGTCCTTGGGTGGCTGGGGGCTTGGGGGAAGTGCTGGGGGCACCCCTGGTGTGCCTGGTTGTAATTGTTGGTGTTTGCTTGTTGCCCTGCACAGGGATTGAGGGTTGTGCTTGGGCTGGCTGGTAGGGGGCGAGTTCCGTGTTGCAGGTTCTTTTCTCCTCTTTCGATCCTTCACAGGTGCCCTAGCTGGTTTTAGGGGTCCTCTGCCTCCCTGCTGCAGGGTCTTTTGCACTGGTAGGGGCTTGGTGTTGTGGGTCACCCTTTGTGTCTGTCTCTGAGTCTCCTTTGGTTCTCCCCTATTGATTTTGGCTGGCTGGTGGGGTCGTTGGTGTGGCAGCCAGTGTGGTCTTGTGTCTGCATGCCCTGGAGATGTGTGACGCGCTGCGGCTTTTTTGAGGTTTCACTCCTGCTTTGTGGCCCTATTGTTCTCCTTCTCCAGGCAGTGCCCTTTCTCTGGCCTCGCTTTGCTGGGGCCCTGGGTCGGTAGCATTGCGGTGGCTCTGCTTGGGAGTTTGTGGAGTTCCTGCCATGTTGCCTTGGTCCTGTCACTTTCCACTTGGGGCTTGCCATTAGGGCTTGGTTCTTTGGTGTTCCTGTGAGTCTTCCTGCAGGTTTTTTCTGGCTTGTGTGTTATGGTTCAGGCGGTGGTTTTGTGCCTATGGTGTCTCCGTTCCCTGGTCTTTCTGAGCTTTTTGATGGCCCTTCTGTGCTATGTTTACTTGGGTCCGGTTACTTGCTCCCTTGGTGGATTGAGCTATTGTGGGCCCTCGGGGCTCGTTCCTCCTTGGGTTGTGGTGTCGCCACGAGTTTTCTAGTCTGTTGGTGTGTCCTTGGCTTTACCTCGGTCTGTCTTGGCCTGGCTGTCCCTTTGCTTGGCACCTGGTTGGCCTGTGTAGGTCGGGTTGTTGTTGCCTTCTTTGCACTTGTCTCCTGGTTGGGGGCCTCCTGGCTGTGCAGGGGCCCTGCCTTTGGGTGGAGTACGGCTTGGGCCATTTGGGGCTTGGTGCCTTGGGCATCACCTTTGGGTGTCTGCCTGTGATCCTTGTCTGGCTTTCATTTCACTGTTCGCTTTGTGCTTTGCTTGGGTGTGGGTCTTTCGGCCCCTTGGTGGTCGGCGGTTCTGTGCCTGGTGTGGCTGGGGGCTGGCATCCTTGTCCTTTTCCTCTGGGGTCTCCTTTATGCCTGCCTTCCTTTGGTGCGGGCTAGTCCGTGGCGTTGGCGTGCAGGTGTGGGCTGCTTGACTTCCTGTCTGTCTTCCTGCAACTTTATGTTCCCTTTGTGGCCTATCTGTAGTGGATTCCTGTGCCTTTTTCTTTGCCCTCGGTGGTTGGGGGTTGCAGTGTTGTGGCTGTTGGCGCGGTGCTGCTACTTTTGGGCTGGTGGGGGCATCGTAGGGTGGTCTCATGTCTGTTGTTCAGTCTGCTGGCTTCTAGGGGGTCTGTGCGGGCGTCTGTGGGATCAGGTTGTGGGCCACCCTATTTGTATCTCCTGCTGTTGTGACCTTTCTGCGACTGGTCTTGGGACTCACTTGGGGTGGTTCCTTGGTGTCGTCCTTTTCCTCAGAGTCGGTTGGTCGGCTTGTGATTCGGTTGGTGGTTTCCTCCCTTCCTGGTTCCAAGGTTCCACTTCAGTGGCTGGTGGCTTGGTCTTCTCTGGTCCTGTCTTTTCAGCTGTGGTCAGTCCCTGGGTTGTGGCTATGGGTGTCGCCCTCAAGTGGGTACTTTGAGCGGGGTCTTCCCTTATGGCCCTGTTTGATGGCCTTGGGGGTTTTGCTTACCCCGCTCCTGGTGCTGTGCCCTGGTCTAGTTCGGGGTATGCTGGGGCCCCCCCTTGCTTTTCCTTGGGGAGGGTCCTGTTGTTAGTCTCATTTTGGTGGGGGGTTGTGCTTTTCAGGTTCTGCCTTCTGGTTCTCCCCCTGTCATCGGTTGTCTGTGTATCTCTGCCTGGTCCTTCTGGTTGGACTTCAGACAGCTGATGTTCTGGTGCTCGTCATTCCTGCTTCCCTCTGGCTCCATCCTTGCCCTTGTTGGGCGGGGTGCCAGATGTGTGTCCCGGGTCCGCTGTGTTCGGGGTAGTTGCCTCAGTCCTGGCCTGGTCTGTTCCTGTGCCCCGGCTCCTTCTCCTGGTTTGGGTAGTGTGGGCTGTGGTCTGGTGGTTGGTGCTGGACGTTCCTGCCCTGGTGCCTGGTCCTCCTCTGGGAGGTTTCAGTGGTGGTGTCCTCCACGCTCTCTGGTGGCCAGGTCTGTTGGATTTGGGGGTAGCTTGCTCCTGGTCGATGCTCTCTCCCTTCCTGGTTTGCTCTGTGTAGGCCTGCCCATGGATGACTCTCTGGGTCGGTGCCATGTCTCTGTCATCTGGCCCGCCCTCTTTTGTCTGGGCTGATCTGCTGTGGATATCCCCGGGTGTGCTGAGGTTGGTCATGTGGTTGTCCGTGTCCCCCTTTGTCTCTTGCTTTGGGCTGAGCCTGTTGGGTTTCTCCTTGCTTCACCTTGGCTTTCTGGTGAGGTCGTTTTGGACTTTTTTGGGCAGTTTTGGGTGTTTTAAATGCTAAAATACCTGCAGAATTGCAGCTTACAGCCAAAGTGAATTGCTTCTCACTTCCTGCGATTTACCCACCCTGGCTTCTGATGTTGTTAAAGTCACAATGGCTTTATACAAGCTAGTGATCAGTGTCTAGTATTTGTTATGGTGTTCACATGCTACAGGCTCATGTTGTCAACAAATATCACTCAACAAAATAAAATGCACCTGATGGTTCAAAGGCTAAGTGATGTCACTTCCTGTGATGCTATTAGTTTCAAGGTGCATGTAATAAATCAATCAATGAAGGATTTATAAAGCATGGCGAATCACCCTCGAGATCCCTAGGAGTTGGAGTACGCTGACTGCTTCGTGGTGTTCTGCTGAATCAAACAGCCAGGTCTTGAGTCCTTTCCTAAATTGCTGAAGAGAGGAGGCAGTCCTGAGGTGCAGGGGCAGGGCCGGCCAGGCTTTGGCCACTAGGTGTAAGAATTGTCATCCGCATTTGCTCGGCAGATCCTGGGAGTGTCTGCGATGGAGAGGGTGGCAGATCGTAGGTGTCTGGTCGGTTGGTGGAAGAATATGTTTATATATATATGTTTGTCCTTCCTTGTGCAGGCGTTTGTAATGGGTCAACAATCATGAACTGGCACCTCTTCTGTATCAGGAGCTTCTTGAGGTGGGGTGTGATATGGGTCCCTCTGAGGAGGTCGAGGATGAGTCTTGCCGCTGAGTTTTATACTGTCTGTAGTCTCTTCAGGAGGTGTGCGGTGATCCCTTAGTAGAGTGTCTTCCCGTAGTCCAGCCTGCTGGTTACAAGGGATTGTCTGACGGTCCTTCTGATGTTGACCAGGAGCCATCTGAAGATCCCGCAGAGCATGCAGAGGATGTGGAAACAGGCAGATGAAACTGCGTTTACCTGTTTCTTCATAGATAGCATGCTGTCCAAGATGATGCTGAGTTTGCAGATCTGGTCTTTTGGGTAGTAGGTAGGCCGAGTTCTGCAGGCCACTATGCTAGGTGTTGTATGTAATATCAATATTCGCTGTATATATGGTATTGGCGAAATGCTGATCACCAAGGCTGGTGCAAGTTTGGCAATTTCTAATAGGCCACGGTGCACGGCAGGCATGGAATGTTCTGGTTAGCATGGTGATTGATGTACACTTTATGCCCACTGACTTCCTTTTTGTGCAACCTGCTTAGCCATTCAATATGAGCACTATTTTAAGCAGTACTGATTAGGCATGTTTATATCTTGCACAATGTGCTTTATACTGAATTTGAAGGTTTTAATAAATATTTTCAGAGTCACCAACATATGACTTTGAGCACTGTTAGAACTGGCATCCTTGTCGTAGTTTACCCCCTAGCTTTTTTCCTTCGACCCTCCTGTTTTTTTTCTTAGTTTTCGATAAATTTAGGACTATGCACTTTACCACTGCCAACCAGTGCTAAAGTCCTTGTGCTCTCTCCTTAAAACATGATAGAATAGGCTTACACCCATTTAGCATATTTAATTTATTTGTAAGTCCCTTGTAAAGTGGCACCATCTGTGCCCAGGGCCTGTAAATTGAATGCTATTATTGGGCCTGCAGCACTTATTGTGCCACCCACTTAAGTAGCACTTTCAACCTGTCTCAGACCTGCCATTGCAGATTCTGTGTGCTGTTTTATACTGCTATTTTGAGCCGGCAAAATAAACCTTTTGCCAGGTCCAAACCTTCCTTCTAAAATATGCAAGTCACCCGCACGGTAGGCTCTAGAAAGCCCAGAGGGCAGGGTGCAGTCTACTTAAAAAGTGGGTCATGTACTTTTTAGTTTTACATGTCTTGGAATTAAAAAAAAACTCTTAAAATTAATTTTTCAATACTGCAATACTTTAGCATAACATAGGAGGTACCTTATTACATGTAATACTCGGCAAAGGCAATTTTTAGAAAGTTGGCATTTTCCAGCTTTAGCCATTTAGTGTCTGCAGCCTGTCCCTCTGTCACATTCCCTCTTATCCCTCATCAACAGCATCCTCAATGATGATGGGCTCCACATTGCAGCCTCGTACCTTCGCCGGATCAATGCATCACCCCAACTGCACGACACATCCTCGACGCCGGACTTTGCATCTTCAACACAGATCCTCGCAACTCTCTGTAACCCACAATTTAAGGTACTTTGTTCAGTGGGTCTAACTGGGGCTATGTAACTGGCCAGTGCTCTATCGCTGTTGGCCTGAACTTATGACTTTGTTCAGTCTGATGCGACCAGATATCCATTGTTGAGACTTTGTGTTTTTTTACTGAAATCTTAAGAATCCTATATCTCCGGTTCTACTCATTAGGTGATTGTCATTTTGGTCGTGTTTATTCAGTAAATAAATAGCTCTATTTTAATAAAATGGTGTGGGATTCTTTTTGTGTGGTGTTTTTCACTTTATTACTGTTTGAAGTTTTGCACAAATACTTTAGACATTGTCTTTCAGTTAAGACTGACTGCTCTGTGCCAAGCTAGCAGAGTTTTGAGCACAGGTTGATTTAGAGTTGGTTTGTGCCTCACTCTGACAAGGATTATGGTAGCTGCTTGACCAGGGCTCACACCCTAGTCAACCAACAACCCAGTTTCTTACAAGCACTATTCAGGAAATGTTTCACAAAGAGTATCATATGTGACCGCAAGTGGTTCATGGAAGCAGGATTTGTGGATTTATGTGGGCTAAAATGGACCATACAGCTGTGGAAACTCTGTGGACATTTGTCTGGATTTGCTGGAGTAGTACACACAAAATAGAGTGGGAAAATAGGTGGTTGCAGAGGAAGGTCAGGGGGGTAGCCCCATGGAATGTTGGAAAACCCCACTATGCTCCAGCTGTCCAGGGTTTCACAAATGTTTCCATTCGTACTCTGCATCCATCTTAGGGCCAAGAGACCCTCTTTTGTGTAAACGATCTGCTTGAAAAGTACATATCACTATCATCGTCAATCTTAAAGAGCAACAGAAGTTGCTCAAATTTGAAATAAGTGTGTGGTTAAGGTGGGAAAATGCAACACATTCTTTCATGTTTTCAAGTAGTGTAGCAGAATTGCTTTCTCCACAAAGAAAAACGTTTTTCAGGTGCACAAAAACAAAGGTCTTGGAATGTGCAAATACATATTAGCCATCATCGCAAACCTATAGATTGTCCTTCCACAGACAAACATCAGGAGTGAGTCCAGCCAATAAAACTACTGTGGGATATACGGGATTTACACAGAATTCTGAATGTGTTATCTTGGGTTTTTTAATCACAAAACAGGTCATCTATGCAAGTCATTGTGTTCGCTTCTAACGTATACAATATTCACTGAAACTCATGGTTTTGTTTTCCTTCTACTTTCTGCCTATGTTTAAAGGGTTCATTTGGAACAGTGTTTATTAGACTTATTATAGATCCTGTGGGATTCCTATTTTTGGTGCCACCATATGTTTGTACCCCCTATAAATTGTGGAAAACTGAACCGAAGGGTTTATCATGGATAGTTCTATCAGAAACTGCACCATCCTGAGTATTGCAATCTGTCACAGAAAAAGACAGTATTATAGTGTCATCCCCCATTCGGAGAAGTGAAACTACCCTACAAGAAAATATAGGACTCACAATGAGCTCTTAAATATACATTGTAAGAAATGTGGTTACTGGTTGAAGGAGGGGCCTCTACTCAAGCAGCAGCCACAATTCTTCTCAGGGTGAAGTCACCTGTGCTTAACCCATTGGTAGCTTGGCACAGAATAGTCAGGCTTAACTCAGAGGCAATGTATAAAGTATTGTTGTAACCGTTACGTGATATCATCAACGCCTCCTTTTCTACCAGAATTGTGCCTGACAAATGGAAACAGGCATGGGTTTCCCCCATACTAAAAAAGCCCACCTTAGATCCCCAGAAGCCCGAAAATTATAGGCCCATATCATTGCTCCCCTGGACCACGAAGATCGCGGAGGCTCATGTTAACACCACTCTTACCAGTGTCCTAAACATCAACAACACTCTGAATGACACTCAGCACGGATTCCGTGCTGGCCATAGCACAGAGACCGCGCTCCTGGCTATGACGGAGCACCTTCGGGCCTCCCTTGACCGTGGCCAAACAGCGGCACTCATCCTATTAGACCTGAGTGCCGCATTTGACACTGTGTCCCACCAGATCCTGCTTCGCCTGCTTGAAGAGGCTGGGGTTACTGATATGGCCCTTGCCTGGTTTCGTTCCTTTTTAACCGACAGGTCCTTTCGGGTGTCCACTCCACCTTTCCTTTCAAAGGCTCACTCAATTGGACAGGGGGTTCCGCAGGGCTCTGCCCTGTGCCCCACCCTGTTCAATCTTTATGTTCAGCCGCTGGCTGCTGTCGCCAAAGCGTGGGACCTTAACATCGTGTCCTACGCTGACGATACGCAGCTCGCCGTTGCCTTATCGGATGGAAATGAAAGGGACCCTCTCAAATTTAGTTCAGGCCTGGTGGCTGTAGCAGAATGGCTTACGGCCAACTGTCTACAGCTCAATGCCTCAAAGACGGAGGTATTACTGGTGGGAAAAAATCCAGAACGATGGGGAGATCATTGGTGGCCCTCCAACCTGGGAGTGACTCCTAAACCGAAACTAGAAGTTAAAAACCTGGGAGTCTGGATAGACCCTTCCCTTAGTTTTATTACTTAAACTAAAAAGGTGGCCGCCGTATGTTTCGGAATTTTACGGAGCTTAAGAACCATTCTGAAATTTTTTGACTCTGATACCAGACAACTTATCGTCCAGTCGATGATACTGTCTAGATTGGATTATGCATCCTTTCTGCTCCTTGGGACTAATAAAGCAGAAACGGCTCGCCTCCAGCGCGTCCAGAATGCAGCTGCAAAAGCTGTAGTAGGCCTGCCCCGCTTTAGTTCCACCTCAAATACTATTCGTAAGCTCCACTGGCTCCCAGTAGCCCAACAAATACAATTTAAAGCGCTATGCATCTCCTTTAAAATCTTAAAACATCCTAATCCTAAAATGTTAAAACCACTCCTAAAGATGTATGTGCCTACGGGAGCCCTTCGCTCAGCCAACCAGAATCTGGTTGAAATCCCCCGGTTCAATCTTTCTAGAGCTGGGGGACGCTCTTTCCGATATCTAGCAGCCTAGCTTTGGAATGCCCTACCTTCCAACTTGCGAGAAATAAATGATTTGTACCAATTTAGGAAGGCCATCAAAACTTTTCTGTTTCCTTAAAAATTCCGGTTTTCTGTTTTCTGTTGTGTTTTGTTTAGGATCAGCGCCGGGACGCCCCTTTGCTGGAGCAGCTGTGCGCTCTATAAAACCCATAACATAACATAACATAACATTTCAAACAATAACACAGTGAAAACAAACACATCACAAAAGGAGCCCACAAAAGAATTAGAAAACAAGAGTAATTCTTCATCAATTAAACAAGACCAAAATGAAAAAATCCAGTTAGTAGAACTGGAGATATTGTATTTTAAAATGTTTAGAGATAGTCAAGAGGCATAATGCACCAACTGTGGATATCTCCTTGCACCAGACCAGGATAAAGTCACAAGTTCATTATGACTGCGATGGAATGCTGGCCGGCTACAGGGACCCAGGTTGGCCTTGTGAACAAAAGTAGCTTTGATCCTTGTTTGAGGAGCATTATGTGCATTTGCATCAAAGATGCAATGGGCAGCCGAAGCAAAGCACTAGTTCTGAGATGAGTCAAGGCTACGGTCTGAGGACCTGTATCGTAATCAAGGATGCAGTCAGCGGGCCTTGTGACGCAAAGTCTGGCATTGAGGGTGAAGCACGGAGTCCGAGAGATGTACTGGTTCCGAAGAGATGCAAGGCTGTGATGTGGAGTCCAGAGTCAACGTTGAGCCTGTAGTTGGTGACAGATTCAAGGGACTGTGCAGAGGATGCGTTGCGCAGTGGCAATTCTAAAGGTGTTTCAGCGGCAATGCTGGTCGTTGCAATAGGAGCAATCCACACAGCAGCGGGATGTGTTGGTTCGGCTCGGAGTTGCTCCGTGCAGCAGAGGAGATGTGTTAATTCCACTGGATCCACAGTGGATGTCAACGCACATTAGGCCCACTTCCAAGGGTTTAGGACTGGGGTGGCACCAAAAAACAGTAGACTCACAGATGGCAGAGTCCAGGTGTAGATGTAAGGTTGTTGGAAGCCTGTTATGTCCCTGAGTCTTTAGATCAGGAGGCCAGCCAACTAGCGCTTGGAGTCACTCTGGGATTTGGGTTCTGGGTTCAAGAGATGTCGAGAGTGGAGAAGTGTGGCTCAGGGGTTAGAGGCGGCAGACCTGGAGCCTGAGTTCGGCCCTGGACCAGGGTTCAATTCCCCGCCTCGGCGGGTCTTGGGCTCAAAAATTCCACGGACTCGTTAATTCTCGCTCCGGTGCCTCCTCGACTCACGGGTTCACACTCTGCGACTCTGGGCAATAGCTTGCTTAATCTCCACAACGGCCCTTCGCGGTGGGATGCCTGGCTTTCACCTTGTGGATACCCTGCCAGGGTTATCTCACAGGGGAATACCAGGACGGGTTCCCTAAGCAAGCGCTGAGATGCCCCAGGGTAAGTCGTGCGCTATATAAGTCTCATTCATTTCATTTCATTTCATTTCATTTCGATCCAGTCCTTTTCACACCAGGCAGGAGGGCAGCAGGTCAGCACATCAAAGCAGGAGTCTAACAGAGTGCAGTCCTGCAAAGTGGCTGTTCTACAGCAGCACAGCAGTCCTTCTTCAGGTCCAGAAGTCTACTGAAGTAGTGGTGTCTGAGGTCCAGTATTTATACCCTGTTGAAGGGGGGGGGGGGCACTTTTGGAAGTTTCCCTTTGAAGTCATCAAGCATCCTGCCTTCCCAGCCCTGGCTCCAGGCTAGCTACAGCTTTTTGTGTGGAAGCAGGACACAACCTACTCAGGTGTTAGAGGGTTTGTGCCCAACTCCTGCCTCCCATCCTGCCAGTAAAGGCCCATCCTGGCACACCTAAGCTCCATATTGTGTGGGGCTGATAGGAGGAATAGACAAAGCTGAACTGTAAGCTACACCCAGTCATGTGACCAGAGACAGGCTAGTGGCACTAAATGGCTAAGCCAAGAAAATACCAACTTCCTAAAAGTGGCATTTTAAAAACTGCAATTTAAAATCTGATTCACTATGAATTAGGATTTAACTTGTAATTCCAGAGACACCAAACATGAACTGTTCATCTCTTTTCATTTGGAAGTTAAACTTAGATAACATAATGAGGCAGCTCCAATGTTGTCCTATTGGAGAGATATGTCTTGCAATAGTAAAAAACGAATTTAAGAGTTTTTCACTCCCAGGACACGTAAAACTTGAAAGCACATGTCCTGCTTTTTAAGTACAGTGCACCCTTACCTCTGGCTGTACAGGGCATTCCCTAGGGGTGACTTATATGTATTAAAAAGGAAGCTTGGGGACTGTCAAAAGTTTTTTTGCCAGATAGAAATGGCAGTTTAAAACTGCACACACAGGCTCTACAATGGCAGGCCCAAAACATGTTTAACCCCATCGATGCTCATGACGAGCTCAGCTCGTCATGAGGTACACCTCTCGTACACTCATGACGAGCTGAGCTCGTCATGAACAATGGGATTTTTAAAAATTCAGCACCGACAATGAATTTCCTAAGCACTGATGTGGTTAAAGGGCTATTTAAGTGGGTGGCACAATCTGTCCTGCAGGCCCACAAGAAGCATTTAATGTACAGGCCCTGGGAACATGTAGTGCCACTTTACTAGGGACTTATAAGTAAATGAAATACGCAAATTAGGTATGAGCCAATGTTACCATGTTGAGAGGAGAGAGCACAATCACTTTAGGACTGTTTTGCAGTGGTAAAGTGCACAGAGTCCTAAGGCCAGCAAAAAGAAGGTAAGGTAAAATAAAAGAGGAAGACAAAAAGTTGGGAGCAAGACCACCCAAAGGCTTACATGTCTGACATGAGTGCACAGTGGACACACTACAGAAGTATTGTCATTTGTACACTACAAACCTGTGTGAGCCACTGAAAGCTCAAGTCAGATGCCTGGCTCTGGCTTAGCTCAAAGTTCTCTTGGACCCTCATGCCTCAAAACAAGGTGGGCTTTTATTGGACTTCTGCCTTCCACTCATGCCACACCCCCATGATCCCAGAGTTAAACATAGCATAAACCTTTTATTTAACAAGGAGAGAAAGAGATATCTCTCTAGGGGCTCAGTTGCACAATGGGAAAGCAGAAATCCTAGGCTCAATTCTGGCTTCACTGCTTGACCAAACTATGTGACAAATGTTTAATTTCATCGAGTATCCTTTTTCTTCATGAACACATTTAACAGCACCTTTAAATATGTGCGTTCAGGAAGTGCGATGTACAACAAACTTGTATTCAATTGAATGGACTATGTTGTGGTGTGTTATGTTATGTTATCCAGATGTGTTGAGCACACTACCACCATTGAGGGTATCCAGCCAATAAACAGGTATATGCCCTTCGATTGCTAGGCCCCTTTAGATGAAGAGCCAGGTCTTTAGCTTCTTTCGGAACTTGCAAAGCAAGGAGGAGGGTCTAATGTGCAGGTGAAGGTAATTTCATGCTTTAGGAGTGATGTAATAGAAGAACTGACCCCCAAATCTCTTCTTCAATCTATCAGGGTTTTTGTAAAGTGTGACTAATCACCCGTTAGGGTCTCAAAGTGCTGGGGGAGGGAGGTTTTTAAAGTTCAGTCGAAGAGCCAGGTATTGAGGCCCTTCATGAATTGAGGCAGTGACGGTGATTGCCTGAGATGCAGAGGTAGGGAGTTCTAGGTCTTTGTTGCGAGGTAGGAGACGGATCTTGTGGATACGTGAAATAGTAGCCAGCGCAGCAGAGGTGTCTGGAAGGTGTGTAGAAGGAGAGGCAGTGGTTGAAGTATGCAGGTCCGGTGTTGTGGAGAGCTTTGAAGGCATGTGTGAGAGCTTGAAGGTGATTATTTTGTTGATCGGGAACCAGTGGAGGTCTTTCAGTTGTCTGGAGATGTGGCTGCTGCAGAGGATGTCCAGGATAAGTGTGGCAGAGGCATTCTGGAAGTGCTGCAGTTCCTTATGGAGTTTTAGGGTGGTATTGGTGTAGAGTGTGTTTCCTTAGTCAAGCTTCCTGCTGACAAGTCCCTGGGTGACCGTGCTCCTGGCTTTGATGGGGATCCACTTGAAGATCTTCCAAAGTATGCGTAGCGTGTGGAAGCAGGAGGATGAGAAGGAGTTGGTTTTGTGGTACAATGAAGCAAGGAGTTGTGGATTATGCCGAGGTTATGGGTGCTGGGTTTTTATCAAGTGCTTGGGCCACCAGCAATCAGCCCAGGCAGAGGGAGTGGTTACCAGGATGAGGACTTTGTTCTTTTTGGAGTTGAGTTTGAGGCTGCTCTCCTTCATCCAGGCGGCTACTGCCGTTATCCCATTGTGAAAGTTGCTCCTAGTAGCTGTTGGTTCATTGGTAAGGGAAAGAATCAGCTGGATGTCATCAGCGTCGGAGACCATGTTGAGTCCATGGTTTCAGACGATGTCTTGTAGATGTTGAAGAGGGTGGGCTCAGTGAGGAGCCTTGAGGAACTCTGCTGCTGATCTCCGTTGGTTCAGAGGAGAACGGTTGGAGCCTGACTCTCTTGGTTAGGCTGGTTAGGCTGGTGAGGAAGGAGCGCATCCACTCAAAAGCTTTGCCATGGATACTGGTGTGATGAAATCTTGTGCAGAGGGTGTGGTGGGAGACAGTGTCGAATGCAGCAGAGAGGTGCAGGAGGATGAGTGCTGCAGTTTCGCCTCGGTCTAGAAGAGTGCAGATGTCGTCGGTTGTGGCAAGGTGTGCAATCTCTGTGCAGTGGGTGCTTCTGAAACTTGATTGGGAGGGTTATGGGTTATAGTTTGTTTCGATGAATTCAGTGAGTTGGGCATTGATGGCCTTCTCAATGACTTTAGCTGGGAAGGGGAGCAGAGACATGGGTCTGTAATTCTTGAGGTCCGTCGTTTTGGCAGAGGGTTTCTTCAGCAGGGGGTTTATCTCTGTGTGTTTCTAATCTTCAGGGAATGTGGTCTACTCAATGGAGCAGTTGATGGTGCAGCACAGCAAAATTTGGGGGTGATGGTGCCGGCTTACTTGAAGATGTGGTGGGGGTAGGGATGTGAGGGGGATCTAGAGTGGATGGTTGCCGTGATCCTTAGGCTGTCGTCTGCAGTGAGGGTGGTCAAGTTGAGCTGGGTCGGCTGGAATCTGAAACATTTGGGGGTGGTGGTTGTCAGTGGGGTGGGAGGGTCTTGGGATGCTAAGCTGTTGTAGATATTTATGATCATTCGGTGGTGAGGTTGTCGCAGAGGTCTTGGGAGGGGGGATGTCTGTGGCCTCTGTGCTAGGTTTGGCAAATTCTTTGATCATGGTGAAGAGTTCTTTGCTGTTCTGGGCATTGGTGTTGATATGTTCCTGTATGGCAGTTTTCTTAGTGGTTCTGATAAGGTGGTGGTGTATGGTGATGGTGGTTTGTATGGTGCGTGATCTGACATGGTTTTGCTGCTCCTCCATCTTCTCTCAAGCTGTCTGCAGGTGCGCCTGGACTCCTGGGGGCCGGGGGAGAGCCATCTGACTTCTTGGGTATGTGTAGGACATGAACCAGATGGACTGTGCAGTGGCACAACAGAGGTGTCTGTCACAGGTGGAAGGTGATGTAGCTGTTTGGGTGCAGTCTTCCTGATAGTGCCCTTACATTATATAAACTTAAATATTTTTTAAGGTGGCATTTTTTAAGGATGGTGATGCAGCTGTTAAGGTAAACAGAACCTAGATTGTGGAAGGCCTTGAAAGTTTGTTTAAGGAGGTTTAACTGAGCTCTTCTATGTATAGAAAGCCAGTGGACCTCCCTGTGGGGCGGTGTGATATGGGTTTTGTGAAGAACCTTAAGTATGAGTCTTATGGTTGAGTCTTGGATGATTTGCAGTTTTCTGGGTATCTATTTGGAGATTCCTATATATAATGTGTTCTCATAATCTGGTGACGAGGGCATCAGAGAAGGTTTTCTGGTGTGATCAGGAAGATGCTTGAAAATCTTCATCAGTAGCTTCAGGGTGTGGAAGCATGCAGCTTTAACTGCATTGATGTGGTGGGTCATGTCCAGTTTGGTGTCAGTGATCATTCTGAGGTTACTGGCTTGTGTGCTGATACTCAGTGTTGGTATGAGTTCTACAGTTCACCATGTGGAGACCCATGGTGAGATTTTGGTGCCTTTAATGTTGTTAAATCTATTTTACAAATAAACTAATGCACATTTAGGGATTGATTCACAAAGGTAAGCTTAGACATTTGAGTAAGTTTACTACTTTTTGGTATCCAAAAACTACATGTGGTGTTTTATGACTCTGCGCTCCCCATACTTATGTGTGAGAACTCTGCACACATAAGTATAGGATGTACGTAATCATAAAACTCTGAATGTAGTTTGAAATACCTAAAAGTAGTACAATTACACAAAAGTGTAAGTTTGCCTTTGAGAATCAGGCCCAAAGGTGTAGATGGTAACTAGGCTTGCCTCATAAACCATTACCAACATTGTCATCAGGGCCAGGGAGCAGGAATGCTTCCAAGTTCATTTAAAAAAAAACATCACTTTTAATAATAATAATCTAATGTTAAGGTGAAACCATTCCTTCTTTGTGCTCAAAGAAGTACATTTTTTAATTTTGAAAACTTTATATGTTTATATCATGTTTGGTGCATGATTTGCATGCCATGGAGCATGAGCCGGTTTGCGTTTACACCACGACGACCTTAAGTGAGATTTTAAAAAACCACACAAGGCCCCTTTGAGTGGCCCTGAGTGGCTCCATAATCTAGAGTAAAGTAATGCAGCGCAAATCCCTGTGTGGCCTTACTCTGCCCATTGAAGGCATTCCCTGGGTGTTGTGTGAGTGTTCCCATGCAACACCCAAGGTTTGTGACGCGTTCCCAGATTTTTCCAGATCTGGTAGACCTGGGAATGTGCCAAAAAGATGTGCGTTCCGAAGGGGAGGTGTAACGAGGAGAAATATCTTTATTTCTCCTTGTTACTTCCTCTTTCTATGTGTGCTGCAATTGGCAGCACACATAGAGGAATATGCCTCTCAGGATTGTTTTTGTGCATGAAGGCGCAACGGAGGAACCCTTGCACCATGGTGCAAGGTTGCCTGCACTACCACTAGGCTTTCAAAAGGGCGCCAGCAAAGGGGAAAGAAGACAAATAAGATGCTCAAACCCTCGTATCTTAATGATACAACTATTTCAACAAGACCAAATGCAAATTCATTAAACCTGTTCAGGTACTTTTATTTATACCCATCACTTATATTTTTTTATACTTTTTTTTTTCAAAAAAGTATAACAAATATAAAAAAATAAAAATATATATAAGTGATGGGTATAAATAAAAGTACCTGACCAGGTCTAATGAATTTGCATTTGGTCTTGTTGAAATAGTTGTATCATTAAGATACGAGTGTTTGGGCATCTTATTTGTCTTCATTAGTATAATGGTCCAGCCTTCAGTCCCGATAAGGACCTAACTCCTTTGTGTACCAAGCAAAGGGGAAAGGGCAGAAATGCGTAATATTGACTTAAACATGATGCATTCCTGCCCTTTCCTTGTCACACAGTGCAGCCTTGCAAGGTGACTTGCTGCACATCATTGCGTCACAGGTTCATAAATCTACCCCCAAGTGAGCTGAGGGCTTGGCACGTGCATGGGCTCTTAAAACCGACCCTTGGATCGGCTGTCTCAGCTCTCCCTGTTTGTTAGCGAGCCCACCAGTAGTAAACTATTGTATTGTTAGTTTATATATCAAATACAGCACCGTCAAAGAGCGCTGAAGGCTGCAAGCTATGCTTTTTCAAAAAAAATAGCTGTTACAGGCCAATTGTTTCAATTCTGTAGGATAAAAACTCATAAATCAATCAGATTTGCTGCTGATAAAAATTCATTACAGAGCATCCACAGACCCACCTCTCTTCAGATTCAATATAATGGAGGCTGTTCGTTTTCATTTGTCAATCTGCACCTTCACTTCCGTCTGATGTAATTGAATAGAGGTGCCGGCTTGCTCTCATTCTGCTTCAAATAATAATTGATTTGATAGCATATTGTGCGTCCAATTAGCATTTCCCTAATGAAACAGATTTGTTGGCCACATTTTGGTTTCAAAAGAGAATACAGAAGACAATGTGTTAATTAAGCACTCCCGCAGATTAGTATTAAACAGTCAGTACGTTTGTTTTACCATTTTGCACCACAAGATGGCAGAAGAAGTTCAATACTATGCGAGATTAGGAAAACATTTGTTGTGATAAAGACCTGAGTTTCCCCGCAGCACTTTAACCGATCCGTTTCTCGACAGAATCCAAGCATAACATGTGGATGTAGGTGATCAAACATCCGTTAAGGAACAGTTTAAGACAGTATAACTTGAAAAAACTAGGTCCCTTATTTATGAGGCCTTGCGTCAGTTTTGCGACTCCGGTGCGTCACTTTTTGTGACGCACCAGCAGCGTAAAATATGCGCCTTGTTGCGCCATATTTAAAAAGTGACGCATCTAGGTAGATGCGTCACTTTTTAAACCCCTGCGCCACATTATACCTGCGTCAGGTATAATGTATGCAGAGGGGGCGTTCCCCCGCAAAAAGCCTCGTAATAGTGACGCAGTGAAATCCATGAGATTTCACTGTGTCACTTTTAGGATGCTATTGCGTCAAAATCTTGCGCCTGCCTCACAGCAGGCGTAAGACTGACGCAAGCCCTTTCACATCGGGCTTTCCCCATGTGAAAGGACGCATTGCTGGAGTTGCGTCACTTTTGTGACACACTGCAGCAATGCGTCACTTTTGCGCTTACAGATACGTCAGAAATACTGACGTATTTGTAAGTCCTTGCGACATGATGCGTCATACATTAAATATGACGCATCATTGGTGTCGCAAGGAGTGCGCAGTGAAAAGAGACGCATCGCTGTTTTCACGCAGCGATGCGTCACTTTTCATAAATGAGGCCCTAGCCCTTTAAAACACATTTTGACTAAAGCCAACAGAGGCATATTGAACAATCTTAAAAAGAATACAGAGAATATGAACTAAAACTGTGGGAATTTGGCTGGTGAAGTGGTAATTGGCGGCACGCTATGTTGTGTTATCAATATGGCCTTCAAGCTCTGCTGGCACTCCAAAAGTCTCTTTTCTGTATGTTTGTGGCCGTTTTTCAATGACTGGCATAGGTGTATTTGTGTTGAGTCTATGTAACGATGGATGTGTTTGATGACGTGCGTGGTGATGGGACTGGGTGGCCCTTTTGTGTGCATTTTGTGTCTGTGTTCGTGCGCAATACAGTATTGGCTGGTGAAATATGAAATTGGTGTGACGTAAATACCAGGATCGATAATACTAGGAAAGCTTAGATTTCACTGCGTCACTATTACGATGCTTTTTGCGGGGGAACGTCCCCTCTGCATACATTATACCTAACGCAGGTATAATGTGGCGCAGGGGTTTAAAAAGTGACGCATCTACCTAGATGCGTCACTTTTTAAATATGGCGCAACAAGGCGCATTTTGTACGCCGCTAGTGTGTCACAAAAAGTGACGCACCGGCGGCGCAAAACTGACGCAAGGCCTCATAAATAAGGGCCCAGGGTTTTAGGGCCTTCCTGAATTGAAAGAGATTGGTCATTTCTATTAGTCTAAGAGGTAGGGTATTCCACAACTTGGCCGTGCATTTGACAAAACTTCTACCTCTCCAGGATGATATTTTAAAATTGAGAACAGTTATATTCTTGGCTGCAGATGAACGCAGTGGCTTAGAGGGGATGTACCAGGAAAATCTGTGTTTAAAACAATTCAGATACTGAGTTATGAAGAGCTTTAAAGGCAATGCACAATGCCTTAAAAGCGATCTGCTGTTTTATGTGTAACAAATGCAGCTCTTTGAGTGCCAAAGATGGTGACCGGTGCTTGGGGATTCCAAACAGGAGCCAGGCTTCTGCATTGTGCAATACCAGCAATTTGTTGAGAAGCTTTACCTGCCGACAGGAATATAGCACATTGCAATTGTGCAATTTCGATAAGTAGGGGCCTAATCGCTGTCTTTTGCTGGTCATTTGAAATATAGGGAATATTTTTCTGAGCATTTTAAGAATATAATAAGCAGAAGATGTTATCTAATTGATTTGGGATTTGAAAAAAATTAGTTCAAAAATAAAATTTTACTTGCAAACCATGTTAGAATTGCACTAACGTGACATAAGGTGGGGCAATGCTTTACTGAATAGTGATGTGAGCTCTATACGGGCTGCGCTAAGACAGCCCCCCCCGTCTGAACCAGTACGTTTTAAACATGTTAGCTTTTTAAAAAAATCGTAAAATATTTTTTAGAGAGGATTATTACGTTGTGTTTAACTCTGGTAAATTGAGCATGGACCCCGCTGGCCAACATAATCTGCATATATGTCGAATTTTAGGGCACTTGGAAATGTACAATTGAAGTTGTTAGAGTATTTAAATGGTATAAAGCCGTTTGTATCGACTTTGCACTGTATTATAATTGATTTGTGCAATTGTTTTTATATATGCGCACTTGCACTTTATACATCCCATACTGTTATTATATGTGGAGTTATTTTTAGTTTCCCTTAATGTTACCTTACATTTTGTACTGTATAACAACATTTATAATTGTTAAGTCCTCAAAGGCATTTTAGTCTGTTATTAAGAACTGTACGATTTGTTATATTGGAGCTTTTCTTGTACATTTTATGTGGAATTCTTTGGAGTTCCAAATCATGATAAAAGTAATTGAATTGAATTGAATTGAACTTTAGAAATGCATTTGAACTGCTGCAGAATGTTTTTCACCTGGAAAATGACATGTAGACAAAATGTGCCCATTTCATAATGTGAAATAATCCTGATTAATGCTGCAAATGTATGTATGAATTTTTCATATCTAGAGAAAGTGTCCATGCAAAATGTTTATAAAAGGATATAATTCAAAGATTTTCTACTAAGCTATCATTCTTAAATGTGCACTTTTTGTTAGTCCTCAAAGCTGTTTCTCTCTACTCTTGCTCACAGCTTAAGTTAATAGATGTTTATTAGAATATTTTGCCTGGCACCAGCAACTTGCTTATAATATGCTGACTTCAAACTTGTGATTGATTCAGTTCCCTCACCCCATGTTAGGTCATTTACTTTAATACAATGCACAGGGCATCTTTTAGCTTAGAGAAGAAGGTTCTCATGAGAACTTTCCTGCATGTAACAAAGTCCTGAAACAATGTTTAACAGTAAAGCAGCATGAATGTTTACCATGGGTATCAGAAGAAAGTCAAAGTCAAAGTCAAAGTCATAAAATTTATATAGCGCACTACATACCCAGAGGGTTTCAAGGCGCTTAGGAAGGGGAGGAGGATTATTTGTCAAATATCCACGTTTTAAGCTGCTTTCTGAACGCTAGGTGATTCTGGGTGAGGCGAAGGTAAGCGGGGAGTGAGTTCCATGTTTTGGCAGCCAGGTATGAGAAGGATCTGCCTCCCATGGTGGTCTTGTTGATGCGAGGTACAGTGGCGAAGGCTTGGCTGGAAGAGCGAAGTTGGCGGGAGGGGGTGTAGAAGGATAGTCGAGAGTTGAGGCAATCTGGTCCGATGTCGTAGAGTGATTTGTGTGCGTGGGTAAGCAGACGGAAAGTAATCCTCTTATTGACGGGTAGCCAGTGGAGGTCTTTAAGGTGACCAGAGATGTGTTCGTTGCGTGGGATGTCTAATATGAGCCTGGCTGAGGCGTTTTGGATTCGTTGTAGTTTCTTCTGGAGTTTAGCGGTGGTACCTGCGTAGAGGGTGTTTCCATAGTCCAGTCGGCTCGTGACTAGTGCGTGGGTGACTGTTTTCCTTGTTTCGGAGGGGATCCAGCGAAATGTTTTTCTGAGCATGCGAAGAATGTTAAGGCAGGAAGAGGATACGGCGCTGACTTGTCTGTTCATTGAGAGTGAAGAATCCAGGATGACGCCAAGGTTCCGTGCGTGGTCTGTCGGGATGGGTGCATTTCCGAGGGCTTCCGGCCACCAGGAGTCGTCCCATGCAGAGGGGGATATACCTAAGATGAGGACTTCTGTTTTGTCTGAGTTCAGTTTCAGACGGCTTTGAGGAGCTAATACCTAATAAAGGTTTAATACGTTATTGTGTGAATTATAATATTGAGTTTTCCTAGTGAGGGTTAGTTGAAGTTCCAGATGCGAGACTGAGAGACCCAGATCTATCTACCCTACCTTGCAACTCTTCTCCTGGAGAGTTGATCTTTTGCTTTGTTCCCAACAGCTACTGCTCAAGGTGACTTATTTCTTTTTCATCTAATGAATTTTCCTGATCAATGCCACTGCAGAGATCATTCTATCATTGACGATTGCTACTAAAGCTGTAGGGAACTTAGCTAAGCTTTTAGAATGACTCTTTATGGGAAGTTCTTCTGTTATTCTCACTCTTACTCTTTTCCAAAAAGGAATCTTCATGGGTTCTATTTAGAATAGATTAGGTCCTTCAGCTAGCTTAGGGACGTTTTCCTTTATGGAACACTGGTCATTGATTTATGCTGTCATTAGTCAATCTTTTACTAATATTTCTGTAAACTGGCTAATGTAAATAAAGATGACTAATCAATGATAATCCTTTAGATAAATACAACTTCACAAACTTCTCAACATTTACTGAACATTCACAATTCTAACTATCGATGATAGATGCAAAGTTTATGTTTTTGTTCTAGCTCCAATTCACAAATGGTGCTAAAGGCTTTTTTAAAAACAAAATCTTTGTATTGAACATTTTTAAATAAAACAATTTAGCAGTAGTACATGGCTTAGCCCGCATGGGCTCAATCTTCCATTACATCCTCCAAGGAAATTTAACAGTGACATGCAGATCACCTCATAGGGCAGCAGTTGGGTCATCCACTCCGCTATCTGCGCTCCTTTCAGGAAATCTTCCATTGACCTTTTCAAGAGCCATGAGAATTTCCCACAGATGAGTTCTGCAAATTGGGTGTTTAATCTTAAAGCCATTCTTGGCTAATCCTCTGGCTCCTGCGGTTTGAAAAGTCAACTTGCTGTCAAAAAGATTTCCTACATTTCTCCCTTTCTCAGCAGGTGTAGGCAGTGCACTTAATTCCTGAGGCCACCAGCTGGGTGACCAGAAGGAGGTATTTTTGCCAAACAAAACCACCTCTGTTTTTCCTGATTCAGTTTTAAACAATTATTATGCATCCAGCTGCCTACAATCATGCAGCCTTGCTGCAGTGCTGTCAATATTGGAGGACACTTCAACCACGATCTGGATATCATCAGCATGGGATATCACTAAGAAACCAAATTATTTTATACGCCTAGCTAGTGGGATAATATATAGGTTAAAAATTGTGAGACTTAGTGAAGAACCTGGTGGCAATCCACAAGGGAGTGCAAAGAGATCTGATACAAAATTGTCAAGAGCTACAAATTGTTCTCGTTCAGACAAAAAAAGATTTTAAAAGGGCTAAGGCTGTTCCTCTAATCCCTAAGGAGTAAAGGCAGTCAATCAACAGGTCATGATTGAATGCGTCAACTGGGACAAGTCGTCTAGTAAAATTAATGTTGTATTTTCTCCTTTGTCGAGAATCAACCTAATATCTTCAGCTGCCATGAAGAGGGCAGATTCCATGATATGTTAGCTTCTAAAGCTGAGTGGAATCAAGCAAATAGTTTGTTTTTATAAAGGAAGTCAATTCCAGATTCATGTTTTTTTTGATAATTTAGCTGGAAAAACAAACAAGAAATGGAACAATAGTACCTTGGGTCCGCAGAGAAAAGACTGACGATTTTTTACAAAGGGCAGGACAGAGGCTTTTATCAAGACCGTAGAGAAGTAGCTGGGCCTGAACATCTTGTTAAAAATATTTATTTTATTTGTTTGAAAAGTTTTATATAGCGCTGGCTAGACCCGGAGATATCAGAGCGCTTTACATGAGGACGAACATCGTTTCAGAGCATAGTTACAAGTTTCTTGTCAGCTACGTGAGCAGATATTGTCTCTGGGACCTGCTGAAATTTTTGGGGGGCATGGATCATTAAGGGAACCTGTTTTAACTGCCTTAATTAAATTACACACCTGTTCCATGGTAAACGGTAAAAATTATGTTAGCAATTCAGAATTAGAGGTGTCTTGTCAGACAAGCTAGAATCTGATGAAGATTTAGCCATGAAGGCATTGTAAACATCCTCAACTTTGGCCTGAAAACGCGAGGCTAATGTATTGCAGAAAGATTGATTTAGATTATTATTCTTATTTTCAGGGAAGTTTGCAAGTTGCTTGATTATCTCAAAAAGTTCTTTGGTTGCTATGCCGCCACTTATGTCCCTGCCTGCAACATCGTTGCTTTTGACTTTTTAGTTTATCTGAGAACCAAGGTTCAGATAGGACAACTCGGCTTAGGTGCTTTTTTCATGGGCTAATTTATTTACTTCTTCCTCTATTCAATAGTCATAGTCCGAGACAGCAAGGTCTAAGTCTTTTTGGGGTTTTGGTTTTGTTTCAGTGAGAGTCAGGTCTAGCGTGATTGGTTCGATTTTATGGCAAGGACGTTATTTCCTGGCCAGTTGAAAACTGTTCTTTGAAGGGACTTAACCTATAAATGTTAATTCAAACATGACTGCCAGATGTTCAGACCATGTAAGAGGGAACGTCCTCTTAAAAAGTAGGGAAGGACTTTCTGAGAAAATCCCATCCAGTGTATGACCTGCCACATGTTTCCGGGAATCCACCAATTGTGCAAGATCAAAACTGGCCATGGTATTGAGTAAAGATTCAGCATCTCTATGTGATCGATTCTAGAGATGGAAATTAAAATCTCCAAGAACTGTGTAATTCGCAGCACACAATCTGGATTCCAGGTATAGGCTAAATACCTGGATAAATCTAGATATAGGGAATGGAGGACGATAAATAAATAGCCCACCAAAAGTGTTACTGGAATTCAATAACATTTTAAAAGAGAGTGCTTCGCATTCTGCAGCGAAGGTGTTTGTGGAAAATGTGGCAGTTAGCTGTTTATGATAGACTATCGCAAGTCCCGCCTCTTTTTATAGGTCAATCTGATCTATACATGAAGTACCCTGGTGGAATTACAGCAACCAGGTCAGGGCCGGAAGATGGATCCACCCATGTTTAAGTAATAAATGCTAAATCTAGGTTCTAGTTATCTAAAAAAAATCACTGAGTTCAGTTTAGTTTTTCTTCTAAGGATCTAGCATTGATCAAAATGCATTAAAAAATATTCCTTATTTGGATTGTTTGCAGTAGCCGGGACATCCAAGCTGATACTTCTAATTCAATGCCCGTGGTCCCCAAGAATTCCAGAATAGTGAAATTAAGTTGTTTACTGGGAGCATTACCTTTGAGTAGTTCCTCCCTGGTATATTTTGCCATAACGTTGGGTTGGGGTGTAAAATAAGCAGAGGGGTTGGTGCTGGTAACTGTTGGGGTGCGGACGGGCGCAGACAGGCTTGCTTTTGGCATGTCAGCGGCGTTCCTGCTGCACGTGTCCACTGCATGTCTGGGCAATCACAGCCACTAAAAGGGGTCGGAGCTCTCAAATACTCCTCCCTTCAAACATCTGATTGGTTCCCTACAACCAATGAGCCCAGAGTTTAGTTCATCTATGGACACAGACCTGAAGCAGTGATCAGAACAATAAAGGTTTTTTGAAACCATATTAGTGCAACAAATTAAAACAATGTGAAAAGAATGCAGAGTACTAACGCTATGAAATATCATCAGGTTTGACTGGCTTCTTAGGTGCCAGGGAGGGTGATTCCAAAGTTTACAAGTTGATTGTATGAAACTTCTGCCTCCCCACGAGGCAGTGTAAATTCTTTGGATACTGACATTTTTGGAGGTCTCTGAGAGAAGGCTTCTTCACTGGACATACCATAGATTCGTTCTTAAGGTATCCTGGCCCAAAGCCATAAAGTGCTTTGTGTGTTATGGACAGTGCCTCAGACGCCACTTTCTTTTTTATAGGGAGCAAGTTCAGCTCCTCCAGGGCCTTTGAGACTGGGTCAAATTAATTGATGGTTTTGAGCAGCCTAGCAGCGCCATTCTGAACTCTCTGCAATTTCCTGATAGAGCCTTGTTGCCCGCCCAATGACAGGGCATTGGAGTAGTTCAGACCAGAGAAATGGCCATTGTCTTTTGTAAATCTTTTAGGATAAAGGGCAAGATTTTCTTGAGGATGTGTAACTGGTGAAAACAGTTAGAGGTATGTTTATTTGATTGTTACATAAATGAGAGTTTGAAATCAAAATGTATTCAGAGACTTCTCGCTTTAGAAACTGGAATCTGTAGAGGTCCCAGCATTTGTGGCCAGCAAATATCATTCCAAAAGGAGGTATCCCTCCAAAAAGAAGTATTTCAGTGTTTTCAGAATTAAGCTTGTGGCAGTGGTTGCTCATCCAGCTAACCACTGCTCGCATACAGTTATTGAACATTTGTGCCAGCTCCTCAATATTTCTTGTGATGGAGACTCAGCTAACGCACAACGACCGGAGCCTTACCTGCTAGCGCTTGTGCCCAGAGAGCGCACGGAGAATCACATTCAGCTGACCAGCCAATACCGCCAAATTCCCGCCACCGGCGCGTTCCCCGACGCGGCAGAAGCGCCGGGAGGGGCACTACAAATCCAACAGCCCTCAGCGTCGCGGGACGCGAGCGGGACGCCCGGGGCTAAGCCCGGGCAAAGGGCGGGCCCTCTGTGGCCCTCAGAGGCACGAAAAGGCCAGGCTAGGCCACTTCCTTGTCATCCATCGGCTGATCATTAAGGTACTCTTCCCAATTCGATACCTTGGTCACCATATTGCATTGTTGTTACGTGCCCGCCATTGTATTGTCACTGACTGCCTGTTACATTAACGCTTGCAGTGCACCTTTATTATAATCCATCTGAGTTGAGCCGACCTGTAGGTTACCTGCTGTCACTGTCTCAACAATGGGGAAAAAACGGGTCCCTGTCCCGGCAAAGTCTGTGAACACTTTAGCCTCATATCTCGTGCAAGTAGTCAATGATATTAACAACAAGCGTAGGCAATCTCTCGGGTTGAGCCAATCACCCATCTTGCCGTCAGTAAGTCCCTCGACAAGCGCTTTAAGTTCTGAGACATCAGAACCACCGCCAGAAAATATTCCAGGAACCCCAGTAAATTTGAATTCTCAAGATTTGGTATCTGAGGACAAAGTTGATTCTGACCCTCGATCAGACAGACAAGATTTGATAGATCTATCAGATAATACCATCAACGATTCAAACCAACAGATAGCTGCCACGGACGTAGCCTCACAATCCCCGCAACCTGCCACAAGGGCTGTTAGAGCTTGTCGAAAATCTGCAGCAAAACGGGGGGGAAAACATCTAGGCAGGAAAAAGGCTGCTACCCCACCCACTACTCGAGTAAGGAAACAGCTTGATCCCGATATTGATACTGAGCCAAGAAGCACTATCGATGAGGACCTTTTTAACAGGATCCAAGATATGATTGACATCAAAATCAGGACTATAATTAAACCCATGATAGGGAAACTGGATAAGTTAACATCTGAGGTAAAAAAGTTGGGTGTGGCACATAGCAAGCTGGTAGACGAGGTTGAAAATGTATCCTCCCTCGTTACAAACTTAATACCCACAAATGTGGAGGTCACTCCGAACGAGAGTAGCTCGCAACCCATTCAGCAAGGGGTGCCACCCCCGCCTCCATTACCTCCATTACCATCATTACCTGTAGTGGGTCAGGTTGTAGACGCTGTAGACCCCCGCATCAGTACATCCGCTGCTATAGCGGGAACACTTCAAGAGGACATTTCAGCTCAATTTATCTTGGAAGCCTCGCCGGTTGTTCTGGTGTTGGCAAACGTCCCCGTTTTAACACTAGATAAAGTAGAGTCCAACCAGGACCTAAAAGACAAAGCGCTACATTGGCTCACTAACAACATGCTCATGACAGAACAAGGTTTTGATAAGCTGGCAGGGGATATCGTTATGTCAAGGAGGGTACCATGGATCGGCAGCAAGCCCAAAAAGTTTCAAGGGGATTGCGTTATTCTAAATTTTGCCAATGCCGAGGTCCTTCCAGACATTTTAAACAACATTTTTCCACCCCAACGCCGCAGTGGCTCCATAATTCCTCTCACCCTCAAGTTCTTCTTTGACGAAAATAGGTTCACCATCTTACCTAAACTCCCAAGTTACAAAAGAACCACCAATACTGGTAGATGGGGAGGGGGCCCCAGATTTCGACATCATAACGACTGGTCTCAGCCCATAGCATATCGGGAGCCAGGAAGACTTTATCGCCCAAATGAGTTAAACATCAGGCCACCCTTGGCACAAGAGCCAAGAGGAAATGTTTGGGGTTCTGGCCTACGGGCCTATGATTATAGCACCAGGGGCGTTAGGCCAACACAATGGTTGAGAAACGATCAGTTCCCGGTACACCCAATAACCCCACAACCTATGTGGAACTTAGCTCCATTTGGTCAGGGCCAGGTAGCCACTCCTTTTGAGTGGGGATTTGGTACTGGCAATAGATTTGCTCCCTTGTCAGACTTAAATACCTGCGACTGACTTGAACCAGGAGTAGCTCAAGAACGGGAGGAGTCGATCGATTCATCACCAACAAGTGGTGGCCCGGCATCGCAACCACCAACAGCTGAAAGAGTAGTCGAGAGCGTAAATGAAGATTTAAGGTCACCCACTGACTCCTGCAAGATTATAAGTTGGAATGTGGCGGGCCTAAACGCCAAACGTCAGGACCATGCATGGCTAAGTTTCATTTCTAAATATCATATCATCGCCCTGCAAGAAACTTGGGACACATCTAACAACCTTTGGTGGGACGGGTACACCAGTTTTACCAAACCTGCAGTACCTAGTAGAGCGGGCAGAGCCAAAGGGGGCTTGGTGATCTTGTTCTCATTGGCTCTAAAAGGCAGCTATAGGCAGATCAGTTCTGATTCCGATAATATTTTAATGGTCGAGAGGGTGATCAGTAAAGACTGTAAGACACTATATGTCAATTTTTATAACTCTGGGAATAGCGAATACAATGGTCGTAATATCGCTAGTCTAGATAATATTTTAAACACAGTATCTCAGGATATCAACTTAGCTTTTGAGCTGATTTTATTAGGCGATTTTAATATTCATTTGTGTGAATTAGCCTGCAAGGGAAGTGATGTAAATGAGGTCGACGAGGTAGCCCTACAGGGTCCTCATTTCGAACATTCCGTAGAGGGGCAGGAGCTTGAGGAACTCCTGGCCAACTTTGATTTAAACGAACCTGACTGCGTCCTGAGAAACCCAACTTTTACTGGCACCCAACATGGTACAGTGATTGACTATATTTTTGTCTCATTGGGCATTTTAAGCCGGTCTTTGGCCTATCGCACTGTATCCACACACTTCAGTGACCATAACCCAGTACTTCTTGAAGTGGCCTGGGGAGCCTACATGGGGGCACCTCCAGCAACCGAGAAAGTGGCACAACCCCTGAGGACCGCTGATCAAGACAGACGAGTAAAGTGGGCTAAAGTGATCCCGGAAAACTTCTATAAAAAATGCTTCCCTAAAATCGAAGCTCAAGTTGAGCTCTGTAGAAACCCGGGCACTCAAGGGCATACTATAGTAGCAGCTTACGAGGCAATATGCGTTCAGGTCTCTAAGGATCTCCTGGCCAAACCCACTCCGGGAGCCCAAGGCCATAAGCGTTGGTTTGACCATGCATGCTCGAAAGCACACAGAGAATTGCTTGTGGCACTAAAATCTGTTCCCAGGGATAAAGCTGACATTTCAAGAAAAAGGAAGATTTATAAAGCGGCCACAAAAAAACGCAAAGACTCCATTAAACGCGAAACATGGGACAATCTCCTTTCTGCGGCTGTACTGAAGGACAGTAGGAGATTTTGGGAGATCATGAAGCAGCCCCTATTTGCGGAAGATAACAACGCACCCTTGGATTGTGTGATTACCGATGATACATGGTTGTCCTTTTTCAAAAACGTATATGGGGGCGCCGATGACGAAGGCCCTAATAGGGGTCATTTGCCCAACAACCACGTACACCCCATCACCTTTAATTCGCAAGAAGTGGAAAAAGCACTCCTGGCAACCACCAAACACAAGGCACCTGGTCCGGATGGAGTCCCGGCCGACTTTTTCATGTTTTCACCTAAACTATGGGCCGAGGTTATGTCAAATGTGTTTAACGCAGTCAACGGCAATCCAGCCCCTGCCTCATGGGCCATATCCACGATCATCCCCATTTTCAAAAACAAAGGACGGAGGGACGATCCCGCATTCTACAGGCCCATATCCCTTTTGGACTCGACCATAAAAATATTGGGTAGAGTTCTTTTAGCCAGACTGAGGGAGAACATTGAGGATTGTGGTGGCCTATCTGACTTGCAATATGGTTTTAGAGAGAGAAAAGGAACTATTGAACAATGTATTAACCTGCACTTACTCATCTCCAAGTATACGGTAGCCAAGGAGGGTTCTGTATTTCTTGCTTTTATGGACCTTTCATCGGCGTTCGACCTTGTTAATAGGTCAAAACTGTGGGCGATCTTGTTGGAGCTGGGCATCGATGAAGCCTTGGTCTCGTTCATGGCCACCATGCATCAGGAGCTGTTTGCAGCCGTACGAGTGTCAAACAATGGTAGATGTACCCCACTGTTCAAATCCCTAAAGGGGGTACGGCAAGGCTGCATCTTAGCCCCCACGCTTTTTACCATCTATATTAACGGCCTGGGGGAACATCTGCGTGGCCAGGACGTGGACGTTCCACGCGCAGGTGATGTACAAATTCCGGCACTCCTGTACGCGGATGACGCCGTGTTGATCGCCCGCACTGGTGTTGGCCTTCAGATTCTTTTGGATGCATTTGGCACTTTTATGAATAATTTGGATTTGAAGGTAAATGTCTCAAAATCTCACACGATGGTAATGGGACGTGAGTGTACCAAAAAAAGGCATAAATCTTTCTTTTGTAGAGGGGTCCCTGTCTCAAAGGTAACTACATTCCCCTACTTGGGTGTACTATTTGACCAAAAGGGAACATGGGGGCCACAGATAAGAGCTAAAAAGTTGGCGGTAACTAGATCCTCTTCAGCGATCCTGGGTTTTGCAGGCAAGTTGGGAGCTAGGCCCATGGAAGCCCTTTTAAAGATCTACAAGTGCAAGCCAGTGGCCATTGCACTATATGGTTCACCTTTGTGGGGCTATGTTAACCTTGACCCTATCCAGAGAGCGGAAAACAGATTTATTAGATCCCTTCTCTCTGTACCTCAGTCTACCCCAACCTATTCAATCCATCGAGAGGTGGGTTCACCGTATTTGTCAGATTTATTGAGCTTAGCACCCCTGATCCTATGGCTGAAAATGTGGTTGAATGAAGACCTCCCATTAAATCACATAATACTGAAAGATGTTTTATCTTTAGATAAACACAGTAGTATTCCATGGATGGCCTATCTAATCAAATCATTCACTGACCTGGGTCGCCCCGAACTCTTTTCATGCCCAGATAAAATCAGGGCCCTGGATATAGGTTACATAAAAAAGGCATTTTTGGAAAGTAAGGAAGCGCGACGCGAGGATGATGAACTACTGAAGCCATCAGTTAGGTCACATAACCTTTTGGTTAGTGCCCCCTCGCACCTTATCTCAGTTTTGTAACTTTCCCTTATCATAGGTTCCTATTAACCAAGTTTAGGTTTAACCTGATACACTACTACCTAGGTTCATTCAAGGGTTGGCAGAAGCCAGACCAAGCCCCACCCTGTAGCTGTGACGACTTCTCGGTGCAGGACACAATGCACTTTGTTATGTTTTGCAGCTTTTTTCATGAGCAGAGGAAAAAATACTTGCTCCCTATTCTAAAAGAAGCGGGTTTCACTCAGGTACGCCCAGCATTGCTTCATTTACAGCTTTTGTCAAATCCTCGCACTACCTTCTGCATTGCTAATTTTTTAGTGGCTGCAGCTAGGGTGAAAGCTGCTGGTCAAATTTCGCCTTAGCAATTTTTAAGGGTTATTATGCTTGCTTTCTTTGGAATGATTTGTATTTGTTTCGTCTTAATTTTTATATATAGTATTTTAAATGCATATGCAGTTTTGATGTTCTTAGGATAACACTGGGTTATGTATGTACGTATGTATCCTATGTTATGTTTTATCGTCTTTTTGTTTCTTTGTATGACTTGTAATAAGTCGAATAAAGATATCCTGACTGACTGACTGACTGACACCACAATTTGTGTGTCATTAGCGTAGGAGAGGGTTGAATAGCTGAAAGATCTACTACGTTTGGGAAGAGGGAGCCACATAGATGTAAAAAAGGTGGGACTGAGCAATGACCCCTATGGTACGCTGCATGGCAAGGAGAAGGGAGTGGAAACAAAATAAATCTCCTAGCATGACTGTTTGCTCTCTATCTGAAAGGATAACGTGCAAGAGATCATTGGCTGATTTGGCAATTCCTAACTCCGTTAGCCTCTGCATCAGGAGCGAATGGCTCACCGCGTCTAAGGCTGTGTATATGTCCGATAGGACCTCCGCAGCTTAGCCTTCATTATCCATGATGTCGGTAATTTCATCTGTGATCACTATTGAGTGTCAATTCAGTATTGTGCGCCTTTCTGAAGCCGAATTGAGCTTCATCCAAATTCCCATTTTGGTCAAGGTATTCGGATAAAGTGATGATGATGTGTTTTTTCTAAAAATTTTGTGGGGAGTAGAAGACGTGAAATGGGGTTATAGTTCATTTCCTCTGGAGCATCTAATGTGCGTTTCTTTAAGCAGAGGCAAGATGGAGGCTTTCTTCCACTCAGTTGGAAAAGAGCTTGTGTTAATGATATGATTTAATAGTGTAATGGGATGGGGGACACCGAGTTTGTAATTTCATAGCAAATTCTGGGAAGGCAGGGATCAGATGGGGTTCCTTATTAAGTTTGTTTGACCAGGTCCAGTACACTTTCAGTAGAGAGAGAGGATAATAAAGGAGGCTGGGATAATTAAATTCCTCTGTCTTATTTACAGCCCAAGGAATGCTAGCATTTGTGATAGTATTAAAGTCCCTAAAACCACCTACACAACAAAGGTTACATGTCTTTCTTCAGTGCATGCTCAATATTCTTGAATTCACATTTTCTCTTTATTTAAAGCTTGCTATCATTTCCTGATATTACATTCAACTCAGTTTTAGCGTGGGACTGTATTCACCTTACTTTGTAACAAAGCCTACCAGGATTCCTAAAACCCTCTCGACATGGAAATCCAGACAAACTTTGCTCCAAGATGACGTGAGCGGCCTAGTGATAAAATATTAATGAAGGGATTTTCCACCCGATCGCATTAACAGTTGTATGGGATGCTATGAAAATTGCTATCAGTTGCTTACTCATCGGTACATGACTTTTCAGGAGAGAATAGTGAAACAGGAGCAGATACTATTAAAGAATAATCAAGGAAGGTAGAGAAGAAATCTATGCTGATGGTCCAGGTGAAGGCCCAAAATTAGAAGCAGATAAAATATATACACCTAAAGAATCATATGAGACGATTCAGCTATTTAAGTATCATCAGTTTGAGCACCCTGATAAAACTGGTGTGGTCATAGCAGCACTTGTGACAGATATAAATACTAGTTAGTTAATTTACAGATTCAAGATCATGCAAGAATTACTTAGTCTATTATTTCATAAACTGCAGTGTTATTTCTCAATATTATCAACACCAACACAGTTCATTAACTCTGGGAGGATCAGCCATTTAAGAAAAGGAGTGGATTTACAGGAGTGGACTATCACCTCCACAAACAGCTACACTCGTAATCTAGAAGAACTGTCTCTGGCTATTTGGAGTTCCCCTTCAGCAAAAGCTGTGCACACTGATGCTTTATTGCCCAAGTTATACGAAATGTTCCATGACTAACCTCTCCCATCTTATCTTGAAGTTATTCAAGTAATCATGCATGGGGCTTTCATCCAACCCTCATGGGACTTGGTCTACACCATCCATCAGACCATCTTCACTGCTGAATTGGTCAGCTTAGCATAGTGCTCTCAACAACCTACCATATTAATTGCCTTAGATGCTGAAACGCCATTTGACTGGGTGGAGTGACTTTTTTGTATTGGTTTTACTCCTGAGATTCCCAATTCTGATAAGTTGAACACAGGCAATTTATGAAGCCCATTGGGCGATGGTTATGATTAATGGCCACTACTCAGCCCCACCTAATATCTATCGGAAGGCCTCAACAAGGCTGCTTCTGTTACGCTTTTTGTATGGTATATATGGAGCCTTTTCTTATTGGGTTATATCATAGATGCTGAGATTTCTCCAATATTATTATCCTATGAAGTATTGGATTTTGCAGGCAATGTACTGATTACAACTTTAAGGAATCCTCACAACAGAGAAAACTACTTCTGAATTTGGTAAAATTTCGAACAACCACAGGAGTACACTAGGGCTCCCCAGGACCTCAGGGGGAGCACTTAGAGACTCTCTGGGTGTCGAGCAGAAGGCAAAAGCACAATCCAGTCCAGACTCACATGCCACTGGTCAGCCGGGATTCTTCACATGAATCTTCTCTTCAGCTTTGTTTTGTTCCTGAAGCCACCCAGGGTATCAGCCCTATGATCCTTGAAGATCTTTCTGTCCTTGAATTGTGAGTGGAAAGGGGTCCAACTTCTTCAGGTTCTTGTCAGAGGCCATAGATGCCAAGTGCAACAGGTTTAGTCCACCAGATATTCTTTCCCAAGTCCAGCAATGTTCTGATGAAGGTGCCTTGGACTGCCACATTTATGCTTGGTACCAGCCAGTGGGTGAGGGTGACTCCTGGGCACTCCCTAACCAGAGGGGTAAACACTCCTGGTGGCAACCCTACCTATTATTTGAGTATCTTCTGTATGCCTTACAGCAAGCAGTCCCAAAATGTCATTTGCCAGGTGAAAGTCTTCAACCATATTAGAATTGGGACCTGCGGTCTGGGCCAGGGAATCACTAGTGTCATCCACATGTAACACTAAAATTCAGTTTGTAGCAGGCACTGCACCCAGAACTAACTCATAGAGAGAAGTATAATAGGACAAAAGGATGGTCTTTCAACAGCCAGACAGGGAATACACAAGTATTGTCTGGGCATCGAGTTATTTTCCTTTCAAGTGCACCCCAGGTGTCACATGCTGCTCAACAAATATGACAAGTAGGATTTGATAGTGTGGCGTCATAGGTTGTAAACAATTCCCACTCGGAATATTCTGCACAGTTCAGAAGAGTCATTGCTGCCCATTCCAGTCAATATATTGTTGGATTGGTGTCACTACAACGCAGGCTATTACAACGCCTGCTGTTACAACGCGGTTTTTACATCGCATACCACTACAACGCATAGTGCTTTTAAGCGCTGGATAGTGATTTATTTAATTTACTATTCCAACTCCAGTCCCCGTGGATAGTAGGGAAGGTGTTGGATAGTAAATTAAATATATTCCCTATCCTAGAGCGCCCCCCAGCGCAATGCGTTGTAATGGTTTGCGTTGTAATGGTTGCGTTGTAATGGTAGTGCGTTGTAAAAAATGCTTTGTAAGTGATGTTCCCCATATTGTTTACTCCTGAGAAAAAAATACCTATTTTACATTTCTGCCTGGTATAAGCAGAGGCTGGAGAGTTGATGCAAATCTGCCTCCAGGAACTTCATGCAGGGAAAAGGTAACTTGGTGAAAGTTACTTTTTCTAGGTATTTATAAAAAGTCAACCACCTTTTAGCTGGATTTTTCATAACTATTAAAAATAGTTGTTTACTTTTATTTCTAGCTGGTGACATTCCAGAAATATACATGATATTAGCATTTTAATTTGTACTTTGGTTTTCTACAGAGGGCAGCTAGGTCTCCCACAGTGAACATAGCTGCTGGGGCCTTGTCACTGTAGGGATACTTTTAAATACCATGCACCCTGCCTGGTGGACTACAAGATTGGCGCATCTGACTTTATTTAGAAGGGAGGTTTTCATCTATCAAAACCGTATATTTGAATAAGTAACTCTGAAATGTTTTACACTGCAGCAGTCAAGATACAATAGTAGGCCTGAAGTCTTGTTTTTCTTTTTCACACTACTGGATGCACAATAAATGTTGGAGTCCACAAGTGACATTTAACTTGTCATGCTACAAGTGTATTTTCACACTATATACTACAGCCTTATTGAAAATTGAATTAAGTCAATCAGAGATTAGCCATTTTCAACATGTTTTAGGTTGCAAAGTACATACACCGGACACAGGACAGCAGTGCCCCAGTGTGCCAAGTCTACAACCAGCAATCAATCTAGCAAATCAATTTAGCAAATTTAGCAAATGAATCATGCAAAAACGGGGCATTTTCTGGCAAAGACCACTTGGAAATCACTAACATTCCAAACTTTTGAAGAGAATGATCACCTTTGAGAAATATCTATGCGCTCAAGTTAACTAAATAAGAATATTTAAGAGATGCCTGAACACCATGATGAAATCACAATTTCTTTTGACTGTAATGATAGCCATTCTAATTTTTGATAGTGTTTTCATATCATTAGCCGTTTCCTACCTAAATAGCATTTCAAACCATTAGATTGCTGGGAGCTGTCCTGCTTACACCTCAAAAGCATAAATTATGGGAGAATGAATTGTGCATAAAAGGCTATTCTCCTTGCTTACCTAGACTCATTTACCTGCAGTTACATCTGTTTTTGCTACTAGATTGGTTTCAGTTTACAAAATCACAGATTTAAGCAACTGCACAAGTGATATTAAAACAGCCGCAAATGTATTTAACATCCATTCTATTTGTGTATATGCAGACTGTATGGTACCAGTGAAGCTTTTGAGTTCCACATTTTTTTTATCTGAGTTCAAAAGCAAAAGGAAGATACAGACCACACCCACATAGTACAGTAACAGAAATGTAGACATAATTCATTTTTTAGAAGAAAGAAAAACGAGTAAATTAATCAATGTACAATATATTACAATATCATTTCAAAAAGATCATTCATTTATGGATACATTTACAATATAAGTGATTATGGCAATGTGAATGCTGAGAATATAAGCTTAGAAGGCTATCATAACTAACTAGATAAATAATATGCTAAAAGAAAAACAGAGAACAGGGAGACGAAATAAATATAAAAAGGTGCCACAGATTACATATAAATAAGCATAGCACCCCCCCCTTTTACATAAACACGAAATATTTAAAAAGAAAATAACATAAATGTTTGATCAAACTACACTAACAGGATTACACACAAACCTTAAAACATTTCTGAATGCTACGTAATAACAAACCTTGCAATGCAATGGAAGAAAGTCAAGAGAGTTTGATCTACCAGAGGGGTGATGAAAGAAAGGGAAATGCAAAAAAGAAACAAAAAAGGCCCCGCAAGCGAAAAAGGGGTGCTACTTAGTATCTGCTAAAAAGAAGATAAGTGAGTCCGCTAACCCTGTAAAGGAGTTTTAGGTAAATACTATAAAGACCAAAATCCATCTGCAATTAATGTGGTCTCGGATGAGGAGGAGAGTACGGAGATAACAAATAAAGAAATAGATACTGAGCTCCAAGTGATTCATACCCAGAATGAGTTATCAGAAAAAGATCTGGAAGATGAGATGGAGGACTCTAAGTTATTAAATCTATCACTCCACAGTCAGAACTCAAATCTGTTGGTACCACGACTCTCTTCATCCCCAAAACTGTTTTCCCTTCAAACTTCAGGGAACGATGAGCATATGAGAAGAGACAGCCTCGAGACAAGTTTTGTTTGGGGGGCTACTTCAAACCAAGTCCAACGGAGTGAAGAAAGGGGGAATAAATCAAATACGCAGAACCTGGGAAAAACCGGAAGCCAACTAATCCCCGAGAGAAATAGTCAACAAGATCATGATCTCTCAGCTGCCCCAACCATCTCTATGATGGACCTGCTCCTAATGCTACAAAAAACTCTGCAAGGAATCCTTGAAGTTACATTGCTGGACAATGGGGGTTTGAATGCCCAAAAGCAACACCTAAAGAAGATTGAGGTCGAGTTGTCTGGAATTAAAGGACAAATGGCTACCTTAATAAGACCAGTAGGAACTCCCCAAGTCACAGAACGAAGCTTGGGAATTGATCTGGTCGAGACTTCAGATAAAACTGATCTGGTCGTGCCTTCAGATAATGTGTATATTTCTAGGCGCCCAATGTTGGTAAGAAGGAGATACGATCATGTAAGAGGTCACACCAAATGTAGGGCAGGTAAAAAGCAGGCCAGACAGGTAGCGCCAAGGGATAAGTCGAAGACAAAGGAACATAGAGGTACATTAAATGCTACGGCCCAGTCCTTTGTCCCTTCCAGTCCCTTAGAAATAGAAATGAAAAGGAATGCCCAAAACACTCCGAAAAAGAGGCAGACTGGCAAGGTCCCAAAAGAGTCAGCAGGAAAGAATAAACCTATAAGTCAGGGAACAACTACCTCAGTAAAAAGTCAAAGGCAGACCCCCCAGAGAAACCGTAACCTGGAATATTTACCCCAGTTGCATAAAGCAAGAAAAGGGAGCAGCAGGGAAGAAAGGACTAAGACAGACAACTATAGCGTCCCCAGAGAAAGGAGTAGACCAGGTGATCAATAAATGG